>NW_027423046.1:2891352-3499257 GCF_048934315.1 Petromyzon marinus
TTGATCTTTACCTGGTAAGACAAGATTAGTTGATTTTTATTTTTTCCAGCGATTTGTTCACTTGACCTATAGACTGTGCACTCCCATCGTGTTTTTGTATTGTATGTTGTTACATTCTGACCCGCCCCTACTGAACATCTGTGGACAAAAAAACCTTTGTAGCGCATCGAAATCCCCCAGTGGACAAATAAATATTCTGATTCTAAAAGGAGACATCCCACAGGAGTGGTGGTGGTGTGAAACCGGGTCCCTCAAAGTGCTCCTTTTAAAAAAAAAGGTCCACCACCTTCTCCTTGCTTGGCCTTGTTGTTCTGGAACTCCTTGTCCAGCTCCTCGCGGTCCAGCTGCGCGTTGCTGCTCTCAAAGTCAAACTCCGCCTGAAACTCATCGCCCAGGTTCAGGGCCTGTGCCTTCTGGGGGCGCCCATGGCGGCTCGAGCCTGCGGGGAGAGAAAAATAAACGGCAGCTCGGTTTGTGATCCACCAACGCCGCGGTGGTGGCGGTGGTGAGATGTTAACTACCTAGCCTGGTACGCAAGAGCTCGTGGGTTCTATCCCGACCCCCTGCTGTATACTTGGAAGTTTGCATGTTCTCCCCAAATGTGAAACATTTCCTGCAAACTTTCTCCATTGGAATAATGCATCAATGAGTACACCCTGCTGCAAAGAAAAAAACACTTTTGCTGTACCCTCATGGACAAATGTGAGTCTCTTACTTTCGACCCAGGTTTCCTGGGTAAATATTCACGACCATAAAAAAATAGCGCACCGGCTGCCCGGTATTCAGGTCGGCACCAGCGGCCAAGAATCTGTTATTCTCTCCGCCCTCTGCAAATGTTCAAAAGGCCATTGCCAAAGTCCAGGCTAATGCACCGCGTCGCCTTTGAGGCAACGTCAGTGATAAAAGCGGCAAGGGGTTTTTTGCCTTCCCACTGCGATTTACAAAGCCCCACGACGAATGCGTCCACAAAAGCTGTGCACGGCGAGCCTTCAATATGCAAACGCATTAATTAGTCTCCGTCGGTACGAGACGCCGACTGTAAATTGGGACACGTTGCTTCAAAACGAACTTACAAATTTGATGAAAAGATGAATGACGGCATGGGGGGGTGGCGGGTGGGGAGGGCGAACACCACCCACACCACCCGTAGCCGTACCTGCAATCTGCTTCACGGGGGCCCTCCGCCACCGCCGCCGCCGCCGGGGCGCCGTCTGCACCCCCCGCTCCACCGTGCCGCTCTTCCTCGCCGGCTGCTGCGGCGTGGCGTTGACGCGCGCAGCGGCCGCGCCGGCCGTGGGCGCTGCCGCACCTGTGGGCGATGGGCACAGCCGGCGCGCACCCACCGGTCGTCTCGGTTCGTCAGCCCGTCGGGGGGGGGCCACGTGGGACCCTCCCGGTGCCTCCCGGCAACGACCGGCGACACTTCATCTGGCACGGGCGCCGTGGTGACGTCACCGTCACTTAGTGGCGAAAGGCGGCTGTTGGTATTATGGGGCGGGGGGGGGCGTTCTACAACAGCTGTGTGGGCAAGACACAAGTGCCATAGCCCTCCATCACCCATCGTGGTGTCAGTGTCATCATCATAATTACCACCACCACCCCTCCCCCCCTATCGTTCCTCACGACTGCAGGTCACACGTTTGTGTTGTCACCAGGCAGAGGGGCTCACCGCACACAAATCCCAGCGTATCCGAGCGTGCCATTTTTACGTCGCTTCGAGCGAGGCCGTCAAAACCGCACAGATCACTCAGCGGCCAAGCGCAGCGTTTGCCGACCACCCCGTTTGCGTCTCCAACATTTTCGAAAAGGAAACTCCGCTTTCATTTGCTCTTGATGCAACCAATTGCCATAGCCACGTAGGTAAAAAATAAAATAACAAAAATCACGACGTTTCGGCCACAACACAAGCGGCCTTCCTCAGGTGAAGGGACGAGACTGTCTGGAAGACAGCGCTGTCCTCCAGACAGTCTCGTCCCTTCACCTGAGGAAGGCCGCTTGTGTTGTGGCCGAAACGTCGTGATTTTTGTTATTTTATTTTTTACCTACGTGACTTTACCCAATAGAACCAAAGAGTATGGATCCTAGCAGTCACGAAAGCTTTAAATCTAGAATTGCCATAGCACCACCATTCATATATTTTGTCAAAAATGATGATTTCGCACGGGTTTAAAATATAAAAATATTAGCACACGTTTGTCGTTAGGGGCGTTTGCGCGCAACTTTTATGGGTCGGGCAGCATTACATTGGGGGGGTGTTAACATTAATAAACGAGACGGTGGAACGAGGGTCACCGGGGCTCTTGTCCACAAGCCACGACAGACTTCACGACTCGTCCTCCCACCTGCAGAGGGAGGCCTCGGCTGCACCAACACGGGCGGCACGAGGATTCACGACGCTTCCGTTAAAGTCGGTGGCTGTTGTAACCTTTGCCGCAGCCTTGCAACCCCTTTGGTTCCCAATCGTTCACAAACAACGTGCAACGTCAACAGACGTAAGGGGTTTGATGAAACAAAGCGGTTGCACTCGGCCCGCGCGCCCGCGCCCAATCTGTATTTCGATGATATACCTTCGAAAGAAATCCCCAGAAAGGGGATCTTGCAACCCCCAAGGGGTGCGTGCACCCCTGGGTTAAGAACCACTGGGCGAGACGATCGTGGGGTAACACAGTAATATCAATTTCCAACTCACACCCCTTTCACGTCGTCGCTTTATTATGAACACCGCTAACACAATTTACGTCGGTGACAGCATCGATCCTTTCTCGTATCCCCATCGCCTCTTGCTTCACCTACCCTGTAAACTACCCTGTGGTGTCGCGCGCATGACGACATGTACTGTGCTTTCGATAACAAAATACATTATTGATGTACGGTATTTTGGGAAAAAATTGCTTAAATTTACGTCGCACATTTCAGGAACGCATCACCAATGTAAATTGGGGTACTGCTCTACAATGCCCAATGTTCTGCTACACCATCTGCCACCCAATAAATCAAATTTGTCACCTGGAGCACCACACCAATTTATGTGGTTTCGGCAAACCAGAATGTTGAAAAAAACCCAAAAAAACAATCATATTTCCGTACGACGTCTCATTGGACATTACAAAATCGGGCATCAGGTGTTTGGTAAAAGATGCAGGTGGAGATCCGATCAGAAATCCTCTCTTCTCTCAATACCCAGCCAGTGAACAGGGTGGCCACAACCTCAGCACCACGATAGCACCTCGTTGAGATCAATATAGCAAGTTGCCTCTGGCAACCTCGTTTCTCACAAAACCACAGATTTTAAAAAAGAAAGTCTTCGTTCATCATCGCCATGGAGAAATGCATCGTGCAGGACCTTGAAGCCGCAATTAAATTTTGTTGGTGCAAATCTTAATTGGGTTAAGTTGTGGAAGAGGGGTAATTTTAAAAGTTTTTATTTTTTATCAGGCAAGACACCGAGCTATATTTGCACTTTTTCAGAAGCCACTTTACCACAAATGATCATTGAATAAAGCGGCTTTCTTGATAAACGCCGTTATTGCAAACAACAAAACCCATTTAGCACCACATTTGTATTATCTCGTGGTAGAAGAGTGGCTCTCGCACAACTACGAACCCAACGACGCAAAAAATAACTCGATTTTCAGCCACATCACGAGCGAATTATATCCAAATCGGTGGCTGGCTCCCCACCTTCCCATTCACCACAACCGCACAAGTGAAGCGTGGCAGGTGAAATAACCACCCCACCCCGCATGACAAGACAGCGCGGCCTTCGCCGAGCAGTTCATTGACAGGGCACCAAATAATAACGCTTTAAATGACGGGTTATTTTGAAAAGGCGACAATTTAAAATACAATCACTGGGTATCACCATCAAGCGCAAAGTAAAAACAAAAATGCTCGTCCGCATGCACTACGCATTATCATCATCATCGAGCTGTTATACACAGAGCCTTTTATTTTCCTGCATGCGCTTACGGAAATAATTCCATGAAGATAGCTGCAACTCAACTGCGTTCAATTAAGATCGCATTGAAATCACGCAGTTGCCTCTAAACGAGCAAAAGGCGAAAACGACCCGAGGCAAGGCCACTGGGCAACGGAAACCACGTGGCATTAAGAGGGCAAAGGTGCAGCCCTGCAGTGCCGATGTTTACCGCACACCGCACCCCCCCCCTCCCGTACCCGCAGCTCCTCCGTACGCAGGCTGCACGAAGGGACGGTGCCCGACCGCTGTGGCCCAGGCGTCGTGCCGCGCGTGGCCCGGGTGGCCGCCCGTGGCACCGCGGGGGGGTCCGGTCGGCGTGCCCGGCGCGGAGTGGCAGCTCGCCGCCGCTCCGATACCGCGCGCGTGGCAGCGAGCAGCGGCCCCCCCCGGGGTGCCCGGCGAGGACTGGACGGGGGGTGAGGGTGGGTTAGGCAGCGATTAGAACAAATCACGACGGACGACGTACGCATGTCAAACTTCTTATGCACCTTCTTGGTTCTTTCGGTAAAGTCACCACCACGTAGAAGGGAAACAATAAAATAATAAAAATATAAAACTTTAAAATTCTCACGACGTTTCGACTGCAACACAAGCAATCATCATCAGGTGTAAAAACCACAGCAAGACATTTTTTTTTAAAAAGTGGCGGGTTTTTTTTTTACGTTAGCACCACGGAGAGCGATTTGGCAGTTATTCAGATGGACGAGTCCATCTATGTTCGGAAAAGAGGAGGGGGGAGACGAAAATAATGGATGCGGTCTGAAAGCCACCGTAAGCGTGAACAATCAATTAAGACCCGAAATGGTTTATCAAATCCTTCCAATGATTGCTAAGCCAGAATTCCTTCCTCTCGGTTGAAATTGTCTCTGTGTTTGTATATGTGGATAGCCTCATGAACGAATCTCTCATGGTAGCCAGATGGCTTACAGAGAACCTCTGGTCTTAGGAGGGATAATTGCGATGTCATCACCCGAGAGCCAACCAGGTGCCAAGGGTTGCGCAATTCAGCCACTGGCACGCTGGCACCCGGGCTCGGATCTTGGTAGCCTCCTCCATCTCCTCCTCCTCAACCTGTAAAAACCCTCCACAGCTACCACTGTTAGCTAACTATTGTAACTCTCAAATGCAACTTTCATCAAGCCCCCCGAGTGTGAAGTGCAGTCTCCAACCTCGTATTCTCCACCATCTCTGGCTTCCTCGATTCCAGTGCCGTGAAGGGAAAATTTGCCCGAAATGCAGCCGATCAGCGTTGACTTTTTTTTCCACATTTTGTCAACATGTTGCCAAAGATGTCCCTTAAAGGCTTAAAGGACGTTCGGGGCAAGTGCAGTGCGAGCAACTACGAGGCCGGCAAAGCACACGGAGGAGGTGGGGAAGCCAGCACCACGCCCGACCGCCTTCTCCCAAGTGGCGATGTTTATACATCGCATCAGGTGCTCATTGGATAGACCTCAGGAAAAGCCCGGGACCGTTTCAGATAATTGTCACCTGGCGTTGGCCGTAAGTGGGAATCAAACCCCGGTGGGTCGTAGGCGGGTTTGTGGTGCAGCGCATCAACCACTGTGCCACCGCTCCCCTAAACCATGGCAAGATGTTAACTACCTCGCCTGGAATACAACAGGTCGTGGGGTTTGATCCAGACCCCCGACGCCTGCATATTTTTGGAGTTTGCAACGTCCTCCCCCGTGGTCACGTGGATTTCTCTGGGTCATCCAGTTTCTACCTCCACGTTTTAGAACCGACGTGCATTTGGAGCATTTGGCTGCTGGAAATGTCCACGCGATAAGCCGCTTCGTTGA
Organism: Petromyzon marinus; assembly: GCF_048934315.1. NCBI lineage: Eukaryota > Metazoa > Chordata > Hyperoartia > Petromyzontiformes > Petromyzontidae > Petromyzon > Petromyzon marinus. Next base: position 2,897,131 of record NW_027423046.1, read on the forward strand.
GCAAATCATTTGTGGCCAGGTCGCTTCTGAAAAGAGAGTTAAGTAGCTCGGTGGGCCTTACATGGTACAATAAATAGTTGAATGGTAAAGAGCGCCTGCACCTCTCACCTGCACCATGGCCACGTCGTGGTGCAGAGCGGACAGCATGTACTCGCACGGGGTCAAGTCCTTGATCTCGCTGACGCGAAAGACGATGTATTCGAAGACCTCCTCGCGAGGGGCAATGGGACGGTCGGCGGGGCGCCCCTCCGTCCCGCGCAAGCGCACTGCGCACACACAAAGACGCCCGCCGCCGGTACAGACCTCCACGTACCCGTTTGGTCAAGCGTTGTTACGGTCGAGAGCACCTATGCAGGTCGGAGCAGGTGCGTGGTTGTGGGTTTTGGGCGCCACTGTGGTGAGAAGTTAACTACCTCGCCTGGTATATATCGAAGGTCATGCGTTTCATCCCAACCCTGACAACACCTGCTGTATATTTGGAGTCAGCGAGGTTTTCTCTTCCCATGGGTCGAGTGGATTTCCCCCCCCCCCCTCCTCCAGGTCCTTCGATAAGCCACTTCGTTGCGTTACCTACCATTTGTGGGGAGGTCGCTTCTGAAAGAGCAGTATAGTAAGTGGGCCTTACCCGCAACCTAAACAATTGTTTAAAATAGTTTCTAGCTGGTTCAGCTACCTTCATCCTCCCCAGTGCTGATTTAATCATCTTTTTTACTAACACACCGCACCAGGTAACTTCACTTGAAGGCAGTCTACCTACACGAAAACCAGAATGAGTTGGGATACAAGGCCACCACCGACGACGTTGTCTGTAGCCAGGAATCAAATCTAGCTCGCGGGGTTCCGAGCTGCACACATTTCTCAACTCTGCAAGCCAAAAATTGAGATTCATTTATTTCCTGCCAGAAGCTGTATTAAATATTCTTGTTTCTTTCGGTAAAGTCACGTAGAACGGAAATAATAAAAATAAAACATAATAAAATAAAAATGAAATTTATTTTATTTTTATTTAAATAAAATATAAATGAAATTTATTTTATATGTATTTTATTATGTCTTAGCTGTATTAAAACCAACCAATAGCCCGTCATCCATAAGCCATATGCCTGCAGGTATTGAATGTTTATGGGTATCAACATCACAAATCCCTATCATCACCGTCGCAAAGAAGTTCTCCATTGTGCCAATTTAATCCAGACAGGTGCCGTTGGCCCAGATCTGTGAACGAAGGCAAAAATGAATCTGGAACATTTCCAAATTAACTGTTTTGGGGCCTCTTCTTTGGTTCTTTCGGTAAAGTCACCACGTAGAATGAGAATAAAATAATAAATTGATAAAATAAAATAACACAATAATATTCTCACGACGTTTCGGCCACAACACAAGCGGCCTTCATCAGGTGAAGGGGTCGAGACTGTCTGGTAGGACAGCGCTGGAGTGTTTTGGGGCCGTCCAGAAATGACGTCACGCACCTGGGGGGGGGGTCAGACATTTGTGACGACGTGTGACGACTGGGGGGGGGGGGGGGGAGTTTGATAAATGTGATGTCACATCAAAATGCGCAACTTTAAATATAGACAACACGTTCCACTTAATTAGACTTTTTAATGTTTTCTCCTACAAGATCAGAGTGCAGCGGCACATTAAATACGCACTACAATGACAACAATAGTTTAAAGCGATTTGAAGTGTGTTTTATTTTGGCGGGGGGGAGGGGGCAGAGCTTTGTGACGTCATATTTGAGGGCGGGGGGGGGGGGTCAAAAAAATCGTTCAGAATCGCGTGACGTCATTTATGGACGGCCCCTTAAGCGGCACCCTGCCGGGCTTTTTGGCCGGGGTCACGCGCCGTCTATGACCAGCCGCATCTTATTGCCCTGTGACTACCGACCCGGCTTCAACACTTGATTTTTGCACGCAGCGTTTTAATACGTTGTTTTTGTGTGGAATTATTTGCTGGTTTATTCCAGAATGTTTCTGTTACGCGTCGTCGCTTTAAGATGTTCTGTGTTCAAATTTTGTTTGTTGCGGTTGCACCCCGACTTAAGATGCTCGCATGGCTCACAGGACTATACCTAATAAATGAAACTTGAACACGCGCACGCACCGAAACCACAAACTTGTTCAGGTCAACGGGGTTAATCGCGCGTTCGTGTTGGCATAGCTGTCAACCCCTTATCAGTGCCCCTAGATTGTTACAGATCGATTCAAACCCTTATTGGTCACCCCCTGCCCTTATAAATATCAACGTTTAGACAACGAGGTCCCGTCGCAAGGGAGAAACGCAAACAGACGGACGAAACAATGTGTGCCCGTATTGAAACGGCTGTGCACCCAATAACCTTCGTTGAAAAATACTTGAAACCACTGCGACCCAGAATCAGCAAGAACCTCAGAACATTCGTGATTAAGCGGGTGACGAGTTGAAGAACTTTGCCCCAGCACAGCTAGAGGCGCCGGCCATAAATGACGTCGCGCGATTTTGGACGATTTTTGCCACCCCCCCCCCCCCCAAAAAAATATATAAAACACGCTTCAAATCTCTTTAAACTATTATCATTGTAGTGCGTATTTAATGTGGCGCTGCACTCCGATGTTGAAGGTGAAAACATTTATTAACAAGTCTATTTGATTAAGTAGAACGTTTCGATTTAAAGCTTTCGTGACTGCAGGGATTCATCTTATTGGCTCTTTCGGTAAAGTCACGTAGAATGGAAATAAAATAATAAAAATAAAACATAATAAAATAACATTTTATTTTATAAAAAAAAAATAATAAAACATTATACAATTTTCTTAACAATAAAATGTTATTGCTTTATTTTTATTATTTTATTTCCATTCTATGTGACTTTACCGAAAGAACCAAGAAGATAAGTAGAACGTGTTCTCTATATTTAAAGTTGCGAATTTTCATGTGACGTCACATTTCTCAACTCCCCACCGCCCCTCGTCACACATCGTCACAAATGTCTGACCCCCACGTGACGCATCAATGGCTGTCATTTTAAACATTTCTGGGCAATTCCCACTGAGATTAAGGACTCTCTTACAAATCCAGGTTAATTGAAAACACAAAAGTACATACAGCAATCCAATACAATCATGATTTAATTTAGTTGTTTTCATTTTTTAACCTACGTGACGTTACCGAAAAAAAACAAAGACTATCTTGTCGTTTGAGCATCTTAACACCTCCTGTTTGATTGCCCTGAAAAGGGTCAAACCCCTCCTTAAAACCCCCCCCACACATTGACCCCACGACACCCACACCAATCTGTCCAGAAGGCGACAACGTCGCCGACACGTTCACCTCCTCCTGGCAAACTTTCCCCAGCCCCAAGGCCTCCTCCTGCTGCTGCTGCCCGAGCGAGTCGCCTGTTAGGACGACTCAAGCGGCTTCATTAAACCCCTAACCCGCAGCTTCGGGGTGTCCACAGTCGCCCCGTGAACCACCCCTCACCCCCCAGTGCGTAACCTTTCGCCAAGACGACGGTGGAGTCGTCCGTGTTGATGTCACAGAGGATGCCCTCGTAGCGGATGCCCGCCATGGAGAGCAAGCTCATCCTGACGCCCATGCAGGCCGCCCAAGTGGCCATGGTCGCCGGCTCTGGCTACGGGCGACGAGAGGGGCTGGTGGGGCCGCCTTGGTGGGGCCGGGCAGGAGGAGGGGGGGGAGGGGGGAACTTGGCCCGGATCGTGAGACGACGACGATGGTGATGATGGTGGTGGTGTTGATGGTGTTGATGTTGATGGTGGTGGTGTTGATGGTGGTGGTGTTGATGGTGGTGGTGTTGATGGTGGTGGTGTTGATGATGATGGTGGTGTTGTTGATGGTGGTGGTGTTGATGATGTTGGTGGTGTTGATGATGATGGTCTTGTTGATGGTGGTGGTGTTGATGGTGGTGGTGGTGTTGTTGATGTTGGTGGTGTTGATGATGGTGTTGTTGATGGTGGTGTTGATGGTGGTGGTGTTGATGGTGGTGGTGGTGTTGATGGTGGTGTTGATGATGATGGTGTTGATGATGATGGTGGTGTTAATGATGATGTTGATGATGGTGGTGTTGTTGATGATGGTGTTGATGATGGTGGTGTTGATGATGATGATGGTGTTGATGATGGTGATGTTGATGATGGTGATGTTGATGATGGTGGTGGTGTTGATGATGATGGTGGTGTTGATGATGGTGGTGTTTATGATGATGGTGTTGTTGTTGATGGTGATGTTGATGGTGTTGATGATGATGGTGATGATGATGGTGGTGTTGTTGATGATGATGGTGTTAATGATGGTGGTGTTTATGATGATGATGATGGTGTTGATGATGATGGTGGTGATGATGATGATGATGGCAACAACCCACCGCGTGGCCCTCACGTGTTCACGGACACGCCACTGGCACTGCAATGCACTCTGGGTAGCGCCAAGTGGGCGGGATTGTGGGGGGAGGGGGAGGGGGATTTGTTTCTCTTCCGCTCAACGTCGTGGGTTTTTTGCTTTGCGTTTCATTTTAGTTATTTTTAATTTAATTTTTATTTTCTATCTACGTGACTTTACCGAAAGAACCAGGAATGTGAACTGCATGAAATATAAAGCGGGTCACGTGCACGCCTCTCGACCAATCGAAATACGCGGCGTTTTTTTAAACCAAGGGGCGTTTCCCCACCCCGCCCCGCCCCCTTGCACCCCCACCCCGCCCCATTACACCACGCCCCCTTACACGCCGCTCCGCCTCCTTCCACCCCGCCCCTTGCACCCACTCCACCCCGCCCCCCTCCACTCGCCCCGCCCTCTTCCACTCCGCCCCGCCTCCTTCCACCACGCCCCCTTCAAACCCCGCCCCTCCTCCACCCGCGTCTCTCCGTGACGGTTTGAAGGCCCAGTTCAGTTTTCAGTTTATTTTAGCCCTGTGAGCGATTCGGCTCTTGAATCGGGTGCAACCACAACAAACAAAACAAACAAAAAAAACAAAAACACGAACAAGAAAAACATCTTAAAGTGACTATGTGACTCTGCAAACAGAAAATCCATGAAAAAAACAGCAAAATATTCCTGAAAAAAGTAGCCGTACACCAACGCTGTGTGCAAAAAATCCCAGTGGGATGCAAGTCAAACAACAACCACAAAAACTTAGATTAAGGCCATCAGTTTAACTCCGTACTACAACAAAACAAACATGTCCAAACCTAAAAACGTTTTCCAAATCACCAAAAAATAAAGCCATAATTGCAGCGTAACAGTGATCACAGGGACTGTGACCGAATTTTTACAATTAACTACATAAATAACATGTAACACCAAATCCTAGAGCCATAGTTGGCTGCATGAGTTACTCCACAACAACAGAAGCATCGGTCTGCGTATCAAATTACTCAATGTACCTTTAAGATCAGCACGCTAAATCAAAATACAGATAATACTTTGCAGCGTCATCCGGAGCGAAACATTTTATTTTATGTTACGCCAATGAATAGCAGTGGCAGATAGGGGTGTACAACTCCTCGAGAGCAGTTTTGAGAGAAGATCTCATTGGTAGCGATTCAAGTTGCAGTTTATTGGCAATAGCATTCCAGACTCTGGGGGCATCAATAGCAAAGGCCCTTCCTACGGCAATAGGGAATGTGAAGCTGGTAAATGAGCGAAGACCTGAGGTCAAATTTGTTATTTGAAATAGAGTGGAGATCCAGCAGGTAGTCTGTGGATTTTTTGGTAAGTACATCGTGAATAAATAAGATCTGGTGCACAAGCCGTCGAACATTAAGAGACGTTAAGTTTGACCCAATGTAGAGATCACAGTGGTGAGTCCTATATGTGCAGTTCAATGTACATTTTAAGGCCGAGTGATAGATGGAATCAAGCTTCTTCAGTACAGTACTTGGGGCTGATTTATACACGATGTCACAGTAGTCAAGTAGAGGCAGTATGGTAGCTTTTATCAATTCCAAACGGAACATTGGGGGGAAGCAGTGCTTGTGTCGATACAGAAAACCAATTTTTATTTTTGTCTTTTTACCAATATAATCAATGTGATCTTCAAAATGCAGTTTTGAATCCAGGATGACCCCAAGATACTTATAGATCTTGACTTGCTCTATTTTATAATTATTTAAGGAATGTAATTGGGGAAACATGACTTCCTGCTTTAGTCCTGGTGAGAAGCATAGCACCTTGGTTTTGTAGGTATTCAGGACTAGTTTAAGAGCAACTAGCTGATGTTGTAGTTTGTTGAAATCACCCTGTAGCTTAGCAATCACGTCATCCGGAGAGCGGCCAGCAGTAATCAGTATTGTGTCATCTGCAAAAAGATTTACCCTGGAATGATCCAGGTCAGTGCCCAAGTCATTGACATAAAGAGAGAAGAAAAGGGGGCTGAGGATGGAACCCTGTGGAACCCCTTTTGTTATCTTAACACTGTTTGACCTCCAACCATCTGTGAATACAGTTTGGGTGCGAGAAAAGAGGTAATTTTGTAACCATTTTACTGTGTTTTCGGAAAAACCGAGGCAACTTAATTTACTAAGCAGGGTGTTGTGGTCTACTGTATCAAAAGCTTTGGACAGGTCTAGAAAAAGACAGGTACAGTACTGCTTATTATCAAGGCTACTGTAAATGTGATTCAGAGAGTCTAATGCAGCAGATGTGGTGCTGTATTTTTTTCTGAACCCAGATTGTTTTAGATGTAGTAGATTGTTGGTGGACAGGAAACTGCTAATTTGGTAGGTCAATAATTTTTCAAAAATTTTCATCAACGGGGACAAAATTGAGATAGGTCAGTAGTTATTTGGATCATCTTTAGGGCCCCCTTTGTGAAGTGGACGGACATAGGAATGTTTCCATTCTAGAGGAACTGATGCTTCTTTGATGGACAGGTTGAAAATATGGGCTATAGGTTTGTATATTAGGTGACCAACAGTTAGTAGAGCAAAGACGGGAGTACTATCTGCTCCGGAAGAGGAAGACCCTTTGAGGTAAGACAGTTGTTTCAGAACATTACTTTCGTGGATTGTCTGGAAACTAAATTCGTTTAATGTTTGGACAGGGGTGTAGGAATTTGCATGAGCAGAGGTGACTCCCAATACATTATAAAAAAAGATTACCAGCTTCAGAAAAATGAAGGTTAAAATTGTCAACTATTTTTTGGGGATCTGAAAAATATTCCCCATTTCGGTTAAGCTCAACGGGCAGATTGTCTGTTTTGGATGCCTTTTCGATATATTTGTTTTCAAGAAAATCCTGGCATTTCCATGTGATTCCAGGAGAGTGGAGGAAAAGTAGGCATTTTTTGCATGCCGTATTTTTTTGACGCATCTATTCCTTAAAATCCTGTATTCTAGCCAGTCATTGACCAAATTACTTTTCTCAGCACATGCCCAAGCCTTGTCCCTAGTTTTCATTAGCTTTGTAATCAAATGATCAAACCATGGTGGGCGGTTGCATTTAGTTTTAAATCTAACCAACGGAGCATGTTTGTTAAGAATTTGGAGAAACGTGTACCTGAAAGTCTCCCAAGCCGTAATCAGGTTGGGGATATCACAGACCTTGTCAATATCCGAGTGAAGCACATTATTAGCAAATGCCTGAGTGCTGAAGTGATCATAGAGTGCTTCTCAACCAATTTAGGGGGGCTTTGGGTCTGGCTGATGATCTCACTCCAAAAATGAAGGAGTGATCACTAAGGTTATTACCCAGAACACCAGTCAGTGTGAAATTGTGAGGGGCATATGTCAATAGGACGTCAAGCAGAGTTGACTGTCCCGAATATTTTAGGTTGGGTCTTGTGGGGACATTTATTAATTGAAACAGATTAAATTCATCTGCAAAATGTGTGGCCACGGCCGGCGGGTTTAGCCAATTCCAATTTAGATCACCCACTAAAACTATTTCACCTTTAGGGAGGCGCCCAAAAAGCTCTCTCAGTGCAGACGCAGCTTCAACATCCTTCCCACTAGGCGGTCGATAGCAGCACACTACCAATATCTGTTGATTATTTGGGAGCGTTATTTTGAGAGCGAGACCTTCAAAGCAACATTTTTAAACAAGGAGTGAGCTAGTGAACAAGCTCCTCAGCCGCCACCATTTCAGTCTCCGACCGCCAGCGCTTCCTCTGCGTCTTCGTCATCAACAACTCCAAGTCCTTCGAGGACATCCACCAGTACAGGTGGGTCGGTGTGTGTGTGTGTCGGACTTAACGCATCCACAAGTACAGGTGGGTGTGTGTGTGTTGGACTAAGTGCATCCACAAGTACAGGTGTGTGTGTGTGTGTGTCGGACTTAGTGTATCCACCAGTACAGGTGGGTCGGTGTTTGAGTGTGTCGGACTTAGTGCATCCACAAGTACAGGTGTGTGTGTGTGTCGGACTTAGTGCATCCACAAGTACAGGTGTGTGTGTGTGTCGGACTTAGTGCATCCACAAGTACAGGTGTGTGTGTGTGTCGGACTTAGTGCATCCACAAGTACAGGTGTGTGTGTGTGTGTCGGACTTAGTGCATCCACAAGTACAGGTGTGTGTGTCGGACTTAGTGCATTCACAAGTACAGGTGGGTCGGTGTGTGTGTGTCGGACTTAGTGCATCCACCAGTACAGGTGTGTGTGTGTGTGTCGGACTTAGTGCATCCACAAGTACAGGTGTGTGTGTGTGTGTCAGACTTAGTGTATCCACAAGTACAGGTGGGTCGGTGTGTGTGTGTGTCGGACTTAGTGCATCCACCAGTACAGGGGGGTCGGTGTGTGTGTGTGTCGGACTTAGTGCATCCACAAGTACAGGTGTGTGTCGGACTTACTGCATCCACCAGTACAGGTGTGTGTGTGTCGGACTTAGCATCCACAAGTACAGGTGGGTCGGTGTGTGAGTGTGTCGGACTTAGTGCATCCACAAGTACAGGTGGGTGTGTGTGTGTCGGACTTAGTGCATCCACAAGTACAGGTGTGTGTGTGTGTGTCGGACTTAGTGCATCCACAAGTACAGGTGTGTGTGTGTGTCAGACTTAGTGTATCCACAAGTACAGGTGGGTCGGTGTGTGTGTCAGACTTAGTGCATCCACAAGTACAGGTGTGTGTGTGTGTCGGACTTAGTGTATCCACAAGTACAGGTGGATCGGTGTGTGTGTGTGTCGGACTTAGTGCATCCACCAGTACAGGGGGGTCGGTGTGTGTGTGTGTGTCGGACTTAGTGCATCCACAAGTACAGGTGTGTGTGTGTGTCGGACTTAGTGCATCCACAAGTACAGGTGTGTGTGTGTGTCGGACTTAGTGCATCCACAAGTACAGGTGGGTCGGTGTGTGTGTGTGTTGGACTTAGTGCATCCACCAGTACAGGTGTGTGTGTGTGTGTGTCGGACTTAGTGCAACCACAAGTACAGGTGTGTGTGTGTGTGTGTCGGCTTAGTGCATCCACAAATACACGTGGGTGTGTGTGTGTCGGCGGTGGGTGGCTTACTGCAGCTACCATATCATGTGTCTTCTGCTGGAAGAAATAAAGCCTCCAGTTAAATTTTTGACTTGTTACACTGGTCTACAGCCAAAATGCTTTCGAGAAATAAACATGTAGTCCAACTTTACTAATTCTGTGTCACTGAGCTGTCCACTTGACACTGATGTTCCGGTGTGTCTGTTCCACCTGAAGAAGGAGACTTGTGTTGCCTCCGAAACGTCGTGATTTAATTGTTTTCTTTTATTTTGTTTTATTTTATTTTACCTCCGTGACTCCACCGTACAAATTGATTCTCAACATTGTTTCGTGAGGATTCGACTCCTTTTTAATCGCATTAAGAATCGACTCCCATTGACTTGCACGGGGAATCGGATTGTAGAGTTGTATTAGAAATCGATTGCTCATTGAATTGCATGAGGAATCGACTTAGAGTCTGAATCAATTCCTTGTCGACTTGTGTTTGGAACCGGTTCGTCATGTGGAGTTGGATCCGGGTCCGGGGGGTTCAGCATCGCCTGGTGAGTTTACACTCAGCGCTCACCACTACTCACCACTAGTACACTCACCACTACTCATCACTAGTACACTCACCACTAGTCACCACTAGTACACTCACCACTACTCACCACTAGTACACTCACCACTAGTACACTCACCACTCACCACTAGTACACTCACCACTAGTACACTCACCACTAGTACACTCACCACTACTCACCACTCACCACTACTCACCACCCACCACTAGTACACTCACCACTAGTACACTCACCACTACTCACCACTAGTACACTCACCACTAGTACACTCACCACTACTCACCACTAGTACACTCACCACTAGTACACTCACCACTACTCACCACTCACCACTACTCACCCCTAGTACACTCACCACTACTCACCACTAGTACACTCACCACTCACCACTAGTACACTCACCACTACTCACCACTAGTACACTCACCACTACTCACCACTCACCACTAGTACACTCACCACTACTCACCACTCACCACCAGTCACCACTAGTACACTCACCACCACTCACCACTACTCACCACTACTCACCACTAGTACACTCACCACTAGTACACTCACCACTCACCACTAGTACACTCACCACTAGTACACGCACCACTACTCACCACAAGTACACTCACCACTCCCCCACTCCCCCTCCCTCCCCCCCAGGACGAGGGACTTTGTCACCACCATGGCCAACGCGGCCTTCCTGTCTCACGCTCCGCACCCTGTCCCTGATGCTGTCCCTGCTGCTGCTGCCCCTGCTGTCCCTGCTGCTGCTGCCCCTGCTGTCCCTGCTGTCCCTGCTGCTGCTGCCCCTGCTGCTGCCCCTGCTGCCCCCGCTGTCCCTGCTGTTGCTGTCCCTGTTGCTGCTGTCCCTGCTGTCCCTGCTGCTGCTGCCCCTGCTGCTGCTGCCCCTGCCGCCGCTGCCGCTGCTGTCCCTGCTGCTGCTCCTGCTGCTGTCCCTGCTGCCGCTGCCGCACTGCCGCTTGGCTCCCCGCTGTGCCGCTGGTGGCGCGGCTTCCTGGGCGCTCTCAGACGCTGCTGCTGCTGCACCACCACCAACACCACCGCCGCTGGCTGTGGTGTTGGTGGTGTTGGTGGTGGTGGGGGTGGTGGTGTTGGTGGCGGTGGTGGCGGTGGTGTTGGTGGGGGTGGTGGCGGTGGTGGTGTTGGTGGTGGTGGTGTTGTTGGTGGTGGTGTTGGTGGCGGTGGTGTTGGTGGTGGTGGTGTTGTCGGTGGTGGTGTTGGTGGCGGTGGTGGTGTTGGTGGTGGTGGGGGTGGTGGTGTTGGTGGTGGTGGCGGTGGTGGTGGTGTTGGTGGTGGTGGTGGCGGTCGTGGCGGTGGTGGTGGTGGTGTTGGTGGGGGTGGTGGCCGTGGTGGCAGTGGTGATGGTGGTGGTGGGGGTGGTGTTGGTGGTGGTGGTGGCGGTGGTGGTGGTGTTGGTGGTGGTGGTGGCGGTGGTGGCGGTGGTGGTTGCGAGCAACCCGAGGAGTGGGCGGTGGCGGTGGTGAGGGCGGCTGGGACGCCGCGCTCACTCCTCACGCTGCTCACTGACCGTGAGGACGACGACCAGGTGAGACCATGGGTGGGGCGCACAAGGATATGTGTCTGTGTGTGTAGGTCGACTCAGCCTCAAATGAGTACCTGGAGCGATGTGTAAACATCGCCGCTAGGGAGACAAAGGCGGCCGGGCATGGTGCTGGCCACCCACCCCCTCGTGTGCCGTGCTGGCCTTTAAAGGCGCTCGCTAACAGCACTTGCTCCTACAGTCTGTTAAGGCTATACGGGGTATCTTTGTCTGTGCGCGGCACGGGCTAGAGAAGAGATGGAGTGACGTGGTACAAGAGGATGTGGAGCTGAGTCGACTTCCCGATGACTGGTACCAGCGGTGTAAAAATCGGCCTCTGTGGAGGAGGCTCGTGAAGGACGCTACTGGGCAGTTGGAGGCAGTCGCCCTCCAACAACAACGTCAGAGAATGAGGAGGCTTACCGCAGCCTTCGCTCGGAGGTTCGGAGAGCCGTGAGGTGCTGCAAGGATGGGTGGTGGTCGCGGGGTGCTGAGGAGATTGAGTCTGCCTCAGTGGCCCGTGATCACAAATCTATATTTAACTCCATCAAAAAAGTAACCTGCAGCGCCACAACTATTACCATCATTAGGGGAAAAAACGGTGATCCAATCTCCGACCCCCAGGAACAGGTTTGAAGATTTGCTGAGCATTTTTTGGGAGGTCCTAGGGGAGGGGAAATCCCCCAACCTGGAAAACATCGTGGGACAAAGTGGGGATAACCCTGCTGAGGCTGCGGTGCCTCATATATTGGAAGAGGAAGTCACCCCCTGTGAGTGGCTGGCTGAGGTGCCATCTGTTGAAGAAGTACTGAAGGCGATCCGGAGTCTGAGACCAGGAAAGGCACTGGGTAGAGATTATCTCCCAAGCAAAATGCTGAGGGAGGGTGGCGTTTGTGCACAGACTGCCCTATATGACATCATAACAGCAGTCTGGACCACTGGACGGGTTCCGCAGGATTGGAAGGATGCCCTGGTGGTCCCCCTCTTTAAGAAGGGGGACCGCACAGACTGTAACAACTACAGGGGCATCTCATGCCTCAGTGTGCCGGGAAAGGTCCTGGCAAGGATTATTCAACATCGCCTTGCCAGGCACGCTGAGGCGAGGCTTGCAGAGCCCCATTGCGGTTTCAGGAAAGGACGGTCCTGCAAAGATGCCATATTTTCTATCGGTCTGCTACAGCAGAAGTGTAGGAAATTCTACATCTCCGCTTTTTTGACCTGCTCAAGGCCTATGATACCATCAGTAGGCCTGGGCTCTGGTTTGTTCTTAGTGCTTTTGGAGTCCCTAACCCTCTGCTCATGGTCATTAAGGACCTTCATGATGGTGAGCGGGCCCGGGTAGAACTTCGTGGCCGGGGTGCGACAGTGATGTCCTCTGGCTCCCACATTATTTAACATCTATTTTGACCACGTAGTTCGTGAAGCCTTCAATAGCTGTACCGGGGAAATCTCCATTTGGTACAGATATAAGGGAGTCTGATCGATGCCCAGGTGTGATCAAGGGATGGCTCCCTATTGCTCAACCACGTTATGTATGCCGATGATTTGGTAATTGCTGCTCATTCAGAGGAGGAGTTGGAGATGCTGGCTGCTGAGACTGGAGCGTGCCACTAAGAGATGGGGCCTTACCATCACCCCCACCAAAACTAAGCACCTGCCTGGGTATTTTGTACCATCGGACACTCCACCCCCACAACTCCCAATCGGTGATGGGGCAGTTGTGGAGAGAGTAGAGAGATTCCCATATTTATTTTTTACCTACGGGACTTTACCGAATAGAACCAAATAGTATGAGTTTCCCATACCTGGGCAGTGTGCTCATGACCGGCTCCAGTTTAACAGCAGAGGTCTCACTCCGAATCAGTCGAGCAGCAATATCTTTTCATCGGTTGCGTGACGCTGTGTGGAAGCTACCTGTTCTATCGCTCCGCACTAAGCTTCAGGTCTTCTCGGCCACGGTCATTCCCTCCCTTCTCTACGCTTGCGAAACGTGGACCCCCCTAATGGAACATCTTCACCGGTTAGAAACAGTTAGGCTGGCCTGCCTACGATCCATCCTGGGTTTAACCAGACTGGATTGTGTGAGGAGCTCACAAATCCTTGAAAGATCTGGGCAAGGTCCCATCGGTGAGCTCCTCCGGCAGGCAAGGCTGCGATGGCTGGGTCATGTAGCCCGCATGCCCAGCCACCGCATGCCGAAACAGCTTTTGTTCGGCCGGATTGAGGGGGCTAAGCGGGCGCGGCACGGGCTAGAGAAGAGATGGAGTGATGTGGTACAGGAGGACGTGGAGCTGAGTGGACTTGCCGATGACTGGTACCAGCGGTGTCAAGATCGGCCTCTGTGGAGGAGGCTCGTGAAGGATGCTACTGGGCAGTTGGAGGCAGTCGCCCTCCAACAACAACGGAGGGCGGAGGAGCGACGCTCAGAACAACGAGCGGAGCGCCGGGTGGCTAAAGCACAGCAGGTTGGCACAGTAGGGGGCACAGGTGGTGCATCAGCCAGTCATCTCAGTCAGTCGACCCGTGGCACCTGGGTCTGCCCCGTGACCTCCTGCCAGCGGGCGTTCGACACTTCACGTGGCCTCAGGGTGCACATAGCCTGGCACAAGCGTCGTGGTGACGTCACCGCCACTTAGTGGCGAATGGCGGTTGTTGTTGTTGTCTGTGTGTGTGTCTGTGTGTGTGTGTCTGTGTGTGTGTGTCTGTGTGTGTGTCTGTGTGTGTGTGTGTCTGTGTATCTCTGTGTGTGTCTGTGTGTGTCTGTGTGTATCTGTGTGTGTCTGTGTGTATCTGTGTGTGTCTGTGTGTATCTGTGTGTGTCAGTGTGTGTCTGTGTGTATCTGTGTGTGTCTGTGTGTCTGTGTGTATCTGTGTGTGTCTGTGTGTATCTGTGTGTGTATATCTGTGTGTGTCTGTGTGTGTATCTGTATGTGTGTCTGTGTATGTGTGTGTGTATGTGTGTGTGTCTGTGTGTCTGTATGTGTGTGTCTGTGTGTATCTGTATGTGTGTCTGTGTGTATGTGTGTGTGTCTGTGTGTGTGTGTCTGTGTGTGTGTGTCTGTGTGTGTGTCTGTGTGTGTGTGTCTGTGTATCTCTGTGTGTGTCTGTGTGTGTCTGTGTGTATCTGTGTGTGTCTGTGTGTATCTGTGTGTGTCTGTGTGTATCTGTGTGTGTCAGTGTGTGTCTGTGTGTATCTGTGTGTGTCTGTGTGTATCTGTGTGTGTCCGTGTGTGTCTGTGTGTGTCTGTGTGTGTCTGTGTGTCTGTGTGTATCTGTGTGTGTCTGTGTGTATCTGTGTGTGTATATCTGTGTGTGTCTGTGTGTGTATCTGTATGTGTGTCTGTGTATGTGTGTGTGTATGTGTGTGTGTCTGTGTGTCTGTATGTGTGTGTCTGTGTGTATCTGTATGTGTGTCTGTGTGTATGTGTGTGTGTCTGTGTGTGTGTCTGGGGAGCGGTAGTGTAGTGGTTAGCGCTACACTGCGCTACGAACCCGGCGACTCGATTCCCGCTCACGGCCAACACCGGTGACGATTATTTGAACCGGTCCCGGTCCTGGGCCTCCCCTAGGTCGACTCAGCCTCAAATGAGTACCTGGTGCTGTGTGTAGACATCGCCACTGGGGAGACAAAGGCGGCCGGGCGTGGTGCTGGCCACCCACCCCCTCGTGTACTGTGCCGGCCTTCATAGGTGCTCGCAAACAGCACTCGCCCCTACAGTCTGTTAAGGCTACACGGGGGATCTTTGTCTTTACCTTTGTGCATCTGTGTGTGTGTGTGCTGCATCAGGACGGCATGGAGCCAGGATGTATTTGCAGCGAGGGCTTTGCTCACCGCTCTCTGGGCTCACCGCAAGCTCCACGCCAGCTACAAGAATGACGGCTGGGACAGGGAGCACTTCCTGTCACAAAGATTCCTCGAGCAGCAGCGGCGTCAGCGTCAGCGGCAGCTGTGGCAGCAGTGGCAGCTGTGGCAGCAGTGGCAGCTGTGGCAGCAGTGGCAGCAGTGGCGTCTGTCGCAGCGGCCGCAGTATCAGCGGTAGTAGGAGCAGTCGTGGCTGTGGCGTTGTTGATTTTGTTGTTGATGTTTATGATGTTGTTGATGATGTTGATTTTGATGATGTTGATGATGTTGATTTTGTTGTTAAAGATGTTGATGTCGTTCGACTGGTGGGCTATGGGAACGAGGTAACGACGGTAGAATCTGCCGGTGGAGCGAGCCTCTGGAACAAGCGAGACCGTTCGGGAATTGGGGAGATGCGTGGGAGAATCGGGGCTGTTGCAGTGGAGGTCTCCGCCTGTTTGAGTGAACGCGTTTCTACAGTAAAGAAACCATCTCAAGATAAGTGTGACAAGTCTTCATCGCACATGCAATGAATGCACTTGGCACACGCCACACACTCAGAATGCAATTTGACTCGACGCAATCCATTCCTAGAATGAAATTGTTCCGCCGTCCACCTGGTCACCAAATAGTCCAGTGGGTTTATGAACAAACACATTCTCTTGCGGAGGGAGCTGGTAGGAACGTTGGGTTGCTCGGTCAATGGCCAGGGTCAACGGCGGCACCACGTGGTGTATTCCGCAAATATGCCCGACTGTGAGGGCGGGCACTAGCTGGCGTGAGTAGGTTACACGTTGAGTTTAATAAGGGCACCACGGGGTGACCAGCCCCTCCCCACCCAGCCCCACCCCTCCCACCCAGCCCCACCCCTCCCACCCCTCACCCAGCCCCTCCCCACCCTCCCCTCCCCACCCAGCCCCTCCCCACCCTCCCCTCTCCACCCAGCCCCACCCCTCCCATTTTTGGATGCACGACGGACGGACGGACACAATAATCCCCTGTGGGCTGGTGGTGTAACCAGGAGGTTCCTACCAGTATCATTGAGCTTCAAATCTAATTGATGCGTAGATTCGAATCGCAACCCTTGCAGTCACTAATCTACATAGTCAACACAGTTTGATTGTTTTTTTTATATGCCAATTAGGACATAGTTTCATGATGTTTAAGTCTCAGTGCGAGTGATATACGCTCGTCATTGCCTTGCTGCTGCTGCTTGAACGAGCGGTGGGGAGCGGTAGTTGTAGTAGCGGTCAGCACTGTGCCGCGCTACGAACCCCCGGACACCCGAGTTCGATTCCTTCCCACGGCCAACACCCAGTGACCAATAAAAAAAAACGTCTGCAATTCTGTTTAACTTCCAGTAGTAGTAGGCTTCTTTAATAACGAGGAATAACGTGAACAATAAACATCTACATTAACATTCAGAAGTTGTAGGCTTCCGTGACCAATGTTGACCATAATAGACGTTGTTTTTGGGTTAGATCGTGTCGTATTATTGCTCTTTGGTGTTGGCCCCACTTTTGTATGCTCTGGTGGTGTGTGACGTTACGGTGTTGTAATTAAATACACATTGACGACAATGTAAAATAAAGCAGTTTGTTTCGTGTTGTTTCTTTGCTGGTGGGTTGGGGAATTGAGAACATTCCACACATGGAGTTATTTCCTTGACGGTGGCTTTCATAAATAGGTGGGATAGCAAGATGAGTAATTTTATTATCACTTTCATGTGATCACACGACCAGGTTTCACATGTCTGCATGAAGTCTAGGGCAGTAAGACTGTTTTTAGAGTGCTCGACATACAATTTTAAGGTTGGTACCGTATTTTCCCGCATATAGCCCGCAGACGCATATACCCCGCAAAAATAGCATTTTGTGTAAAACAAATTTCAGATATTCTACCGACACTTCTTTCAAATGTTTCTTGCCGTTGGTTTTTCACACCTGATGATAACCGTTTGTGTTATGGCCGAAACGTCGTGAGAATTTTGATTGTTTTATATATATTTTATTATTTTGTTGTTTCCCTTTAACGTGACTTTACCGAAAGAGCTAAGAATATGAATTACTGCAGTCACGAAAGCTTTGAATCAAAATTTCAGACAGCCCGCACCTCCATATACCCCGCATGCATTCATAGATTTAACGTCGTTACCGCAGCTTAATTCCATCATTAAAACGAAGTTTACATTTGTAATACATTACACTATCAATTGTTAACATTAAAATCATAACTTGCACAAAGAAAACAAATTAACCAGAAACGAGTGAACTTAAAACAGTAAATAAGTAAGAAAAGTAAATATCCAATAAATAAATAACACGTAACTGGTAGATAAGTAAATAGTTTTAGCACTGGTAGATTGCGCACTGCGCAGACAATAGCGGCACTACGGTAACGCCGTGGCCTCACCCACCCCCCACCTCTCCCCCAGCTCTCCTGTCGCCGGTAAACAAAGTACGCCCACTTCAAACATCATTTCATTGTACAAACAATTCGAATCATTTAAAACCTGATAACGTGCAATATTAGTGTGAGTGGTTTATTCAGCAGTGCTTTAGTCAAAGGTAAGTGTTGCATAGTGGACAGTCCTACCATTAAAAACTGTAAACGAGTCATGACTTGTCACACGTGTAAAATATTTTTGGGATAGCCCGCACCTCCATATACCCCGCAGGGTCTTGTTTGTAAAAAGTGGTATACCCCGTGGGTTATATGCGGGAAAATGCGGTAGTGTATATACTGATTGGATATCTATTATTTTTTTAAAATTAGTATCACTTTCAAAAACATAACAGTTGGTTGTTTAAATCGAGATGATTGGCATCCCTTTCTTGAATAAAGAGGGAAACAGGTTAATGACATAACAGTGCACTACACAAATTAATGGTTGTAGAGGATTACTTTATTAAATTTTGATTTAAAGCTTTCGTGACTGCAGTAATTCATATTCTTAGTTTTTTCGGTAAAGTCACGTTGAAGAGAAACAACAAAATAATAAAATAAATATAAAACAAAAAATTGTTTTATATATATTTTATTATTTTGTTGGTTCTCTTCAACGTGACTTTACCGAAAAAACTAAGAATATGGATTACTTTATTGTTACAGCTCATTTGAAAGCAGGTCTTGTTCCTTCTGTACTCGAAAACATTTAGCATCCAGTGCCAGTGAATGGCCATTAAAATTCATGGGACCTAGTGTCTGTGACTGCATTATAAAAGTCCTAATGTGTTCACCGTAATTTTCAGCCACGCTCCATGGTTAACCGGCTGCTGGACAAAGGACTTCCCAATGCGGCGCTTTCTCTCGTGATTCTGCAATACAATAATTCACCTGGCGCCTACACAACGGAACGATTTCATTGCCTGATCTTCATTATTAATCACTGAAATTGTATCTCTAATTATTTAATTAATATGTTCACATGCTGGTGAACACTGTAAGACTTTGGTGGAAATCCACAGTGGTTCTCCGATGGAGAATGGCCCCCGTCACAGACGTTGGGATTTTCCTCTCCATTGCCAAGGTCACCAGCATGTGATTGTTGCCCATGCTCGGTTGAACAGCACATTACTTGGACTCATCTAGAATTTGGAAGCCTGCCATGTTTTTTAAAGATCTTGGGACACAGCGATGCTTCATAGCAAATTGTCACTTATCCGCTATAGAAGATTACAAAAAGCTCAACATTTACAGCTTACTCAGGCTATGCCATGACTAACACCTCCACTATACAACTGGGTCCAGCAACCTTTAAATCTGCATGAAAGTATGAATCCTCGTTTGATGAGTCACGGATTCAAAGTAGTTTTTTGGCAGCAATTTAGTACAAATACCTTTTTGAGAAATAATTATAACAAAAAATGCAATAGACCCATTTATAACTACAGCAATCTTCATTTTAAGCTTTCGTGACTGCAGCAATCCATACCCTTTGGTTCTTTCGGTAAAGTCGTCAAGTAGTAGGTAGAAAATAAATAGATCACGTGACGTTTCAATGGCAACCCAAGCGACCGTCTTCAGGTGAGACAAACGCAGCAGGAGAACTGCTGACGCACCCACCACCCCCCATCATCAGACCACAAGCTGGGTCTGATGAAGAACTTTGTCAAAGCCGTGGACCAAACACAAGCAACTTCCAAGTACCTCTGTGGAAAAATTCTCAAAGTGAAGCTAAGATAAAGGAAGGTGTCTTTGTTGGTCCTCAGATTCGTGAACTTTTTCGGGATGACGCATTTGACAGTGCGCTGTGTGGCAAAGGAAAAGACGGCATGGAAAGCTTTCCAGTTAGTAGCAACATTTTCTCGGAAACAACAAGGCAGGCAACTACAGGGGAGTCGGTGGAAAACCTCAAGGCATACAAAAGCCTTGGTTTGCACCATGTCACTAAAGATACATTTTTTGCACTCTCATCATCTAGATTTTTTCTCACCAAATTGCGGAGCAGCGAGCAACGAGCATCGCGAGCGATTTCACCCAGGACATTGCAATAATGGAGAAACGCTATCGGGGTCAATGGAGCCCCATCAATGCTTGCAGACTATTGCTTGACGGTGTCAAGAGATGCTCCATTTTTTATGAATAAAAGAGACAAGCCAAGAAGCACCGAGTAGACACTGAACAAGGACTAAACTATGTACTTACTAGCGGTAAGTACCCGGCGTTGCCCGGGCGAAAAAGATAGACACACACATCAACGTACACACAGACATCGACGCACACACGTAGAAACACATCGACTTACACGCGCACACACATACACATATAGACTCACACAGACAGACATCGACTTACACACACATATGAACTTGCACACACATAGACATCCACTTTAGATACACACACATTGAGTTACACACACATATCGACATACACACATATAGCGACTCACACACACACACATCGACTCACACACAGACAAAGGTGAACTCACACACACATTGACGTAAAAACACATGTCATTACACACACACACACATATCGAGTAAGACACACAAACACATGGACGTATATACACAACAACAACAACAACCGCCATTCGCCACTAAGTGGCGGTGACGTCACCACGACGCTTGTGCCAGGCTATGTGCACCCTGAGGCCACGTGAAGTGTCGAACGCCCGCTGGCAGGAGGTCACGGGGCAGACCCAGGTGCCACGGGTCGACTGACTGAGATGACTGGCTGATGCACCACCTGTGCCCCCTACTGTGCCAACCTGCTGTGCTTTAGCCACCCGGCGCTCCGCTCGCTGTTGTGAGTGTCGCTCCTCCGCCCTCCGTTGTTGTTGGAGGGCGACTGCCTCCAACTGCCCAGTAGCATCCTTCACGAGCCTCCTCCACAGAGGCCGATCTTGACACCGCTGGTACCAGTCATCGGCAAGTCCATTCAGCTCCACGTCCTCCTGTACCACATCACTCCATCTCTTCTCTAGCCCGTGCCGCGCCCGCTTAGCCCCCTCAATCCGGCCAAACAAAAGCTGTTTCGGCATGCGGTGGCTGGGCATGCGGGCTACATGACCCAGCCATCGCAGCCTTGCCTGCCGGAGGAGCTCACCGATGGGACCCTGCCCAGATCTTTCAAGGATTTGTGAGCTCCTCACACAATCCAGTCTGGTTAAACCCAGGATGGATCGTAGGCAGGCCAGCCTAAATGTTTCTAACCGGCGAAGATGTTCCATTAGGGGGGTCCACGTTTCGCAAGCGTAGAGAAGGGAGGGAATGACCGTGGCCGAGAAGACCTGAAGCTTAGTGCGGAGCGACAGACCAGGTAGCTTCCACACAGCGTTACGCAACCGATGAAAAGATATTGCCGCTCGACTGATTCGGAGTGAAACCTCTGCTGTTAAACTGGTGCCAGTCATAAGCACACTGCCCAGGTATGGGAAACTCTCCACTCTCTCCACAACTGCCCCATCACCGATTGGGAGTTGTGGGGGTGGAGTGTCCGATGGTACAAAATACCCAGGCAGGTGCTTGGTTTTGGTGGGGCTGATGGTAAGGCCCCACCTCTTAGTGGCACGCTCCAGTCTCAGCAGCAGCGTCTCCAACTCCTCCTCTGACTGAGCAGCTATTACCAAGTCATCAGCATACATAACGTGGTTGAGCAATAGGGAGCCATCCCTTGACCGCACCCGGGCATCGATTAGCCTCCCATTATATCTGTACCATATGGAGATTCCCCCGGTACAGCTATTGAAGGCTTCACGAACTACGTGGTCAAAATAGATGTTAAATAATGTGGGAGCCAGAGGACATCCCTGTCGCACCCCAAGGTGTACAGGGAATGGCTCTGACTCCCGGCCACGTAGTTTTACCCGGGCCCGCTCACCATCATGAAGGTCCTTAATGATCGTGAGCAGAGGGTCAGGTACTCCAAAAGCACGAAGAACGACCCAGAGCCCAGGCCTACTGATGGTATCATAGGCCTTGACCAGGTCAATAAAGCATGGACCCACGCACACATATCGATTTACACACACACACACATAGACTCGCACACACGTAAATAGACTGACACACACATTGCCCTACACACATATGGACACACAGAGATCTACTTTAGATACACACACATGTGTATCTAAAGTAGATGTATGGACTTACACACACACACGTGGATAAACATAGAGACATATGGACTGACACACACATACACATGGACGTACACACACACATCGACTGACACACATAGACACACAAACGCACATTGACTTACACACTGACATGGAGCCATGCACACACATTGACTAACACACACACACATCAACTAACATACACACAGCGACTGATACACGCACACATGGACTGACACGCACCCTTGGACTGACACACACACACAAACACATCGACCTACACACACACACACAGCGACTGATACACACACATGGACTGACACGCACCATTGGACTGACACACACACACAAACACATCGACCTACACACACAAACTCATCGACCTACACACACATCGACTGATACACACACATGGACTGACACGCACCCTTGGACTGACACACACACACACAAACACATCGACCTACACACACACACATCGGGGGTTGTCCGTTAGAAAAAGACAGACACACGCATGGTCCTACACGCACACACATATGGACTCAAACACACACATCAAATCACACACACATCGACGTGCACAGCAATCCCCGATGATGGCACAGCTATGGCATCGCAGTACTACGTATCAGTAAATAGTGTGACGTGAGCAATCGAAACAGTAGAAATGCATAGAAGAAATCAGCTGAAATAAGTGTACATGAAAGAGCATCAGTATGCACAGGTAAGTTGAGAAGCAGGCTACAGTCTAGATTATAGAGTGGCAGTACGTGGACTCAATGACATAAGCATAGCTACAATCAACATAAAAAGCTGGCAATACGGGCAGCAGCTGAAAAAGCAGGATACAGTCGACATGAAAGGCTGGCAGTACACTGAGTGAGGTAAAGAAGCAGGCAACAGATTATAGACTGGCATACACTCATAATGGGCAAAAGCTAAATTAGCAGCAGGCAGCAAGCCACATCACAGACTGGCAGTACGCGGTCTCAGCGTCATAAAAACACAGCTAAAAAAGGAAACATGTAGCAACCTAAGAATGAAAAAGTATTTTTCTGCACACAAAGAAAATTATTGTAATATCTGCGACCTTATTTGTTTCATAATAGTAAACAATGAACACGAGTTATTATCTGCACACAAACATTATTATTGTAATATCAGACAACTTATTTGTTTGGGAATAGTAAACAATGAACCTAAGTTCTTATCTGCACACAAACATTATCATTGTAATATTTGGCAACTTATTTGTTTGATAATAGTGTAGTGTTGTAAGGACGAGCAGACTTCTTTGGGAGGCACACTCTGGTTATTGTATTATTTCCTTATACAACGCTTAACACACACAGAGGGATATTCGGTCCCCTCACCCGATACCCTAGGGAGGTACAGCCTCCGGACCTGGCAGGACTCTCACGTCTACCGCTAACCTCCTTGATACCTAAGGAGGTACAACCTCCGAACTTGGCGGGACTCACACGTCTACCGCTATCCTAGTCCTCCGGCTAGGACCTAGGGGAGGCTATCTGACCCACCGCTGGCCCGGTGGGTCCTGACCACTGGGTATGCCGAGCCTTAGCCCTTAGAAGGGCTGAAAGGCTGGTCCAAGGTCCTAGCTAGGCTTCAGCCCAGTCTTCTATCTTCGTGCAGGGAGAGAACTCCCCGAGGTCCGTTGGGTCACCCGTCTTATACCCCTTCGTGGCCAGGTAGAACCAATCATACATTCCCACGTGGAACCATCTGATTGGTTCGCACCAAACCCTGGCCACGATCCGTTTCACCTCGACTGACCCCAACCGTTGTACCCAGGGGTAATGCTGCACTGCCCTGGTGGCAACGCAGGTTACGCAACAGCGCGTAGTTAACACCTCTACATCACCCCCTCCTTCGGAAGCTCCAGCCGTCCCGGCTGCAACAATGGGAAACTCCGAAATTACCAACGGTAGAAGAATTGTGAGTGTGCCTCACGAACAACAAGAACAATTAAACCCCTATAAATACCCCCCTTAACAACATAACGTATGTACAAGGCACTAGTCATGCCAAAAAAACATTACAACAACCGGCGAGATTTCGCGCGCGTGCGTTTCGCGGGACCATCGTAGGGGATGGCAGGCTTTGTCGGCGGCACAAGGGAAGGAGGAGGATGAGCCAGAGCATCCGGTGGGCCTTTAGGCATCTCCACGGGGACACCTGCTGCTCCACGGTCCATTGAGGCCGAACGTGGCCTGCATGGAGCCGTCACTCCCGCGTCATCTGCAGGAGGAATGACACGCCTGCGCTGTGGGTTAGGCACCAACGGGGCAACATCCGGCTCGTCGGACGCGTCACACACTCGGCCCCCATGTCGTGTGTGTTGTGGAGGGACGCGTGGCGTGACGAAGGGTTTTAACCGAGAGGGGTGAACGCACCAGCGACGCCGTCCCCAGCTAATTTTAACACATTGGGGATGCAGGACTTCCACTACCTCAACCGGGCCTCGCCATGGTCTGAGGAGTTTGGCCGACGTGGACACCGGCACCTGGGGGCAGTGGAGCCATGCCCTGTCTCCCGGTGCCCACCGATGCGTGTACGACCGAGGGTCCCGCAGTCGCAAATTCGCCCGTTGGCGGGAAGCCGAATTTTCAATGGCGGCCTCCCGTGCCTCGGCCAACTTACGGAGGTTGAATCGCAAGTGGTCAACGAGCTTTGACTTTTGCGGTGGCTGTTCGATTTCCAGCCGAACGTCGGCGGGAGGAAAGGCATCCCTGCCGTACATTAGAAAGAACGGGGAAAATCCCGTCGCCGCGTGAGGTGCCATATGGTATGCGGCGAGGACCCCCGGAACCTGCAAGTCCCAATCGAGGTGGGATTCATCGACCTGATGGCATAACATAGCGGTGAGAGTTCTATGAAGGCGCTCCACCATGCCGTCGGTCTGGGGATGGTAGGGCGAAGTGCGCACTTTCTTAGTGCCCAACAGGCGGCACACATCAGTCAGCAAGGCTCCCGAAAAATGTCTTCCCTGATCGGTCAGCAACCGTTCTGGTGCGCCCTTGTCCAGGACGTAGCCTTGAACAAAGGCGTCCACAACGGCCGCCGCCGACTGGTTGGGGAGGGCCCAGGCCATAGGCCACCGTGTAAAATACTCTACCCCAACCAGAAGGTACTTATTACCCCGTGGCGTAGTAGGAAAAGGGCCCAAAATATCGAGAGCCACCAACTCATTTATACAAGAGACCGAAATGGGTTGCAGGGGTGGACATGCCGGTTTAGCCGGCGGTTTACGTTGCGCACAATGGGTGCATCCCAGCAAAATGTCAGTGACGTCGCGCAGCATGCCCGGCCAGAAAAATTGCAACCGCAACAACCCAATGGTCTTATGAACACCCAGGTGCAATAAACGCTCATGCGTCGCCCATACGGCCTTGCATCGCAAGGCGGATGGCACGACGATTTTATGTTGACACGAGTCAGCATCCCAATGCATCAACAAGCCGCGCTTCATGACAAATGAATTAAATTTGCCCTGTCTTGGAACCGCATTATTCGCGTGGCGACGCAACGTCAATAACGACATGTCCTCGCCCTGGTGCCGACCCCATTCGGCCAAAGTTAGCCCCAGCAAATCGTCACTGGCCATTGGATCTGCATGATCCAACATCGGCGCTGAGGTGGTGGGAAGTGCGGCTGACACCGTTGTGAGAGGCGCGACCTGCGCAGGCAGTGGCGGCTTACAACGGCCCGAGCCCAAAAAACACGCATATATTTGAGCCGGCGGAAGGCGAGACAACGCATCGGCATTCGTGTGTTGTGCACCCCTACGGTAAGTGCCATTGAAATTGTAGTCCTGAAGGACTTCGAGCCACCGAGAAAGCTGCCCGGACGGTTGGTCAACCCGCAGAGCATACTGTAAAGCCGAATGATCAGATCGTACGGTAAAATGCTGACCATACAGGTACGGCCTGTATTGCTGAATAAAAAAAACAATGGCCAGCAGCTCACGTCTGGTCACACAGTATCTTTGTTCAGCAAGAGACAAGACTCTGCTACCATAGGCAACAACCCTTTCAATGCCATCAACTTTTTGGGACAGAACACCCCCAATCCCCGTATTGCTAGCGTCGGTGTCGAACACGAATGGCACGGAAAAATCGGGGTACGCAAGGGACGGTGCCGTCACGAGCGCGTTCCGCAAGGAGTCGAACGCAGCCTGTTCTGCGTCCCCCCAATGAAACGCCACCCCTTTTGACGTAAGGGCGTGGAGCGGCTTGGCAATCGTCGCGAAGCCAGCAACAAACCGGCGGTAGTACGACGCAAAACCAATAAAACTACGAACATCGCCCGCAGATGTAGGGGTCGGCCAATGTTGAAGACATTTGGTTTTTTCAGGGTCGGTAGAGATGCCCAAGCGGCTAACTATGTGGCCCAGATAGCGCACAGACTCACGCAGAAGGTGACACTTCTGCGGCTTGAATTTCAAGATAGCGGCTCGCATTTTCAAGAAGACAGCACGCAACCGTTCGATGTGTTCGCCGGACGTGCGGCTAAAGACGATGACGTCGTCAAGATAAATGAGACATGAGTCCCACTGGAGCCCAGCGAGGACCAGCTCCATGAGCCTCTGGAACGTCGCTGGGGCCGAGTGGAGACCCATGGGCAATCTATTAAACTCGAAAAGGCCCTGTGGTGTCCGAAAAGCAGTCTTAGGTTTTGACGATTCGTCGAGGGGGAGTTGCCAAAACCCCGACAGAAGGTCCAAGGTGGAGAAATAGTGCGCCCCTGCCAAGGCATCCAATGACTCGTCCATACGAGGGAGAGGGTAGGCGTCCGCTACCGAGATTTTATTTAGGCGCCAAAAATCAACGCAAAACGGAGACTGCCATCGTGCTTTTTGACCAGCACTATTGGAGCACCCCAGGGACTAGTGGGGGGAGAAATTATATCGGCCTTCAGCATGTCATCCACAGCCGATTTAACATGCTGTTTCTCCGCCGGGCTAAGCCGAAACGGGTTTTGTCGAATCGGGGCAGCATCACCAGTATCAATGTGGTGACGCAGCAGCTTGGTGCAGCCAATATCAAATTTAGATTTACTAAAGACATCGGAAAATTCTCACAGAAGAGCGCGCAATTTAATTCGCTGCGAATGAGACAGATCACCCGTGTCTGTGCAGAGCGCGTCCAACCATCTCTCATCCGATTCGGAAGGAGGTGGGACCTGCGGCGTGTCATGCACGTGTCCCGCGACTCCGGTCCCCAACGGCACCGGGGTCGCGTGAGCGAGCACAGTTCCTTGCGGAATGACGGTTGTGGACAATCCGACATTCAAAACCTGCAAGAACAGCTCCCTGTCGGCTGCTACGAGGGTCTGTGCAGCCACCAAATCTAACCCCTTAGCAGCTGCGTTTGAAGGCCCCAGCAAAATGCCATGTGCCGAGGCCTCCGGGGCTAGCGGTTTTTTAAGTTGCAAGGGCATGAGCATTTGTGTCCCTGGCGGAATGCGGACTGTGCTCGCGACAAACGCCTGCACCGAGGCACTAGCCATGCGTGGATGTGAGGGTGTGGGCAAGAACGCCATCCGTCGACCCGACGGGAGTTCGATGCAGCCTTGATCTACAAGGATCTTAATTGGCATTTTCGCGAGAAAATCAGTGCCTAACAAACACGGCACGGCGAGGGAAGAAGAGACCAAAATAGGCCCTGCCAATTTAATGTCTCCAATCGAAATTTGCGCCCGAATTTGCCCAATAATGCCAAGTGAACTGCCATTAGCGGCGTAACACGGGATAGAAACCCGTTCCAAGGGGCGGCATCGTACGGGCAGTATATTGTAAATCAAATCCGAAATGATCGTAGCCGACGCACCAGTATCGATCAACACGCGAAATTCCACACCCTCGATTGATCCGACAACCACGGACGAACCTGCCGTCGCCGCGACTACCCTATGGGCCAACTCAGACCACTGCCCAGGTCCGAGTGGCCGCGAACAAACGCCAGAATACCCCCCATCACACGCCGAATCGCGAGCCCTTCTTATGGTGCGTTGCAGTGTGTATGGTGTGAATGAGGGCCGAGCGTGAGAGGCGTCGCGACTTGCCTGGTTTTGCCGCGATGCCGTGGACGTCCTGTAGTCCTGGCCCCGGGATGCGGAGGGGCGTCGTCGAGGCGCACGGCAGTCAGAGGAGATGTGGCCTCGTCGGCCACAGTTGAAGCACGTCACGTCGCCGCGTGGAGCAGGCAGTCCCCGCTGCTGGTCGTTGCGGCGACCACCGTGGTCGGACGATCGCCGGCCCGTTGACCTGGTCGCCATGAAGGCCCGGTCGGGGGAGAACTCGGCGTCCCTGCTGGCAGGCTCCGACGTCGAAGCCGAGGCGGCGATGGTCGATTCCGTGTGGAGCAGCAGATGTGCGTGGATGCACCGAGCGGCTCGTAGCGAGCACATACCGTCGTCGTCCACCGCTTGGATGACGATGCGCAGCTCGCGCGCCAGCTCCAGCATCTTCTGGAGAACGATGGCATCGATGGCCTCGTCGTCCATGCGAGGGTAACCCGCTCTTGCCATCGCCAGTAGAGCGGTCCGGAATGCCAACGGAGACTCTTTAGGGCGGCGTCGCCTGTCGTAAAATCGGCTGCGGATGTCGGATGGAGGCCCGTACACGTCAGACATCCGTCGGAGGGCCGATTGAAGCGTCGCCCTTTGTTGCCTGGGGATGGTGAGGAGCGAGGCGAGAGCGTCGTCATCCAAAGTGGCTGGTAGTGCTCGGAGCGCCTGTGCGTCCGACCAGCCCACCATCTCTTGGTGGCTCAGGAAGCGACGCTGGAACGCCGCCCAGTCGCCACCTTCAGATGTGAATTCTCGGAAGATGGGCAGGCGTTGTTGGAGGGCGGACGTCGTCTCCCCCTCAGCTTGTACCGTCTCGAGCCGGAGATCGGCGATTTCCCGGCCGATAGAGTCTACTGTACCGTGTCGGTACAGTGATGACGCGGCGTCCGCTGAGGAACTTGAATTCGCAGCGTCGCGTGCTGATGACGTTGCGGGTTGTGATTGGCCCCCGCGTTCCCAGGATGCCCCTGGCTTCCGCTTCCGGCGGAATGACGTGGTTCCCCGGCGGGAAAATCAAAATGTCTGCCCTGGCCGATGGCGGGAACGTCTGTCGGCGGTTGACTCGGCCTGCCCGCAACCTCCAAGTTGATCTCTTCGAGAATGGAGGCCGCGGCGTGTAGGAGTTGAGCGAGACGGCCGTGTGCTGCCCTGAGTCCGTCCCCCATGGCAGGGGGAGCAACCGGCTGCTCAACCGGTGGCTGGGCGGCCGTCAACGCGGCAGCGTTTTCAGCGGAGCTGGCGGTGCTTGCAGGTGAGACAGCGTTATCTTCGTTCTGGCTCCGCGCGTGGGCTGAACTTCTGGTTTCCATTTCCAACCACTTCTGACTCCAGTTGAAGTGTTGTAAGGACGAGCAGACTTCTTTAGGAGGCACACTCTGTTTATTGTATTATTTCCTTATACAACGCTTAACACGCACAGAGGGATATTCGGTCCCCTCACCCGATACCCTAGGGAGGTACAGCCTCCGGACCTGGCGGGACTCTTACGTCTACCGCTAAGCTCCTTGATACCTAAGGAGGTACAACCTCCGGACTTGGCGGGACTCACACGTCTACCGCTATCCTAGTCTTCCGGCTAGGACCTAGGGGAGGCTATCTGACCCACCGCTGGCCCGGTGGGTCCTGACCACTGGGTATGCCGAGCCTTAGCCCTTAGAAGGGCTGAAAGGCTGGTCCAGGGTCCTAGCTAGGCTTCAGCCCAGTCTTCTATCTTCGTGCAGGGAGAGAACTCCCCGAGGTCCGTTGGGTCACCCGTCTTATACCCCTTCGTGGCCAGGTAGAACCAATCATACATTCCCACGTGGAACCATCTGATTGGTTCGCGCCAAACCCTGGCCACGATCCGTTTCACCTCGACTGACCCCAACCGTTGTATCCAGGGGTAATGCTGCACTGCCCTGGTGGCAACGCAGGTTACGCAACAGCGTGTAGTTAACACCTCTACACATGCTATGTATTGTAACATTTATTGTCGTATGGGTTTACATATGGTAGAACATATAGGCTATTAGACGAGGACCAATTCAGTGCTAACATCGTTAACACGGACCCACATCGTGATCAGGGACCAACATCGTCAACAGGGATGCTCGCCTTGTCAATAGAGACCCACATCAAAAGGGATGCTCACCTCTTTAATCCGGACCCATATCTTCAATCGGGACCCACATCGTCAACAGTAACCCACATCATGAATATGGACACTCACCTCGTCAGTAGGGACCCACATTGTCAACAGTGACCCACAACATGAATATGTTCACTCACCTCATCAGTAGGGACCCACATCGTCAACAGTGACCCACAACATGAATATGTTCACGTTTTTGTTGCGGTTGCACCCGAGTCAAGGGCCGCACGGCTCACAGGGCTCTACACCTGACACATGAAACTTAAATTAAACTGAAGACGACGTCTCGCCAGCATGCGTCTATCCCCCACTCGTGGCTTCTGTCACGCCGCTTCCACGATTTCGCCTGAGAGTCTCCCGCCGCGTGCCCCCATAGGTCTTCTCCATCGGTCGCTCGACTCGTGTAGACCATTCATCCGCGTGGTCCACGTGGTCAAAGAAGAAGTTGGTGCCAGCCGAGGCAGCACAACGCCAGTAACACAGACTTTTGTTAATGGTCGATAAGAGTGAAGTACAGTACGTCATAACCCACTCATTTCAAATGCTTGCCAGATAATTTGTTGCTATTGGTCACATAAAAAACTTGGAATTGCTAATGCTGTGCCACCTCAGGTTCGAAGGCAAAGTGAAATGTCTGCTCTGGGCCGGTCAAGGACACCATTTCTGGGATGAATCTATCACATTCACGACACGTGATAAAGCATTTAAGCAGTATGCACTGCTGTAACCTTAGCAGGTACCCACCACAGTCAGTATGCACTGTTGTAGTGAAAGCAGGTACCACCAAAGTATGCACTGATGTAATTATAGCAGGTACCACTAGTCAGTATGCACTGCTGTAGTGAAAGTAGGTACCACTAGTCAGTATACCTGCTGTAATCTTAGCAGGTACCACCACAGTATGCACTGATGTAATTATAGCAGGTACCACTAGTCAGTATGCCTGCTATCATAGCAGGTACCACCACAGTCACTATACCTGCTGTAATCATAGCATATACCACTACGGTTAGTATGTACTGCTGTAATCATAGCATAAAAAATATAACGATACTATCATAGAATGTTAACTAAATGAGCATAAATTTTTAACTAATTTAGTATAAACATTCAACTTAATGAGTATTAATAAATATACTGTATTAGCATACAGATTAAAATTAATTAGCATACCAAAATTAGCATAGGACAACCGTTGACCAATCGCTGCGCACCATCGCCGGAGACGCGCCCAGGTTTGCCTCTCGACCAATCGGATCGCTGCCCTCCCTCCCCTCCCCACTTTGGCACGCGGCGACCAATCAGATCGCGGGAGGACGCTACCATTTTTAATGCCCTGCACGCTGAATGACGCGCGCCCATGTGCGTGTGAATGTTTAGTTTTTGTTTTAATTATTTTAATCATTAAAGTTCGCGAGTGTCAAGGTAAGCTACGTTGACTTTTTTAAAAAGCATTTTCTCAAGAGAACTGTTGCTGCTGCTGCGGCTGCTGTTGTGAAAGGCCCGGTACACCCTGAGGCCTTGCCTAGACTAGGACAGCCTTGATGTCACGTGGGTCCACACTCTTTGCGTCTTTCGGTAAAGTCACGGAGGTAGAAAATAGCATTTATTTATTATTTAATTTAATTACATTTTATTTTATACCTACGTTAAATGTAATTAAAATGTTTAATTAATTTAATTAAAATGTATTTTATACCTACGTTAATCTTTTTTATTTTTTTATTTAAATTTATTTTATACCTATGTTAAATTAAATGTTTTAATAAATAAAATGTATTTTATTTAAATTAAATTTATTTTATTTCATACCTACACATGTACAGTCATTTTAACTGCTCTGACTGCCACAAGCTAAGTGCGGCCTGGAAGCGTATTATTAAGTAATACATTTTACAATTCCTTATAGAGGAACCCCATACTAATGAACTGACTACGTATCTATATAATTAAAAGGCCGCACGCAGATATCGCAAAAGCGGACCCCGTTGTCAATGATATAATTCGATGTACGTACAGCAGTTGCTGTACATACATCATTAAAATTACACCGATTGCAATACGTCACCAAAGACGACACAATTTTAATTTGACCCCCGGATCTGATCGCGTTAACTGTGCAGGTGGCGGGTCGAGAGGTGACTTGCACGTGTGTGCAGCTTGTTGAATATTGACGTGCGATGACTTGTGGAGAGGAAGAATGATGATGCTGATGATGGCGATGCAAGTCTTGAAGTCTGACGCTGTTCTCCGAGTCGTGTAGCCTACCGCGTGCGACTTTGGGGATTGCGTAATGTCATTTTAGTTTCCTCCGTGGAACTTTTCATTTTGTTGATCCTAACGATGTAACTAACGTAGGGCGGGCTTGGGAGCGGCGTTGACGATGTGTTTTGGCGTTACATCAAGCAGCACCTTTGCATTCAGAAGTTGGAGGTGCTTTGATTGTTAAAGCGAGATGCGGAATCATCACCGCCATCGTCATGGGTTTAAGTGGGCACGGAGCCCGTCAAGGGAATGGGTAGGTAGAGGAATGGGGTTGGAGAGTATACACAACTTGCATTTCTAGTCATTTCAACAATTTATGGGCATGCGCATCATTAACAGTATCCTGATTGATGAGCAAAAGAAAATCGCAATTTAATCGTGAATCTATTGTCATAAATGAGTCTGAAATATGAATAGTCATGCTCAAAACTGCATTCCTATTATAAAAAAATCATTGTACCCCCATTCATGATGACAATTCCAATATGGTCATTATGATGCTCAGAATTACACTTATATTCTCAGAATCATGAACATTTATTAAAACAGCAGTGTGCTCAAAATGCTCATTTAACAATTTCAACATGTACACAATCAATTCCAAGATTCTAATCAAAGTAAGTCCTATGTATCGTGGTGTTTTCATGCTTATACATTATTGCGCACCCCCCCCAAAAAATATACAAAAGTCTATTTTTATAATGTTTGCACGGTATACAGTCTGGAAATTACCCACATGGCTAATTTCAAGCTTGGTGCGTGTCGGGAAGTGCGCTAAACATTTTGAACAGACGCACACATTCACAACTTTGCCTTTGGTATATATGGAGATTAGTAATAAATTGTTAATTTAACTACTTTCAAGTTGACGGATTGGAAATAGGAATAGCACTGGCTCACCACGGGGCTTATCGCGTGGTATCTGGGCACTTTATTTGAAACGTAAACCCCACAGTTTGTGAGTACAATTCCTCGCAAGTTGCGTCCACAGAGACAGACAGACAATGAGGTTTCTAGGTAAGATTAAGAAATAAATCTACGTGTCGAGGAGAGACGAGAGAGCCAAGAGGTCACCTCGGGAGACGCGGCGGCGCGTCAACCTTGGTCACGTGACTGAAGGAGTGTGGGCGTGCCGTGCGTACGTGTGTGTACTGTGTGTGTGTGTACCGTGAGTGTGTGTGTACTGTGCGTGTGTGTGTATTGTGCGTGTGTGTGTACTGTGCGTATGTCGTGTGTGTGTGTACCGTGTGTGTGTACTGTGCGTGTGTGTGTACTGTGCGTGTGTACTGTGCGTGTATGTGTACCGTGTGTGTGTGTGTGTACCGTGCGTGTGTGTACCGTGCGTGTGTGTGTGTACTGTGTGTGTGTACTGTGCGTGCGTGTGTACTGTGTGTGTACTGTGCGTGTGTGTGTAACGTGTGTGTGTGTAACGTGTGTGGCGGTAGTCTAGCGGTTAGTGCACTGCTCTACAAACATGACGACCCGAGTTTGATTCCCGCTCACAGCCAACACCCAGTGACGATTCTTTAGGATATTATGTTTTTCAAACGAACAGTTGTTTGGGTTGCGTTGTGTTCATTAAAGTTACTTGCAATTCAAATACAGGTGTGTTGTTGGTGGTTGTGATGCCAGATGATAACGTTGTGAGGAGCAATGCCTGAATCCTTACCCTTGGGGTTCCTCTAGAAATGGCAAAAAGTCACTGAGAGTGGCCACGTGGAGGAGAGGCTGCTACTCTGTACAGAGCTGGACCGGTACCGCCTGGATCTCTGTGGCATTCAGGAGATCCAGTGGACCGGCTCTGACTCCAATCATCATGAGAGGTGCAGAGTCATCCACTCGGGGCAGGAGACTGCCAAACAACAAGGAGTGGCTCTTATTCTGAAAAAAAGAATGAAGGCGGCGTGGGAAGGTGGCGGCGAGGTGTGGGAAGCTGTAAGCCCCAGGCTACTATGGGCTCGCCTCCCCATCAACAGGAGGCAGAGAATGGTGGTGGTGGTGGCTGCTTACGCCCCCACCGAAGACGAACATCAGTGGAGGGATGCAGGCAAGCCCGTGGATTCAGATTCCTTCTATAACCTGTCACAGGTGTTAGCTAAAAGTGGCCCCTTGGGATAAAGTCATCATGTTGGGTGACTTCAATGCCCGACTTGGTGATGATGCTGGCACCTGGTCTGGAGCGATTGGAAGGCATGGGCCAGATCAACTCAATAACAACGGTAGGAGGCTGTTAGACTTCTGTGCAGCCT
The DNA here is from genome assembly GCF_048934315.1 of Petromyzon marinus. NCBI lineage: Eukaryota > Metazoa > Chordata > Hyperoartia > Petromyzontiformes > Petromyzontidae > Petromyzon > Petromyzon marinus. The sequence goes on from NW_027423046.1 coordinate 2,931,803, forward strand.
GTGAGCTTGTCATTGCCAACACACTGTTCTGGCATCTGTGCATCCAGACAACATCATGGATTCACGCCGGGTCCAAGCAAGAACATCCGCTGGACTATATAGCAGTGGACCAGCTAATGCAGGCCCATGTCCTTGACACCAGAACCTACAGTGCTGCTGACCTCACTGACCGTTAGCTTTTCATATGTAAGATATGTGGGCTGGGTAAATCTGTGAGCAGGAGCGAGAGATAATTAAGCTCCCAAGCATTCACTACGTTATAAACATATTTTCACTCATAAGTCGCTTGCCTAATTGCCTCAGCAACTCGGTGTTTCGTATCGAATCTCATCTCAAACAATCGAAGGCCGCCCCCTAGTGGCAGCTGCCCCTGTGTGGCACAAGGTGGCCCTCCACCGGCCTGCACGTGGCATGAGTCTGTCGGTAGAGGGCGATCATTGACGCGTCATCTACATTGTGGAGTTTCCGGATAATGTCTGGAATTAACCACAATTTTGACCGTGACACCAACATGCAATGACCTGTGCGTTGTGAGTGACACAATACTCTGTTTTACATCCGCCGTGAAGCAGAACAGCGCATATTGTGGTGAATGTTACTGGGGTAGCCAGGTGTGCCTGTCGGATTTGAACTTTGAACCTCTGCAACAAATAGAGAATGCGCTACCATATTCCTGGTTCTTTTGGTAAAGTCACGTAGATAGAAAACAAAAAATAAACAATAAAAGATTTAAAAATGTAATACAAATAACAAATAAAAATAATACATTTTAAAAAATTAATTGATGATAAGATGCCATGGGTCGACTGACTCAGATGACTGGCCAATGCACCGCCTTTGCCCTCCACTACACACACACACTGAGTGTGTACGTGTACACACACACAGTGTGTACACACACACACTGTATACACAATAATGTCCACGTTGTTGTTGCTGAGTTCACGCACCCAAGGGAGGGGGCAATGGAAAATTAATCTAAATCAACTTAAACTCCATCTCCGCTCTGTGACGTCACCACTCAGCATGACCTCATCGGCATGAAGTGCCTGCGGGAGGTGTACCTCGCTAGTGATGTCATGTCACCAAGGTATTCACACTCCCCCAACCCCGTCCACAGCGTTCTTGAGCGTGACGTCACCTCCGCTTGGGTCACTGCCGATATCGTTCCAGTGGCAATCCTTATTTGGGCAAAGCTACGCCCAGTGACTGGCGGTTCATTAACATAATGTATCCGTTTAAGCCGTCGAGAGTTTATTGCAACGGATTCAGCAGCCACGCCCCATCCCTCGACGTATTGCCCGGGCTCATTAACATAATTTATTCAGTTACAGAGCCGCTCTTTGTGGGAGGGGCGTGTCTCTTACCCCCGGAAGTGACGTCATGTTACCTGCTTACCCGCGTGACGTCGCGAGGTAACAGGAGGCTGCCAATCCACGCTTGCACTGAAATCCGAGGTGAGAAATTCTCATGGTGGTGGTTGTGGTGGTGGTTGTTGTTTACCAAGGTAGAGCCTCGCTCTCTCGTAGGGATGTCAGTTGAGTAGCAGCGAGCATGGGGATCGATGTCCAGGTTGGAACTTTACAACGCGGTGCCTAGCCACGCGGGGCCTTGCCTCCTGCCCTCACCTGATTGCGTTCACTTTAATTATCTCGCTTAAGTTTAATTTGTCTTCACCCGGCTCGCCACTTTGTAACTTTGTTTTATTGTAAATATTCACGCAGTTTTAATTTTCGTTCTTTTTTTCACCAGGCCAAGCCCGCTTGAGCTGCTATACCGCTCTTGTTATCAGAAGCGACCTGCCCACAACAACACAAGGTGAGGCTTTGTCAACGTGTGTGAATGTTTTGACTTAAAACTTTGGTGACTGTAGGAATTAATATTCTTGGTTCTTTCGGTAAAGTCACGTAGATAGAAAATAAAATAAAAATAACAGATAATCATTTTTCTTTTTTAAATGAAGCAAAAACCCCCACGACGTTTCTATGGCAACATTAATGTTGAAGATGCGAGGGCTTACAGGAATATTTGACATTTGCCCTCTCATTGCGTGCCATGACAGTGCTGTTTGCATAGTCACACATAGTCACTGTAAGATGTTTTTCTTGGTCGTGTTTTTGTTTTTTTGCTTGTTGTGGTTGCACCCGATTCAAGAGCCGAATGGCTCACGGGACTATAACCAAAATAAATCAAACTGAAAATCAAAAATACTGAAACCGCGTGATGAATTTTGGGAAAGTTTTTCACTGCATCTCCAAATATATATAAAAGACAAAGTTGTGATTGTGTGTGTTGTCTGTTTAAAATGTTTAGCGTACTTCCCGACATGCAAAAAACTGGAAATTTGCCATGTGGGTACTTTCCAGACTGTACACCGTGCAAACATTATACAAATACATTTTTAGATTTTTTAGGGGGGAGCTCAATAATGTATACATTTTTTGCACGGCAAGTGAGCCGTGACGTCAAATCTGTCACGTGACCCTAGCATGTGGAAAAGTAATGCATTGCAGTGTAGTGGTTAGCATTGTCTGTGTGTGTGTGTGTCTGTGTGTGTGTCTGTGTGTGTGTGTCTGTGTGTCTGTGTGTGTGTGGAAGAGTAACTCATTGTAGTGTAGCGGTTAGCGCTACGCCGCGCTACGAACCCGGCGACCCAAGTTCGATTCCCGCTCACGGCCACCACCGGCGACGATTATTTGAACCGCTTCTGGGCCTCCCCTAGGTCGACTCAGCCTCAAACGAGTAACTGTTGTGGTGTGAACATTGCCACTGGGGAGACAAAGGCGGCCGGACGTGGTGGATCAAAGTCCCGGGCGAAGCCGGGTAGTACAGCTAGTCATGAATACATGTATGAATATAGACGTGTAAATCACGTGTGACTGTTTATATTCATTCCTCCATGGCACGATACTGACGTGTAGATGGTGTGGATATTCTTATTTTCTGTCTGCAGCTGACGCTAGTCTGATGGAGCAAAGGCCCTCAGCACACCAGCGCGGTACTACAAGTCAACAATGCGACCAGCGTGCATACAGCATGGATCGGACTGGAAATTTGACACAGCACCAGAGAACTCGCACAGAAGAGAAACCCTTCAAGTGCACTGTGTGTGACAAGGCATTTGCATGGCCATCAGTTCTTGAGACCCACCAGAAAACACACACAGGAGAGAAACCCTTCAAGTGCAGTGTGTGTGGGAAGGCATTTTCATGGTCATCTGCTCTTAAAACACACCAGAGAACACACACGGGAGAGAAATCCTTCAAGTGCAGTGTGTGTGGGAAGGCATTTTCAGATTTATCTACTCTTAAAAAACACTAGAGAACACACACGGGAGAGAAACCCTTCAGGTGCAGTGTGTGTGGGAATGCATTTTCACGGTCATCTGCTCTTAAAACGCACCAGAAAACACACACGGGAGAGAAACCCTTCAGTTGCACTGTGTGTGGGAAGACATTTTCAGATTCATCTGCTCTTAAAAAACACCAGAGAACACACACGAGAGAGAAACCCTTCAAGTGCACTGTGTGTGAGAAGGTATTTCCAGATTCATCTAATCTTCAAGGACACCAGAAAACACACACAGGAGAGAAACCCTTCAAGTGCAGCGTTTGTGGGAAGGCATTGTCACGGTCATCTGCTCTTAAAATACACCAGAGAACACACACGGGAGAGAAACCCTTCAAGTGCATTGTGTGTGGGAAGGCATTTTCACAGTCATCTGCTCTTAAAACACACCAGAGAAAACACACGGGAGAGAAACCCTTCAAGTGCAGTGTGTGTGGGAAGGCATTTTCACGGTCATGTGCTCTTAAAACACACCAGAGAACACACACAGGAGAGAAACCCTTCAGGTGCACTGTGTGTGGGAAGACATTTTCAGATTCATCTGCTCTTAAAAAACACCAGAGAACACACACGGGAGAGAAACCCTTCAAGTGCACTGTGTGTGGGAAAGCATTTCCAGATTCATCTGATCTTCAAAGACACCTGAGAACACACACAGGAGAGAAACCCTTCAAGTGCATTGTGTGTGGGAAGGCATTTTCACAGTCATCTGCTCTTAAAACACACCAGAGAAAACACACGGGAGAGAAACCCTTCAAGTGCAGTGTGTGTGGGAAGGCATTTTCACGGTCATCTACTCTTAAAAAACACCAGAGAACACACACGGGAGAGAAACCCTTCAAGTGCATTGTGTGTGGGAAGGCATTTTCACAGTCATCTGCTCTTAAAACACACCAGAGAAAACACACGGGAGAGAAACCCTTCAAGTGCAGTGTGTGTGGGAAGGCATTTTCAGATTTATCTACTCTTAAAAAACACCAGAGAACACACACGGGAGAGAAACCCTTCAAGTGCAGTGTGTGTGGGAAGACATTTTCAGATTCATCTGCTCTTAAAACCCACCAGACAACACATCCAGAAGAGAAGCCCTTCAAGTGCAGTGTTTGCGGGAATGCATTTGCACATTCATCAAATCTTCAAGTACACCAGAGAACACAGAAGCATCAGAAGATCCACAAGGAGTGGAGTCTGAAATCAGCTTGTGAAAGTCAAAGTGCCGCAATGAGCCCATCCCTCATGAAACAAGAACCGGAAGAAAATCCCAGCTTGGACACTTTTAAAGGTATCGAGGTGAAATATGAAGAGGTGAAGGTGAAATGTGAAGAGGTGATAGTGAAGAGGGAAGAAGTGAAGGTGAAATGTGAAGATGAAGATTCAACTCCAAAATCGGACCTTCACATCGATGGAGGCAACGTGAAGCAGGAGGAGAATTCTGACTGGAAGTGGAGGTGTGGGTGGACTTCTTCCGAGACAATACAAAGTCAAATGGAGATCCGGTAGATGTGTAAGCTTGAGACAATGTCGCTACAATAGATGCACCTTTGTCACAGGCCTTTAATGAACACTCAATTCCTAGGTTCAACCTGCAGAGTAAAGATCGGCCAGTCTTTGTGGACCTGTGGGTTGGGTCAATCTCTCACCAGGAGCGAGAGCCAATAAGCTCCCAAGCATTCACGATGTTCTCATGATAATTGCTTTTACGCGGTGGTTGCTTAATCGCCTCGGCAACTCGGAGTTTCGTGTCGTATCTCGTCTGAGACGCTCGAAGAGCATCCCCAAGTAGCAGCTGCCCCTGTGTGGCACAGGGTGGTGGCCCTGAGCCTGTCAGTAGGGGGCGATGATTGATGCGTCATCTCGGTTGTGTAGTTTGTCGGCAATCTTGATTCGAAGCTTTTGTGACTGCAGGAATCCACACTCACTAGTTATTTCGGTAAAGTCATCACGTGGGTAGAAACATAACAGACCACGGCGTTTAGATCACAACACAAGCAATCGTCATCAGGTGGGACAACCACAGCAAGAGAAACTGCTGAAGTAGTAGGCACCTACTTCAGCAGTTTCTTCTTGCTGCTGTGCTTGTCCCACCTGATGACGATTGCTTGTGTTGCCATCGAAACGCCTTGATTTATTATTTGTAGCGTAATGTTTAGAATTTGTTACATTTTGACCCAGACGCCAGCATGCAACGGCCTACTCGTTTTGAATGACGCAACAATAGTATGTTGTACATACACTGTTAAGCAGACGGTGCGTATTTGTAAAATAACTTCTTGTTAATACGATGTAACGTGATGCAGTCAAGTCACGTAGAATGAGAATAAAATAATAAATTGATAAAATAAAATAACACAATAATATTCTCACGACGTTTCGGCCACAACACAAGCGGCCTTCATCAGGTGAAGGGAGCGAGACTGTCTGGTAGGACAGCGCTGGAGTGAGAGAGCCACGTTCAGATCACGGCTTTTAAGCTGTGTGAGAGGAACAAAGAGCCTTGACGAAGGAATTAGCATAAAATTTAGCATTGAAATGGCTGAATGATTAGCTTGTGACTGGTCACAGAAATAGCTATGTTAAAAGTTAAAGCATACACATCCGCAGAGGCACCCATTGTTAAAAGGAATTAGCATAGAATTTAGCATTGAAATAGCTAAATTAAGGCATACACATCCGCAGAGGCACCCTTTGATAATGGGATTAGCATAGAATTTAGCATTGAAATGGCTGAGTGATTCGCTTGTAACTGCTACAGAAATAGTTACGTTGAAGTCAGAGCATACACAAAAAAATACATAGGTATAAAATACATTTTAATTGAATTAAAATTTTTAAATAAAATGTAATAAAATGTAATAATAAATAAATTTTATTTTCTACCTCCGTGACTTTACCGAAAGACGCAAAGAGTGTGGACCCACGTGACATCAAGGCTGTCCTAGTCTAGGCAAGGCCTCAGGGTGTACCGGGCCTTTCACAACAGCAGCCGCAGCAGCAGCAACAACAGTTCTCTTGAGAAAATGCTTTTAAAAAAAGTCAACGTAGCTTACCTTGACACTCGCGAACTTTAATGATTAAAATAATTAAAACAAAACTAAACACTCACACGCACATGGGCGCGCGGCGTTCAGCGTGTAGGGCATTAAAAATGGTAGCGTCCTCCCGCGATCTGATTGGTCGTCGCGTTCCAAAGTGGGGAGGGGGGGAGGGCCAGCGATCCGATTGGTCGAGAGGCAAACCTGGGCGCGTCTCCGGCGATGGTGCGCAGCGATTGGTCAACGGTTGTCCTATGCTAATTTTGGTATGCTAGTTAATTTTAATCTGTATGCTAATGCAGTATATTTATCCATACTCATTAAGTTTAATGTTTATCCTAAATTAGTTAAAAATTTATGCTCGTTTAGTTAACATTCTATGATAGTATCGTTATATTTTTTATGCTATAACAGCAGTGCATATTGCTGTGGTGGTACCTGCTATGATTACAGCAGTGCATACTGACTGTGGTGGTACCTGCTATGATTACAGCAGGCATACTGACTAGTGGTACCTGATACCTCTCCTTCTTTCCACAGAGCTACAAGACAATCAGAGTCTAGTCGTCCTACACATCATCAGCAAGACGGATGAGGTGAGCTACGTCTGGCTGTGTGTGGCACCGAGCATGAAGATTTTATTCTCTTCTGCAGCGTGCGTCCACGTCAACTTTCACCATCAAGCGCGCCCAGACTCCTCCACGGCTCCGCTGTCTCTCCTGCCCTCGTCCTCCTGCTTTCGCTCCGTCCGATCGCCCCCCTCTCCTCCCGCCCCTTGCCGTCTCTCTTCACACGCGCACTCCGACCTCCCTCGCCTTCCACATCAGGAGGTACGCCCGAGATCATTCGTCCTGCCCGCACCAACGGCTCACCCATCGTCCGACCGCGTCTCCGTTCATGCAGGTAAGGGCACCATCACGGCGTAGCGGTTAGCGGCGCTGCGCCATTCTCGCTCACGGCCAATACCAGCGACAATTAGGGGCCGTCCGTGAATGACGTCACGCACCTAGAGGGGGGGGGGGGCGGGGTCAGACGTTTGTGACGATGTGTGACGAGGGGGGGGGGTTGAGAAAAGTGACGTCACATCAAATTGCGCAACTTTAAATAAATATAAACACGTTCTACTTAATTAAATCGACTTTGTAATGTTTTCTACCTACATCAGAGTGCAGCGTCACATTAACAACGCACTACAGTGACAACAATAGTTTAAAGCGATTTGAAGCATGTTTTATTTTTTTGGGGGGGTGGGGGGGGCAGAGCTTTGTGACGTCATATTTGAGGGGGGAGGGGTCTGACTTTTTGTGACGTCATGTGACGATGGGGGCGGGGGGGGGGTCAAAAATCCTCTAAAATCACGTGACGTCATTTAAGGTCGGCCCCTTACCTGAAGCAGTCCTGAGCGTCACTTAGGTGGACTCAGCCATAATTAAGGAGGTGGTGAGGTGGGTGGGGGTGCTAACATCAGAATTTGAGAGACGAACGGCCAGCCGTGGTTCGGTCGACACCAGCCCCTGGTGTTGTTCCATTGCGACCCTCACCGGTGCTCGCTAACAGCGCACGCCCAGTGGGAGTCGATGAGTCCGTGGGTTTCTGTGCGAGTCCGTGGGTCCATGTGTGGGTCTGTGGATGCGTCAGTCTACATTGGGGAGCCTTTGTCTTTGCAGTTTGGGGACTAGTGCAGCACTAGTGTGTAGTAGTGTATAGTGTAGTGTATAGTAGTGTATATTGTAGTGTATAGTAGTGCATATTGTAGTGTATATTGTAGTGTATAGTGTAGTGTACAACAGTGTATTGTATAGTAGTGTATAGTGTAGTGTATATTGTAGTGTATAAGTGTATAGGGTAGTGTATAGTAGTGTAGTGTATACTAGTGTATAGTGTAGTGTATAGTAGTGTATAGTGTAGTGTATAAGTGTTTAGTGTAGTGTATAGTGTAGTTTATAGTAGTGTAGTGTATAGTGTAGTGTATAATAGTGTTTATTGTAGTGTATAGTGTAGTTAATAGTGTATAGTAGTGTATAGTGTAGTGTATAGTGTAGTGTATAGTGTAGTGTACAGTTTAGTATACTAGTTATCACGTGACTAGTGTAGCTAGCCAGGTGGTGACCACACTCGTGCGTGCATCTCCACCCGTCCGTGTCTGCAAGTAAGCGCTCGTGTGTGTATGTGCACCCGGAAGTTTGTTCGTGTTTGTATGTACGCACACTGTTGCACATGGTTCGCTTGTGCGGGTGTGTAGTGGAACGCACTGCTCATGAAAACGTTGCCTCGTTACGCGGTAAATGCTGCGGCACAACAGGAGGGCACTGCAGGGATGAATTAAAACAGCGACAGGGTGGAGCGTCCCGATCCCTACAGCTCGTAGCTGTGACGGAGCGAGAGTGATGAGCGGACAGCCACCATGGTTGCCAGGTAAGGGGAGACTTCACCCGGAACTCTCCTCCACACGTGTTCCCCTTGAACATTGTCGCAATAAACGTACGATCAGGAATCTTTAAAATATCAGACCTTTGTTGTTCCGCAAGAATATTAACGCTCAAACTCGTATCGAACTCTTCATGAATTCACTTGGTCAAACAGTTCAGGTACTCGGCAAAGCATTTCACCACCCGGTATGAAACAGTTAAACAATCTACTCCAAATCAACACCGAAATGTCAAATCATCATCCACCATTGACTTCCACATCGATGGAAGCCATTTGCCATGACGTCCAAGCCATTAAACACCGGAACAACGAACGTGCCATTCAAGTACATCTTGAAACCCATTATCTGAAGTAGTTGGTATTAAACAACAATAACTAAATAATAGAAACACGTTTACAATATTGAGCGAAGTTATAGTCACGGACTCTTTACTACTTGATCTCAACAGGACCACAAAAGCTCAGATGTGTTGCATAATAATGAATCAATCTGATTGAAATCATCAAACGCTTTCCAATTTCAACATCACCTTATAAAAGAATAACATTTTAAATATAAGCGCACAACTTTATCTATCTGTGATGAGCGCTGCACTTTCCGTTGTTTTCATGCAGGGGGCGCTGCAAACCTACGCACCCCCTGCATGGACGACGGAGGCGCAGGGACAGACGTTCGATTACGTTGGAATCGATCTGCAGACGGCGGTCTTCTCGCACGGCCAGCTCCGTGTCGCCTTATCTCGATCCCACAATCCCAACCAGGTGAAAGTCCGCATCGAACCGAACCCCCGGCAAGGCCGTCTACTTAACGTTGAGAGAAAATTCACACGAAATGTCCTTTTCAATGAAGTCTTCCACATGTAAATTGATACAAGCTTTTAATGAAGAAATACAATTATCTAATTAAAAACATAACACAATTCAAAGATGTTTCATTTTAAAACTTCAAAACGGAGCATGGGGTACTTGCGTGAATGCGTCCTTCGTGTGCAAATGTTGTGACTTTCCTGGCCTGAAGGCAGTCAATGTGTTGGACCCTTATTGGTGCACAGCGTCTCAACAACAGCAGTGGGGTTTGCTTCAACCGATGGCTACGAACATCCAGACGTCAATCAGCAAGGTGCATTTCTAGTCTCAGTTAGACAAAATCTACGTCAACACGTAGACGAAATTACAATTCGTGTTGTAGAGAATGTACTTCCTCCTATACGTGTAACTTTTAAGTGGTATGCCTTGTAACTGATGAATGATCCGAGCATGCTCCCTATTTCAAAGACGATGAGTTGCTCCAGAGGCAGATGCTTCATGGAACACAAAAACACCGTTTGACCTGTATCACAAGAACAACGGGTCTCACCTGAGTTCTCTGTACAGGTTACTTTCAAACACACACCCACACTTTGTCCTAACATCACTTATTCAATGTTTGACCCTTACAGATCAAATGTTACAAGTATGCACAAAACCAGACAAGTATTCATTCTAAATTATTGACAGGCATGTTAACAAAATTGGATTAATGCAGTGAAATATACTGCATCACGTTACATCGTATTAACAAGAAGCTTTTACAAAAAAGTTGCAGTCTGCTTCACAGTGTATGTAAAACATACTATTGTGTCATTCAAAACGAGTAGGTCATTGCATGCTGGCGTCTGAGTGAAAATGTAGCAAATTCTAAACATTACCTACAAACTACACAACTGAGATGACGCATCAATCATCGCCCCCTACTGACAGGCTCTTGTCCACACGCAGGCCGGTGCAGAGCCACCATCTTGTGCCACACAGGGACAGCTGCTACTTGGGGATGCTCTTCGAGTGTTTCAGGCGAGATACGACACAAAACTCCGAGTTGCTGAGGCGATTAAGCAAGCACCATGTAAAAGCAATTATGATAACATAGTGAATGCTTGGGAGCTTATTGGCTCTTGCTCCTGGTTAGAGATCTACCCAACCCACGGGCCCACAAAGTGTGTGACAAAGGTGCATCTATTGTAGCGACATCGTCTCTGGCTTACACATCTACCGGGTCTCCACTTGACTTTGTATTGTCTAGGAGCAAGTCCACCCACACCTCCACTTCCACAAACTGCTGGGAGTTGCCTCGCTCTGCCTCACAGTCAGAATTCTCCTCCTGCTTCACGATGTGAAGGTCCCATTTTGGAGTTGAATCTTCATCTTCACATTTCACCTTCACTTCTTCACATTTCACCTTCACCTCTTCACATTTCACCTCGATACCTTTAAAAGTGTCAAAGCTGGGATTTTCCTCCGGTTCTTCTATCATGAGGGATGAGCTCATGGTGGCACTTTGACTTTCACAAGCTGATTTCAGACTCCACTCCTTGTGGATCCTCTGATGCTTCTGTGTTCTCTGGTGTACTTTAAGATGTGGTTGCTGTGCAAACGTTATCCCGCACGGAGTGCACCTGAAGGGTTTCTCTCCTGTGTGTGTTCTCTGGTGTACTACAAGAAGAGATGAACGTGCAAACGCCTTCCCACACACACTGCACTTGAAGGGTTTCTCTCCCGTGTGTGTTCTCTGGTGTATTACAAGAGCAGATGAACGTGTAAACGCCTTCCCACACAGACTGCACCTGAATGGTTTTTCTCCTGTGTGTGTTCTCTGGTGTTCTACTAGAGTAGATGAATGTGCAAACGCCATCCCACACACACTGCACTTGAAGGGTTTCTCTCCTGTGTGAGTTCTCTTGTGCCGTGTGAAATCTCCAGTACGATCCGTGCTGTATGCGCACCGGTCGCATTGTTGCCTTGTCCTACCGAGCTGCGCTGAGTGCATTTGCTCCATCAGACCAATTCTGCAGAGGAAGCGTCAGAAGAAGCGTCAGCTGCAGACAGAAAAAATAATATCCACACCATCGACACGTCAGTATCGATGCACAGAGGAAAGCATATATATACAGTAACACGTGACTTACACGCCTATACTCATTCATATATTCATGATATAGTGGAAAAGTGTCTCAAATTCATCACACGGTCTGTTATGGCACACAATGAGAGGGCAAATGGTTATAAACATGCCTGGAAGCCCTCGTATCTTCAAAATGAATGTTCACCCAAAACTCCGAGCACACAATTTCAGCTGTCTGGCTTCAAAAGGAACTTAAGAGGTGTGAAGCCAAGCACAGATGTCCTTGAATGCTGGGGATGAAAAGATCCTGACTTCAGCTGCACGTGTGTGCTGTGTTAACTTCCTGACTCCATTCTTACAAAGAGTTGCAGAGGAAAACAAAACTAAACTCCTGTTTTGATATAACCTCCGTGCTCAATAGAGTTAATAGACTTTACTGCAAACACAAACTTGACACTGTCACACACTCAGAGGCGGAGCCTGGATTTTCAGGTAGGGGGGACAACCCCTCCAGCAATGAAAAATGATAGTTGTTACTAAGTAGTTGTTGGTAAGGAGTTGTTAGTAAGGAGTTGTTAGTAAGGAGTTGTTAGTAAGTAAGGAGTTGTAAGGAGTTGTTAGTAAGGAGTTGTTAGTAAGGAGTTGTTAGTAAGTAAGGAGTTGTAAGGAGTTGTTAGTAAGTAAGGAGTTGTTAGTAAGTAATGACTTGTCCCTTGCTTTTTATTCGACGCGTGTGATCGGCATTGCGCTCACTGAAGGTGTTTGCCTTCAGGGAAGTCGTGTACTGTATACGCAAATGCGCAAAATTCTGTGAGTCACTTACAACTGCTTTGCCGTTACTTATTGCCAATTATGGACTCGGTCTGTTGTCCTCTCATAGAGTCCCTGGCACGTAATAATATGCCACACGGTGGCAGTGGGGGACGCAAAATGCTGATTTATCTATATATATGAAAGGGAAATGTGTGGATACGTGTGTCTGTTCGAAATGTTTAGCATACTTCCCAACCTGCCACACACTTGAAATTTGGCATGTGGGTATGTTCCATACTGCACACAATGTAAAAAAATATAAAAAGTCTTTTGTATTTTTTTTGGGGGGGGGGAATGACCATGAAGTGTCTGGCGTCAACCCGCAACACCTCTGAGTTAAGCGCTCTGCAATGCTTAGAGCTGTTAACAGCGTGCCGGGAGATTTTAGGTGGCGCTTCGCTCCTGGCCGATGAAGCCATTGGTTTCTCGGGAGTTCAATACATATCCTCCGTGCGAAGAACGGGTAGAACTGCTATCTAAAATATGAAGCAGAACATTCCATCTGTTTGTTTGTGCGAAGCAGCAAAAACCTCTCCAACGCTGAGCTCTGGCGTCGTGAAAATTTGCACAGCTGACGCTGTCTGGAATTTCTAAGTGAATGTGACTATTTTCATCTTCTTTGGTTCTTTCGGTAAAGTCACGTAGAATGAGAATAAAATAATAAATTGATAAAATAAAATAACACAATAATATTCTCATTCTACGTGACTTTACCGAAAGAACCAAAGAAGATGAATAATTGCAGTCACGAAAGCTTTAAATCGAAATTTGACTATTTTCAGCTCGCCACGTCATTATTCCCTTCCCCGAGTGGCCAAAATCGGCCTTACGTAGCAGTGGGGTAAGGTTGAATTTCCTTGAGTGAAAACATCCAATTTAGGTAAATTGATTGTTTCGGTTTTTTTCTTTCTTGCAAGCATAAATTTTTTCCAAGGTTTTTCAGTGAAATAGAAGGGAATGCGAAGTTAACCAAAGACAAGAATCCAAGTCCCTGGCGAAGCTGGGTAGTGAAGCTCGTTACTAATAAACCCAAATGATCCTATCAAAATTAGGGATTTCTATCGGATCGTTGGGGGGGCACGTGCCACTCCACCCCCCACTGGCTCCACCACTGTCACATACTGGCATGGTTCACAGGTGGTGTGTCCAGACCCACGCCTGGCCACCTTCACCTGCTCAGTATTAATGCTTCCTCACTCCACCAAGTAGTTAATTGAGGATCAATCAACACAGCCGAGGCTGCGTGTCTCTCTCTCTCTCCGTGGTCGTGTGGATTTCCTTCCCGATCCCCCGGTCTCCCCTCTACGTGTAGAGAATGAACACTGCCAAGCGTCTAGAGTGAACACCGCCACGCGTCTAGAGTGAACACCACTACGTGTCTAGAGTGAACACCACCAAGCGTCTAGAGTGAACACCACCGAGTGTCTAGAGTGAACACCGCCACACGTCTAGAGTGAACACCACTAAGCGTCTAGAGTGAACACCGCCAAGCGTCTAGAGTGAACACCACCACACGTCTAGAGTGAACACCGCCACGCGTCTAGAGTGAACACCACCATGTGTCTACAGTGAACACCGCCACGCGTCTAGAGTGAACACCACCACACATCTAGAGTGAACACCGCCACGCGTCTAGAGTGAATACCGCCACGTGTCTAGAGTGAACACCACCAAGCGTCTAGAGTGAACACCACCACACGTCTAGAGTGAACACCACGTGTCTAGAGTGAACACCACCACACGTCTAGAGTGAACACCACTAAGCGTCTAGAGTGAACACCGCCACGTGTCTAGAGTGAACACCGCCAAGCATCTAGAGTGAACACCACCACGCTGTTGACAAGCCCCACCTTACACTATTGGAAACCTCATTTGCCAGTAACAAAATATGATAATTGTTTTTTTATCCTTTTATGTGGCAACAAAACTGACACCTTTTTTACAAGGAGTCATGTTTACATTGACCACAATACCTGCGGTCGGAATGCAAACACAAAACAACAACTCTGATAATGTATGTGGCACTGTCCTTGAAATTGATTGGTCCACACCCGAGACAGCTTTCTTTAGACTTTAGAGCCTCGTCTCACGTTGGTGTTGGACCAGAAGACAATGCACCACAGTGCCACATACATTATCAGAGTTGTTGTTTTGTGTTTGCGTTCCGACCGCAGGTATTGTGGTCAATATAAACATGACTCCTTGTAAAAAAGGTGTCAGTTTTGTTGCCAGGTAAAAGGGTAAAAAAAAACAATTATCAAGTCCCACCTTGTTGTTATTGTTGTTGTGGGCAGGTCGCTTCTGATAACAAGAGCGGTATAGCAGCTCAAGCGGGCTTGGCCTGGTGAAAAAAATAAAAACTGCGTGAATATTTACAATAAAACAAAGTTACAAAGTGGCGAGCCGGGTGAAGACAAATTAAACTTAAGCGAGATAATTAAAGTGAACGCAATCAGGCGAGGGCAGGAGGCAAGGCCCCGCGTGGCTAGGCCCCGCGTTGTAAAGTTCCAACCTGGACATCGATTCCCATGCTCGCTGCTACTCAACTGACATCCCTACGAGAGAGAGCGAGGCTCTACCTTGGTAAACAACAACCACCACCACAACAACCACAATCGCAATGAGAATTTCTCACCTCGGATTTCAGTGCAGGAAGCGATATCTTCCTGTTACCTCGTGACGTCACGCGGTAGCAGGTGGCATGACGTCACTTCCGGGGTACGAGACACGCTCCTCCCACAATGAGCGGCTCCGTAACTGAATAAATTAGAGAATTAATAAATTATGTTAATGTGACTCGTCCCAAATGTCGTGGGCAATGAACCCGTCGCAATAAACTCGCGACGGCTTTAACGAACACATTATGTTAATGAATTGCCGTCACTGGGCGTAGCTTTGCCCAAATAAGGATTGGCACTGGAACGCAATCGGCAGCGGAGGTGACGTCACGCTCAAGAGCGCGGTGGAATACCTTGGTGACATGACGTCACTAGCGAGGTACACCTCCCTCTGGCGTTTCACGCCGATGAAGGAATGCTGAGTGGTGACGTCACAGAGCGGGATTGGAGTTTAAGTTGATTTAGATTAATTTTCATTGCTCCCTCCCTTGGGTGCGTGGGCTCAGCTACAACAACGTGGACATTGTGTATACACTGTGTGTGTGTGTACACTGTGTGTATACTTTTGTGTGTACACTGTGTGTACACTGTGTGTGTGTGTACACTGTGTGTGTACACTGTGTGTGTGTGTACACTGTGTGTACACTGTGTGTGTGTGTACACTGTGTGTGTGTGTACACTGTGGGGGGCACAGTCATCTCAGTCGACCAATGGGCATCTTTTCATCAATTTATTATTTTCCAATTTTCTTGTTTTTTTAAATTTTCTATCTACGTGACTTTACTGAAAGAAGCAAGACTATAAATGTTAACGAGCTGCACCACGCTGTGTGGGAGCTGCCTGGCCTGTTGCTCCGCACGAAGCTGCGTGGAGCCTCTGTGTGGAAGTTCTGCGCCGGTGAGAAACTCTCTCAGGCTGACCCCCACCCCCACGCCTCCACGCAGATTGAGGCAAGCCGAGTGGTGGCGCATTCTATTTTGACTTAAAACGTTCGCGACTGCAGGAATTAACGTTCTTGTTTCTTTCCGTCAAGTCACGTAAATAAAAAAATGTTACATTGAAGAAAAAAATAAAATGACGATTTCAATAATAAAAATAAACGCATTTTTTTCTTTATTTTTGTTTTCTATTTACGTGACTTTACCGAAAGAACCAAGAATGTGGTAGCACATTCTCTATTTATTGCAGAGGTTCAAGGTTAAAATTCAACAGGCACACCTGGCTACCCCAGCAACATTCCCCACAATATGCGCAGTCTGCTAAGCGGCAGATGTAAAACATAACGTGTCATTCACAACGCACAGGTCATTGCATGTTGGTGTCACGGTTAAAATTGGGGTAATTCCAAACATTATCCAGAAACTCCACAACGGAGACACGCACTCCCTGTACCAATGACGGAGGCGCAGGGACAGATGCTCGATTACGTTGGAATCGATCTGCAGACGGCCAGCAGCTCCGTGTCACCTCATCTCGATCCCGCAATCCCAAACAGGTGGAAGTCCGCATCGAACCGAACCCCCGGCAAGGCCGTCTACTTAACGACGAGAGAAAATTCACACGAAATGTCCTTTTCAACTAAGTCTTCCACATGTAAAATGAAATAAGCTTTTAATGAAGAAATAATCATCTAATTCAAAACATAACACAATTCAAAGATGTTTAATTTCAAAACTTCAAAACGGAGCATGGGTCGCTTGCGTGAATGCGTCCTTCGTGTGCCATAAATGTTGTGACTTTCCTGGCCGAAGGCCCTAAAATGCTTGGACCCTTATTGGTGCACAGCGTCTCAACTGCAGTGGGGCTTGCTTCAAGCGATAGGTAACGAACATCCAGACGTCAATCAGCAAGGAGCATTTCTAGTCCTAGTTATACAAAATCTACGTGAACACGTAAGACAAAACTACAATTCGTATTGTAGAGAATGTACCTCCTCCTATACGTGTAACTTTCAAGTGGTATAAATTTCGATTTAAAGCTTTCGTGACTGCAATGATTCATCTTCTTTGGTTCTTTCGGTAAAGTCACGTAGAATGAGAATAAAATAATAAATTGATAAAATAAAATAACACAATAATATTCTCACGACGTTTCGGCCACAACACAAGCGGCCTTCATCAGGTGAAGGGAGCGAGACTGTCTGGTAGGACAGCGCTGGAGTGAGAGAGCCACGTTCAGATCACGGCTTTTAAGCTGTGTGAGAGGAACAAAGAGCCTTGACGAAGGAATTAGCATAAAATTTAGCATTGAAAAGGCTGAATGATTAGCTTGTGACTGGTCACAGAAATAGCTATGTTAAAAGTTAAAGCATACACATCCGCAGAGGCACCCATTGTTAAAAGGAATTAGCATAGAATTTAGCATTGAAATAGCTAAATTAAGGCATTCGCTTGTAACTGCTACAGAAATAGTTACGTTGAAGTCAGAGCATACACATTCACCGAGGCACTTAGTACAAATCAAAACAGGAGAATTTAGCATTGAAATAACTAGGCGAATTTAGCATTGAAATAACTGGGTGATTTGCTAGTGACTGGTCACAGAAATGACTACACATCTGAGCTATTCACAGTACTATATAGTGAACCAATAAAAACTAAAATATGAATTACCTTCATGTTATCAATAAACTCTATATTCTCCAATCAGCTAAGCTACCAACCATAAGTCGTTATATATCACAATGCTATATGGCGAAAAAATGGGTGGATTCTTACCCTCAAATTTCCGTACCACGGATAGCTACGGGCCCCGTTCAGACGGACGAGTTCGTCCATGGTCGGAACAGAGGAGGGGGAGAGAGACAGCTGCGAAGCCCTAGTATACTCCATGTTGTAAACCATACCATTAACCGTGGTGTGAGAGGTATTAAGAGGCAATGCTGGCGAAAGAGCTGCGGTCTGAAGGTCATCGTAAAATTACAATTAATTAAGAACAGAAATGATTTAACACATCTTTCCAGTGGTTACTGAGCCTGAATCCATCTTCTCGGTTGAAATTGTCTCTGTGCTTGTATATGTGAATGGCCTCATGAACGAATCTCTCATGGTAGCCAGTTGGTTTGCAAAGAACCTCCGTCTTGGAGAAGTCAATGTCATGTGAGCCCACTGCATTGTAACAGTGATCTGCCACGGCAGAGGAGTTCGTCTTACCGTGTTTCAAGTCTGCTTTATGTTCGCGGATGCGATCCGAGATATGTCTTTTGGTTTCTCCAATGTAGCTACTACCACAGAGGCACTTTAGTTTGTAAACGCCCGGGTACTGTATGTCTGGAAGAGCATCTTTTACAGATGGAACTAAATCACGGATTTTGTGTACTATGTTGAATCGTACCTGGATCTTGTGTTTTTTCAGGATTTTGGAGATCTTTTTAGTGACCCCTGCAATGTAGGGTAAGGTGATGGTTTTGAGTGGCTCCACAAGAGGATCCTTCTTCATGACTGGAGTGATGGCTTTGCGGATTGTGTAGTCGGAGTAGCCATTAGCCCTGAGAGCCTGGTGTACGTGCTTGAGTTCACTGGTAATGTGTTCCTGGTCGGAAATGCATTGGGCTCTATGGTATAGAGTCTTGATGAGGCAGTTCTTCTGGGATGGATGGTGGTGGGAATCCGGTTTCAAGTAAGCATCTGTATGGGTAGCTTTCCTGTAGACAGAGTGGCTCATTGAACCATCATGTCTCCTTTTAATTAAGACATCCAGAAAGGGTAGTTTGCCATCTTTTTCGACCTCCATGGTAAATCTGATGGCTGGGTGTATGGAATTGATGTGGTTGCGGAATTGGTCTAGAGCAGGCTGGCCATGTGGCCAGATGACAAAGGTGTCATCAACGTACCTCTTCCATAAGGTCGGGCGTAGAGTGGCAGTCTGGATGGCGTCAGTTTCAAATTTTTCCATAAATACGTTGGCTACAACCGGAGATAGGGGGGAGCCCATTGGGGTGCCCTCAGTTTGTTTGTAGAAAGTTCCATTCCAGGTGAAGTATGTGTTGGTTAAGCAATGTCTCACCAGGGGGGGTACATCAGTATGCAGTCCTTGATGAACCAGGTCTTTAATGATAGCGATGGTGTCAGGTACCAGGACTTTGGTGAACAAGGACACCACATCAAAACTGACAAGCAGGTCGTTTGGGGACAGGGAAATGTCTTTGATTGTCGATACCAGGTGAGTGGAATTTAGTACTGCAGAGGTGGTTTTTCCAGTGAAAGGTCGCAGTATATCAGCCAGAAAACGTGCCAGTTTGTAGGTGGAGGAGCTGATAGTAGAGACGATGGGACGAAGGGGTGTATCTTCTTTGTGTATCTTTGGAAGGCCATATAATCTTGGTGGTCTGGCAGCAGAGGGTTTCAACAAGAACTGTTTGTTCTCATCAATTAATGCTGTTGAATCAGAGATAATTTTGTTCGTTTTGGTGACCAGGCTGTTGGTGGGATCTCTTTTTATTTTTGTATAGCTGCCATCGTTGAGTAGTTCTTGAATTTTGTTGTTATATTCTGTTTTGTCCATGATGACAGTGGCATTGCCTTTGTCGGCTGAGAGAACGACAATATCATCCCTCTTTTTTAATTGAGATAATTCAAAACGTTCGTCTTTGCTGATGTTGCTAGGTGGCAACTTAGCGTTTTTGAGGGTTGCAGCGATTTCAGATCTTGCTACGTCTGCAGAGATGTGACTCAAGCCCTTGAGTGCAACGTCGACATGGGCAATGATATCATTAACCGGTAAGTGTCTCGGTGTGACAGCAAAGTTTAGACCTTTAGCTAAAACGGATTTCAGACCATCAGAAATGGAACTGTTACTGCGATTAATTACGACTTTGTTGACGTCTATCTTTTCGGTGTGTGGATCCGATTTTTTGCTGGAGAGGTGATTGAATTTGGAAATCAAATTGTCCCTACATTTGTTCGACATAGTGGCAGCCGAAGAGGTAGTCATATTGACATTGTTGTCTACATCGGATTGGGAACATGTAGCAAGATCTGAAATCGCTGCAACCCTCAAAAACGCTAAGTTGCCACCTAGCAACATCAGCAAAGACGAACGTTTTGAATTATCTCAATTAAAAAAGAGGGATGATATTGTCGTTCTCTCAGCCGACAAAGGCAATGCCACTGTCATCATGGACAAAACAGAATATAACAACAAAATTCAAGAACTACTCAACGATGGCAGCTATACAAAAATAAAAAGAGATCCCACCAACAGCCTGGTCACCAAAACGAACAAAATTATCTCTGATTCAACAGCATTAATTGATGAGAACAAACAGTTCTTGTTGAAACCCTCTGCTGCCAGACCACCAAGATTATATGGCCTTCCAAAGATACACAAAGAAGATACACCCCTTCGTCCCATCGTCTCTACTATCAGCTCCTCCACCTACAAACTGGCACGTTTTCTGGCTGATATACTGCGACCTTTCACTGGAAAAACCACCTCTGCGGTACTAAATTCCACTCACCTGGTATCGACAATCAAAGACATTTCCCTGTCCCCAAACGACCTGCTTGTCAGTTTTGATGTGGTGTCCTTGTTCACCAAAGTCCCGGTACCTGACACCATCGCTATCATTGAAGACCTGGTTCATCAAGGACTGCATACTGATGTACCCCCCCTGGTGAGACATTGCTTAACCAACACATACTTCACCTGGAATGGAACTTTCTACAAACAAACTGAGGGCACCCCAATGGGCTCCCCCCTATCTCCGGTTGTAGCCAACGTATTCATGGAAAAATTTGAAACTGACGCCATCCAGACTGCCACTCTACGCCCGACCTTATGGAAGAGGTACGTTGATGACACCTTTGTCATCTGGCCACATGGCCAGCCTGCTCTAAACCAATTCCGCAACCACATCAATTCCATACACCCAGCCATCAGATTTACCATGGAGGTCGAAAAAGATGGCAAACTACCCTTTCTGGATGTCTTAATTAAAAGGAGACATGATGGTTCAATGAGCCACTCTGTCTACAGGAAAGCTACCCATACAGATGCTTACTTGAAACCGGATTCCCACCACCATCCATCCCAGAAGAACTGCCTCATCAAGACTCTATACCATAGAGCCCAATGCATTTCCGACCAGGAACACATTACCAGTGAACTCAAGCACGTACGTACACCAGGCTCTCAGGGCTAATGGCTACTCCGACTACACAATCCGCAAAGCCATCACTCCAGTCATGAAGAAGGATCCTCTTGTGGAGCCACTCAAAACCATCACCTTACCCTACATTGCAGGGGTCACTAAAAAGATCTCCAAAATCCTGAATAAACACAAGATCCAGGTCCGATTCAACACAGTACACAAAATCCGTGATTTAGTTCCATCTGTAAAAGATGCTCTTCCAGACATACAGTACCCGGGCGTTTACAAACTAAAGTGCCTCTGTGGTAGTAGCTACATTGGAGAAACCAAAAGACATATCTCGGATCGCATCCGCGAACATAAAGCAGACTTGAAACACGGTAAGACGAACTCCTCTGCCGTGGCAGATCACTGTTACAATTCAGTGGGCTCACATGACATTGACTTCTCCAAGACGGAGGTTCTTTGCAAACCAACTGGCTACCATGAGAGATTCGTTCATGAGGCCATTCACATATACAAGCACAGAGACAATTTCAACCGAGAAGATGGATTCAGGCTCAGCAACCACTAGAAAGATGTGTTAAATCATTTCTGTTCTTAATTAATTGTAATTTTACGATGACCTTCAGACCGCAGCTCTTTCGCCAGCATTGCCTCTTAATACCTCTCACACCACGGTTAATGGTATGGTTTACAACATGGAGTATACTAGGGCTTCGCAGCTGTCTCTCTCCCCCTCCTCTGTTCCGACCATGGACGAACTCGTCCGTCTGAACGGGGCCCGTAGCTATCCGTGGTACGGAAATTTGAGGGTAAGAATCCACCCATTTTTTCGCCATATAGCATTGTGATATATAACGACTTATGGTTGGTAGCTTAGCTGATTGGAGAATATAGAGTTTATTGATAACATGAAGGTAATTCATATTTTAGTTTTTATTGGTTCACTATATAGTACTGTGAATAGCTCAGATGTGTAGTCATTTCTGTGACCAGTCACTAGCAAATCACCCAGTTATTTCAATGCTAAATTCGCCTAGTTATTTCAATGCTAAATTCTCCTGTTTTGATTTGTACTAAGTGCCTCGGTGAATGTGTATGCTCTGACTTCAACGTAACTATTTCTGTAGCAGTTACAAGCGAATGCCTTAATTTAGCTATTTCAATGCTAAGTTCTATGCTAATTCCTTTTAACAATGGGTGCCTCTGCGGATGTGTATGCTTTAACTTTTAACATAGCTATTTCTGTGACCAGTCACAAGCTAATCATTCAGCCTTTTCAATGCTAAATTTTATGCTAATTCCTTCGTCAAGGCTCTTTGTTCCTCTCACACAGCTTAAAAGCCGTGATCTGAACGTTGCTCTCTCACTCCAGCGCTGTCCTAACAGACAGTCTCGCTCCCTTCACCTGATGAAGGCCGCTTGTGTTGTGGCCGAAACGTCGTGAGAATATTATTGTGTTATTTTATTTTATCAATTTATTATTTTATTCTCATTCTACGTGACTTTACCGAAAGAACCAAAGAAGATTTCAAGTGGTATGCCTTGTAACTGATGAATGATCCGAGCGTGCTCCCTATTTCAAAGACAATGAGTTGCTCCAGAGGCCGACGCTTCGTGAAACACAAAAGTACCCTTTGACCTGTATCACAAGAACAATGAGTCTCACCTGAGTTCTCTGTACAGGTTACTTCCAAACACACACACACACACTTTGTCCTAACATCACTTAATCAATCTAGATTTGAACACTTAATCAATGTTTGACCCTCATAGACAAAAAGTTACATGTACACGCACAATCAGACAAGTATTCATTCTTAATTATTGACAGGCATATTAACAAAATTTAATTACTGCAGTGAAATATCCTGCATCAGGTTACATCGTATTAACAAGAAGCTATTTTAAAAAATACGCACCGTCTGCTTAACAGTGTATGTACACCGTACTAATGTTGCGTCATTCAAAACGAGTAGGCCATTGCATGCTGGTGAATTCTAAACATTAGCGACAAATTACAAAACTGAAATGAAACATCAATCATCGCCCCCTACTGACAGCCTCTTGTTCACATACTCTTTGGTTCTTTCAGTAAAGTCACGTAGGTAGACAAAATAATAATAGATCACGACGTTTCGATCGTAACACAAGCGGTCATCCTCAGGCGAAAAAAATAAATGCAGGCCGGTGCAGGGCCACCACCCTGTGGCACACGGGGGCAGCTGCGACTTGGGGATGCTTTTCGAGTGTTTCAGACGAGATACAAAACTCCGAGTTGCTGAGGCGGTTAAGCAAGCACCGAGTAAATGCAATTATTATAACATAGTGAATGCTTGGAGGCTTCTTGGCTCTGGCTCCTGGTCAGAGATCTGCCCAATCCACAGGTCCACAAAGATGGGCCGCTCGCTCTTACTCTGCAGGTTGAACCTAGGAATTGAGTGTTCAACTTCACATTCTTGTCATTAAAGGCCTGTGACAAAGGTGCATCTATTGTAGCGACATCGTCTCTGGCTTACACATCTACCGGGTCTCCACTTGATTTTGTATTGTCTAGGAGCAAGTCCACCCACACCTCCACTTCCACAAACTGCTGGGAGTTGCCTCGCTCTGCCTCACAGTCAGAATTCTCCTCCTGCTTCACGTTGTGAAGGTCCCATTTTGGAGTTGAATCTTCACCTTCACATGTTACCTTCACCTCTTCGCATTTCACCATCACTTCTTCATATTTCACCATCACCTCTTCATATTTCACCTCGATACCTTTAAAAGTGTCCAAGTTGGGATTTTCGTCCGGTTCATGTTTCATGAGGGATGGGCTCATTGCAGCACTTTGACTTTCCCAAGCTGATTTCAGACTCCACTCCTTGTGGATTTTCTGATGCTTCTGTGTTCTCTGGTGTACTTGAAGATTTGATGAATCTGCAAACGGCTTCCCACACAGAGTACACTTGAAGGGTTTCTCTCCTGTGTGTGTTCTCTGGTGTTTTACAAGAGCAGATGACTGTGCAAACGCCTTCACGCACACACTGCACTTGAAGGGTTTCTCTCCCGTGTGTGTTCTCTGGTGTTCTACAAGAGTAGATGAACGTGCAAACGCCTTCCCACACACTGTGCACTTGAAGGGTTTCTCTCCCGTGTGAGTTCTCTGGTGCCGTGTGAAATCTCCAGTACGATCCGTGCTGTATGCACACCGGTCGCATTGTTGACTCGTCATACCGAGCTGCGCCGAGCGCCTTTGCTCCATCAGACCAATTCTGCAGAGGAAGCATCAGAGGAAGCGTCAGCTGCAGACAGAAAAAAAGAATATCCACACCATCTACACGTCAGTATCGATGCACAGAGGAAGGCATATATACACAGTAACACGTGACTTACACGTCTATACTTATTCATATATTCATGATATAGTGGAAAAGTGTCCCAAATTCATCATACAGGCTGTTATGGCACACAATGAGAGGGCAAATGGTTATAAACATGCCTGGAAGCCTTCGTATCTTCAAAATTAATGTTCACCCAAAACTCCGAGCACACAATTTCAGCTGTCTGGCTTCAAAATGAATATTTATGAAAGCTAAATTCAGCTGACATAGCAAAGGGTGTTTAAAACAATACTATTTGTGTTCGGCAGAAATGCATACATTAATGTTCAATCGCAACTTAAGAGATGTGAAGCCAGGCACAGAAGTCCTTGAATGCTGGGATGAACAGATCCGACTTCAGCTGCACGTGTGTGCTGTGTTAACTTCCTGACTCCATTCTTACAAAGAGTTGCAGAGGAAAACAAAACTAAACTACTGTTTTGATATAACATCCGTGCTCAATAGAGTTAATAGACTTTACTGCAAACACAAACTTGACACTGTCACACACTCAGTGGAGCCAGGATTTTCAGGTAGGGGGGCAACCCCTCCAGCAATGAAATGAAAGGAGTTGTTAGTAAGTAAGGAGTTGTTAGTAAGGAGTTGTTAGTAAGGAGTTGTTAGTAAGGAGTTGTTAGTAAGTAAGGAGTTGTTAGTAAGGAGTTGTTAGTAAGTAATGACTTGTCCCTTGCTTTTTATTCGACGCGTGTGATCGGCATTTCGCTCGCTGAAGGTGTTTGCCTTCAGGGAAGTCGTGTACTGTATATGCAACTGGGCAAAATTCTGTGACTCACTTACAACTGCTTTGCCGTTACTTATTGCCAATTATGGACTCGGATTGTTGTCCTCTCATAGAGTCCCTGGCACGTAATAATATGCCACACGGTGGCAGTGGGGGACGCAAAATGCTGATTTATCTATATATATGAAAGGGAAATGTGTGGATACGTGTCTGTTCGAAATGTTTAGCATACTTCCCAACGTGCCACACACTTGAAATTTGGCATGTGGGTATGTTCCATACTGTACACAATGTAAAAAAACATAAAATGTATTTTGTATTTTGGGGGGGGGGGGATGACCATGAAGTGTCTGGCGTCAACCCGCAACACCTCTGAGTTAAGCGCTCTGCAATGCTTAGAGCTGTTAACAGCGTGTCGGGAGATTTTAGGTGGCGCTTCGCTCCTGGCCGATGAAGCCATTGGCTTCTCCGAGTTCAATACATATCCTCCGTGCGAAGAACGGGTAGAACTGCTATCTAAAATATGAAGCAGAACATTCCATGTTTGTTTGTGTGAAGCAGCAAAAACCTCTCCAACGCTGAGCTCTGGCGTCGTGAAAATTTGCACAGCTAACGCTGTCTGGAATTTCTAAGTGAACGTGACTATTTTCAGCTCGCCACGTCATTATTCCCTTCCCGAGTGGCCAAAATCGACCTTACGTAGAAGTGGGGTAAGGTTAAATTTCCTTGAGTGAAAACATCCGATTTAGGTAAATTGATTTGTTTCAGCTTTTTTCTTTCTTGCAAGCATCAATTTTCAGGAATAGGTTTTACCCTTTTACCTGGCACAAAAACTGACACCTTTATTCAAGGCATCATGTTTGCAATAACCACAACACAAGCAGTCAAAATGCAAACAAAAAACGACAACTCTGATAATAATATTGGCACTGTCCTTGAATTTGATTGGTCCACACCCAAGACGGCTTTTCTTAGAGCCCTTTAGTCTCCACTGGTGTTGGACCAGAAGATGCCAAAAGGCGTACAACTCAAAAACAGCGCACTATCAGAGTACTGAGGGCTTGGGGTGAGCATTTACATTATGAGACCTCATTTGCCAGAAACAAGATATAGGAATAGGTTTTACCCTTTTAACTGGCACAAAAACTGACACCTTTATTATAAAGCTGACACCTTTATTATAAAGGTGTCAGTTTTTGTGCCAGTTAAAAGGGTAAAACCTATTCCTATTCACACACGTTGACAAAGCCTCACCTTGTGTTGTTGTGGGCAGGTCGCTTCTGATAACAAGAGCGGTATAGCAGCTCAAGCGGGCTTGGCCTGCTAACAAAAGAACGAAAATAAAAACTGCGTGAATATTGACAATAAAACAAAGTTACAAAGTGGCGAGCCGGGTGAAGACAAATTAAACTTAAGCGAGATTATTAAAGTGAATGCAATCAGGCGAGGGCAGGAGGCAAGGCCCCGCGTGGCTAGGCCCCGCGTTGTAAAGTTCCAACCTGGACATCGATTCCCATGCTCGCTGCTACTCAACTGACATCCCTGAGAGAGAGGCTCTACCTTGGTAAACAACAACAACCACCACCACCACAACGATGAGAATTTCTCACCTGGGATTTCAGTGCAAGCGCGGATCGGCAGCCTCCTATTACCTCGCGACGTCACGGGGGTAAGCAGGTAACATGACGTCACTTCTGGGGCAAAAGACACGCCCTTCCCATAATAAGCGGCTCTGTAACTGAATAAATTATGTTAATGAGCCCGGGCCATACGTCGAGGGATGGGGCGTGGCTGCTGAACCCGTCGCAATAAACTCTCGACGGCTTAAACGGATACATTATGTTAATGAACCGCCAGTCACTGGGCGTAGCTTTGCCCAAATAAGGATTGGCACTGGATTGATATCGGCAGTGACCCGAGCGGAGGTGACGTCACGCTCAAGAGCGCTGTGGACGGGGTTGGGAGTGTGAATACCTTGGTGACATGACGTCACTAGCGAGGTACACCTCCGGCTGGCACTTCATGCCGATGAGGTCATGCTGAGTGGTGACGTCACAGAGCGAGGATGCAATTTAAGTTGATTTAGATTCATTTTCCATTGCCCCCTCCCTTGGGTGCGTGAACTCAGCAACAACGTGGACATTATTGTGTATACACTGTGTGTGTGTACGTACACCCCCTTGTTAGTCGCTCACGGTACTGCAAGGGCCACGTTACACTTCACTCCTGCGTCACGAAGCGATCCCGAAGCTCCGTCTCTACACCAGCTGGGCCAGACGTGGGCAAAGGACGGCCCGTTGGGCTTCTTAATCCGGCCTGCCGAACTTGTCCAAATATTATTGTTGTTGTTGTTAAATTAAATTTTACATTTCTCCTGTAATGCCCCCGTTTCCCAGATTAGACGGCGCACTCTGACCGGGAGTGCGGTAATTGTTTTGGGCGCAGATCTCAGACGTTTTCGTGATGTTTGATCAGTCACGTTACGACACGTTTTTGTGTCGTTCACGTTCGTGCAATTTGTTAAAATTGCCTTGCAAATGAACGCTTTGCTACCTGTTAAAGGCCAAATCCATTCACGTAATGATTTTTGACACCGTCATTTATATTTAGTTCACGCAAACGCTCCATCCACCACCATCACCACCAACATCACCACCACCATCACCACCACCAGCATCACCACCACCATCACCACCACCAGCATCACCACCACCATCACCACCACCAGCATCACCACCACAAACATCACCATCACCAACATCACCACCACCACCAACAGCACCATCACCACCACCAACATCACCATCACCACCACCAACATCACCACCACCACCAACATCACCATCACCACCAACATCACCACCACCATCACCACCAACATCACCACCACTAACATCCCCACCACCAACAACATCACCACCACCACCATCACCACCAACATCACCACCAACATCCCCACCACCACCAACATCCCCACCACCACCCACATCACCACCAACATCCCCACCACCACCAACATCACCACCACCAACATCACCACCACCAACATCCCCACCACCACCATCACCACCAACATCACCACCACCATCACCACCAACATCACCACCACCACCAACACCACCACCACCAACATCACCACCATCACCACCACCAACATCACCACCAACATCCCCACCACCACCAACATCACCACCAACAACAACAACCGCCATTCGCCACTAAGTGGCGGTGACGTCACCACGACGCTTGTGCCAGGCTATGTGCACCCTGAGGCCACGTGAAGTGTCGAACGCCCGCTGGCAGGAGGTCACGGGGCAGACCCAGGTGCCACGGGTCGACTGACTGAGATGACTGGCTGATGCACCACCTGTGCCCCCTACTGTGCCAACCTGCTGTGCTTTAGCCACCTGGCGCTCCGCTCGCTGTTGTGAGCGTCGCTCCTCCGCCCTCCGTTGTTGTTGGAGGGCGACTGCCTCCAACTGCCCAGTAGCATCCTTCACGAGCCTCCTCCACAGAGGCCGATCTTGACACCGCTGGTACCAGTCATCGGCAAGTCCACTCAACTCCACGTCCTCCTGTACCACATCACTCCATCTCTTCTCTAGCCCGTGCCGCGCCCGCTTAGCCCCCTCAATCCGGCCAAACAAAAGCTGTTTCGGCATGCGGTGGCTGGGCATGCGGGCTACATGACCCAGCCATCGCAGCCTTGCCTGCCGGAGGAGCTCACCGATGGGACCCTGCCCAGATCTTTCAAGGATTTGTGAGCTCCTCACACAATCCAGTCTGGTTAAACCCAGGATGGATCGTAGGCAGGCCAGCCTAAATGTTTCTAACCGGCGAAGATGTTCCATTAGGGGGGTCCACGTTTCGCAAGCGTAGAGAAGGGAGGGAATGACCGTGGCCGAGAAGACCTGAAGCTTAGTGCGGAGCGACAGACCAGGTAGCTTCCACACAGCGTTACGCAACCGATGAAAAGATATTGCCGCTCGACTGATTCGGAGTGAGACCTCTGCTGTTAAACTGGAGCCAGTCATAAGCACACTGCCCAGGTATGGGAAACTCTCCACTCTCTCCACAACTGCCCCATCACCGATTGGGAGTTGTGGGGGTGGAGTGTCCGATGGTACAAAATACCCAGGCAGGTGCTTAGTTTTGGTGGGGCTGATGGTAAGGCCCCACCTCTTAGTGGCACGCTCCAGTCTCAGCAGCAGCGTCTCCAACTCCTCCTCTGACTGAGCAGCTATTACCAAGTCATCAGCATACATAACGTGGTTGAGCAATAGGGAGCCATCCCTTGACCGCACCCGGGCATCGATTAGCCTCCCATTATATCTGTACCATATGGAGATTCCCCCGGTACAGCTATTGAAGGCTTCACGAACTACGTGGTCAAAATAGATGTTAAATAATGTGGGAGCCAGAGGACATCCCTGTCGCACCCCAAGGTGTACAGGGAATGGCTCTGACTCCCGGCCACGTAGTTTTACCCGGGCCCGCTCACCATCATGAAGGCCCTTAATGATCGTGAGCAGAGGGTCAGGTACTCCAAAAGCACGAAGAACGACCCAGAGCCCAGGCCTACTGATGGTATCATAGGCCTTGACCAGGTCAATAAAGCAGAGATGTAGGTCTTGTTGGAATTCCCTACACCTCTGCTGTAGCAGACGGACAGAAAATATGGCATCTGTGCAGGACCGCCCTTTCCTGAAACTGCATTGGGGCTCCGCAAGCCTCTTCTCAGCGTGTCTGGCAAGGCGATGCTGAATAATCCTTGCCAGGACCTTTCCCGGCACACTGAGGAGTGAGATGCCCCTGTAGTTGTTACAGTCTGTGCGGTCCCCCTTTTTAAAAAGGGGGACCACCATCACCACCACCATCACCACCACCAACATCACCACCACCAACATCACCATCACCACCAACATCACCACCACCATCATCACCACCACCACCATCAACATCACCACCACCACCATCACCACCACCACCATCACCACCAACATCACCACCATCACCACCATCACCACCACCACCATCACCACCAACATCACCACCACCAACACCATCACCACCACCATCACCACCATCACCACCACCAACATCACCACCACCACCATCACAACCACCGCCACCAACATCACCACCAAGATCATCACCACCACCACCAACAACATCACCACCACCATCACCACCAACATCACTACCACCACCAGCATCACCACCACCACCAACAACATCATCACCAACATCACTACCACCACCAACATCACTACCACCACCATCACCAACATCACCACCACCATCAAAGACAAACTATAGCGATGCCCCCCCCCCCCCACCGTACAAGCCCTGGAACGAGACCCTTGGGGGGCGAGCCGCTGTTAAGTCTCCAGCAGCAGCAGCCGCCGCGTGGCGCACAATGGGGTGACCAAGCGCCTGAGCGCGCGGCCGCCTTTGTCTCCCCAGCGAGCCCCAGGCGGCCAACATCGCCACCCTGGGCCGGGTGAGCAATCTAGCCGAGACCGGCGACACTCCCGGGGACCAGGCCTCACTACGGCACTTACCGGCGGAAAGCTCCGTAGGTGTCTGGGGGAGGGGGTCTTGATGAGGTTACACACGAAACTATTTCCTAGTGCGCTGGTGGAAGAGGAGGTCGCTTATGTCCGACGTTCCGTGTCACTACCACGGACGGGTGACTTGCGCGCGTGCCTGTGATCGCGTCAGAGGCCTTAGCTTGACGCTTTCAGAAAACGTAGCGCGGATAGGCGATCACGTGGGGGCGAGCGAGGCTCGGATTCCGTAGAACTGTTAAGCAGTGCCCGTAGACTCAGCACTGCCCATAGACTCATCACTGCCCATTCGCTAGGAGAAAACACCAATAATCTGAAATAGAAACCGAATAAACTTAGAGAGAAACCCGCGAAACGTAAAAAGCTATTGAATGCATGGCTATGTGTGCTGCTTTACATTGTCGTAGCTACGTATGCAGTCTGCAATTTTTTTTTAATGTGGGCACGTGCAAATATTGTCTGGGTACAAGAAAATATTTCTTTGAAAATGTGTCCAAGACAGTATATTTGTAAGTGTGTGAGTTAATAAAAGTAGAATTGAAACATTAGCACAATGTAGATTTGTATATTGTAGGGTAGAAATGTAGCTATGATCTAATATAGGTTTAATACAATGTATATTCATCATAAAGGTTTTTGGGTTAGATCGCGTTATTTATAAATGTGTCGTAACCCTCCACCACCCGACATGGCCAATCAGCAAAAAAGTGTCACGTTGACAAAAGACAAAATAGTTCACTACTTTAGCCCACCGGTGTGTTGAAGAGTGAATCCACAACATTTACAGTTTGAGTACGACGTTTCGCTGGCAATTACATCCAGCATCATCGGGCAATTCGCCAGAATGGTGAAGCCCTCGCTTGCTCCCGGTCTTAAATAGAGCAGCAGCAGGGTGACGTCATCATTTAACTCATATCAGGTGCAGTGATTTGAGGCGGAGGGGGGGGGGGTATTGTAATTATATAATCAATTGGTAATCAGTCAATGGTTTTGATTAGAAATGAGTTGTAGATTAGTAATTAGTTGTAATGTGTGTTATTGTGATTATATGCTACGTTAGTAATCCGTTAATTAGTATGTGTTTCCCCAATAAGGAATTGTAATATGTATTATTTAATAATATGCTTCCAAGCCGCACTAAGCCTGTAGCAGTCAGAGCGATTAAAGTTATTTCTATTCCTCTCAATTTCAATGGATTTTCTAATTAGTCTTTGCCACTAATAATTAGTTTTACACAACACTTCAACGTTATCAAAATCAATTGAGTGTCCTTGTTCACAAGCACGTTCTGCCACTGCCGACAGTTGTGTTTGAGATAATTTAATATTTCTTTGATGTTCTTTTAGTCTTATGCTGATCTAATATAGCATCTGCCACATAAACAATTAATCCGATATACACCTTCTGTTGATAATTTAGGTAATGCGTCTTTAGTCCAAGATACTAGTTTTTTTTATTTTGTGTACTATACCAAATCTTACTGTAATGTTTTGCTTTTGCAAAACACGAGCTAATTTGTGAGTTACTCCTGAGATATATGGAATTTTTTATTGCTTTTACAATCTGATCGCTTTCAGCAGTATTGCTTTGCGATCGTGATTTGGCATTCAGTGCTGTTAATTTGAGCATTATTGTAGCCATTCTGTCGTAGTGCGTCTTTAACGTGTTTGATCTCTCTCACTAGACTTTCACCATCTGACACTGTTTTAGCCCGATGTATGAGCGTCTTGATAAGACAGGATTTCTGAGCTGGATGGTGATGCGAATCTGCATTCAGATAGGCATCAGTGTGCGTTTGCTTTCTGTAAACGCTGTGTGTTATTTTACCGTTTAGGCCATGTCCAAGGAAAATATCTAGGAACGGGAGTGTGTTATTCACCTCCATTTCCATGGTGAACTGGATGGCCGGGTTTTGTGCATTGAGATGATTTAGAAAATCATTAAGTGTATCTTTACCATGTGGCCAGACAACCAAAGTGTCATCCACATATCTAAACCAAAAAGATGGTTTTAATGTGCTCGAGGCAAGTGCTCTTATTTCAAAGTTTTCCACGTACAAATTTGCTATAGCAGGGGACAAAGGTAAGTGTTATTTAAACAATGGTCAGCAAGTTTCGGAATATCTTTTGGTAAACGTGAATTCTTTACTAGTGTATTCAAGTAATTTAAGCGATTCGTTTACTGGAACCTTAGTGAAAAGAGAAATCACATCAAAACTTACCAGAATATCATTAGGATTAAGTTTTTTTCTTCTTTGGTTCTTTCGGAAAAGTCACGTAGAATGAGAATAAAATAATAAATTGATAAAATAAAATAACACAATAATATTCTCATGACGTTTCGGCCACAACACAAGCGGCCTTCATCAGGTGAAGGGATGAGACTGTCTGGTAGGACAGCGCTGGAGTGAAAGAGCCACGTTCAGATCACGACCTTTAAGCTGTGTGAGAGGAAACAAAGCGCCTTGACAAAGGAATTAGCATATAATTTAGCATTGAAATGGCTGAGTGATTAGCTTGTGACTGGTCACAGAAATAGCTATGTTAAAAGTTAAAGCATACACATCCGCAGAGGCACCCCTTGATAAAGGAATTAGCATAGAATTTAGCATTGAAATAGCTAAGTTAAAGCATATTTCAATGCTAAAATCTTTGTTTCCTCTCACACAGCTTAAAGGTCGTGATCTGAACGTGGCTCTTTCACCGAAAGAACCAAAGAAGATGAATCATTGCAGTCACGAAAGCTTTAAATCGAGGATTAAGTTTAATATCTTTAATCACATTCACAAGATGTTCTGAATTTCTTATGAATAAAGATGTCCTACCGATGTAGGGCTGTATCTGTGTAGTTATATATTTTGCTAATTTATATGTGGCAGAGCCAATTGCACTATGGGTCGTAATGGGATGCCGATTTTATGAATCTTTGGTAGCCCATACAGTCTAGGTGGTTTTGCGCGCTGCGGCTGCGGCTCCGCCCTCGCTCTCGCCGCGCATCCGTGCACGCAGCCGCTCCGCACAGGGATCACACACGCACCACACCGATGCTCTCTGCTAAATTCATTCGTGGCGCAAACCGCGCACCGCCCGGAGGGAATATTCTACGAGCGGAGCCTAGCCTACCGCTACCCAAGTCCGCAAATGCTCGCACACCCCGTCACGTACCTCGCGGCCGTGCTCATGGTGTCGCGCGGACGCCGTGAGAGTCGGAGGGACGAAGACGAAAGGGAACTTTGCCTATCGCCGCCTCGTAGCAGCGCTCGCCGGCGTCGCACGGATGCCGCGAGCGGCTTGAGAAGGCTGGGAGCGTCGCGTGCGACTCGTCGCCGCCGACCCGGCGAACCATCGCGCGCCCAAACAATTTGAAGCCAACTCAGGGGCGCCGCAATGTGACTCACTCTGCGAGGGTCGGCCATTCTCCTGGCGCCGGGAAACCGCGGGACTTTCATCCCAGAGACCCTTCGGATGAAAACCCGTCGTGCCGGGCAATCCCCCGCCAGGACGTCACGTGCGCGCGCTGCAGGTGCGTGCTCGGTGTGGGGGGCCACGGGGGAGTCGAGGCGCCGGCGGAGTTGCTCCGAGACCGTGGCACCACAACGGATCGGGAATTGCGTTGAAATCCGGCTCACGCAAAAGCACAAAAGGGGCAACCCAACGGGGCCCCGAAATCAAATCGATTCGCCGAGTCGACGAATGTGCATATTGCCCCGGGGATGGCAACTTACAGTCGAGTACGGAAAATCGTGATGTGAACAGATTCTGTTTATTTGCGACACAACTTCACGCCACATGGTCCCACGGGGAAAGACGGTGGCATAAGTAAATACAAAAATGAACCAGTAAACCATTGGTGATTGATCAATGCTATGAAGGCGATGATCCAGGAAAATTATATTATGATGCTGTGGTAAAAGGTAATAAGTTACTCTAAAGTGCCTGGCCATGGGAACGTTGGTATTGTTTAGGAAAACGTCTGAAATATGTTGACGTGTAAATCAGCAAATCAAATTAAATCCACAGAGGAGGGAAAGAAGGATCCCAAGCATGTGACACTCAGAACCAAAAGTGGCAGGAGACTCGGCCGAGAGAGTGGAGAGAGAGAGAGGAAGAGACTTTTCAGGACTTTATTTCCACTAAAAAATTAACAAAAAAACATTACAGGAAAAAAACATCTAAATTGAAAATCAATAAAACATCAAACTCTGAACAGCGGTATGTGCATGAAATACAAATAGCACCGGGATAGAGGCTGTGGAAACGAGGCGGTGCACGGACATCTCCGTGTGCAGCAAAGTTGTTCAAGGGTTTTTCAATTTTATAAAGAATCAAATGTTTTCACATCAGAATGCGATGTGAACAAAATATATTTTTCTCCCCTACATTTTCAAAACGAAATGGCGTTGACATGTCAAACACCTGAATTCGTTTTTTCTTCAAGGATTCTGTTGTCGTAGCTACGTATGCAGTCTGCAAGTTTTTTTTAAGTGGGCACGTGCAAATATTGTCTGGGTACGTGAAAATATTTCTTTGAAAATGTGTCCTAGACACTATATTTGTAAGTTAATAAAAGTAGCATTGAAACGTAAGCACAATGTAGATTTGTATATTGTAGGGTAGAAATATATTTATCATAGCGATGATCTAATATTGGTTTAATACAATTTATATTTTTACTTAGAAGACTTTAGCCATGCAATAGACTAAATATAATGCTCGTGTTTTTAAAGAAAATAATATATTTACCAGGATTAAAGTTGTGCGAAATATGTTATAAAATCTGAGGCTTGGAGAATTGCATGCTGGGAATTAAATTGAGACAGATAGGGGTTAATGCAATGCTTGCAGAGCAGGTGCACGTTACAGAGATTATTGACAAAACAGAATGCGATGTGAACAATATATATTTTTCTCCGCTACATTTTCAAAACGAAATGGCGTCGACATGTCAAACACCTGAATTCGTTTTTTTTCTTCAAGGATTCTGTTGTCGGTTTTCATTAAAGTGTAATGACAGGGTGACACCTGCTGACATCACAGGGTGACACCTGCTGACATCACAGGGTGACACCTGCTGACATCACAGGGTGACACCTTCTGACATCACAGGGTGACACCTGCTGACATGACAGGGTGACACCTGCTGACATGACAGGGTGACACCTGCTGACATGACAGGGTGACACCTGCTGACATCACAGGGTGACACCTGCTGACATCACAGGGTGACACCTGCTGACATCACAGCGTGACACCTGTTGACATCACAGGGTGACACCTGCTGAGGCCTGGCAAGGGCTTCACGGCACGGCCACAGAGGTAACAACCAATCAGGGAAGGAGGCGCATCTGGGGCAAAGGCAACAGGTGGGGCTAGCCGAGTTACTCCGGTAACCTGCTCGAAAGGTTCCACGAGAGGGCGTGGCCGGAGGCGGGGCCTAGCCACGCCTCTGGCCACGCCCTCTCGTGTAACCTGCTCCAAGGTTCCACGAGAGGGCGTGGCCGGAGGCGGGGCCTAGCCACGCCTCTGGCCATGCCCTCTCGTGTAACCTGCTCCAAGGTTCCACGAGAGGGCGTGGCCGGAGGCGGGGCCTAGCCACGCCTCTGGCCACGCCCTCTCGTGTAACCTGCTCAAAGGTTCCACGAGAGGACGTGGCCGGAGGCGGGGGATTCGCATTGCTGAGGATGTTGTAGGCGAGCTGACACGCCACCTGCCGTGCTCCCTCCTCGCTGGAGCTCAGAAATGCGGGGAAGATGCCGGCGCCTTCTCCCATCCCGAGAATCGACACCTTATAGAGGAGGCCCGCGGGCATCCCGGGCCCCGAGTAAGCGTGCAGCTCGAATATTGGGTAGCTGATGCCGGCGGTCCGGCACAGCATCCGCAGCCGCCCCGCCCACGACAGCACGGCCGCCTCCGGCACCGCCTCGAGAGCCACGGGCATGGGCCGCAGGTGGCGAGGTACCCACCACAGGCACGTGCGTGCCCCCCAGCCCTCAAACAGGCTGTGTGCGGCTTTGCCGGTGCCCGTGCACTCCGGCTGCCGCAGGTCTGGCACCGCCGCCTCCATCTCCTCGTCTTCCGTTGCCACGGCCGCAGCCACCGTGTCCCACTCCGGGATGGCCCAGCCCACCTTGATGGTCCGGCCCCATGGCCGGAAGTTGATTCGAAGGAGCTTCTTCCTGGCCATGGCGGCCGCGCGATGGCTCCCGTACTCGATGAACGCGTAGCCTCGGTTGAGGGTTTTGTCCCGGCGACAGACGCTCATCTTGACGTCCACCACGCCCTCTGTGGCACCGCTCATCGCCATCATCACCTCCGCTCGCTTCTTGTCCTCTGGCAGCCCCCCAATGAAGAGGCGGCGATTGTCCACGCTGAAGCAGACTCCAATGCGGCGTCCGGGACGGATCTCGAATTTGTCGAGTTTCTTGACGGCATCCGTGGCTTGGGCGAGCGTCACGTAGGTAGCGAACGCGTAGCCGCGTGTCTCTCCGCTATGCTCCATCATTAGGCGGAGCTGGTAGAGCTTCCCCACCGTCTCCAGCACGGGCACCAGCTCATCCTCGTAGAGGTCGCGCGGGATCCCCCCCAGAAACACCTCGCAGCCACGGGCGGGAGGGGGCCCCTGCCAGTCGGGCGGCGGTCCGAACTTCCTCTGTCCGTTCTCCTGGACGATGTTGTACCCCGTGCTCAACATGAGGTCCAGCAAGACCTTCATACAGGCCATGCCGAGCACCGGTGGTTTGGCTACTACGGTGGTGCTGGGGCAGCGGCTTGGGGCCCGGTGGAGCCCTTGACATTCCGCGCGGTCGCCTCGTGCCGACAAAGCCACGGGGGGAATCAACTCCTGAAGAGCCAAATCCCCGGCAGGAACTCGCTCGGCCCAAACCTACAGGCCAGCAGTGAAGAGAGAAAGAGAGAGAAAATGGAGACAGATGGAGAAAGAGAGACGCGTTTGTTCGGTCCATGGGCCTAAATGTGACATTAGCGTAGCCTGTGCAGTATGAATACAGCGCTTTTGTCAATCCACTGCTGGATGAAGCCCTCCCCCACATTGCGCAGAGGAAACAAGAAACACAAACTCACACGGTTCCCGGCATGCGTTTGTTTGTCCTCGGAAATGTTCACCGAGCGATGATTTTGTGTTTCGAGCAGCGCTCACGAGGCGGCGTTTGACTTCGCGCGGTGAACTTCGCCCGTGATGACGTCACTGGGCACGACAGGAGAGGTCGGCGCTGACTTTTAGCGCCGTTTTTTTTCTCCCCATCCAATAGTCCATGAGACGCTTCAAAATGAGACCGTTTTGCCGGTATCAAAGTATGACAAAATAAGAATAGATTTGATCCTTTTTTGGCAATAAAACGGGTGTTTACATGTTCAAACACCAAACAGAAACCTTTTTCAATGAATCTTAAGATCTGTTTTATTGCCAGAAAGGATACAACCTATTCTTATTTTTTCATAGCCCATGAGATGTCTCCTTTGTCGGTACCACGTGAGGTGGCCTAAATTGAGCAGTTTCAATTTCTCTACGTGGCCAGTGATAAACAAATGCAATGAGTGAGACTATCAAGTAATTTACTTTCATTTTCCATCCAAATAAATGGGTACGACTTAAGTTTTGCTACCTTAGGTGGTACCGAGTTCTGCTCTGGACCATGAGTGGGCCGTTTAATCAATGTTGACCAGTTTTCAACATTGTTAGGTCCCTAATAGCAACAGAGCTGTTGTGCTACAATTGTGTTCATATTGGATCATCTTTACAACAGAACAGACATGCAGACAGAGCTAATGCTTAATGCTTTCAACCCTCATTGTTGAAATGTGAGTTTACTTGCAAATGGATTCACAGTTCTAGATTTAAAGCTTTCGTGACTGCTAGGATCCATAATCTTTGGTTCTATTGGGTAAAGTCACGTAGGTAAAAAAATAAAATAACAAAAATCACGACGTTTCGGCCACAACACAAGCGGCCTTCATCAGGTGAAGGGACGAGACTGTCTGGAGGACAGCGCTGGAGTGAAAAAAGCCACGCTCAGATCACGACCTTTAAGCTGTGTGAGAAGAAACAAAGCGCCTTGACAAAGGAATCTGCATATAATTTAGCATTGAAATGGCTCATTGAAATAGCTAAGTTAAAGTATACACATCCGCTGAGACACCCCTTGACAAAGGAATTAGCATAGAATTTAGCATTGAAATAGATGAGTGATTAACTTGTAACTGGTCACAGAAATAGCTATGTTAAAGTCAGAGCAAATACATTCACCGAGGCACCTAGTACAAATCAAACAGGAGAATTTAGCGAAACACAACCACGCTCAGACCGCGGGCCTTTAAACTGTGTGCGAGCAAACAAGGTGTCCTGACAAAGAAATTAGCATAAAAAATAGCATTTGATTGGCCGATTTTAGAAAAGAGGTGGTGTACGTGCCGGTGGACTTGCCGTTTGGCGCGGGGGGGGGGGGGGGGGGGGAGTTTACCTATTGATGGTGTGAAAAGGGAATTTATAAGAGCTGCGAAAGTTTGGGGTACCACTACTTGAAAAATATACTGTACCATTGAAATTAGTTTAATGTTTAGTTCGATTTAGAACATCTTTCCAATGGTTGCTTAATTTGAAACCATCTTCTCGGTTGAAATTGTGTCTGTTTTTGTAGATCTGAATTGCATCGTGAACAAATCTCTGATAAAAACCCATGGGTTTGCAAAGAACCTTGGTATCGGAGAAAATTATATCGTGATCACCCACAGCGTTGTAACAGTGATCAGCCACGGCAGAAGAATTCGTTTTGCCGTATTTCAAATCTGATTTGTGCTCGGGAATTCGGTCAGAAACATGTCGCTTTGTCTCCCCGATATAGCAATCACCGCAGGTACAACTCAATTTGTAAACCCCGGGGTACTGTAAGTCAGGAATGACATCCTTCATTTTGTGTACTGTATTGAACCGGACCTGGATCTTGTGTTTGTTTAGAATTTTGGAAATCTTTTTAGTAACGCCTGCTATATATGGTAGTGTGATGGTTTTGACCAGAGTATCAAGTGGTTGTTTCTGTATGGAGGGAGAAACAGCTTGGCGGATGGTACTGTCAGAGTAACCATTCCTTTTGAGGGCCAGGTGTACATGTTTTAATTCACTGGTCAGGTGGTGTTGGTCCGAAATGCAATGAGGCCTATGGTATAAAGTTTTGATGAGATAATTATTTTGGGCTGGGTGGTGGTGGGAATCAGGTTTCAAGTAGGAATCTGTGTGGGTGGGTTTCCTGTAGACAGAATGCCCCAATGAGCCATCAGGTCTCCTCTCAAACAGAACATCACTCAGCTATTTCAATGCTAAATTCTATGCTAATTCCTTTGTCAAGGGGTGCCTCTGCGGATGTGTATAATTTAACTTAGCTATTTCAATGAGCCATTTCAATGCTAAATTATATGCTAATTCCTTTATCAAGGCGCGTGGTCTTTTTCTTCTCACACAGCTTAAAGGTCGTGATCTAAGCGTGGCTTCTTCCACTCCAGCGCTGTCCTCCAGACAGTCTCGTCCCTTCACCTGATGAAGGCTGCTTGTGTTGTGGCCGAAACGTCGTGATTTTTTGTTATTTTATTTTTACCTACGTGACTTTACCCAAAAGAACCAAAGAGTATAGATACTGGAGCTATATTCACTTCTTACATCTAGATTGAAAACTTAACTTGGTTAGAAGTGCTCTGTGTGTGTTAGTTAGTTAGTTAGTTGTTATCATCCTTGCCCCAACCCGCACCTCCGGTTAACACGGTTGGCTACGTATTGTGCGAAAGAAGTTCGCCCATACACACAAAACAAATACGACTGCGTTCACAAGTACACAGTGACGGGAAACAATAAAGTAATAAAATATATATTTTTTATATATTTGTATGATTTTATTGTTTCCCTTTAACGTGACTTTACGGAGAGAGCTAATAATATGAATTACTGCTCACGAAAGCTTTAAATAAAAAAAAGTACACAGTGCTTCTTCCATTTGCTGGAAGATTAGCAGGACAGGATTTCTGGGCTATTTGACCAATGTTAATATATAACTCAGTATTGGTAAACAATGTTAATATATAACTCAGTATTGGTAAACAATGTTAATAGATAACTCAGTAGCGGTAAACAATGTTAATATATAACTCAGTATTGGTAAACAATGTTAATATATAACTCAGTATTGGTAAACAATGTTAATATATAACTCAGTATTGGTAAACAATGATAATATATAACTCAGTATTGGTAAACAATGTTAATATATAACTCAGTATTGGTAAACAATGTTAATAGATAACTCAGCATTGGTAAACAATGTTAATATATAACTCAGTATTGGTAAACAATGTTAATAGATAACTCAGTATTAGTAAACAATGTTAATATATAACTCAGTACTGGTAAACAATGTTAATATATAACTCAGTATTGGTAAACAATGTTA
Source organism: Petromyzon marinus (assembly GCF_048934315.1). Lineage (NCBI taxonomy): Eukaryota > Metazoa > Chordata > Hyperoartia > Petromyzontiformes > Petromyzontidae > Petromyzon > Petromyzon marinus. The sequence goes on from NW_027423046.1 coordinate 2,973,143, forward strand.
ATAGATAACTCAGTATTGGTAAACAATGTTAATAAATAACTCAGTATTGGTAAACGATGATAATATATAACTCAGTATTGGTAAACAATGTTAATATATAACTCAGTATTGGTAAACAATGTTAATATATAACTCAGTATTGGTAAACAATGTTAATATATAACTCAGTATTGGTAAACAATGTTAATAGATAACTCAGTATTGGTAAACAATGTTAATAGATAACTCAGTAGTGGTAAACAATGTTAATATATAACTCAGTATTGGTAAACAATGTTAATATATAACTCAGCATTGGTAAACAACGTTAACATATAACTCAGTATTGGTAAACAATGTTAATATATAACTCAGTATTGGTAAACAATGTTAATATATAACTCAGTATTGGTAAACAATGTTAATAGATAACTCAGTATTGGTAAACAATGTTAATATATAACTCAGTATTGGTAAACAATGTTAATATATAACTCAGTATTGGTAAACAATGTTAATATATAACTCAGTATTGGTAAACAATGTTAATATATAACTCAGTATTGGTAAACAATGTTAATATATAACTCAGTATTGGTAAACATTGTTAATAGATAACTCAGTATTGGTAAACAATGTTAATATATAACTCAGCATTGGAAAACAATGTTAATATATAACTCAGCATTGGTAAACAATGTTAACATATAACTCAGTATTGGTAAACAATGTTAATAGATAACTCAGTATTGGTAAACAATGTTAATAGATAACTCAGTAGTGGTAAACAATGATAATATATAACTCAGTATTGGTAAACAATGTTAATATATAACTTAGTATTGGTAAACAATGTTAATAGATAACTCAGTATTGGTAAACAATGTTAATAGATAACTCAGTAGTGGTAAACAATGTTAATATATAACTCAGTATTGGTAAACAATGTTAATATATAACTCAGCATTGGTAAACAATGTTAACATATAACTCAGTATTGGTAAACAATGTTAATATATAACTCAGTATTGGTAAACAATGTTAATATATAACTCAGTATTGGTAAACAATGTTAATAGATAACTCAGTATTGGTAAACGATGATAATATATAACTCAGTATTGGTAAACAATGTTAATATATAACTCAGTATTGGTAAACAATGTTAATAGATAACTCAGTAGTGGTAAACAATGTTAATATATAACTCAGCATTGGTAAACAATGTTAATATATAACTCAGCATTGGTAAAACAATGTTAATAGATAACTCAGTATTGGTAAACAATGTTATATATAACTCAGGATTGGTAAACAATGCGTTATATAACTCAGTATTGGTAAACAATGTTAATATATAACTCAGTATTGGTAAACAATGTTAATATATAACTCAGTATTGGTAAACCATGTTAATAGATAACTCAGTATTGGTAAACAATGTTAATATATAACTCAGTATTGGTAAACAATGTTAATATAAAACTCAGTATTGGTAAACAATGTTAATATATAACTTAGTATTGGTAAACAATGTTAATAGATAACTCAGTATTGGTAAACAATCTTAATAGATAACTCAGTATTGGTAAACAATGTTAATATATAACTCAGCATTGGTAAACAATGTTAATATATAACTCAGCATTGGTAAAACAATGTTAATAGATAACTCAGTATTGGTAAAGAATGTTAATATATAACTCAGTATTGGTAAACAATGTTAATATATAACTCAGTATTGGTAAACAATGTTAATAGATAACTCAGTATTGGTAAACAATGTTAATATATAACTCAGCATTGGTAAACAATGTTAATATATAACTCAGCATTGGTAAACAATGTTAATAGATAACTCAGTATTGGTAAACAATGTTAATAGATAACTCAGTATTGGTAAACAATGTTAATATATAACTCAGCATTGGTAAACAATGTTAATATATAACTCAGCATTGGTAAAACAATGTTAATAGATAACTCAGTATTGGTAAAGAATGTTAATATATAACTCAGTATTGGTAAACAATGTTAATATATAACTCAGTATTGGTAAAACATGTTAATAGATAACTCAGTATTGGTAAACAATGTTAATAGATAACTCAGTAGTGGTAAACAATGATAATATATAACTTAGTATTGGTAAACAATGTTAATATATAACTCAGTATTGGTAAACAATGTTAATAGATAACTCAGTAGTGGTAAACAATGTTAATATATAACTCAGTATTGGTAAACAATGTTAATATATAACTCAGTATTGGTAAACAATGTTAATATATAACTCAGTATTGGTAAACAATGTTAATAGATAACTCAGTATTGGTAAACGATGATAATATATAACTCAGTATTGGTAAACAATGTTAATATATAACTCAGTATTGGAAAACAATGTTAATATATAACTCAGTATTGGTAAACAATGTTAATATATAACTCAGCATTGGTAAACAATGTTAACATATAACTCAGTATTGGTAAACAATGTTAATATATAACTCAGTATTGGTAAACAATGTTAATATATAACTCAGTATTGGTAAACAATGTTAATAGATAACTCAGTATTGGTAAACGATGATAATATATAACTCAGTATTGGTAAACAATGTTAATATATAACTCAGTATTGGTAAACAATGTTAATAGATAACTCAGTAGTGGTAAACAATGTTAATATATAACTCAGCATTGGTAAACAATGTTAATATATAACTCAGCATTGGTAAAACAATGTTAATAGATAACTCAGTATTGGTAAACAATGTTATATATAACTCAGGATTGGTAAACAATGCTTTATATAACTCAGTATTGGTAAACAATGTTAATATATAACTCAGTATTGGTAAACAATGTTAATATATAACTCAGTATTGGTAAACCATGTTAATAGATAACTCAGTATTGGTAAACAATGTTAATATATAACTCAGTATTGGTAAACAATGTTAATATAAAACTCAGTATTGGTAAACAATGTTAATATATAACTTAGTATTGGTAAACAATGTTAATAGATAACTCAGTATTGGTAAACAATCTTAATAGATAACTCAGTATTGGTAAACAATGTTAATATATAACTCAGCATTGGTAAACAATGTTAATATATAACTCAGCATTGGTAAAACAATGTTAATAGATAACTCAGTATTGGTAAAGAATGTTAATATATAACTCAGTATTGGTAAACAATGTTAATATATAACTCAGTATTGGTAAACCATGTTAATAGATAACTCAGTATTGGTAAACAATGTTAATATATAACTCAGTATTGGTAAACAATGTTAATATATAACTTAGTATTGGTAAACAATGTTAATAGATAACTCAGTATTGGTAAACAATGTTAATAGATAACTCAGTATTGGTAAACAATGTTAATATATAACTCAGCATTGGTAAACAATGTTAATATATAACTCAGCATTGGTAAAACAATGTTAATAGATAACTCAGTATTGGTAAAGAATGTTAATATATAACTCAGTATTGGTAAACAATGTTAATATATAACTCAGTATTGGTAAAACATGTTAATAGATAACTCAGTATTGGTAAACAATGTTAATAGATAACTCAGTAGTGGTAAACAATGATAATATATAACTTAGTATTGGTAAACAATGTTAATATATAACTCAGTATTGGTAAACAATGTTAATAGATAACTCAGTAGTGGTAAACAATGTTAATATATAACTCAGCATTGGTAAACAATGTTAATATATAACTCAGCATTGGTAAAACAATGTTAATAGATAACTCAGGATTGGTAAACAATGTTATATATAACTCAGTATTGGTAAACAATGTTAATAGATAACTCAGTATTGGTAAACAATGTTAATATATAACTCAGCATTGGTAAACAATGTTAATATATAACTCAGCTTTGGTAAAACAATGTTAATAGATAACTCAGTATTGGTAAAGAATGTTAATATATAACTCAGTATTGGTAAACAATGTTAATATATAACTCAGTATTGGTAAAACATGTTAATAGATAACTCAGTATTGGTAAACAATGTTAATAGATAACTCAGTAGTGGTAAACAATGATAATATATAACTCAGTATTGGTAAACAATGTTAATATATAACTTAGTATTGGTAAACAATGTTAATAGATAACTCAGTATTGGTAAACAATGTTAATAGATAACTCAGTAGTGGTAAACAATGTTAATATATAACTCAGTATTGGTAAACAATGTTAATATATAACTCAGCATTGGTAAACAATGTTAACATATAACTCAGTATTGGTAAACAATGTTAATATATAACTCAGTATTGGTAAACAATGTTAATATATAACTCAGTATTGGTAAACAATGTTAATAGATAACTCAGTATTGGTAAACAATGTTAATATATAACTCAGTATTGGTAAACCATGTTAATAGATAACTCAGTATTGGTAAACAATGTTAATATATAACTCAGTATTGGTAAACAATGTTAATATATAACTTAGTATTGGTAAACAATGTTAATAGATAACTCAGTATTGGTAAACAATGTTAATAGATAACTCAGTATTGGTAAACAATGTTAATATATAACTCAGCATTGGTAAACAATGTTAATATATAACTCAGCATTGGTAAAACAATGTTAATAGATAACTCAGTATTGGTAAAGAATGTTAATATGTAACTCAGTATTGGTAAACAATGTTAATATATAACTCAGTATTGGTAAAACATGTTAATAGATAACTCAGTATTGGTAAACAATGTTAATAGATAACTCAGTAGTGGTAAACAATGATAATATATAACTTAGTATTGGTAAACAATGTTAATATATAACTCAGTATTGGTAAACAATGTTAATAGATAACTCAGTAGTGGTAAACAATGTTAATATATAACTCAGCATTGGTAAACAATGTTAATATATAACTCAGCATTGGTAAAACAATGTTAATAGATAACTCAGTATTGGTAAACAATGTTATATATAACTCAGTATTGGTAAACAATGTTAATAGATAACTCAGTATTGGTAAACAATGTTAATATATAACTCAGCATTGGTAAACAATGTTAATATATAACTCAGCATTGGTAAAACAATGTTAATAGATAACTCAGTATTGGTAAAGAATGTTAATATATAACTCAGTATTGGTAAACAATGTTAATATATAACTCAGTATTGGTAAAACATGTTAATAGATAACTCAGTATTGGTAAACAATGTTAATAGATAACTCAGTAGTGGTAAACAATGATAATATATAACTCAGTATTGGTAAACAATGTTAATATATAACTTAGTATTGGTAAACAATGTTAATAGATAACTCAGTATTGGTAAACAATGTTAATAGATAACTCAGTAGTGGTAAACAATGTTAATATATAACTCAGTATTGGTAAACAATGTTAATATATAACTCAGCATTGGTAAACAATGTTAACATATAACTCAGTATTGGTAAACAATGTTAATATATAACTCAGTATTGGTAAACAATGTTAATATATAACTCAGTATTGGTAAACAATGTTAATAGATAACTCAGTATTGGTAAACAATGTTAATATATAACTCAGTATTGGTAAACAATGTTAATATATAACTCAGTATTGGTAAACAATGTTAATATATAACTCAGTATTGGTAAACCATGTTAATAGATAACTCAGTATTGGTAAACAATGTTAATAGATAACTCAGTAGTGGTAAACAATGATAATATATAACTCAGTATTGGTAAACAATGTTAATATATAACTTAGTATTGGTAAACAATGTTAATAGATAACTCAGTATTGGTAAACAATGTTAATAGATAACTCAGTAGTGGTAAACAATGTTAATATATAACTCAGTATTGGTAAACAATGTTGATATATAACTCAGCATTGGTAAACAATGTTAACATATAACTCAGTATTGGTAAACAATGTTAATATATAACTCAGTATTGGAAAACAATGTTAATATATAACTCAGCATTGGTAAACAATGTTAACATATAACTCAGTATTGGTAAACAATGTTAATAGATAACTCAGTATTGGTAAACAATGTTAATAGATAACTCAGTAGTGGTAAACAATGATAATATATAACTCAGTATTGGTAAACAATGTTAATATATAACTTAGTATTGGTAAACAATGTTATTAGATAACTCAGTATTGGTAAACAATCTTAATAGATAACTCAGTATTGGTAAACAATGTTAATATATAACTCAGCATTGGTAAACAATGTTAATATATAACTCAGCATTGGTAAAACAATGTTAATAGATAACTCAGTATTGGTAAACAATGTTAATATATAACTCAGTATTGGTAAACAATGTTAATATATAACTCAGTATTGGTAAACAATGTTAATATATAACTCAGTATTGGTAAACCATGTTAATAGATAACTCAGTATTGGTAAACAATGTTAATATATAACTCAGTATTGGAAAACAATGTTAATATATAACTCAGCATTGGTAAACAATGTTAACATATAACTCAGTATCGGTAAACAATGTTAATAGATAACTCAGTATTGGTAAACAATGTTAATAGATAACTCAGTAGTGGTAAACAATGATAATATATAACTCAGTATTGGTAAACAATGTTAATATATAACTTAGTATTGGTAAACAATGTTATTAGATAACTCAGTATTGGTAAACAATCTTAATAGATAACTCAGTATTGGTAAACAATGTTAATATATAACTCAGCATTGGTAAACAATGTTAATATATAACTCAGCATTGGTAAAACAATGTTAATAGATAACTCAGTATTGGTAAACAATGTTAATATATAACTCAGTATTTGTAAACAATGTTAATATATAACTCAGTATTGGTAAACAATGTTAATATATAACTCAGTATTGGTAAACGATGATAATATATAACTCAGTATTGGTAAACAATGTTAATATATAACTCAGTATTGGTAAACAATGTTAATAGATAACTCAGTAGTGGTAAACAATGTTAATATATAACTCAGCATTGGTAAACAATGTTAATATATAACTCAGCATTGGTAAAACAATGTTAATAGATAACTCAGTATTGGTAAACAATGTTACATATAACTCAGGATTGGTAAACAATGCTTTATATAACTCAGTATTGGTAAACAATGTTAATATATAACTCAGTATTGGTAAACAATGTTAATATATAACTCAGTATTGGTAAACCATGTTAATAGATAACTCAGTATTGGTAAACAATGTTAATATATAACTCAGAATTGGTAAACAATGTTAATATAAAACTCAGTATTGGTAAACAATGTTAATATATAACTTAGTATTGGTAAACAATGTTAATAGATAACTCAGTATTGGTAAACAATCTTAATAGATAACTCAGTATTGGTAAACAATGTTAATATATAACTCAGCATTGGTAAACAATGTTAATATATAACTCAGCATTGGTAAAACAATGTTAATAGATAACTCAGTATTGGTAAAGAATGTTAATATATAACTCAGTATTGGTAAACAATGTTAATATATAACTCAGTATTGGTAAACCATGTTAATAGATAACTCAGTATTGGCAAAACAATGTTAATATATAACTCAGTATTGGTAAACAATGTTAATATATAACTTAGTATTGGTAAACAATGTTAATAGATAACTCAGTATTGGTAAACAATGTTAATAGATAACTCAGTATTGGTAAACAATGTTAATAGATAACTCAGTATTGGTAAACAATGTTAATATATAACTCAGTATTGGTAAACAATGTTAATATATAACTTAGTATTGGTAAACAATGTTAATAGATAACTCAGTATTGGTAAACAATCTTAATAGATAACTCAGTATTGGTAAACAATGTTAATATATAACTCAGCATTGGTAAACAATGTTAATATATAACTCAGCATTGGTAAAACAATGTTAATAGATAACTCAGTATTGGTAAAGAATGTTAATATATAACTCAGTATTGGTAAACAATGTTAATATATAACTCAGTATTGGTAAACCATGTTAATAGATAACTCAGTATTGGTAAACAATGTTAATATATAACTCAGTATTGGTAAACAATGTTAATATATAACTTAGTATTGGTAAACAATGTTAATAGATAACTCAGTATTGGTAAACAATGTTAATAGATAACTCAGTATTGGTAAACAATGTTAATATATAACTCAGCATTGGTAAACAATGTTAATATATAACTCAGCATTGGTAAAACAATGTTAATAGATAACTCAGTATTGGTAAACAATGTTAATATATAACTCAGTATTGGTAAACAATGTTAATATATAACTCAGTATTGGTAAAACATGTTAATAGATAACTCAGTATTGGTAAACAATGTTAATAGATAACTCAGTAGTGGTAAACAATGATAATATATAACTCAGTATTGGTAAACAATGTTAATATATAACTTAGTATTGGTAAACAATGTTAATAGATAACTCAGTATTGGTAAACAATGTTAATAGATAACTCAGTAGTGGTAAACAATGTTAATATATAACTCAGTATTGGTAAACAATGTTAATATATAACTCAGCATTGGTAAACAATGTTAACATATAACTCAGTATTGGTAAACAATGTTAATATATAACTCAGTATTGGTAAACAATGTTAATATATAACTCAGTATTGGTAAACAATGTTAATAGATAACTCAGTATTGGTAAACAATGTTAATATATAACTCAGTATTGGTAAACAATGTTAATATATAACTCAGTATTGGTAAACAATGTTAATATATAACTCAGTATTGGTAAACAATGTTAATAGATAACTCAGTATTGGTAAACAATGTTAATATATAACTCAGTATTGGAAAACAATGTTAATATATAACTCAGCATTGGTAAACAATGTTAACATATAACTCAGTATTGGTAAACAATGTTAATAGATAACTCAGTATTGGTAAACAATGTTAGTAGATAACTCAGTAGTGGTAAACAATGATAATATATAACTCAGTATTGGTAAACAATGTTAATATATAACTTAGTATTGGTAAACAATGTTATTAGATAACTCAGTATTGGTAAACAATCTTAATAGATAACTCAGTATTGGTAAACAATGTTAATATATAACTCAGCATTGGTAAACAATGTTAATATATAACTTAGCATTGGTAAAACAATGTTAATAGATAACTCAGAATTGGTAAACAATGTTAATATATAACTCAGTATTGGTAAACAATGTTAATATATAACTCAGTATTGGTAAACAATGTTAATATATAACTCAGTATTGGTAAACCATGTTAATAGATAACTCAGTATTGGTAAACAATGTTAATATATAACTCAGTATTGGAAAACAATGTTAATATATAACTCAGCATTGGTAAACAATGTAAACATATAACTCAGTATTGGTAAACAATGTTAATAGATAACTCAGTATTGGTAAACAATGTTAATAGATAACTCAGTAGTGGTAAACAATGATAATATATAACTCAGTATTGGTAAACAATGTTAATATATAACTTAGTATTGATAAACAATGTTATTAGATAACTCAGTATTGGTAAACAATCTTAATAGATAACTCAGTATTGGTAAACAATGTTAATATATAACTCAGCATTGGTAAACAATGTTAATATATAACTCAGCATTGGTAAAACAATGTTAATAGATAACTCAGTATTGGTAAACAATGTTAATATATAACTCAGTATTGGTAAACAATGTTAATATATAACTCAGTATTGGTAAACAATGTCAATATATAACTCAGTATTGGTAAACAATGTTAATATATAACTCAGTATTGGTAAACAATGTTAATATATAACTCAGTATTGGTAAACAATGTTAATAGATAACTCAGTATTGGTAAACAATGTTAATATATAACTCAGTATTGGAAAACAATGTTAATATATAACTCAGCATTGGTAAACAATGTTAACATATAACTCAGTATTGGTAAACAATGTTAATAGATAACTCAGTATTGGTAAACAATGTTAATAGATAACTCAGTAGTGGTAAACAATGATAATATATAACTCAGTATTGGTAAACAATGTTAATATATAACTTAGTATTGGTAAACAATGTTAATAGATAACTCAGTATTGGTAAACAATGTTAATAGATAACTCAGTAGTGGTAAACAATGTTAATATATAACTCAGTATTGGTAAACAATGTTAATAGATAACTCAGTAGTGGTAAACAATGTTAATATATAACTCAGCATTGGTAAACAATGTTAACATATAACTCAGTATTGGTAAACAATGTTAATATATAACTCAGTATTGGTAAACAATGTTAATATATAACTCAGTATTGGTAAACAATGTTAATAGATAACTCAGTATTGGTAAACGATGATAATATATAACTCAGTATTGGTAAACAATGTTAATATATAACTCAGTATTGGTAAACAATGTTAATAGATAACTCAGTAGTGGTAAACAATGTTAATATATAACTCAGCATTGGTAAACAATGTTAATATATAACTCAGCATTGGTAAAACAATGTTAATAGATAACTCAGTATTGGTAAACAATGTTATATATAACTCAGGATTGGTAAACAATGCTTTATATAACTCAGAATTGGTAAACAATGTTAATATATAACTCAGTATTGGTAAACAATGTTAATATATAACTCAGTATTGGTAAACAATGTTAATATATAACTCAGTATTGGTAAACCATGTTAATAGATAACTCAGTATTGGTAAACAATGTTAATATATAACTCAGTATTGGTAAACAATGTTAATATAAAACTCAGTATTGGTAAACAATGTTAATATATAACTTAGTATTGGTAAACAATGTTAATAGATAACTCAGTATTGGTAAACAATGTTAATAGATAACTCAGTATTGGTAAACAATGTTAATATATAACTCAGCATTGGTAAACAATGTTAATATATAACTCAGCATTGGTAAAACAATGTTAATAGATAACTCAGTATTGGTAAAGAATGTTAATATATACCTCAGTATTGGTAAACAATGTTAATATATAACTCAGTATTGGTAAACCATGTTAATAGATAACTCAGTATTGGTAAACAATGTTAATATATAACTCAGTATTGGTAAACAATGTTAATATATAACTTAGTATTGGTAAACAATGTTAATAGATAACTCAGTATTGGTAAACAATGTTAATAGATAACTCAGTATTGGTAAACAATGTTAATATATAACTCACCATTGGTAAACAATGTTAATATATAACTCAGCATTGGTAAAACAATGTTAATAGATAACTTAGTATTGGTAAACAATGTTAATAGATAACTCAGTATTGGTAAACAATGTTAATAGATAACTCAGTAGTGGTAAACAATGTTAATATATAACTCAGTATTGGTAAACAATGTTAATATATAACTCAGTATTGGTAAACCATGTTAATAGATAACTCAGTATTGGTAAACAATGTTAATAGATAACTCAGTAGTGGTAAACAATGATAATATATAACTCAGTATTGGTAAACAATGTTAATATATAACTTAGTATTGGTAAACAATGTTAATAGATAACTCAGTATTGGTAAACAATGTTAATAGATAACTCAGTAGTGGTAAACAATGTTAATATATAACTCAGTATTGGTAAACAATGTTAATATATAACTCAGCATTGGTAAACAATGTTAACATATAACTCAGTATTGGTAAACAATGTTAATATATAACTCAGTATTGGTAAACAATGTTAATATATAACTCAGTATTGGTAAACAATGTTAATAGATAACTCAGTATTGGTAAACAATGTTAATATATAACTCAGTATTTGTAAACAATGTTAATATATAACTCAGTATTGGTAAACAATGTTAATATATAACTCAGTATTGGTAAACAATGTTAATATATAACTCAGTATTGGTAAACAATGTTAATATATAACTCAGTATTGGTAAACAATGTTAATAGATAACTCAGTATTGGTAAACAATGTTAATATATAACTCAGTATTGGAAAAGAATGTTAATATATAACTCAGCATTGGTAAACAATGTTAACATATAACTCAGTATTGGTAAACATTGTTAATAGATAACTCAGTATTGGTAAACAATGTTAATAGATAACTCAGTAGTGGTAAACAATGATAATATATAACTCAGTATTGGTAAACAATGTTAATATATAACTTAGTATTGGTAAACAATGTTATTAGATAACTCAGTATTGGTAAACAATCTTAATAGATAACTCAGTATTGGTAAACAATGTTAATATATAACTCAGCATTGGAAAACAATGTTAATATATAACTCAGCATTGGTAAACAATGTTAACATATAACTCAGTATTGGTAAACAATGTTAATAGATAACTCAGTATTGGTAAACAATGTTAATAGATAACTCAGTAGTGGTAAACAATGATAATATATAACTCAGTATTGGTAAACAATGTTAATATATAACTTAGTATTGGTAAACAATGTTAATATATAACTCAGCATTGGTAAACAATGCCTTATATAACTCAGTATTGGTAAACAATGTTAATATATAACTCAGTATTGGTAAACAATGTTAATATATAACTCAGTATTGGTAAACAATGTTAATATATAACTCAGTATTGGTAAACCATGTTAATAGATAACTCAGTATTGGTAAACAATGTTAATATATAACTCAGTATTGGTAAACAATGTTAATATATAACTCAGTATTGGTAAACAATGTTAATATATAACTTAGTATTGGTAAACAATGTTAATAGATAACTCAGTATTGGTAAACAATCTTAATAGATAACTCAGTATTGGTAAACAATGTTAATATATAACTCAGCATTGGTAAACAATGTTAATATATAACTCAGCATTGGTAAAACAATGTTAATAGATAACTCAGTATTGGTAAAGAATGTTAATATATAACTCAGTACTGGTAAACAATGTTAATATATAACTCAGTATTGGTAAACCATGTTAATAGATAAATCAGTATTGGTAAACAATGTTAATATATAACTCAGTATTGGTAAACAATGTTAATATATAACTCAGTATTGGTAAACAATGTTAATATATAACTCAGTATTGGTAAACAATGTTAATAGATAACTCAGTATTGGTAAACAATGTTAATAGATAACTCAGTAGTGGTAAACAATGTTAATATATAACTCAGTATTGGTAAACAATGTTATTATATAACTCAGTATTGGTAAACAATGTTAATATATAACTCAGTATTGGTAAACAATGTTAATAGATAACTCAGTATTGGTAAACAATGTTAATAGATAACTCAGTAGTGGTAAACAATGTTAATATATAACTCAGTATTGGTAAACAATGTTAATAGATAACTCAGTAGTGGTAAAAAATGTTAATATATAACTCAGTATTGGTAAACAATGTTAATATATAACTCAGTATTGGTAAACAATGTTAATATATAACTCAGTATTGGTAAACAATGTTAATAGATAACTCAGTAGTGGTAAACAATGTTAATATATAACTCAGTATTGGTAAACAATGTTAATATATAACTTCGTATTGGTAAACAATGTTAAAAGATAACTCAGTATTGGCAAACAATGTTAATAGATAAATCAGTATTGGTAAAGAATGTTAATATATAACTCAGTATTGGTAAACAATGTTAATATATAACTCAGCATTGGTAAAACAATGTTAATAGATAACTCAGTATTGGTAAACAATGTTATATATAACTCAGTATTGGTAATCAATGTTATACATAACTCAGTATTGGTAAACAATGTTAATAAATAACTCAGTATTGGTAAACGATGTTAATATATAACTCAGTATTGGTAAACAATGTTAATATAGAACTCAGTATTGGTAAACAATGTTATATAACTCAGTATTGGTAAACAATGTTAATATATAACTCAGTATTGGTAAACAATGTTAATAGATAACTCAGTATTGGTAAACAATGTTAATATATAACTCAGTATTGGTAAACAATGTTAATATATAACTCAGTATTGGTAAACAATGTTAATATATAACTTAGTATTGGTAAACAATGTTAATAGATAACTCAGTATTGGTAAACAATGTTAATAGATAACTCAGTATTGGTAAACAATGTTAATAGATAACTCAGTATTGGTAAACAATGTTAATAGATAACTCAGTATTGGTAAACAATGTTAATATATAACTAAGCATTGGTAAACAATGTTAATATATAACTCAGTATTGGTAAACAATGTTAATAGATAACTCAGTATTGGTAAACAATGTTAATATATAACTCAGTATTGGTAAACAATGTTAATAGATAACTCAGTATTGGTAAACAATGTTAATATATAACTCAGTATTGGTAAACAATGTTAATATATAACTCAGTATTGGTAAACAATGTTAATATATAACTCAGTATTGGTAAACAATGTTAATAGATAACTCAGTATTGGTAAAAACAATGGTAATAGATAACTCAGTATTGGTAAACAATGCTAATAGATAACTCAGTATTGGTAAACAATGTTAATATATAACTCAGTATTGGTAAACAATGTTAATATATAACTAAGCATTGGTAAACAATGTTAATATATAACTCAGTATTGGTAAACAATGTTAATAGATAACTCAGTATTGGTAAACAAAGTTAATATATAACTCAGTATTGGTAAACAATGTTAATAGATAACTCAGTATTGGTAAACAATGTTAATATATAACTCAGTATTGGTAAACAATGTTAATATATAACTCAGTATTGGTAAACAATGTTAATATATAACTCAGTATTGGTAAACAATGTTAATAGATAACTCAGTATTGGTAAACAATGTTAATAGATAACTCAGTATTGGTAAACAATGTTAATATATAACTCAGTATTGGTAAACAATGTTAATATATAACTTAGTATTGGTAAACAATGTTAATAGATAACTCAGTATTGGTAAACAATGTTAATAGATAACTCAGTATTGGTAAACAATGTTAATATATAACTCAGCATTGGTAAACAATGTTAATATATAACTCAGCATTGGTAAAACAATGTTAATAGATAACTTAGTATTGGTAAACAATGTTAATAGATAACTCAGTATTGGTAAACAATGTTAATAGATAACTCAGTAGTGGTAAACAATGTTAATATATAACTCAGTATTGGTAAACAATGTTAATATATAACTCAGTATTGGTAAACCATGTTAATAGATAACTCAGTATTGGTAAACAATGTTAATAGATAACTCAGTAGTGGTAAACAATGATAATATATAACTCAGTATTGGTAAACAATGTTAATATATAACTTAGTATTGGTAAACAATGTTAATAGATAACTCAGTATTGGTAAACAATGTTAATAGATAACTCAGTAGTGGTAAACAATGTTAATATATAACTCAGTATTGGTAAACAATGTTAATATATAACTCAGTATTGGAAAACAATGTTAATATATAACTCAGCATTGGTAAACAATGTTAACATATAACTCAGTATTGGTAAACAATGTTAATAGATAACTCAGTATTGGTAAACAATGTTAATAGATAACTCAGTAGTGGTAAACAATGATAATATATAACTCAGTATTGGTAAACAATGTTAATATATAACTTAGTATTGGTAAACAATGTTAATAGATAACTCAGTATTGGTAAACAATGTTAATATATAACTTAGTATTGGTAAACAATGTTAATAGATAACTCAGTATTGGTAAACAATGTTAATAGATAACTCAGTATTGGTAAACAATGTTAATAGATAACTCAGTATTGGTAAACAATGTTAATAGATAACTCAGTATTGGTAAACAATGTTAATATATAACTCAGTATTGGTAAACAATGTTATATATAACTCAGTATTGGTAAACAATGTTAATATATAACTCAGTATTGGTAAACAATGTTAATAGATAACTCAGTATTGGTAAACAATGTTAATATATAACTCAGTATTGGTAAACAATGTTATATATGACTCAGTATTGGTAAACAATGTTAATATATAACTCAGTATTGGTAAACAATGTTAATAGATAACTCAGTATTGGTAAACAATGTTAATAGATAACTCAGTATTGGTAAACAATGTTAATATATAACTCAGTATTGGTAAACAATGTTAATATATAACTCAGCATTGGTAAACAATGTTAATATATAGCTCAGCATTGGTAAACAATGTTAATATATAACTCAGTATTGGTAAACAATGTTAATATATAACTCAGTATTGGTAAACAATGTTAATATATAACTCAGTATTGGTAAACAATGTTAATAGATAACTCAGTATTGGTAAACAATGTTAATAGATAACTCAGTATTGGTAAACAATGCTAATAGATAACTCAGTATTGGTAAACAATGTTAATATATAACTCAGTATTGGTAAACAATGTTAATATATAACTAAGCATTGGTAAACAATGTTAATATATAACTCAGTATTGGTAAACAATGTTAATAGATAACTCAGTATTGGTAAACAAAGTTAATATATAACTCAGTATTGGTAAACAATGTTAATAGATAACTCAGTATTGGTAAACAATGTTAATATATAACTCAGTATTGGTAAACAATGTTAATAGATAATTCAGTATTGGTAAACAATGTTAATATATAACTCAGTATTGGTAAACAATGTTAATATATAACTCAGTATTGGTAAACAATGTTAATATATAACTCAGTATTGGTAAACAATGTTAATAGATAACTCAGTATTGGTAAACAATGTTAATAGATAACTCAGTAGTGGTAAACAATGTTAATATATAACTCAGTATTGGTAAACAATGTTAATATATAACTCAGTATTGGTAAACCATGTTAATAGATAACTCAGTATTGGTAAACAATGTTAATATATAACTCAGTATTGGTAAACAATGTTAATATATAACTCAGAATTGGTAAACAATGTTAATATATAACTCAGCATTGGTAAACAATGTTAATATATAACTCAGCATTGGTAAACAATGTAAATATACAACTCAGTATTGGTAAACAATGTTAATAGATAATTCAGCATTGTTAAACAATGTTAATATATAACTCAGTATTGGTAAACAATGTTAATATATAACTCAGCATTGGTAAACAATGTTAATATATAACTCAGTATTGGTAAAGAATGTTAATATATAACTCAGTATTGGTAAACAATGTTAATAGATAACTCAGTATTGGTAAACAATGTTAATAGATAACTCAGTATTGGTAAACAATGTTAATATATAACTCAGTATTGGTAAACAATGTTAATATATAACTCAGTATTGGTAAACAATGATAATATATAACTCAGTATTGGTAACCAATGTTAATAGATAACTCAGTATTGGTAAACAATGTTAATATATAACTCAGTATTGGTAAACCATGTTAATAGATAACTCAGTATTGGTAAACAATGTTAATATATAACTCAGTATTGGTAAACAATGTTAATATATAACTCAGTATTGGTAAACAATGTTAATATATAACTTAGTATTGGTAAACAATGTTAATAGATAACTCAGTATTGGTAAACAATCTTAATAGATAACTCAGTATTGGTAAACAATGTTAATATATAACTCAGCATTGGTAAACAATGTTAATATATAACTCAGCATTGGCAAAACAATGTTAATAGATAACTCAGTATTGGTAAAGAATGTTAATATATAACTCAGTATTGGTAAACAATGTTAATATATAACTCAGTATTGGTAAACAATGTTAATATATTACTCAGTATTGGTAAACAATGTTAATCGATAACTCAGTATTGGTAAACAATGTTAATAGATAACTCAGTAGTGGTAAACAATGTTAATATATAACTCAGTATTGGTAAACAATGTTAATATATAACTCAGTATTGGTAAACAATGTTAATAGATAACTCAGTATTGGTAAACAATGTTAATAGATAACTCAGTAGTGGTAAACAATGTTAATATATAACTCAGTATTGGTAAACAATGTTAATATATAACTCAGTATTGGTAAACAATGTTAATATATAACTCAGTATTGGTAAACAATGTTAATCGATAACTCAGTATTGGTAAACAATGTTAATAGATAACTCAGTAGTGGTAAACAATGTTAATATATAACTCAGTATTGGTAAACAATGTTAATATATAACTTCGTATTGGTAAACAATGTTAAAAGATAACTCAGTATTGGCAAACAATGTTAATAGATAAATCAGTATTTGTAAACAATGTTAATATATAACTCAGTATTGGTAAACAATGTTAATATATAACTCAGCATTGGTAAAACAATGTTAATAGATAACTCAGTATTGGTAAACAATGTTATATATAACTCAGTATTGGTAATCAATGTTATATATAACTCAGTATTGGTAAACAATCTTAATAGATAACTCAGTATTGGTAAACAATGTTAATATATAACTCAGCATTGGTAAACAATGTTAATATATAACTCAGCATTGGTAAAACAATGTTAATAGATAACTCAGTATTGGTAAAGAATGTTAATATATAACTCAGTACTGGTAAACAATGTTAATATATAACTCAGTATTGGTAAACCATGTTAATAGATAAATCAGTATTGGTAAACAATGTTAATATATAACTCAGTATTGGTAAACAATGTTAATATATAACTCAGTATTGGTAAACAATGTTAATATATAACTCAGTATTGGTAAACAATGTTAATAGATAACTCAGTATTGGTAAACAATGTTAATAGATAACTCAGTAGTGGTAAACAATGTTAATATATAACTCAGTATTGGTAAACAATGTTAATATATAACTCAGTATTGGTAAACAATGTTAATATATAACTCAGTATTGGTAAACAATGTTAATAGATAACTCAGTATTGGTAAACAATGTTAATAGATAACTCAGTAGTGGTAAACAATGTTAATATATAACTCAGTATTGGTAAACAATGTTAATATATAACTTCGTATTGGTAAACAATGTTAAAAGATAACTCAGTATTGGCAAACAATGTTAATAGATAAATCAGTATTTGTAAACAATGTTAATATATAACTCAGTATTGGTAAACAATGTTAATATATAACTCAGCATTGGTAAAACAATGTTAATAGATAACTCAGTATTGGTAAACAATGTTAATAAATAACTCAGTATTGGTAAACGATGTTAATATATAACTCAGTATTGGTAAACAATGTTAATATATAACTCAGTATTGGTAAACAATGTTAATAGATAACTCAGTATTGGTAAAGAATGTTAATATATAACTCAGTACTGGTAAACAATGTTAATATATAACTCAGTATTGGTAAACCATGTTAATAGATAAATCAGTATTGGTAAACAATGTTAATATATAACTCAGTATTGGTAAACAATGTTAATATATAACTCAGTATTGGTAAACAATGTTAATATCTAACTCAGTATTGGTAAACAATGTTAATAGATAATGCAGTATTGGTAAACAATGTTAATAGATAACTCAGTAGTGGTAAACAATGTTAATATATAACTCAGTATTGGTAAACAATGTTAATATATAACTCAGTATTGGTAAACAATGTTAATATATAACTCAGTATTGGTAAACAATGTTAATATATAACTCAGTACTGGTAAACAATGTTAATATATAACTCAGTATTGGTAAACCATGTTAATAGATAAATCAGTATTGGTAAACAATGTTAATATATAACTCAGTATTGGTAAACAATGTTAAAATATAACTCAGTATTGGTAAACAATGTTAATATATAACTCAGTATTGGTAAACAATGTTAATAGATAACGCAGTATTGGTAAACAATGTTAATAGATAACTCAGTAGTGGTAAACAATGTTAATATATAACTCAGTATTGGTAAACAATGTTAATATATAACTCAGTATTGGTAAACAATGTTAATATATAACTCAGTATTGGTAAACAATGTTAATAGATAACTCAGTAGTGGTAAACAATGTTAATATATAACTCAGTATTGGTAAACAATGTTAATATATAACTTCGTATTGGTAAACAATGTTAAAAGATAACTCAGTATTGGCAAACAATGTTAATAGATAAATCAGTATTTGTAAACAATGTTAATATATAACTCAGTATTGGTAAACAATGTTAATATATAACTCAGTATTGGTAAACCATGTTAATAGATAACTCAGTATTGGTAAACAATGTTAATATATAACTCAGTATTGGTAAACAATGTTAATATATAACTCAGTATTGGTAAACAATGTTAATATATAACTTAGTATTGGTAAACAATGTTAATAGATAACTCAGTATTGGTAAACAATCTTAATAGATAACTCAGTATTGGTAAACAATGTTAATATATAACTCAGCATTGGTAAACAATGTTAATATATAACTCAGCATTGGCAAAACAATGTTAATAGATAACTCAGTATTGGTAAAGAATGTTAATATATAACTCAGTATTGGTAAACAATGTTAATATCTAACTCAGTATTGGTAAACAATGTTAATAGATAACGCAGTATTGGTAAACAATGTTAATAGATAACTCAGTAGTGGTAAACAATGTTAATATATAACTCAGTATTGGTAAACAATGTTAATATATAACTCAGTATTGGTAAACAATGTTAATATATAACTTAGTATTGGTAAACAATGTTAATAGATAACTCAGTATTGGTAAACAATCTTAATAGATAACTCAGTATTGGTAAACAATGTTAATATATAACTCAGCATTGGTAAACAATGTTAATATATAACTCAGCATTGGCAAAACAATGTTAATAGATAACTCAGTATTGGTAAAGAATGTCAATATATAACTCAGTATTGGTAAACAATGTTAATATCTAACTCAGTATTGGTAAACAATGTTAATAGATAACGCAGTATTGGTAAACAATGTTAATAGATAACTCAGTAGTGGTAAACAATGTTAATATATAACTCAGTATTGGTAAACAATGTTAATATATAACTCAGTATTGGTAAACAATGTTAATATATAACTCAGTATTGGTAAACAATGTTAATATATAACTCAGTACTGGTAAACAATGTTAATATATAACTCAGTATTGGTAAACCATGTTAATAGATAAATCAGTATTGGTAAACAATGTTAATATATAACTCAGTATTGGTAAACAATGTTAAAATATAACTCAGTATTGGTAAACAATGTTAATATATAACTCAGTATTGGTAAACAATGTTAATAGATAACGCAGTATTGGTAAACAATGTTAATAGATAACTCAGTAGTGGTAAACAATGTTAATATATAACTCAGTATTGGTAAACAATGTTAATATATAACTCAGTATTGGTAAACAATGTTAATATATAACTCAGTATTGGTAAACAATGTTAATAGATAACTCAGTAGTGGTAAACAATGTTAATATATAACTCAGTATTGGTAAACAATGTTAATATATAACTTCGTATTGGTAAACAATGTTAAAAGATAACTCAGTATTGGCAAACAATGTTAATAGATAAATCAGTATTTGTAAACAATGTTAATATATAACTCAGTATTGGTAAACAATGTTAATATATAACTCAGTATTGGTAAACCATGTTAATAGATAACTCAGTATTGGTAAACAATGTTAATATATAACTCAGTATTGGTAAACAATGTTAATATATAACTCAGTATTGGTAAACAATGTTAATATATAACTTAGTATTGGTAAACAATGTTAATAGATAACTCAGTATTGGTAAACAATCTTAATAGATAACTCAGTATTGGTAAACAATGTTAATATATAACTCAGCATTGGTAAACAATGTTAATATATAACTCAGCATTGGCAAAACAATGTTAATAGATAACTCAGTATTGGTAAAGAATGTTAATATATAACTCAGTATTGGTAAACAATGTTAATATATAACTCAGTATTGGTAAACAATGTTAATATATTACTCAGTATTGGTAAACAATGTTAATCGATAACTCAGTATTGGTAAACAATGTTAATAGATAACTCAGTAGTGGTAAACAATGTTAATATATAACTCAGTATTGGTAAACAATGTTAATATATAACTCAGTATTGGTAAACAATGTTAATAGATAACTCAGTATTGGTAAACAATGTTAATAGATAACTCAGTAGTGGTAAACAATGTTAATATATAACTCAGTATTGGTAAACAATGTTAATATATAACTCAGTATTGGTAAACAATGTTAATATATAACTCAGTATTGGTAAACAATGTTAATAGATAACTCAGTAGTGGTAAACAATGTTAATATATAACTCAGTATTGGTAAACAATGTTAATATATAACTTCGTATTGGTAAACAATGTTAAAAGATAACTCAGTATTGGCAAACAATGTTAATAGATAAATCAGTATTTGTAAACAATGTTAATATATAACTCAGTATTGGTAAACAATGTTAATATATAACTCAGCATTGGTAAAACAATGTTAATAGATAACTCAGTATTGGTAAACAATGTTATATATAACTCAGTATTGGTAATCAATGTTATATATAACTCAGTATTGGTAAACAATCTTAATAGATAACTCAGTATTGGTAAACAATGTTAATATATAACTCAGCATTGGTAAACAATGTTAATATATAACTCAGCATTGGTAAAACAATGTTAATAGATAACTCAGTATTGGTAAAGAATGTTAATATATAACTCAGTATTGGTAAACAATGTTAATATATAACTCAGTATTGGTAAACAATGTTAATAGATAACTCAGTATTGGTAAACAATGTTAATAGATAACTCAGTAGTGGTAAACAATGTTAATATATAACTCAGTATTGGTAAACAATGTTAATATATAACTCAGTATTGGTAAACAATGTTAATATATAACTCAGTATTGGTAAACAATGTTAATAGATAACTCAGTATTGGTAAACAATGTTAATAGATAACTCAGTAGTGGTAAACAATGTTAATATATAACTCAGTATTGGTAAACAATGTTAATATATAACTCAGTATTGGTAAACAATGTTAATATATAACTCAGTATTGGTAAACAATGTTAATAGATAACTCAGTATTGGTAAACAATGTTAATAGATAACTCAGTAGTGGTAAACAATGTTAATATATAACTCAGTATTGGTAAACAATGTTAATATATAACTTCGTATTGGTAAACAATGTTAAAAGATAACTCAGTATTGGCAAACAATGTTAATAGATAAATCAGTATTTGTAAACAATGTTAATATATAACTCAGTATTGGTAAACAATGTTAATATATAACTCAGCATTGGTAAAACAATGTTAATAGATAACTCAGTATTGGTAAACAATGTTATATATAACTCAGTATTGGTAATCAATGTTATACATAACTCAGTATTGGTAAACAATGTTAATAAATAACTCAGTATTGGTAAACGATGTTAATATATAACTCAGTATTGGTAAACAATGTTAATATATAACTCAGTATTGGTAAACAATGTTAATAGATAACTCAGTATTGGTAAAGAATGTTAATATATAACTCAGTACTGGTAAACAATGTTAATATATAACTCAGTATTGGTAAACCATGTTAATAGATAAATCAGTATTGGTAAACAATGTTAATATATAACTCAGTATTGGTAAACAATGTTAATATATAACTCAGTATTGGTAAACAATGTTAATATCTAACTCAGTATTGGTAAACAATGTTAATAGATAACGCAGTATTGGTAAACAATGTTAATAGATAACTCAGTAGTGGTAAACAATGTTAATATATAACTCAGTATTGGTAAACAATGTTAATATATAACTCAGTATTGGTAAACAATGTTAATATATAACTCAGTATTGGTAAACAATGTTAATATATAACTCAGTACTGGTAAACAATGTTAATATATAACTCAGTATTGGTAAACCATGTTAATAGATAAATCAGTATTGGTAAACAATGTTAATATATAACTCAGTATTGGTAAACAATGTTAAAATATAACTCAGTATTGGTAAACAATGTTAATATATAACTCAGTATTGGTAAACAATGTTAATAGATAACGCAGTATTGGTAAACAATGTTAATAGATAACTCAGTAGTGGTAAACAATGTTAATATATAACTCAGTATTGGTAAACAATGTTAATATATAACTCAGTATTGGTAAACAATGTTAATATATAACTCAGTATTGGTAAACAATGTTAATAGATAACTCAGTAGTGGTAAACAATGTTAATATATAACTCAGTATTGGTAAACAATGTTAATATATAACTTCGTATTGGTAAACAATGTTAAAAGATAACTCAGTATTGGCAAACAATGTTAGTAGATAAATCAGTATTTGTAAACAATGTTAATATATAACTCAGTATTGGTAAACAATGTTAATATATAACTCAGCATTGGTAAAACAATGTTAATAGATAACTCAGTATTGGTAAACAATGTTATATATAACTCAGTATTGGTAATCAATGTTATACATAACTCAGTATTGGTAAACAATGTTAATAAATAACTCAGTATTGGTAAACGATGTTAATATATAACTCAGTATTGGTAAACAATGTTAATATAGAACTCAGTATTGGTAAACAATGTTATATAACTCAGTATTGGTAAACAATGTTAATATATAACTCAGTATTGGTAAACAATGTTAATAGATAACTCAGTATTGGTAAACAATGTTAATATATAACTCAGTATTGGTAAACAATGTTAATATATAACTCAGTATTGGTAAACAATGTTAATATATAACTCAGTATTGGTAAACAATGTTAATAGATAACTCAGTATTGGTAAACAATGTTAATAGATAACTCAGTAGTGGTAAACAATCTTAATATATAACTCAGTATTGGTATACAATGTTAATATATAACTTAGTATTGGTAAACAATGTTAATAGATAACTCAGTATTGGTAAACAATGTTAATATATAACTCAGTATTGGTAAACAATGTTAATAGATAACTCAGTATTGGTAAACAATGTTAATAGATAACTCAGTATTGGTAAACAATGTTAATATATAACTCAGTATTGGTAAACAATGGTATATATAACTCAGAATTGGTAAACAATGTTAATATATAACTCAGTATTGGTAAACAATGTTAATAGATAACTCAGTATTGGTAAACAATGTTAATATATAACTCAGTATTGGTAAACAATGTTATATATGACTCAGTATTGGTAAACAATGTTAATATATAACTCAGTATTGGTAAACAATGTTAATAGATAACTCAGTATTGGTAAACAATGTTAATAGCTAACTCAGTATTGGTAAACAATGTTAATATATAACTCAGTATTGGTAAACAATGTTAATATATAACTCAGCATTGGTAAACAATGTTAATATATAGCTCAGCATTGGTAAACAATGTTAATATATAACTAAGCATTGGTAAACAATGTTAATATATAACTCAGTATTGGTAAACAATGTTAATAGATAACTCAGTAGTGGTAAACAATGTTAATATATAACTCAGTATTGGTAAACAATGTTAATATATAACTTCGTATTGGTAAACAATGTTAAAAGATAACTCAGTATTGGCAAACAATGTTAATAGATAAATCAGTATTTGTAAACAATGTTAATATATAACTCAGTATTGGTAAACAATGTTAATATATAACTCAGCATTGGTAAAACAATGTTAATAGATAACTCAGTATTGGTAAACAATGTTATATATAACTCAGTATTGGTAATCAATGTTATACATAACTCAGTATTGGTAAACAATGTTAATAAATAACTCAGTATTGGTAAACGATGTTAATATATAACTCAGTATTGGTAAACAATGTTAATATATAACTCAGTATTGGTAAACAATGTTAATAGATAACTCAGTATTGGTAAAGAATGTTAATATATAACTCAGTACTGGTAAACAATGTTAATATATAACTCAGTATTGGTAAACCATGTTAATAGATAAATCAGTATTGGTAAACAATGTTAATATATAACTCAGTATTGGTAAACAATGTTAATATATAACTCAGTATTGGTAAACAATGTTAATATCTAACTCAGTATTGGTAAACAATGTTAATAGATAACGCAGTATTGGTAAACAATGTTAATAGATAACTCAGTAGTGGTAAACAATGTTAATATATAACTCAGTATTGGTAAACAATGTTAATATATAACTCAGTATTGGTAAACAATGTTAATATATAACTCAGTATTGGTAAACAATGTTAATATATAACTCAGTACTGGTAAACAATGTTAATATATAACTCAGTATTGGTAAACCATGTTAATAGATAAATCAGTATTGGTAAACAATGTTAATATATAACTCAGTATTGGTAAACAATGTTAAAATATAACTCAGTATTGGTAAACAATGTTAATATATAACTCAGTATTGGTAAACAATGGTAATAGATAACGCAGTATTGGTAAACAATGTTAATAGATAACTCAGTAGTGGTAAACAATGTTAATATATAACTCAGTATTGGTAAACAATGTTAATATATAACTCAGTATTGGTAAACAATGTTAATATATAACTCAGTATTGGTAAACAATGTTAATAGATAACTCAGTAGTGGTAAACAATGTTAATATATAACTCAGTATTGGTAAACAATGTTAATATATAACTTCGTATTGGTAAACAATGTTAAAAGATAACTCAGTATTGGCAAACAATGTTAATAGATAAATCAGTATTTGTAAACAATGTTAATATATAACTCAGTATTGGTAAACAATGTTAATATATAACTCAGCATTGGTAAAACAATGTTAATAGATAACTCAGTATTGGTAAACAATGTTATATATAACTCAGTATTGGTAATCAATGTTATACATAACTCAGTATTGGTAAACAATGTTAATAAATAACTCAGTATTGGTAAACGATGTTAATATATAACTCAGTATTGGTAAACAATGTTAATATAGAACTCAGTATTGGTAAACAATGTTATATAACTCAGTATTGGTAAACAATGTTAATATATAACTCAGTATTGGTAAACAATGTTAATAGATAACTCAGTATTGGTAAACAATGTTAATATATAACTCAGTATTGGTAAACAATGTTAATATATAACTCAGTATTGGTAAACAATGTTAATATATAACTCAGTATTGGTAAACAATGTTAATAGATAACTCAGTATTGGTAAACAATGTTAATAGATAACTCAGTAGTGGTAAACAATCTTAATATATAACTCAGTATTGGTATACAATGTTAATATATAACTTAGTATTGGTAAACAATGTTAATAGATAACTCAGTATTGGTAAACAATGTTAATATATAACTCAGTATTGGTAAACAATGTTAATAGATAACTCAGTATTGGTAAACAATGTTAATAGATAACTCAGTATTGGTAAACAATGTTAATATATAACTCAGTATTGGTAAACAATGGTATATATAACTCAGAATTGGTAAACAATGTTAATATATAACTCAGTATTGGTAAACAATGTTAATAGATAACTCAGTATTGGTAAACAATGTTAATATATAACTCAGTATTGGTAAACAATGTTATATATGACTCAGTATTGGTAAACAATGTTAATATATAACTCAGTATTGGTAAACAATGTTAATAGATAACTCAGTATTGGTAAACAATGTTAATAGCTAACTCAGTATTGGTAAACAATGTTAATATATAACTCAGTATTGGTAAACAATGTTAATATATAACTCAGCATTGGTAAACAATGTTAATATATAGCTCAGCATTGGTAAACAATGTTAATATATAACTAAGCATTGGTAAACAATGTTAATATATAACTCAGTATTGGTAAACAATGTTAATAGATAACTCAGTATTGGTAAACAATGTTAATATATAACTCAGTATTGGTAAACAATGTTAATAGATAACTCAGTATTGGTAAACAATGTTAATATATAACTCAGTATTGGTAAACAATGTTAATATATAACTCAGTATTGGTAAACAATGTTAATATATAACTCAGTATTGGTAAACAATGTTAATAGATAACTCAGTATTGGTAAAAACAATGGTAATAGATAACTCAGTATTGGTAAACAATGCTAATAGATAACTCAGTATTGGTAAACAATGTTAATATATAACTCAGTATTGGTAAAGAATGTTAATATATAACTCAGCATTGGTAAACAATGTTAATACATAACTCAGCATTGGTAAACAATGTTAATATATAACTCAGTATTGGTAAACAATATTAATATATAACTCAGTATTGGTAAAGAATGTTAATATATAACTCAGTATTGGTAAACAATGATAATATATAACTCAGTATTGGTAAACAATGTTAATAGATAACTCAGTATTGGTAAACAATGTTAATAGATAACTCAGTATTGGTAAACAATGTTAATATATAACTCAGCATTGGTAAACAATGTTAATATATAACTCAGCATTGGTAAACAATGTTAATATATAACTCAGCATTGGTAAACAATGTAAATATACAACTCAGTATTGGTAAACAATGTTAATAGATAATTCAGCATTGGTAAACAATGTTAATATATAACTCAGTATTGGTAAACAATGTTAATATATAACTCAGCATTGGTAAACAATGTTAATATATAACTCAGTATTGGTAAAGAATGTTAATATATAACTCAGTATTGGTAAACAATGTTAATATATAACTCAGTATTGGTAAACAATGTTAATAGATAACTCAGTATTGGTAAACAATGTTAATATATAACTCAGTATTGGTAAACCATGTTAATAGATAACTCAGTATTGGTAAACAATGTTAATATATAACTTCGTATTGGTAAACAATGTTAAAAGATAACTCAGTATTGGTAAACAATGTTAATAGATAAATCAGTATTTGTAAACAATGTTAATATATAACTCAGTATTGGTAAACAATGTTAATATATAACTCAGCATTGGTAAAACAATGTTAATAGATAACTCAATATTGGTAAACAATGTTATATATAACTCAGTATTGGTAATCAATGTTATATATAACTCAGTATTGGTAAACAATCTTAATAGATAACTCAGTATTGGTAAACAATGTTAATATATAACTCAGCATTGGTAAACAATGTTAATATATAACTCAGCATTGGTAAAACAATGTTAATAGATAACTCAGTATTGGTAAAGAATGTTAATATATAACTCAGTACTGGTAAACAATGTTAATATATAACTCAGTATTGGTAAACCATGTTAATAGATAAAGCAGTATTGGTAAACAATGTTAATATATAACTCAGTATTGGTAAACAATGTTAATATATAACTCAGTATTGGTAAACAATGTTAATATATAACTCAGTAGTGGTAAACAATGTTAATAGATAACTCAGTATTGGTAAACAATGTTAATATATAACTCAGTAGTGGTAAACAATGTTAATAGATAACTCAGTATTGGTAAACAATGTTAATAGATAACTCAGTAGTGGTAAACAATGTTAATATATAACTCAGTATTGGTAAACAATGTTAATATATAACTCAGTATTGGTAAACAATGTTAATATATAACTCAGTATTGGTAAACAATGTTAATAGATAACTCAGTATTGGTAAACAATGTTAATAGATAACTCAGTAGTGGTAAACAATGTTAATATATAACTCAGTATTGGTAAACAATGTTAATATATAACTTCGTATTGGTAAACAATGTTAAAAGATAACTCAGCATTGGTAAAACAATGTTAATAGATAACTCAGTATTGGTAAACAATGTTATATATAACTCAGTATTGGTAAACAATGTTAATATATAACTCAGTATTGGTAAACAATGTTAATAGATAACTCAGAATTGGTAAACAATGTTAATATATAACTCAGTATTGGTAAACAATGTTATATATGACTCAGTATTGGTAAACAATGTTAATATATAACTCAGTATTGGTAAACAATGTTAATAGATAACTCAGTATTGGTAAACAATGTTAATAGATGACTCAGTATTGGTAAACAATGTTAATATATAACTCAGTATTGGTAAACAATGTTAATATATAACTCAGTATTGGTAAACAATGTTAATAGATAACTCAGTATTGGTAAACAATGTTAATAGATAACTCAGTATTGGTAAACAATGCTAATAGATAACTCAGTATTGGTAAACAATGTTAATATATAACTCAGTATTGGTAAAGAATGTTAATATATAACTCAGCATTGGTAAACAATGTTAATACATAACTCAGCATTGGTAAACAATGTTAATATATAACTCAGTATTGGTAAACAATGTTAATAGATAATTCAGTATTGGTAAACAATGTTAATATATAACTCAGTATTGGTAAACAATGTTAATATATAACTCAGTATTGGTAAACAATATTAATATATAACTCAGTATTGGTAAAGAGTGTTAATATATAACTCAGTATTGGTAAACAATGATAATATATAACTCAGTATTGGTAAACAATGTTAATAGATAACTCAGTATTGGTAAACAATGTTAATAGATAACTCAGTATTGGTAAACAATGTTAATATATAACTCAGTATTGGTAAACAATGTTAATATATAACTCAGCATTGGTAAACAATGTTAATATATAACTTAGCATTGGTAAACAATGTTAATATATAACTCAGCATTGGTAAACAATGTTAATATATAACTCAGTATTGGTAAACAATGTTAATATATAACTCAGTATTGGTAAACAATGTTAATATATAACTCAGTATTGGTAAACAATGTTAATATATAACTCAGTATTGGTAACCAATGTTAATAGATAACTCAGTATTGGTAAACAATGTTAATATATAACTCAGTATTGGTAAACCATGTTAATAGATAACTCAGTATTGGTAAACAATGTTAATATATAACTCAGTATTGGTAAACAATGTTAATATATAACTCAGTATTGGTAAACAATGTTAATATATAACTTAGTATTGGTAAACAATGTTAATAGATAACTCAGTATTGGTAAACAATGTTAATATATAACTCAGTATTGGTAAACAATGTTATATAACTCAGTATTGGTAAACAATGTTAATATATAACTCAGTATTGGTAAACAATGTTAATAGATAACTCAGTATTGGTAAACAATGTTAATATATAACTCAGTATTGGTAAACAATGTTAATATATAACTCAGTATTGGTAAACAATGTTAATATATAACTCAGTATTGGTAAACAATGTTAATAGATAACTCAGTATTGGTAAACAATGTTAATAGATAACTCAGTAGTGGTAAACAATGTTAATATATAACTCAGTATTGGTATACAATGTTAATATATAACTTAGTATTGGTAAACAATGTTAATATATAACTCAGTATTGGTAAACAATGTTATATATAACTCAGTATTGGTAAACAATGTTAATATATAACTCAGTATTGGTAAACAATGTTAATAGATAACTCAGAATTGGTAAACAATGTTAATATATAACTCAGTATTGGTAAACAATGTTATATATGACTCAGTATTGGTAAACAATGTTAATATATAACTCAGTATTGGTAAACAATGTTAATAGATAACTCAGTATTGGTAAACAATGTTAATAGATGACTCAGTATTGGTAAACAATGTTAATATATAACTCAGTATTGGTAAACAATGTTAATATATAACTCAGCATTGGTAAACAATGTTAATATATAGCTCAGCATTGGTAAACAATGTTAATATATAACTAAGCATTGGTAAACAATGTTAATATATAACTCAGTATTGGTAAACAATGTTAATAGATAACTCAGTATTGGTAAACAATGTTAATATATAACTCAGTATTGGTAAACAATGTTAATAGATAACTCAGTATTGGTAAACAATGTTAATATATAACTCAGTATTGGTAAACAATGTTAATATATAACTCAGTATTGGTAAACAATGTTAATATATAACTCAGTATTGGTAAACAATGTTAATAGATAACTCAGTATTGGTAAACAATGTTAATATATAACTCAGTATTGGTAAACAATGTTAATATATAACTCAGTATTGGTAAACAATGTTAATATATAACTCAGTATTGGTAAACAATGTCAATAGATAACTCAGTATTGGTAAACAATGTTAATATATAACTCAGTATTGGTAAACAATGTTAATATATAACTCAGTATTGGTAAACAATGTTAATATATAACTCAGTATTGGTAACCAATGTTAATAGATAACTCAGTATTGGTAAACAATGTTAATATATAACTCAGTATTGGTAAACCATGTTAATAGATAACTCAGTATTGGTAAACAATGTTAATATATAACTCAGTATTGGTAAACAATGTTAATATATAACTCAGTATTGGTAAACAATGTTAATATATAACTTAGTATTGGTAAACAATGTTAATAGATAACTCAGTATTGGTAAACAATCTTAATAGATAACTCAGTATTGGTAAACAATGTTAATATATAACTCAGCATTGGTAAACAATGTTAATATATAACTCAGCATTGGCAAAACAATGTTAATAGATAACTCAGTATTGGTAAAGAATGTTAATATATAACTCAGTATTGGTAAAGAATGTTAATATATAACTCAGTATTGGTAAACCATGTTAATAGATAACTCAGTATTGGTAAACAATGTTAATATATAACTCAGTATTGGTAAACAATGTTAATATATAACTCAGTATTGGTAAACAATGTTAATATATAACTCAGTATTGGTAAACAATGTTAATAGATAACTCAGTATTGGTAAACAATGTTAATAGATAACTCAGTATTGGTAAACAATGTTAATATATAACTCAGTATTGGTAAACAATGTTAATATATAACTCAGTATTGGTAAACAATGTTAATCGATAACTCAGTATTGGTAAACAATGTTAATAGATAACTCAGTAGTGGTAAACAATGTTAATATATAACTCAGTATTGGTAAACAATGTTAATATATAACTTCGTATTGGTAAACAATGTTAAAAGATAACTCAGTATTGGTAAACAATGTTAATAGATAAATCAGTATTTCTAAACAATGTTAATATATAACTCAGTATTGGTAAACAATGTTAATATATAACTCAGCATTGGTAAAACAATGTTAATAGATAACTCAGTATTGGTAAACAATGTTATATATAACTCAGTATTGGTAATCAATGTTATATATAACTCAGTATTGGTAAACAATGTTAATAAATAACTCAGTATTGGTAAACGATGTTAATATATAACTCAGTATTGGTAAACAATGTTAATAGATAACTCAGTATTGGTAAACAATGTTAATATATAACTCAGTATTGGTAAACAATGTTAATATATAACTCAGTATTGGTAAACAATGTTAATAGATAACTCAGTATTGGTAAACAATGTTAATAGATAACTCAGTAGTGGTAAACAATGTTAATATATAACTCAGTATTGGTATACAATGTTAATATATAACTTAGTATTGGTAAACAATGTTAATAGATAACTCAGTATTGGTAAACAATATTAATATATAACTCAGTATTGGTAAACAATGTTAATAGATAACTCAGTATTGGTAAACAATATTAATATATAACTCAGTATTGGTAAACAATGTTAATATATAACTTCGTATTGGTAAACAATGTTAAAAGATAACTCAGTATTGGCAAACAATGTTAATAGATAAATCAGTATTTGTAAACAATGTTAATATATAACTCAGTATTGGTAAACAATGTTAATATATAACTCAGCATTGGTAAAACAATGTTAATAGATAACTCAGTATTGGTAAACAATGTTATATATAACTCAGTATTGGTAATCAATGTTATACATAACTCAGTATTGGTAAACAATGTTAATAAATAACTCAGTATTGGTAAACGATGTTAATATATAACTCAGTATTGGTAAACAATGTTAATATATAACTCAGTATTGGTAAACAATGTTATATAACTCAGTATTGGTAAACAATGTTAATATATAACTCAGTATTGGTAAACAATGTTAATAGATAACTCAGTATTGGTAAACAATGTTAATATATAACTCAGTATTGGTAAACAATGTTAATATATAACTCAGTATTGGTAAACAATGTTAATATATAACTCAGTATTGGTAAACAATGTTAATAGATAACTCAGTATTGGTAAACAATGTTAATAGATAACTCAGTAGTGGTAAACAATGTTAATATATAACTCAGTATTGGTATACAATGTTAATATATAACTTAGTATTGGTAAACAATGTTAATATATAACTCAGTATTGGTAAACAATGTTAATATATAACTCAGTATTGGTAAACAATGTTAATAGATAACTCAGAATTGGTAAACAATGTTAATATATAACTCAGTATTGGTAAACAATGTTATATATGACTCAGTATTGGTAAACAATGTTAATATATAACTCAGTATTGGTAAACAATGTTAATAGATAACTCAGTATTGGTAAACAATGTTAATAGATAACTCAGTATTGGTAAACAATGTTAATATATAACTCAGTATTGGTAAACAATGTTAATATATAACTCAGCATTGGTAAACAATGTTAATATATAGCTCAGCATTGGTAAACAATGTTAATATATAACTAAGCATTGGTAAACAATGTTAATATATAACTCAGTATTGGTAAACAATGTTAATAGATAACTCAGTATTGGTAAACAATGTTAATATATAACTCAGTATTGGTAAACAATGTTAATAGATAACTCAGTATTGGTAAACAATGTTAATATATAACTCAGTATTGGTAAACAATGTTAATATATAACTCAGTATTGGTAAACAATGTTAATATATAACTCAGTATTGGTAAACAATGTTAATAGATAACTCAGTATTGGTAAACAATGTTAATAGATAACTCAGTATTGGTAAACAATGCTAATAGATAATTCAGTATTGGTAAACAATGTTAATATATAACTCAGTATTGGTAAAGAATGTTAATATATAACTCAGCATTGGTAAACAATGTTAATACATAACTCAGTATTGGTAAACAATGTTAATATATAACTCAGTATTGGTAAACAATGTTAATAGATAATTCAGTATTGGTAAACAATGTTAATATATAACTCAGTATTGGTAAACAATGATAATATATAACTCAGTATTGGTAAACAATGTTAATAGATAACTCAGTATTGGTAAACAATGTTAATAGATAACTCAGTATTGGTAAACAATGTTAATATATAACTCAGTATTGGTAAACAATGTTAATACATAACTCAGCATTGGTAAACAATGTTAATATATAACTCAGCATTGGTAAACAATGTTAATATATAACTCAGCATTGGTAAACAATGTAAATATACAACTCAGTATTGGTAAACAATGTTAATGGATAATTCAGCATTGGTAAACAATGTTAATATATAACTCAGTATTGGTAAACAATGTTAATATATAACTCAGCATTGGTAAACAATGTTAATATATAACTCAGTATTGGTAAAGAATGTTAATATATAACTCAGTATTGGTAAACAATGTTAATATATAACTCAGTATTAGTAAACAATGTTAATATATAACTCAGTATTGGTAAACAATGTTAATAGATAACTCAGTATTGGTAAACAATGTTAATAGATAACTCAGTATTGGTAAACAATGTTAATATATAACTCAGTATTGGTAAACAATGTTAATATATAACTCAGTATTGGTAAACAATGTTAATATATAACTCAGTATTGGTAACCAATGTTAATAGATAACTCAGTATTGGTAAACAATGTTAATATATAACTCAGTATTGGTAAACCATGTTAATAGATAACTCAGTATTGGTAAACAATGTTAATATATAACTCAGTATTGGTAAACAATGTTAATATATAACTCAGTATTGGTAAACAATGTTAATATATAACTTAGTATTGGTAAACAATGTTAATAGATAACTCAGTATTGGTAAACAATGTTAATATATAACTCAGTATTGGTAAACAATGTTAATACATAACTCAGCATTGGTAAACAATGTTAATATATAACTCAGCATTGGTAAACAATGTTAATATATAACTCAGCATTGGTAAACAATGTAAATATACAACTCAGTATTGGTAAACAATGTTAATGGATAATTCAGCATTGGTAAACAATGTTAATATATAACTCAGTATTGGTAAACAATGTTAATATATAACTCAGCATTGGTAAACAATGTTAATATATAACTCAGTATTGGTAAAGAATGTTAATATATAACTCAGTATTGGTAAACAATGTTAATATATAACTCAGTATTAGTAAACAATGTTAATATATAACTCAGTATTGGTAAACAATGTTAATAGATAACTCAGTATTGGTAAACAATGTTAATAGATAACTCAGTATTGGTAAACAATGTTAATATATAACTCAGTATTGGTAAACAATGTTAATATATAACTCAGTATTGGTAAACAATGTTAATATATAACTCAGTATTGGTAACCAATGTTAATAGATAACTCAGTATTGGTAAACAATGTTAATATATAACTCAGTATTGGTAAACCATGTTAATAGATAACTCAGTATTGGTAAACAATGTTAATATATAACTCAGTATTGGTAAACAATGTTAATATATAACTCAGTATTGGTAAACAATGTTAATATATAACTTAGTATTGGTAAACAATGTTAATAGATAACTCAGTATTGGTAAACAATCTTAATAGATAACTCAGTATTGGTAAACAATGTTAATATATAACTCAGCATTGGTAAACAATGTTAATATATAACTCAGCATTGGCAAAACAATGTTAATAGATAACTCAGTATTGGTAAAGAATGTTAATATATAACTCAGTATTGGTAAAGAATGTTAATATATAACTCAGTATTGGTAAACCATGTTAATAGATAACTCAGTATTGGTAAACAATGTTAATATATAACTCAGTATTGGTAAACAATGTTAATATATAACTCAGTATTGGTAAACAATGTTAATATATAACTCAGTATTGGTAAACAATGTTAATAGATAACTCAGTATTGGTAAACAATGTTAATAGATAACTCAGTATTGGTAAACAATGTTAATAGATAACTCAGTATTGGTAAACAATGTTAATATATAACTCAGTATTGGTAAACAATGTTAATCGATAACTCAGTATTGGTAAACAATGTTAATAGATAACTCAGTAGTGGTAAACAATGTTAATATATAACTCAGTATTGGTAAACAATGTTAATATATAACTTCGTATTGGTAAACAATGTTAAAAGATAACTCAGTATTGGTAAACAATGTTAATAGATAAATCAGTATTTCTAAACAATGTTAATATATAACTCAGTATTGGTAAACAATGTTAATATATAACTCAGCATTGGTAAAACAATGTTAATAGATAACTCAGTATTGGTAAACAATGTTATATATAACTCAGTATTGGTAATCAATGTTATATATAACTCAGTATTGGTAAACAATGTTAATAAATAACTCAGTATTGGTAAACGATGTTAATATATAACTCAGTATTGGTAAACAATGTTAATAGATAACTCAGTATTGGTAAACAATGTTAATATATAACTCAGTATTGGTAAACAATGTTAATATATAACTCAGTATTGGTAAACAATGTTAATATATAACTCAGTATTGGTAAACAATGTTAATAGATAACTCAGTATTGGTAAACAATGTTAATAGATAACTCAGTAGTGGTAAACAATGTTAATATATAACTCAGTATTGGTATACAATGTTAATATATAACTCAGCATTGGTAAAACAATGTTAATAGATAACTCAGTATTGGTAAACAATGTTATATATAACTCAGTATTGGTAATCAATGTTATACATAACTCAGTATTGGTAAACAATGTTAATAAATAACTCAGTATTGGTAAACGATGTTAATATATAACTCAGTATTGGTAAACAATGTTAATATATAACTCAGTATTGGTAAACAATGTTAATAGATAACTCAGTATTGGTAAAGAATGTTAATATATAACTCAGTACTGGTAAACAATGTTAATATATAACTCAGTATTGGTAAACCATGTTAATAGATAAATCAGTATTGGTAAACAATGTTAATATATAACTCAGTATTGGTAAACAATGTTAATATATAACTCAGTATTGGTAAACAATGTTAATATCTAACTCAGTATTGGTAAACAATGTTAATAGATAACGCAGTATTGGTAAACAATGTTAATAGATAACTCAGTAGTGGTAAACAATGTTAATATATAACTCAGTATTGGTAAACAATGTTAATATATAACTCAGTATTGGTAAACAATGTTAATATATAACTCAGTATTGGTAAACAATGTTAATATATAACTCAGTACTGGTAAACAATGTTAATATATAACTCAGTATTGGTAAACCATGTTAATAGATAAATCAGTATTGGTAAACAATGTTAATATATAACTCAGTATTGGTAAACAATGTTAAAATATAACTCAGTATTGGTAAACAATGTTAATATATAACTCAGTATTGGTAAACAATGTTAATAGATAACGCAGTATTGGTAAACAATGTTAATAGATAACTCAGTAGTGGTAAACAATGTTAATATATAACTCAGTATTGGTAAACAATGTTAATATATAACTCAGTATTGGTAAACAATGTTAATATATAACTCAGTATTGGTAAACAATGTTAATAGATAACTCAGTAGTGGTAAACAATGTTAATATATAACTCAGTATTGGTAAACAATGTTAATATATAACTTCGTATTGGTAAACAATGTTAAAAGATAACTCAGTATTGGCAAACAATGTTAATAGATAAATCAGTATTTGTAAACAATGTTAATATATAACTCAGTATTGGTAAACAATGTTAATATATAACTCAGCATTGGTAAAACAATGTTAATAGATAACTCAGTATTGGTAAACAATGTTATATATAACTCAGTATTGGTAATCAATGTTATACATAACTCAGTATTGGTAAACAATGTTAATAAATAACTCAGTATTGGTAAACGATGTTAATATATAACTCAGTATTGGTAAACAATGTTAATATAGAACTCAGTATTGGTAAACAATGTTATATAACTCAGTATTGGTAAACAATGTTAATATATAACTCAGTATTGGTAAACAATGTTAATAGATAACTCAGTATTGGTAAACAATGTTAATATATAACTCAGTATTGGTAAACAATGTTAATATATAACTCAGTATTGGTAAACAATGTTAATATATAACTCAGTATTGGTAAACAATGTTAATAGATAACTCAGTATTGGTAAACAATGTTAATAGATAACTCAGTATTGGTAAACAATGTTAATAGATAACTCAGTATTGGTAAACAATGTTAATATATAACTCAGTATTGGTAAACAATGGTATATATAACTCAGAATTGGTAAACAATGTTAATATATAACTCAGTATTGGTAAACAATGTTAATAGATAACTCAGTATTGGTAAACAATGTTAATATATAACTCAGTATTGGTAAACAATGTTATATATGACTCAGTATTGGTAAACAATGTTAATATATAACTCAGTATTGGTAAACAATGTTAATAGATAACTCAGTATTGGTAAACAATGTTAATAGCTAACTCAGTATTGGTAAACAATGTTAATATATAACTCAGTATTGGTAAACAATGTTAATATATAACTCAGCATTGGTAAACAATGTTAATATATAGCTCAGCATTGGTAAACAATGTTAATATATAACTAAGCATTGGTAAACAATGTTAATATATAACTCAGTATTGGTAAACAATGTTAATAGATAACTCAGTATTGGTAAACAATGTTAATATATAACTCAGTATTGGTAAACAATGTTAATAGATAACTCAGTATTGGTAAACAATGTTAATATATAACTCAGTATTGGTAAACAATGGTAATAGATAACTCAGTATTGGTAAACAATGTTAATATATAACTCAGTATTGGTAAACAATGTTAATAGATAACTCAGTATTGGTAAAAACAATGGTAATAGATAACTCAGTATTGGTAAACAATGCTAATAGATAACTCAGTATTGGTAAACAATGTTAATATATAACTCAGTATTGGTAAAGAATGTTAATATATAACTCAGCATTGGTAAACAATGTTAATACATAACTCAGCATTGGTAAACAATGTTAATATATAACTCAGTATTGGCAAACAATGTTAATAGATAATTCAGTATTGGTAAACAATGTTAATATATAACTCAGTATTGGTAAACAATGTTAATATATAACTCAGTATTGGTAAACAATATTAATATATAACTCAGTATTGGTAAAGAATGTTAATATATAACTCAGTATTGGTAAACAATGTTAATAGATAACTCAGTATTGGTAAACAATGTTAATATATAACTCAGTATTGGTAAACCATGTTAATAGATAACTCAGTATTGGTAAACAATGTTAATATATAACTCAGTATTGGTAAACAATGTTAATATATAACTCAGTATTGGTAAACAATGTTAATATATAACTTAGTATTGGTAAACAATGTTAATAGATAACTCAGTATTGGTAAACAATCTTAATAGATAACTCAGTATTGGTAAACAATGTTAATATATAACTCAGCATTGGTAAACAATGTTAATATATAACTCAGCATTGGCAAAACAATGTTAATAGATAACTCAGTATTGGTAAAGAATGTTAATATATAACTCAGTATTGGTAAAGAATGTTAATATATAACTCAGTATTGGTAAACCATGTTAATAGATAACTCAGTATTGGTAAACAATGTTAATATATAACTCAGTATTGGTAAACAATGTTAATATATAACTCAGTATTGGTAAACAATGTTAATATCTAACTCAGTATTGGTAAACAATGTTAATAGATAACTCAGTATTGGTAAACAATGTTAATAGATAACTCAGTAGTGGTAAACAATGTTAATATATAACTCAGTATTGGTAAACAATGTTAATATATAACTCAGTATTGGTAAACAATGTTAATATATAACTCAGTATTGGTAAACAATGTTAATCGATAACTCAGTATTGGTAAACAATGTTAATATATAACTTCGTATTGGTAAACAATGTTAAAAGATAACTCAGTATTGGTAAACAATGTTAATAGATAAATCAGTATTTGTAAACAATGTTAATATATAACTCAGTATTGGTAAACAATGTTAATATATAACTCAGCATTGGTAAAACAATGTTAATAGATAACTCAGTATTGGTAAACAATGTTATATATAACTCAGTATTGGTAATCAATGTTATATATAACTCAGTATTGGTAAACAATCTTAATAGATAACTCAGTATTGGTAAACAATGTTAATATATAACTCAGCATTGGTAAACAATGTTAATATATAACTCAGCATTGGTAAAACAATGTTAATAGATAACTCAGTATTGGTAAAGAATGTTAATATATAACTCAGTACTGGTAAACAATGTTAATATATAACTCAGTATTGGTAAACCATGTTAATAGATAAATCAGTATTGGTAAACAATGTTAATATATAACTCAGTATTGGTAAACAATGTTAATATATAACTCAGTATTGGTAAACAATGTTAATATATAACTCAGTATTGGTAAACAATGTTAATAGATAACTCAGTATTGGTAAACAATGTTAATAGATAACTCAGTAGTGGTAAACAATGTTAATATATAACTCAGTATTGGTAAACAATGTTAATATATAACTCAGTATTGGTAAACAATGTTAATATATAACTCAGTATTGGTAAACAATGTTAATAGATAACTCAGTATTGGTAAACAATGTTAATAGATAACTCAGTAGTGGTTAAACAATGTTAATATATAACTCAGTATTGGTAAACAATGTTAATATATAACTTCGTATTGGTAAACAATGTTAAAAGATAACTCAGCATTGGTAAAACAATGTTAATAGATAACTCAGTATTGGTAAACAATGTTATATATAACTCAGTATTGGTAATCAATGTTATACATAACTCAGTATTGGTAAACAATGTCAATAAATAACTCAGTATTGGTAAACGATGTTAATATATAACTAAGTATTGGTAAACAATGTTAATATATAACTCAGTATTGGTAAACAA
This sequence comes from Petromyzon marinus, assembly GCF_048934315.1. Taxonomy (NCBI): domain Eukaryota; kingdom Metazoa; phylum Chordata; class Hyperoartia; order Petromyzontiformes; family Petromyzontidae; genus Petromyzon; species Petromyzon marinus. The sequence goes on from NW_027423046.1 coordinate 3,015,255, forward strand.
TGTTATATAACTCAGTATTGGTAAACAATGTTAATATATAACTCAGTATTGGTAAACAATGTTAATAGATAACTCAGTATTGGTAAACAATGTTAATATATAACTCAGTATTGGTAAACAATGTTAATATATAACTCAGTATTGGTAAACAATGTTAATATATAACTCAGTATTGGTAAACAATGTTAATAGATAACTCAGTATTGGTAAACAATGTTAATAGATAACTCAGTAGTGGTAAACAATGTTAATATATAACTCAGTATTGGTATACAATGTTAATATATAACTTAGTATTGGTAAACAATGTTAATAGATAACTCAGTATTGGTAAACAATGTTAATATATAACTCAGTATTGGTAAACAATGTTAATAGATAACTCAGTATTGGTAAACAATGTTAATAGATAACTCAGTATTGGTAAACAATGTTAATATATAACTCAGTATTGGAAAACAATGTTATATATAACTCAGTATTGGTAAACAATGTTAATATATAACTCAGTATTGGTAAACAATGTTAATAGATAACTCAGTATTGGTAAACAATGTTAATATATAACTCAGTATTGGTAAACAATGTTATATATGACTCAGTATTGGTAAACAATGTTAATATATAACTCAGTATTGGTAAACAATGTTAATAGATAACTCAGTATTGGTAAACAATGTTAATAGATAACTCAGTATTGGTAAACAATGTTAATATATAACTCAGTATTGGTAAACAATGTTAATATATAACTCAGCATTGGTAAACAATGTTAATATATAGCTCAGCATTGGTAAACAATGTTAATATATAACTAAGCATTGGTAAACAATGTTAATATATAACTCAGTATTGGTAAACAATGTTAATAGATAACTCAGTATTGGTAAACAATGTTAATATATAACTCAGTATTGGTAAACAATGTTAATAGATAACTCAGTATTGGTAAACAATGTTAATAGATAACTCAGTATTGGAAAACAATGTTAATATATAACTCAGTATTGGTAAACAATGTTAATATATAACTCAGTATTGGTAAACAATGTTAATAGATAACTCAGTATTGGTAAACAATGTTAATAGATAACTCAGTATTGGTAAACAATGCTAATAGATAACTCAGTATTGGTAAACAATGTTAATATATAACTCAGTATTGGTAAAGAATGTTAATATATAACTCAGCATTGGTAAACAATGTTAATACATAACTCAGCATTGGTAAACAATGTTAATATATAACTCAGTATTGGTAAACAATGTTAATAGATAATTCAGTATTGGTAAACAATGTTAATATATAACTCAGTATTGGTAAACAATGTTAATATATAACTCAGTATTGGTAAACAATATTAATATATAACTCAGTATTGGTAAAGAATGTTAATATATAACTCAGTATTGGTAAACAATGATAATATATAACTCAGTATTGGTAAACAATGTAAATAGATAACTCAATATTGGTAAACAATGTTAATAGATAACTCAGTATTGGTAAACAATGTTAATATATAACTCAGTATTGGTAAACAATGTTAATATATAACTCAGCATTGGTAAACAATGTTAATATATAACTTAGCATTGGTAAACAATGTTAATATATAACTCAGCATTGGTAAACAATGTTAATATATAACTCAGTATTGGTAAAGAATGTTAATATATAACTCAGTATTAGTAAACAATGTTAATATATAACTCAGTATTGGTAAACAATGTTAATAGATAACTCAGTATTGGTAAACAATGTTAATAGATAACTCAGTATTGGTAAACAATGTTAATATATAACTCAGTATTGGTAAACAATGTTAATATATAACTCAGTATTGGTAAACAATGTTAATATATAACTCAGTATTGGTAACCAATGTTAATAGATAACTCAGTATTGGTAAACAATGTTAATATATAACTCAGTATTGGTAAACCATGTTAATAGATAACTCAGTATTGGTAAACAATGTTAATATATAACTCAGTATTGGTAAACAATGTTATATAACTCAGTATTGGTAAACAATGTTAATATATAACTCAGTATTGGTAAACAATGTTAATAGATAACTCAGTATTGGTAAACAATGTTAATATATAACTCAGTATTGGTAAACAATGTTAATATATAACTCAGTATTGGTAAACAATGTTAATATATAACTCAGTATTGGTAAACAATGTTAATAAATAACTCAGTATTGGTAAACGATGTTAATATATAACTCAGTATTGGTAAACAATGTTAATATAGAACTCAGTATTGGTAAACAATGTTATATAACTCAGTATTGGTAAACAATGTTAATATATAACTCAGTATTGGTAAACAATGTTAATAGATAACTCAGTATTGGTAAACAATGTTAATATATAACTCAGTATTGGTAAACAATGTTAATATATAACTCAGTATTGGTAAACAATGTTAATATATAACTCAGTATTGGTAAACAATGTTAATAGATAACTCAGTATTGGTAAACAATGTTAATAGATAACTCAGTATTGGTAAACAATGTTAATAGATAACTCAGTATTGGTAAACAATGTTAATATATAACTCAGTATTGGTAAACAATGGTATATATAACTCAGAATTGGTAAACAATGTTAATATATAACTCAGTATTGGTAAACAATGTTAATAGATAACTCAGTATTGGTAAACAATGTTAATATATAACTCAGTATTGGTAAACAATGTTATATATGACTCAGTATTGGTAAACAATGTTAATATATAACTCAGTATTGGTAAACAATGTTAATAGATAACTCAGTATTGGTAAACAATGTTAATAGCTAACTCAGTATTGGTAAACAATGTTAATATATAACTCAGTATTGGTAAACAATGTTAATATATAACTCAGCATTGGTAAACAATGTTAATATATAGCTCAGCATTGGTAAACAATGTTAATATATAACTAAGCATTGGTAAACAATGTTAATATATAACTCAGTATTGGTAAACAATGTTAATAGATAACTCAGTATTGGTAAACAATGTTAATATATAACTCAGTATTGGTAAACAATGTTAATAGATAACTCAGTATTGGTAAACAATGTTAATATATAACTCAGTATTGGTAAACAATGGTAATAGATAACTCAGTATTGGTAAACAATGTTAATATATAACTCAGTATTGGTAAACAATGTTAATAGATAACTCAGTATTGGTAAAAACAATGGTAATAGATAACTCAGTATTGGTAAACAATGCTAATAGATAACTCAGTATTGGTAAACAATGTTAATATATAACTCAGTATTGGTAAAGAATGTTAATATATAACTCAGCATTGGTAAACAATGTTAATACATAACTCAGCATTGGTAAACAATGTTAATATATAACTCAGTATTGGTAAACAATGTTAATAGATAATTCAGTATTGGTAAACAATGTTAATATATAACTCAGTATTGGTAAACAATGTTAATATATAACTCAGTATTGGTAAACAATATTAATATATAACTCAGTATTGGTAAAGAATGTTAATATATAACTCAGTATTGGTAAACAATGTTAATAGATAACTCAGTATTGGTAAACAATGTTAATATATAACTCAGTATTGGTAAACCATGTTAATAGATAACTCAGTATTGGTAAACAATGTTAATATATAACTCAGTATTGGTAAACAATGTTAATATATAACTCAGTATTGGTAAACAATGTTAATATATAACTTAGTATTGGTAAACAATGTTAATAGATAACTCAGTATTGGTAAACAATCTTAATAGATAACTCAGTATTGGTAAACAATGTTAATATATAACTCAGCATTGGTAAACAATGTTAATATATAACTCAGCATTGGCAAAACAATGTTAATAGATAACTCAGTATTGGTAAAGAATGTTAATATATAACTCAGTATTGGTAAAGAATGTTAATATATAACTCAGTATTGGTAAACCATGTTAATAGATAACTCAGTATTGGTAAACAATGTTAATATATAACTCAGTATTGGTAAACAATGTTAATATATAACTCAGTATTGGTAAACAATGTTAATATCTAACTCAGTATTGGTAAACAATGTTAATAGATAACTCAGTATTGGTAAACAATGTTAATAGATAACTCAGTAGTGGTAAACAATGTTAATATATAACTCAGTATTGGTAAACAATGTTAATATATAACTCAGTATTGGTAAACAATGTTAATATATAACTCAGTATTGGTAAACAATGTTAATCGATAACTCAGTATTGGTAAACAATGTTAATATATAACTTCGTATTGGTAAACAATGTTAAAAGATAACTCAGTATTGGTAAACAATGTTAATAGATAAATCAGTATTTGTAAACAATGTTAATATATAACTCAGTATTGGTAAACAATGTTAATATATAACTCAGCATTGGTAAAACAATGTTAATAGATAACTCAGTATTGGTAAACAATGTTATATATAACTCAGTATTGGTAATCAATGTTATATATAACTCAGTATTGGTAAACAATCTTAATAGATAACTCAGTATTGGTAAACAATGTTAATATATAACTCAGCATTGGTAAACAATGTTAATATATAACTCAGCATTGGTAAAACAATGTTAATAGATAACTCAGTATTGGTAAAGAATGTTAATATATAACTCAGTACTGGTAAACAATGTTAATATATAACTCAGTATTGGTAAACCATGTTAATAGATAAATCAGTATTGGTAAACAATGTTAATATATAACTCAGTATTGGTAAACAATGTTAATATATAACTCAGTATTGGTAAACAATGTTAATATATAACTCAGTATTGGTAAACAATGTTAATAGATAACTCAGTATTGGTAAACAATGTTAATAGATAACTCAGTAGTGGTAAACAATGTTAATATATAACTCAGTATTGGTAAACAATGTTAATATATAACTCAGTATTGGTAAACAATGTTAATATATAACTCAGTATTGGTAAACAATGTTAATAGATAACTCAGTATTGGTAAACAATGTTAATAGATAACTCAGTAGTGGTTAAACAATGTTAATATATAACTCAGTATTGGTAAACAATGTTAATATATAACTTCGTATTGGTAAACAATGTTAAAAGATAACTCAGCATTGGTAAAACAATGTTAATAGATAACTCAGTATTGGTAAACAATGTTATATATAACTCAGTATTGGTAATCAATGTTATACATAACTCAGTATTGGTAAACAATGTCAATAAATAACTCAGTATTGGTAAACGATGTTAATATATAACTCAGTATTGGTAAACAATGTTAATATATAACTCAGTATTGGTAAACAATGTTATATAACTCAGTATTGGTAAACAATGTTAATATATAACTCAGTATTGGTAAACAATGTTAATAGATAACTCAGTATTGGTAAACAATGTTAATATATAACTCAGTATTGGTAAACAATGTTAATATATAACTCAGTATTGGTAAACAATGTTAATATATAACTCAGTATTGGTAAACAATGTTAATAGATAACTCAGTATTGGTAAACAATGTTAATAGATAACTCAGTAGTGGTAAACAATGTTAATATATAACTCAGTATTGGTATACAATGTTAATATATAACTTAGTATTGGTAAACAATGTTAATAGATAACTCAGTATTGGTAAACAATGTTAATATATAACTCAGTATTGGTAAACAATGTTAATAGATAACTCAGTATTGGTAAACAATGTTAATAGATAACTCAGTATTGGTAAACAATGTTAATATATAACTCAGTATTGGAAAACAATGTTATATATAACTCAGTATTGGTAAACAATGTTAATATATAACTCAGTATTGGTAAACAATGTTAATAGATAACTCAGTATTGGTAAACAATGTTAATATATAACTCAGTATTGGTAAACAATGTTATATATGACTCAGTATTGGTAAACAATGTTAATATATAACTCAGTATTGGTAAACAATGTTAATAGATAACTCAGTATTGGTAAACAATGTTAATAGATAACTCAGTATTGGTAAACAATGTTAATATATAACTCAGTATTGGTAAACAATGTTAATATATAACTCAGCATTGGTAAACAATGTTAATATATAGCTCAGCATTGGTAAACAATGTTAATATATAACTAAGCATTGGTAAACAATGTTAATATATAACTCAGTATTGGTAAACAATGTTAATAGATAACTCAGTATTGGTAAACAATGTTAATATATAACTCAGTATTGGTAAACAATGTTAATAGATAACTCAGTATTGGTAAACAATGTTAATAGATAACTCAGTATTGGAAAACAATGTTAATATATAACTCAGTATTGGTAAACAATGTTAATATATAACTCAGTATTGGTAAACAATGTTAATAGATAACTCAGTATTGGTAAACAATGTTAATAGATAACTCAGTATTGGTAAACAATGCTAATAGATAACTCAGTATTGGTAAACAATGTTAATATATAACTCAGTATTGGTAAAGAATGTTAATATATAACTCAGCATTGGTAAACAATGTTAATACATAACTCAGCATTGGTAAACAATGTTAATATATAACTCAGTATTGGTAAACAATGTTAATAGATAATTCAGTATTGGTAAACAATGTTAATATATAACTCAGTATTGGTAAACAATGTTAATATATAACTCAGTATTGGTAAACAATATTAATATATAACTCAGTATTGGTAAAGAATGTTAATATATAACTCAGTATTGGTAAACAATGATAATATATAACTCAGTATTGGTAAACAATGTAAATAGATAACTCAATATTGGTAAACAATGTTAATAGATAACTCAGTATTGGTAAACAATGTTAATATATAACTCAGTATTGGTAAACAATGTTAATATATAACTCAGCATTGGTAAACAATGTTAATATATAACTTAGCATTGGTAAACAATGTTAATATATAACTCAGCATTGGTAAACAATGTTAATATATAACTCAGTATTGGTAAAGAATGTTAATATATAACTCAGTATTAGTAAACAATGTTAATATATAACTCAGTATTGGTAAACAATGTTAATAGATAACTCAGTATTGGTAAACAATGTTAATAGATAACTCAGTATTGGTAAACAATGTTAATATATAACTCAGTATTGGTAAACAATGTTAATATATAACTCAGTATTGGTAAACAATGTTAATATATAACTCAGTATTGGTAACCAATGTTAATAGATAACTCAGTATTGGTAAACAATGTTAATATATAACTCAGTATTGGTAAACCATGTTAATAGATAACTCAGTATTGGTAAACAATGTTAATATATAACTCAGTATTGGTAAACAATGTTATATAACTCAGTATTGGTAAACAATGTTAATATATAACTCAGTATTGGTAAACAATGTTAATAGATAACTCAGTATTGGTAAACAATGTTAATATATAACTCAGTATTGGTAAACAATGTTAATATATAACTCAGTATTGGTAAACAATGTTAATATATAACTCAGTATTGGTAAACAATGTTAATAGATAACTCAGTATTGGTAAACAATGTTAATAGATAACTCAGTAGTGGTAAACAATGTTAATATATAACTCAGTATTGGTATACAATGTTAATATATAACTTAGTATTGGTAAACAATGTTAATATATAACTCAGTATTGGTAAACAATGTTATATATAACTCAGTATTGGTAAACAATGTTAATATATAACTCAGTATTGGTAAACAATGTTAATAGATAACTCAGAATTGGTAAACAATGTTAATATATAACTCAGTATTGGTAAACAATGTTATATATGACTCAGTATTGGTAAACAATGTTAATATATAACTCAGTATTGGTAAACAATGTTAATAGATAACTCAGTATTGGTAAACAATGTTAATAGATGACTCAGTATTGGTAAACAATGTTAATATATAACTCAGTATTGGTAAACAATGTTAATATATAACTCAGCATTGGTAAACAATGTTAATATATAGCTCAGCATTGGTAAACAATGTTAATATATAACTAAGCATTGGTAAACAATGTTAATATATAACTCAGTATTGGTAAACAATGTTAATAGATAACTCAGTATTGGTAAACAATGTTAATATATAACTCAGTATTGGTAAACAATGTTAATAGATAACTCAGTATTGGTAAACAATGTTAATAGATAACTCAGTATTGGTAAACAATGTTAATATATAACTCAGTATTGGTAAACAATGTTAATATATGACTCAGTATTGGTAAACAATGTTAATATATAACTCAGTATTGGTAAACAATGTTAATAGATAACTCAGTATTGGTAAACAATGTTAATAGCTAACTCAGTATTGGTAAACAATGTTAATATATAACTCAGTATTGGTAAACAATGTTAATATATAACTCAGCATTGGTAAACAATGTTAATATATAGCTCAGCATTGGTAAACAATGTTAATATATAACTAAGCATTGGTAAACAATGTTAATATATAACTCAGTATTGGTAAACAATGTTAATAGATAACTCAGTATTGGTAAACAATGTTAATATATAACTCAGTATTGGTAAACAATGTTAATAGATAACTCAGTATTGGTAAACAATGTTAATATATAACTCAGTATTGGTAAACAATGTTAATATATAACTCAGTATTGGTAAACAATGTTAATATATAACTCAGTATTGGTAAACAATGTTAATAGATAACTCAGTATTGGTAAAAACAATGGTAATAGATAACTCAGTATTGGTAAACAATGCTAATAGATAACTCAGTATTGGTAAACAATGTTAATATATAACTCAGTATTGGTAAAGAATGTTAATATATAACTCAGCATTGGTAAACAATGTTAATACATAACTCAGCATTGGTAAACAATGTAATATATAACTCAGTATTGGTAAACAATGTTAATAGATAATTCAGTATTGGTAAACAATGTTAATATATAACTCAGTATTGGTAAACAATGGTAATATATAACTCAGTATTGGTAAACAATATTAATATATAACTCAGTATTGGTAAAGAATGTTAATATATAACTCAGTATTGGTAAACAATGTTAATAGATAACTCAGTATTGGTAAACAATGTTAATATATAACTCAGTATTGGTAAACCATGTTAATAGATAACTCAGTATTGGTAAACAATGTTAATATATAACTCAGTATTGGTAAACAATGTTAATATATAACTCAGTATTGGTAAACAATGTTAATATATAACTTAGTATTGGTAAACAATGTTAATAGATAACTCAGTATTGGTAAACAATCTTAATAGATAACTTAGTATTGGTAAACAATGTTAATATATAACTCAGCATTGGTAAACAATGTTAATATATAACTCAGCATTGGCAAAACAATGTTAATAGATAACTCAGTATTGGTAAAGAATGTTAATATATAACTCAGTATTGGTAAAGAATGTTAATATATAACTCAGTATTGGTAAACCATGTTAATAGATAACTCAGTATTGGTAAACAATGTTAATATATAACTCAGTATTGGTAAACAATGTTAATATATAACTCAGTATTGGTAAACAATGTTAATATCTAACTCAGTATTGGTAAACAATGTTAATAGATAACTCAGTATTGGTAAACAATGTTAATAGATAACTCAGTAGTGGTAAACAATGTTAATATATAACTCAGTATTGGTAAACAATGTTAATATATAACTCAGTATTGGTAAACAATGTTAATATATAACTCAGTATTGGTAAACAATGTTAATCGATAACTCAGTATTGGTAAACAATGTTAATATATAACTTCGTATTGGTAAACAATGTTAAAAGATAACTCAGTATTGGTAAACAATGTTAATAGATAAATCAGTATTTGTAAACAATGTTAATATATAACTCAGTATTGGTAAACAATGTTAATATATAACTCAGCATTGGTAAAACAATGTTAATAGATAACTCAGTATTGGTAAACAATGTTATATATAACTCAGTATTGGTAATCAATGTTATATATAACTCAGTATTGGTAAACAATCTTAATAGATAACTCAGTATTGGTAAACAATGTTAATATATAACTCAGCATTGGTAAACAATGTTAATATATAACTCAGCATTGGTAAAACAATGTTAATAGATAACTCAGTATTGGTAAAGAATGTTAATATATAACTCAGTACTGGTAAACAATGTTAATATATAACTCAGTATTGGTAAACCATGTTAATAGATAAATCAGTATTGGTAAACAATGTTAATATATAACTCAGTATTGGTAAACAATGTTAATATATAACTCAGTATTGGTAAACAATGTTAATATATAACTCAGTATTGGTAAACAATGTTAATAGATAACTCAGTATTGGTAAACAATGTTAATAGATAACTGAGTAGTGGTAAACAATGTTAATATATAACTCAGTATTGGTAAACAATGTTAATATATAACTCAGTATTGGTAAACAATGTTAATATATAACTCAGTATTGGTAAACAATGTTAATAGATAACTCAGTATTGGTAAACAATGTTAATAGATAACTCAGTAGTGGTAAACAATGTTAATATATAACTCAGTATTGGTAAACAATGTTAATATATAACTTCGTATTGGTAAACAATGTTAAAAGATAACTCAGCATTGGTAAAACAATGTTAATAGATAACTCAGTATTGGTAAACAATGTTATATATAACTCAGTATTGGTAATCAATGTTATACATAACTCAGTATTGGTAAACAATGTTAATAAATAACTCAGTATTGGTAAACGATGTTAATATATAACTCAGTATTGGTAAACAATGTTAATATATAACTCAGTATTGGTAAACAATGTTATATAACTCAGTATTGGTAAACAATGTTAATATATAACTCAGTATTGGTAAACAATGTTAATAGATAACTCAGTATTGGTAAACAATGTTAATATATAACTCAGTATTGGTAAACAATGTTAATATATAACTCAGTATTGGTAAACAATGTTAATATATAACTCAGTATTGGAAAACAATGTTAATAGATAACTCAGTATTGGTAAACAATGTTAATAGATAACTCAGTAGTGGTAAACAATGTTAATATATAACTCAGTATTGGTATACAATGTTAATATATAACTTAGTATTGGTAAACAATGTTAATAGATAACTCAGTATTGGTAAACAATGTTAATATATAACTCAGTATTGGTAAACAATGTTAATAGATAACTCAGTATTGGTAAACAATGTTAATAGATAACTCAGTATTGGTAAACAATGTTAATATATAACTCAGTATTGGTAAACAATGTTATATATAACTCAGTATTGGTAAACAATGTTAATATATAACTCAGTATTGGTAAACAATGTTAATAGATAACTCAGTATTGGTAAACAATGTTAATATATAACTCAGTATTGGTAAACAATGTTATATATGACTCAGTATTGGTAAACAATGTTAATATATAACTCAGTATTGGTAAACAATGTTAATAGATAACTCAGTATTGGTAAACAATGTTAATAGATAACTCAGTATTGGTAAACAATGTTAATATATAACTCAGTATTGGTAAACAATGTTAATATATAACTCAGCATTGGTAAACAATGTTAATATATAGCTCAGCATTGGTAAACAATGTTAATATATAACTAAGCATTGGTAAACAATGTTAATATATAACTCAGTATTGGTAAACAATGTTAATAGATAACTCAGTATTGGTAAACAATGTTAATATATAACTCAGTATTGGTAAACAATGTTAATAGATAACTCAGTATTGGTAAACAATGTTAATAGATAACTCAGTATTGGTAAACAATGTTAATATATAACTCAGTATTGGTAAACAATGTTAATATATAACTCAGTATTGGTAAACAATGTTAATAGATAACTCAGTATTGGTAAACAATATTAATAGATAACTCAGTATTGGTAAACAATGCTAATAGATAACTCAGTATTGGTAAACAATGTTAATATATAACTCAGTATTGGTAAAGAATGTTAATATATAACTCAGCATTGGTAAACAATGTTAATACATAACTCAGCATTGGTAAACAATGTTAATATATAACTCAGTATTGGTAAACAATGTTAATAGATAATTCAGTATTGGTAAACAATGTTAATATATAACTCAGTATTGGTAAACAATGTTAATATATAACTCAGTATTGGTAAACAATATTAATATATAACTCAGTATTGGTAAAGAATGTTAATATATAACTCAGTATTGGTAAACAATGATAATATATAACTCAGTATTGGTAAACAATGTTAATAGATAACTCAGTATTGGTAAACAATGTTAATAGATAACTCAGTATTGGTAAACAATGTTAATATATAACTCAGTATTGGTAAACAATGTTAATATATAACTCAGCATTGGTAAACAATGTTAATATATAACTTAGCATTGGTAAACAATGTTAATATATAACTCAGCATTGGTAAACAATGTTAATATATAACTCAGTATTGGTAAAGAATGTTAATATATAACTCAGTATTAGTAAACAATGTTAATATATAACTCAGTATTGGTAAACAATGTTAATAGATAACTCAGTATTGGTAAACAATGTTAATAGATAACTCAGTATTGGTAAACAATGTTAATATATAACTCAGTATTGGTAAACAATGTTAATATATAACTCAGTATTGGTAAACAATGTTAATATATAACTCAGTATTGGTAACCAATGTTAATAGATAACTCAGTATTGGTAAACAATGTTAATATATAACTCAGTATTGGTAAACCATGTTAATAGATAACTCAGTATTGGTAAACAATGTTAATATATAACTCAGTATTGGTAAACAATGTTAATATATAACTCAGTATTGGTAAACAATGTTAATATATAACTTAGTATTGGTAAACAATGTTAATAGATAACTCAGTATTGGTAAACAATGTTAATATATAACTCAGTATTGGTAAACAATGTTATATAACTCAGTATTGGTAAACAATGTTAATATATAACTCAGTATTGGTAAACAATGTTAATAGATAACTCAGTATTGGTAAACAATGTTAATAGATAACTCAGTAGTGGTAAACAATGTTAATATATAACTCAGTATTGGTATACAATGTTAATATATAACTTAGTATTGGTAAACAATGTTAATATATAACTCAGTATTGGTAAACAATGTTATATATAACTCAGTATTGGTAAACAATGTTAATATATAACTCAGTATTGGTAAACAATGTTAATAGATAACTCAGAATTGGTAAACAATGTTAATATATAACTCAGTATTGGTAAACAATGTTATATATGACTCAGTATTGGTAAACAATGTTAATATATAACTCAGTATTGGTAAACAATGTTAATAGATAACTCAGTATTGGTAAACAATGTTAATAGATGACTCAGTATTGGTAAACAATGTTAATATATAACTCAGTATTGGTAAACAATGTTAATATATAACTCAGCATTGGTAAACAATGTTAATATATAGCTCAGCATTGGTAAACAATGTTAATATATAACTAAGCATTGGTAAACAATGTTAATATATAACTCAGTATTGGTAAACAATGTTAATAGATAACTCAGTATTGGTAAACAATGTTAATATATAACTCAGTATTGGTAAACAATGTTAATAGATAACTCAGTATTGGTAAACAATGTTAATATATAACTCAGTATTGGTAAACAATGTTAATATATAACTCAGTATTGGTAAACAATGTTAATATATAACTCAGTATTGGTAAACAATGTTAATAGATAACTCAGTATTGGTAAACAATGTTAATATATAACTCAGTATTGGTAAACAATGTTAATATATAACTCAGTATTGGTAAACAATGTTAATATATAACTCAGTATTGGTAAACAATGTCAATAGATAACTCAGTATTGGTAAACAATGTTAATATATAACTCAGTATTGGTAAACAATGTTAATATATAACTCAGTATTGGTAAACAATGTTAATATATAACTCAGTATTGGTAACCAATGTTAATAGATAACTCAGTATTGGTAAACAATGTTAATATATAACTCAGTATTGGTAAACCATGTTAATAGATAACTCAGTATTGGTAAACAATGTTAATATATAACTCAGTATTGGTAAACAATGTTAATATATAACTCAGTATTGGTAAACAATGTTAATATATAACTTAGTATTGGTAAACAATGTTAATAGATAACTCAGTATTGGTAAACAATCTTAATAGATAACTCAGTATTGGTAAACAATGTTAATATATAACTCAGCATTGGTAAACAATGTTAAAAGATAACTCAGTATTGGCAAACAATGTTAATAGATAAATCAGTATTTGTAAACAATGTTAATATATAACTCAGTATTGGTAAACAATGTTAATATATAACTCAGCATTGGTAAAACAATGTTAATAGATAACTCAGTATTGGTAAACAATGTTATATATAACTCAGTATTGGTAATCAATGTTATATATAACTCAGTATTGGTAAACAATCTTAATAGATAACTCAGTATTGGTAAACAATGTTAATATATAACTCAGCATTGATAAACAATGTTAATATATAACTCAGCATTGGTAAAACAATGTTAATAGATAACTCAGTATTGGTAAAGAATGTTAATATATAACTCAGTACTGGTAAACAATGTTAATATATAACTCAGTATTGGTAAACCATGTTAATAGATAAATCAGTATTGGTAAACAATGTTAATATATAACTCAGTATTGGTAAACAATGTTAATATATAACTCAGTATTGGTAAACAATGTTAATATATAACTCAGTATTGGTAAACAATGTTAATAGATAACTCAGTATTGGTAAACAATGTTAATAGATAACTCAGTAGTGGTAAACAATGTTAATATATAACTCAGTATTGGTAAACAATGTTAATATATAACTCAGTATTGGTAAACAATGTTAATATATAACTCAGTATTGGTAAACAATGTTAATAGATAACTCAGTATTGGTAAACAATGTTAATAGATAACTCAGTAGTGGTAAACAATGTTAATATATAACTCAGTATTGGTAAACAATGTTAATATATAACTTCGTATTGGTAAACAATGTTAAAAGATAACTCAGTATTGGCAAACAATGTTAATAGATAAATCAGTATTTGTAAACAATGTTAATATATAACTCAGTATTGGTAAACAATGTTAATATATAACTCAGCATTGGTAAAACAATTTTAATAGATAACTCAGTATTGGTAAACAATGTTATATATAACTCAGTATTGGTAATCAATGTTATACATAACTCAGTATTGGTAAACAATGTTAATAAATAACTCAGTATTGGTAAACGATGTTAATATATAACTCAGTATTCGTAAACAATGTTAATATATAACTCAGTATTGGTAAACAATGTTAATAGATAACTCAGTATTGGTAAAGAATGTTAATATATAACTCAGTACTGGTAAACAATGTTAATATATAACTCAGTATTGGTAAACCATGTTAATAGATAAATCAGTATTGGTAAACAATGTTAATATATAACTCAGTATTGGTAAACAATGTTAATATATAACTCAGTATTGGTAAACAATGTTAATATCTAACTCAGTATTGGTAAACAATGTTAATAGATAACGCAGTATTGGTAAACAATGTTAATAGATAACTCAGTAGTGGTAAACAATGTTAATATATAACTCAGTATTGGTAAACAATGTTAATATATAACTCAGTATTGGTAAACAATGTTAATATATAACTCAGTATTGGTAAACAATGTTAATATATAACTCAGTACTGGTAAACAATGTTAATATATAACTCAGTATTGGTAAACCATGTTAATAGATAAATCAGTATTGGTAAACAATGTTAATATATAACTCAGTATTGGTAAACAATGTTAAAATATAACTCAGTATTGGTAAACAATGTTAATATATAACTCAGTATTGGTAAACAATGTTAATAGATAACGCAGTATTGGTAAACAATGTTAATAGATAACTCAGTAGTGGTAAACAATGTTAATATATAACTCAGTATTGGTAAACAATGTTAATATATAACTCAGTATTGGTAAACAATGTTAATATATAACTCAGTATTGGTAAACAATGTTAATAGATAACTCAGTAGTGGTAAACAATGTTAATATATAACTCAGTATTGGTAAACAATGTTAATATATAACTTCGTATTGGTAAACAATGTTAAAAGATAACTCAGTATTGGCAAACAATGTTAATAGATAAATCAGTATTTGTAAACAATGTTAATATATAACTCAGTATTGGTAAACAATGTTAATATATAACTCAGCATTGGTAAAACAATGTTAATAGATAACTCAGTATTGGTAAACAATGTTATATATAACTCAGTATTGGTAATCAATGTTATACATAACTCAGTATTGGTAAACAATGTTAATAAATAACTCAGTATTGGTAAACGATGTTAATATATAACTCAGTATTGGTAAACAATGTTAATATAGAACTCAGTATTGGTAAACAATGTTATATAACTCAGTATTGGTAAACAATGTTAATATATAACTCAGCATTGGTAAAACAATGTTAATAGATAACTCAGTATTGGTAAACAATGTTATATATAACTCAGTATTGGTAATCAATGTTATACATAACTCAGTATTGGTAAACAATGTTAATAAATAACTCAGTATTGGTAAACGATGTTAATATATAACTCAGTATTGGTAAACAATGTTAATATATAACTCAGTATTGGTAAACAATGTTAATAGATAACTCAGTATTGGTAAAGAATGTTAATATATAACTCAGTACTGGTAAACAAGGTTAATATATAACTCAGTATTGGTAAACCATGTTAATAGATAAATCAGTATTGGTAAACAATGTTAATATATAACTCAGTATTGGTAAACAATGTTAATATATAACTCAGTATTGGTAAACAATGTTAATATCTAACTCAGTATTGGTAAACAATGTTAATAGATAACGCAGTATTGGTAAACAATGTTAATAGATAACTCAGTAGTGGTAAACAATGTTAATATATAACTCAGTATTGGTAAACAATGTTAATATATAACTCAGTATTGGTAAACAATGTTAATATATAACTCAGTATTGGTAAACAATGTTAATATATAACTCAGTACTGGTAAAAATGTTAATATATAACTCAGTATTGGTAAACCATGTTAATAGATAAATCAGTATTGGTAAACAATGTTAATATATAACTCAGTATTGGTAAACAATGTTAAAATATAACTCAGTATTGGTAAACAATGTTAATATATAACTCAGTATTGGTAAACAATGTTAATAGATAACGCAGTATTGGTAAACAATGTTAATAGATAACTCAGTAGTGGTAAACAATGTTAATATATAACTCAGTATTGGTAAACAATGTTAATATATAACTCAGTATTGGTAAACAATGTTAATATATAACTCAGTATTGGTAAACAATGTTAATAGATAACTCAGTAGTGGTAAACAATGTTAATATATAACTCAGTATTGGTAAACAATGTTAATATATAACTTCGTATTGGTAAACAATGTTAAAAGATAACTCAGTATTGGCAAACAATGTTAATAGATAAATCAGTATTTGTAAACAATGTTAATATATAACTCAGTATTGGTAAACAATGTTAATATATAACTCAGCATTGGTAAAACAATGTTAATAGATAACTCAGTATTGGTAAACAATGTTATATATAACTCAGTATTGGTAATCAATGTTATACATAACTCAGTATTGGTAAACAATGTTAATAAATAACTCAGTATTGGTAAACGATGTTAATATATAACTCAGTATTGGTAAACAATGTTAATATAGAACTCAGTATTGGTAAACAATGTTATATAACTCAGTATTGGTAAACAATGTTAATATATAACTCAGTATTGGTAAACAATGTTAATAGATAACTCAGTATTGGTAAACAATGTTAATATATAACTCAGTATTGGTAAACAATGTTAATATATAACTCAGTATTGGTAAACAATGTTAATATATAACTCAGTATTGGTAAACAATGTTAATAGATAACTCAGTATTGGTAAACAATGTTAATAGATAACTCAGTAGTGGTAAACAATCTTAATATATAACTCAGTATTGGTATACAATGTTAATATATAACTTAGTATTGGTAAACAATGTTAATAAATAACTCAGTATTGGTAAACAATGTTAATATATAACTCAGTATTGGTAAACAATGTTAATAGATAACTCAGTATTGGTAAACAATGTTAATAGATAACTCAGTATTGGTAAACAATGTTAATATATAACTCAGTATTGGTAAACAATGGTATATATAACTCAGAATTGGTAAACAATGTTAATATATAACTCAGTATTGGTAAACAATGTTAATAGATAACTCAGTATTGGTAAACAATGTTAATATATAACTCAGTATTGGTAAACAATGTTATATATGACTCAGTATTGGTAAACAATGTTAATATATAACTCAGTATTGGTAAACAATGTTAATAGATAACTCAGTATTGGTAAACAATGTTAATAGCTAACTCAGTATTGGTAAACAATGTTAATATATAACTCAGTATTGGTAAACAATGTTAATATATAACTCAGCATTGGTAAACAATGTTAATATATAGCTCAGCATTGGTAAACAATGTTAATATATAACTAAGCATTGGTAAACAATGTTAATATATAACTCAGTATTGGTAAACAATGTTAATAGATAACTCAGTATTGGTAAACAATGTTAATATATAACTCAGTATTGGTAAACAATGTTAATAGATAACTCAGTATTGGTAAACAATGTTAATATATAACTCAGTATTGGTAAACAATGTTAATATATAACTCAGTATTGGTAAACAATGTTAATATATAACTCAGTATTGGTAAACAATGTTAATAGATAACTCAGTATTGGTAAAAACAATGGTAATAGATAACTCAGTATTGGTAAACAATGCTAATAGATAACTCAGTATTGGTAAACAATGTTAATATATAACTCAGTATTGGTAAAGAATGTTAATATATAACTCAGCATTGGTAAACAATGTTAATACATAACTCAGCATTGGTAAACAATGTTAATATATAACTCAGTATTGGTAAACAATGTCAATAGATAATTCAGTATTGGTAAACAATGTTAATATATAACTCAGTATTGGTAAACAATGTTAATATATAACTCAGTATTGGTAAACAATATTAATATATAACTCAGTATTGGTAAAGAATGTTAATATATAACTCAGTATTGGTAAACAATGATAATATATAACTCAGTATTGGTAAACAATGTTAAAAGATAACTCAGTATTGGTAAACAATGTTAATAGATAACTCAGTATTGGTAAACAATGTTAATATATAACTCAGCATTGGTAAACAATGTTAATATATAACTCAGCATTGGTAAACAATGTTAATATATAACTCAGCATTGGTAAACAATGTAAATATACAACTCAGTATTGGTAAACAATGTTAATAGATAATTCAGCATTGGTAAACAATGTTAATATATAACTCAGTATTGGTAAACAATGTTAATATATAACTCAGCATTGGTAAACAATGTTAATATATAACTCAGTATTGGTAAAGAATGTTAATATATAACTCAGTATTGGTAAACAATGTTAATATATAACTCAGTATTGGTAAACAATGTTAATAGATAACTCAGTATTGGTAAACAATGTTAATAGATAACTCAGTATTGGTATACAATGTTAATATATAACTCAGTATTGGTAAACAATGTTAATATATAACTCAGTATTGGTAAACAATGTTAATATATAACTCAGTATTGGTAACCAATGTTAATAGATAACTCAGTATTGGTAAACAATGTTAATATATAACTCAGTATTGGTAAACCATGTTAATAGATAACTCAGTATTGGTAAACAATGTTAATATATAACTCAGTATTGATAAACAATGTTAATATATAACTCAGTATTGGTAAACAATGTTAATATATAACTTAGTATTGGTAAACAATGTTAATAGATAACTCAGTATTGGTAAACAATCTTAATAGATAACTCAGTATTGGTAAACAATGTTAATATATAACTCAGCATTGGTAAACAATGTTAATATATAACTCAGCATTGGCAAAACAATGTTAATAGATAACTCAGTATTGGTAAAGAATGTTAATATATAACTCAGTATTGGTAAAGAATGTTAATATATAACTCAGTATTGGTAAACCATGTTAATAGATAACTCAGTATTGGTAAACAATGTTAATATATAACTCAGTATTGGTAAACAATGTTAATATATAACTCAGTATTGGTAAACAATGTTAATATCTAACTCAGTATTGGTAAACAATGTTAATAGATAACTCAGTATTGGTAAACAATGTTAATAGATAACTCAGTAGTGGTAAACAATGTTAATATATAACTCAGTATTGGTAAACAATGTTAATATATAACTCAGTATTGGTAAACAATGTTAATATATAACTCAGTATTGGTAAACAATGTTAATCGATAACTCAGTATTGGTAAACAATGTTAATATATAACTTCGTATTGGTAAACAATGTTAAAAGATAACTCAGTATTGGTAAACAATGTTAATAGATAAATCAGTATTTGTAAACAATGTTAATATATAACTCAGTATTGGTAAACAATGTTAATATATAACTCAGCATTGGTAAAACAATGTTAATAGATAACTCAGTATTGGTAAACAATGTTATATATAACTCAGTATTGGTAATCAATGTTATATATAACTCAGTATTGGTAAACAATCTTAATAGATAACTCAGTATTGGTAAACAATGTTAATATATAACTCAGCATTGGTAAACAATGTTAATATATAACTCAGCATTGGTAAAACAATGTTAATAGATAACTCAGTATTGGTAAAGAATGTTAATATATAACTCAGTACTGGTAAACAATGTTAATATATAACTCAGTATTGGTAAACCATGTTAATAGATAAATCAGTATTGGTAAACAATGTTAATATATAACTCAGTATTGGTAAACAATGTTAATATATAACTCAGTATTGGTAAACAATGTTAATATATAACTCAGTATTGGTAAACAATGTTAATAGATAACTCAGTATTGGTAAACAATGTTAATAGATAACTCAGTAGTGGTAAACAATGTTAATATATAACTCAGTATTGGTAAACAATGTTAATATATAACTCAGTATTGGTAAACAATGTTAATATATAACTCAGTATTGGTAAACAATGTTAATAGATAACTCAGTATTGGTAAACAATGTTAATAGATAACTCAGTAGTGGTAAACAATGTTAATATATAACTCAGTATTGGTAAACAATGTTAATATATAACTTCGTATTGGTAAACAATGTTAAAAGATAACTCAGCATTGGTAAAACAATGTTAATAGATAACTCAGTATTGGTAAACAATGTTATATATAACTCAGTATTGGTAATCAATGTTATACATAACTCAGTATTGGTAAACAATGTTAATAAATAACTCAGTATTGGTAAACGATGTTAATATATAACTCAGTATTGGTAAACAATGTTAATATATAACTCAGTATTGGTAAACAATGTTATATAACTCAGTATTGGTAAACAATGTTAATATATAACTCAGTATTGGTAAACAATGTTAATAGATAACTCAGTATTGGTAAACAATGTTAATATATAACTCAGTATTGGTAAACAATGTTAATATATAACTCAGTATTGGTAAACAATGTTAATATATAACTCAGTATTGGTAAACAATGTTAATAGATAACTCAGTATTGGTAAACAATGTTAATAGATAACTCAGTAGTGGTAAACAATGTTAATATATAACTCAGTATTGGTATACAATGTTAATATATAACTTAGTATTGGTAAACAATGTTAATAGATAACTCAGTATTGGTAAACAATGTTAATATATAACTCAGTATTGGTAAACAATGTTAATAGATAACTCAGTATTGGTAAACAATGTTAATAGATAACTCAGTATTGGTAAACAATGTTAATATATAACTCAGTATTGGTAAACAATGTTATATATAACTCAGTATTGGTAAACAATGTTAATATATAACTCAGT
The DNA here is from genome assembly GCF_048934315.1 of Petromyzon marinus. Classification (NCBI taxonomy): domain Eukaryota; kingdom Metazoa; phylum Chordata; class Hyperoartia; order Petromyzontiformes; family Petromyzontidae; genus Petromyzon; species Petromyzon marinus. The sequence goes on from NW_027423046.1 coordinate 3,037,395, forward strand.
ATTGGTAAACAATGTTAATGGATAACTCAGTATTGGTAAACAATGTTAATATATAACTCAGTATTGGTAAACAATGTTATATATGACTCAGTATTGGTAAACAATGTTAATATATAACTCAGTATTGGTAAACAATGTTAATAGATAACTCAGTATTGGTAAACAATGTTAATAGATAACTCAGTATTGGTAAACAATGTTAATATATAACTCAGTATTGGTAAACAATGTTAATATATAACTCAGCATTGGTAAACAATGTTAATATATAGCTCAGCATTGGTAAACAATGTTAATATATAACTAAGCATTGGTAAACAATGTTAATATATAACTCAGTATTGGTAAACAATGTTAATAGATAACTCAGTATTGGTAAACAATGTTAATATATAACTCAGTATTGGTAAACAATGTTAATAGATAACTCAGTATTGGTAAACAATGTTAATAGATAACTCAGTATTGGTAAACAATGTTAATATATAACTCAGTATTGGTAAACAATGTTAATATATAACTCAGTATTGGTAAACAATGTTAATAGATAACTCAGTATTGGTAAACAATGTTAATAGATAACTCAGTATTGGTAAACAATGCCAATAGATAACTCAGTATTGGTAAACAATGTTAATATATAACTCAGTATTGGTAAAGAATGTTAATATATAACTCAGCATTGGTAAACAATGTTAATACATAACTCAGCATTGGTAAACAATGTTAATATATAACTCAGTATTGGTAAACAATGTTAATAGATAATTCAGTATTGGTAAACAATGTTAATATATAACTCAGTATTGGTAAACAATGTTAATATATAACTCAGTATTGGTAAACAATATTAATATATAACTCAGTATTGGTAAAGAATGTTAATATATAACTCAGTATTGGTAAACAATGATAATATATAACTCAGTATTGGTAAACAATGTTAATAGATAACTCAGTATTGGTAAACAATGTTAATAGATAACTCAGTATTGGTAAACAATGTTAATATATAACTCAGTATTGGTAAACAATGTTAATATATAACTCAGCATTGGTAAACAATGTTAATATATAACTTAGCATTGGTAAACAATGTTAATATATAACTCAGCATTGGTAAACAATGTTAATATATAACTCAGTATTGGTAAAGAATGTTAATATATAACTCAGTATTAGTAAACAATGTTAATATATAACTCAGTATTGGTAAACAATGTTAATAGATAACTCAGTATTGGTAAACAATGTTAATAGATAACTCAGTATTGGTAAACAATGTTAATATATAACTCAGTATTGGTAAACAATGTTAATATATAACTCAGTATTGGTAAACAATGTTAATATATAACTCAGTATTGGTAACCAATGTTAATAGATAACTCAGTATTGGTAAACAATGTTAATATATAACTCAGTATTGGTAAACCATGTTAATAGATAACTCAGTATTGGTAAACAATGTTAATATATAACTCAGTATTGGTAAACAATGTTAATATATAACTCAGTATTGGTAAACAATGTTAATATATAACTTAGTATTGGTAAACAATGTTAATAGATAACTCAGTATTGGTAAACAATGTTAATATATAACTCAGTATTGGTAAACAATGTTATATAACTCAGTATTGGTAAACAATGTTAATATATAACTCAGTATTGGTAAACAATGTTAATAGATAACTCAGTATTGGTAAACAATGTTAATATATAACTCAGTATTGGTAAACAATGTTAATAGATAACTCAGTATTGGTAAACAATGTTAATAGATAACTCAGTAGTGGTAAACAATGTTAATATATAACTCAGTATTGGTAAACAATGTTAATATATAACTTCGTATTGGTAAACAATGTTAAAAGATAACTCAGCATTGGTAAAACAATGTTAATAGATAACTCAGTATTGGTAAACAATGTTATATATAACTCAGTATTGGTAATCAATGTTATACATAACTCAGTATTGGTAAACAATGTTAATAAATAACTCAGTATTGGTAAACGATGTTAATATATAACTCAGTATTGGTAAACAATGTTAATATATAACTCAGTATTGGTAAACAATGTTATATAACTCAGTATTGGTAAACAATGTTAATATATAACTCAGTATTGGTAAACAATGTTAATAGATAACTCAGTATTGGTAAACAATGTTAATATATAACTCAGTATTGGTAAACAATGTTAATATATAACTCAGTATTGGTAAACAATGTTAATATATAACTCAGTATTGGTAAACAATGTTAATAGATAACTCAGTATTGGTAAACAATGTTAATAGATAACTCAGTAGTGGTAAACAATGTTAATATATAACTCAGTATTGGTATACAATGTTAATATATAACTTAGTATTGGTAAACAATGTTAATAGATAACTCAGTATTGGTAAACAATGTTAATATATAACTCAGTATTGGTAAACAATGTTAATAGATAACTCAGTATTGGTAAACAATGTTAATAGATAACTCAGTATTGGTAAACAATGTTAATATATAACTCAGTATTGGTAAACAATGTTATATATAACTCAGTATTGGTAAACAATGTTAATATATAACTCAGTATTGGTAAACAATGTTAATGGATAACTCAGTATTGGTAAACAATGTTAATATATAACTCAGTATTGGTAAACAATGTTATATATGACTCAGTATTGGTAAACAATGTTAATATATAACTCAGTATTGGTAAACAATGTTAATAGATAACTCAGTATTGGTAAACAATGTTAATAGATAACTCAGTATTGGTAAACAATGTTAATATATAACTCAGTATTGGTAAACAATGTTAATATATAACTCAGCATTGGTAAACAATGTTAATATATAGCTCAGCATTGGTAAACAATGTTAATATATAACTAAGCATTGGTAAACAATGTTAATATATAACTCAGTATTGGTAAACAATGTTAATAGATAACTCAGTATTGGTAAACAATGTTAATATATAACTCAGTATTGGTAAACAATGTTAATAGATAACTCAGTATTGGTAAACAATGTTAATAGATAACTCAGTATTGGTAAACAATGTTAATATATAACTCAGTATTGGTAAACAATGTTAATATATAACTCAGTATTGGTAAACAATGTTAATAGATAACTCAGTATTGGTAAACAATGTTAATAGATAACTCAGTATTGGTAAACAATGCCAATAGATAACTCAGTATTGGTAAACAATGTTAATATATAACTCAGTATTGGTAAAGAATGTTAATATATAACTCAGCATTGGTAAACAATGTTAATACATAACTCAGCATTGGTAAACAATGTTAATATATAACTCAGTATTGGTAAACAATGTTAATAGATAATTCAGTATTGGTAAACAATGTTAATATATAACTCAGTATTGGTAAACAATGTTAATATATAACTCAGTATTGGTAAACAATATTAATATATAACTCAGTATTGGTAAAGAATGTTAATATATAACTCAGTATTGGTAAACAATGATAATATATAACTCAGTATTGGTAAACAATGTTAATAGATAACTCAGTATTGGTAAACAATGTTAATAGATAACTCAGTATTGGTAAACAATGTTAATATATAACTCAGTATTGGTAAACAATGTTAATATATAACTCAGCATTGGTAAACAATGTTAATATATAACTTAGCATTGGTAAACAATGTTAATATATAACTCAGCATTGGTAAACAATGTTAATATATAACTCAGTATTGGTAAAGAATGTTAATATATAACTCAGTATTAGTAAACAATGTTAATATATAACTCAGTATTGGTAAACAATGTTAATAGATAACTCAGTATTGGTAAACAATGTTAATAGATAACTCAGTATTGGTAAACAATGTTAATATATAACTCAGTATTGGTAAACAATGTTAATATATAACTCAGTATTGGTAAACAATGTTAATATATAACTCAGTATTGGTAACCAATGTTAATAGATAACTCAGTATTGGTAAACAATGTTAATATATAACTCAGTATTGGTAAACCATGTTAATAGATAACTCAGTATTGGTAAACAATGTTAATATATAACTCAGTATTGGTAAACAATGTTAATATATAACTCAGTATTGGTAAACAATGTTAATATATAACTTAGTATTGGTAAACAATGTTAATAGATAACTCAGTATTGGTAAACAATGTTAATATATAACTCAGTATTGGTAAACAATGTTATATAACTCAGTATTGGTAAACAATGTTAATATATAACTCAGTATTGGTAAACAATGTTAATAGATAACTCAGTATTGGTAAACAATGTTAATATATAACTCAGTATTGGTAAACAATGTTAATATATAACTCAGTATTGGTAAACAATGTTAATATATAACTCAGTATTGGTAAACAATGTTAATAGATAACTCAGTATTGGTAAACAATGTTAATAGATAACTCAGTAGTGGTAAACAATGTTAATATATAACTCAGTATTGGTATACAATGTTAATATATAACTTAGTATTGGTAAACAATGTTAATATATAACTCAGTATTGGTAAACAATGTTATATATAACTCAGTATTGGTAAACAATGTTAATATATAACTCAGTATTGGTAACCAATGTTAATAGATAACTCAGTATTGGTAAACAATGTTAATATATAACTCAGTATTGGTAAACCATGTTAATAGATAACTCAGTATTGGTAAACAATGTTAATATATAACTCAGTATTGGTAAACAATGTTAATATATAACTCAGTATTGGTAAACAATGTTAATATATAACTTAGTATTGGTAAACAATGTTAATAGATAACTCAGTATTGGTAAACAATCTTAATAGATAACTCAGTATTGGTAAACAATGTTAATATATAACTCAGCATTGGTAAACAATGTTAATATATAACTCAGCATTGGCAAAACAATGTTAATAGATAACTCAGTATTGGTAAAGAATGTTAATATATAACTCAGTATTGGTAAACAATGTTAATATATAACTCAGTATTGGTAAACAATGTTAATATATAACTCAGTATTGGTAAACAATGTTAATAGATAACTCAGTATTGGTAAACAATGTTAATAGATAACTCAGTAGTGGTAAACAATGTTAATATATAACTCAGTATTGGTATACAATGTTAATATATAACTTAGTATTGGTAAACAATGTTAATAGATAACTCAGTATTGGTAAACAATGTTAATATATAACTCAGTATTGGTAAACAATGTTAATAGATAACTCAGTATTGGTAAACAATGTTAATAGATAACTCAGTATTGGTAAACAATGTTAATATATAACTCAGTATTGGTAAACAATGTTATATATAACTCAGTATTGGTAAACAATGTTAATATATAACTCAGTATTGGTAAACAATGTTAATGGATAACTCAGTATTGGTAAACAATGTTAATATATAACTCAGTATTGGTAAACAATGTTATATATGACTCAGTATTGGTAAACAATGTTAATATATAACTCAGTATTGGTAAACAATGTTAATAGATAACTCAGTATTGGTAAACAATGTTAATAGATAACTCAGTATTGGTAAACAATGTTAATATATAACTCAGTATTGGTAAACAATGTTAATATATAACTCAGCATTGGTAAACAATGTTAATATATAGCTCAGCATTGGTAAACAATGTTAATATATAACTAAGCATTGGTAAACAATGTTAATATATAACTCAGTATTGGTAAACAATGTTAATAGATAACTCAGTATTGGTAAACAATGTTAATATATAACTCAGTATTGGTAAACAATGTTAATAGATAACTCAGTATTGGTAAACAATGTTAATAGATAACTCAGTATTGGTAAACAATGTTAATATATAACTCAGTATTGGTAAACAATGTTAATATATAACTCAGTATTGGTAAACAATGTTAATAGATAACTCAGTATTGGTAAACAATGTTAATAGATAACTCAGTATTGGTAAACAATGCCAATAGATAACTCAGTATTGGTAAACAATGTTAATATATAACTCAGTATTGGTAAAGAATGTTAATATATAACTCAGCATTGGTAAACAATGTTAATACATAACTCAGCATTGGTAAACAATGTTAATATATAACTCAGTATTGGTAAACAATGTTAATAGATAATTCAGTATTGGTAAACAATGTTAATATATAACTCAGTATTGGTAAACAATGTTAATATATAACTCAGTATTGGTAAACAATATTAATATATAACTCAGTATTGGTAAAGAATGTTAATATATAACTCAGTATTGGTAAACAATGATAATATATAACTCAGTATTGGTAAACAATGTTAATAGATAACTCAGTATTGGTAAACAATGTTAATAGATAACTCAGTATTGGTAAACAATGTTAATAGATAACTCAGTATTGGTAAACAATGTTAATAGATAACTCAGTATTGGTAAACAATGTTAATATATAACTCAGTATTGGTAAACAATGTTAATATATAACTCAGTATTGGTAAACAATGTTAATATATAACTCAGTATTGGTAACCAATGTTAATAGATAACTCAGTATTGGTAAACAATGTTAATATATAACTCAGTATTGGTAAACCATGTTAATAGATAACTCAGTATTGGTAAACAATGTTAATATATAACTCAGTATTGGTAAACAATGTTAATATATAACTCAGTATTGGTAAACAATGTTAATATATAACTTAGTATTGGTAAACAATGTTAATAGATAACTCAGTATTGGTAAACAATGTTAATATATAACTCAGTATTGGTAAACAATGTTATATAACTCAGTATTGGTAAACAATGTTAATATATAACTCAGTATTGGTAAACAATGTTAATAGATAACTCAGTATTGGTAAACAATGTTAATATATAACTCAGTATTGGTAAACAATGTTAATATATAACTCAGTATTGGTAAACAATGTTAATATATAACTCAGTATTGGTAAACAATGTTAATAGATAACTCAGTATTGGTAAACAATGTTAATAGATAACTCAGTAGTGGTAAACAATGTTAATATATAACTCAGTATTGGTATACAATGTTAATATATAACTTAGTATTGGTAAACAATGTTAATATATAACTCAGTATTGGTAAACAATGTTATATATAACTCAGTATTGGTAAACAATGTTAATATATAACTCAGTATTGGTAACCAATGTTAATAGATAACTCAGTATTGGTAAACAATGTTAATATATAACTCAGTATTGGTAAACCATGTTAATAGATAACTCAGTATTGGTAAACAATGTTAATATATAACTCAGTATTGGTAAACAATGTTAATATATAACTCAGTATTGGTAAACAATGTTAATATATAACTTAGTATTGGTAAACAATGTTAATAGATAACTCAGTATTGGTAAACAATCTTAATAGATAACTCAGTATTGGTAAACAATGTTAATATATAACTCAGCATTGGTAAACAATGTTAATATATAACTCAGCATTGGCAAAACAATGTTAATAGATAACTCAGTATTGGTAAAGAATGTTAATATATAACTCAGTATTGGTAAAGAATGTTAATATATAACTCAGTATTGGTAAACCATGTTAATAGATAACTCAGTATTGGTAAACAATGTTAATATATAACTCAGTATTGGTAAACAATGTTAATATATAACTCAGTATTGGTAAACAATGTTAATATATAACTCAGTATTGGTAAACAATGTTAATAGATAACTCAGTATTGGTAAACAATGTTAATAGATAACTCAGTATTGGTATACAATGTTAATATATAACTTAGTATTGGTAAACAATGTTAATATATAACTCAGTATTGGTAAACAATGTTATATATAACTCAGTATTGGTAAACAATGTTAATATATAACTCAGTATTGGTAACCAATGTTAATAGATAACTCAGTATTGGTAAACAATGTTAATATATAACTCAGTATTGGTAAACCATGTTAATAGATAACTCAGTATTGGTAAACAATGTTAATATATAACTCAGTATTGGTAAACAATGTTAATATATAACTCAGTATTGGTAAACAATGTTAATATATAACTTAGTATTGGTAAACAATGTTAATAGATAACTCAGTATTGGTAAACAATCTTAATAGATAACTCAGTATTGGTAAACAATGTTAATATATAACTCAGCATTGGTAAACAATGTTAATATATAACTCAGCATTGGCAAAACAATGTTAATAGATAACTCAGTATTGGTAAAGAATGTTAATATATAACTCAGTATTGGTAAAGAATGTTAATATATAACTCAGTATTGGTAAACCATGTTAATAGATAACTCAGTATTGGTAAACAATGTTAATATATAACTCAGTATTGGTAAACAATGTTAATATATAACTCAGTATTGGTAAACAATGTTAATATATAACTCAGTATTGGTAAACAATGTTAATAGATAACTCAGTATTGGTAAACAATGTTAATAGATAACTCAGTATTGGTAAACAATGTTAATATATAACTCAGTATTGGTAAACAATGTTAATATATAACTCAGTATTGGTAAACAATGTTAATCGATAACTCAGTATTGGTAAACAATGTTAATAGATAACTCAGTAGTGGTAAACAATGTTAATATATAACTCAGTATTGGTAAACAATGTTAATATATAACTTCGTATTGGTAAACAATGTTAAAAGATAACTCAGTATTGGTAAACAATGTTAATAGATAAATCAGTATTTCTAAACAATGTTAATATATAACTCAGTATTGGTAAACAATGTTAATATATAACTCAGCATTGGTAAAACAATGTTAATAGATAACTCAGTATTGGTAAACAATGTTATATATAACTCAGTATTGGTAAACAATGTTAATAAATAACTCAGTATTGGTAAACGATGTTAATATATAACTCAGTATTGGTAAACAATGTTAATAGATAACTCAGTATTGGTAAACAATGTTAATATATAACTCAGTATTGGTAAACAATGTTAATATATAACTCAGTATTGGTAAACAATGTTAATATATAACTCAGTATTGGTAAACAATGTTAATAGATAACTCAGTATTGGTAAACAATGTTAATAGATAACTCAGTAGTGGTAAACAATGTTAATATATAACTCAGCATTGGCAAAACAATGTTAATAGATAACTCAGTATTGGTAAAGAATGTTAATATATAACTCAGTATTGGTAAAGAATGTTAATATATAACTCAGTATTGGTAAACCATGTTAATAGATAACTCAGTATTGGTAAACAATGTTAATATATAACTCAGTATTGGTAAACAATGTTAATATATAACTCAGTATTGGTAAACAATGTTAATATATAACTCAGTATTGGTAAACAATGTTAATAGATAACTCAGTATTGGTAAACAATGTTAATAGATAACTCAGTATTGGTAAACAATGTTAATATATAACTCAGTATTGGTAAACAATGTTAATATATAACTCAGTATTGGTAAACAATGTTAATCGATAACTCAATATTGGTAAACAATGTTAATAGATAACTCAGTAGTGGTAAACAATGTTAATATATAACTCAGTATTGGTAAACAATGTTAATATATAACTTCGTATTGGTAAACAATGTTAAAAGATAACTCAGTATTGGTAAACAATGTTAATAGATAAATCAGTATTTCTAAACAATGTTAATATATAACTCAGTATTGGTAAACAATGTTAATATATAACTCAGCATTGGTAAAACAATGTTAATAGATAACTCAGTATTGGTAAACAATGTTATATATAACTCAGTATTGGTAAACAATGTTAATAAATAACTCAGTATTGGTAAACGATGTTAATATATAACTCAGTATTGGTAAACAATGTTAATAGATAACTCAGTATTGGTAAACAATGTTAATATATAACTCAGTATTGGTAAACAATGTTAATATATAACTCAGTATTGGTAAACAATGTTAATATATAACTCAGTATTGGTAAACAATGTTAATAGATAACTCAGTATTGGTAAACAATGTTAATAGATAACTCAGTAGTGGTAAACAATGTTAATATATAACTCAGTATTGGTATACAATGTTAATATATAACTTAGTATTGGTAAACAATGTTAATAGATAACTCAGTATTGGTAAACAATATTAATATATAACTCAGTATTGGTAAACAATGTTAATAGATAACTCAGTATTGGTAAACAATATTAATATATAACTCAGTATTGGTAAACAATGTTAATATATAACTTCGTATTGGTAAACAATGTTAAAAGATAACTCAGTATTGGCAAACAATGTTAATAGATAAATCAGTATTTGTAAACAATGTTAATATATAACTCAGTATTGGTAAACAATGTTAATATATAACTCAGCATTGGTAAAACAATGTTAATAGATAACTCAGTATTGGTAAACAATGTTATATATAACTCAGTATTGGTAATCAATGTTATACATAACTCAGTATTGGTAAACAATGTTAATAAATAACTCAGTATTGGTAAACGATGTTAATATATAACTCAGTATTGGTAAACAATGTTAATATATAACTCAGTATTGGTAAACAATGTTATATAACTCAGTATTGGTAAACAATGTTAATATATAACTCAGTATTGGTAAACAATGTTAATAGATAACTCAGTATTGGTAAACAATGTTAATATATAACTCAGTATTGGTAAACAATGTTAATATATAACTCAGTATTGGTAAACAATGTTAATATATAACTCAGTATTGGTAAACAATGTTAATAGATAACTCAGTATTGGTAAACAATGTTAATAGATAACTCAGTAGTGGTAAACAATGTTAATATATAACTCAGTATTGGTATACAATGTTAATATATAACTTAGTATTGGTAAACAATGTTAATATATAACTCAGTATTGGTAAACAATGTTATATATAACTCAGTATTGGTAAACAATGTTAATATATAACTCAGTATTGGTAAACAATGTTAATAGATAACTCAGAATTGGTAAACAATGTTAATATATAACTCAGTATTGGTAAACAATGTTATATATGACTCAGTATTGGTAAACAATGTTAATATATAACTCAGTATTGGTAAACAATGTTAATAGATAACTCAGTATTGGTAAACAATGTTAATAGATAACTCAGTATTGGTAAACAATGTTAATATATAACTCAGTATTGGTAAACAATGTTAATATATAACTCAGCATTGGTAAACAATGTTAATATATAGCTCAGCATTGGTAAACAATGTTAATATATAACTAAGCATTGGTAAACAATGTTAATATATAACTCAGTATTGGTAAACAATGTTAATAGATAACTCAGTATTGGTAAACAATGTTAATATATAACTCAGTATTGGTAAACAATGTTAATAGATAACTCAGTATTGGTAAACAATGTTAATATATAACTCAGTATTGGTAAACAATGTTAATATATAACTCAGTATTGGTAAACAATGTTAATATATAACTCAGTATTGGTAAACAATGTTAATAGATAACTCAGTATTGGTAAACAATGTTAATAGATAACTCAGTATTGGTAAACAATGCTAATAGATAACTCAGTATTGGTAAACAATGTTAATATATAACTCAGTATTGGTAAAGAATGTTAATATATAACTCAGCATTGGTAAACAATGTTAATACATAACTCAGTATTGGTAAACAATGTTAATATATAACTCAGTATTGGTAAACAATGTTAATAGATAATTCAGTATTGGTAAACAATGTTAATATATAACTCAGTATTGGTAAACAATGTTAATATATAACTCAGTATTGGTAAACAATGTTAATAGATAACTCAGTATTGGTAAAGAATGTTAATATATAACTCAGTATTGGTAAACAATGATAATATATAACTCAGTATTGGTAAACAATGTTAATAGATAACTCAGTATTGGTAAACAATGTTAATAGATAACTCAGTATTGGTAAACAATGTTAATATATAACTCAGTATTGGTAAACAATGTTAATACATAACTCAGCATTGGTAAACAATGTTAATATATAACTCAGCATTGGTAAACAATGTTAATATATAACTCAGCATTGGTAAACAATGTAAATATACAACTCAGTATTGGTAAACAATGTTAATGGATAATTCAGCATTGGTAAACAATGTTAATATATAACTCAGTATTGGTAAACAATGTTAATATATAACTCAGCATTGGTAAACAATGTTAATATATAACTCAGTATTGGAAAAGAATGTTAATATATAACTCAGTATTGGTAAACAATGTTAATATATAACTCAGTATTAGTAAACAATGTTAATATATAACTCAGTATTGGTAAACAATGTTAATAGATAACTCAGTATTGGTAAACAATGTTAATAGATAACTCAGTATTGGTAAACAATGTTAATATATAACTCAGTATTGGTAAACAATGTTAATATATAACTCAGTATTGGTAAACAATGTTAATATATAACTCAGTATTGGTAACCAATGTTAATAGATAACTCAGTATTGGTAAACAATGTTAATATATAACTCAGTATTGGTAAACCATGTTAATAGATAACTCAGTATTGGTAAACAATGTTAATATATAACTCAGTATTGGTAAACAATGTTAATATATAACTCAGTATTGGTAAACAATGTTAATATATAACTTAGTATTGGTAAACAATGTTAATAGATAACTCAGTATTGGTAAACAATGTTAATATATAACTCAGTATTGGTAAACAATGTTAATACATAACTCAGCATTGGTAAACAATGTTAATATATAACTCAGCATTGGTAAACAATGTTAATATATAACTCAGCATTGGTAAACAATGTAAATATACAACTCAGTATTGGTAAACAATGTTAATGGATAATTCAGCATTGGTAAACAATGTTAATATATAACTCAGTATTGGTAAACAATGTTAATATATAACTCAGCATTGGTAAACAATGTTAATATATAACTCAGTATTGGTAAAGAATGTTAATATATAACTCAGTATTGGTAAACAATGTTAATATATAACTCAGTATTAGTAAACAATGTTAATATATAACTCAGTATTGGTAAACAATGTTAATAGATAACTCAGTATTGGTAAACAATGTTAATAGATAACTCAGTATTGGTAAACAATGTTAATATATAACTCAGTATTGGTAAACAATGTTAATATATAACTCAGTATTGGTAAACAATGTTAATATATAACTCAGTATTGGTAACCAATGTTAACAGATAACTCAGTATTGGTAAACAATGTTAATATATAACTCAGTATTGGTAAACCATGTTAATAGATAACTCAGTATTGGTAAACAATGTTAATATATAACTCAGTATTGGTAAACAATGTTAATATATAACTCAGTATTGGTAAACAATGTTAATATATAACTTAGTATTGGTAAACAATGTTAATAGATAACTCAGTATTGGTAAACAATCTTAATAGATAACTCAGTATTGGTAAACAATGTTAATATATAACTCAGCATTGGTAAACAATGTTAATATATAACTCAGCATTGGCAAAACAATGTTAATAGATAACTCAGTATTGGTAAAGAATGTTAATATATAACTCAGTATTGGTAAAGAATGTTAATATATAACTCAGTATTGGTAAACCATGTTAATAGATAACTCAGTATTGGTAAACAATGTTAATATATAACTCAGTATTGGTAAACAATGTTAATATATAACTCAGTATTGGTAAACAATGTTAATATATAACTCAGTATTGGTAAACAATGTTAATAGATAACTCAGTATTGGTAAACAATGTTAATAGATAACTCAGTATTGGTAAACAATGTTAATATATAACTCAGTATTGGTAAACAATGTTAATCGATAACTCAGTATTGGTAAACAATGTTAATAGATAACTCAGTAGTGGTAAACAATGTTAATATATAACTCAGTATTGGTAAACAATGTTAATATATAACTTCGTATTGGTAAACAATGTTAAAAGATAACTCAGTATTGGTAAACAATGTTAATAGATAAATCAGTATTTCTAAACAATGTTAATATATAACTCAGTATTGGTAAACAATGTTAATATATAACTCAGCATTGGTAAAACAATGTTAATAGATAACTCAGTATTGGTAAACAATGTTATATATAACTCAGTATTGGTAATCAATGTTATATATAACTCAGTATTGGTAAACAATGTTAATAAATAACTCAGTATTGGTAAACGATGTTAATATATAACTCAGTATTGGTAAACAATGTTAATAGATAACTCAGTATTGGTAAACAATGTTAATATATAACTCAGTATTGGTAAACAATGTTAATATATAACTCAGTATTGGTAAACAATGTTAATATATAACTCAGTGTTGGTAAACAATGTTAATAGATAACTCAGTATTGGTAAACAATGTTAATAGATAACTCAGTAGTGGTAAACAATGTTAATATATAACTCAGTATTGGTAAACAATGTTAATATATAACTCAGTATTGGTAAACAATGTTAATAGATAACTCAGTATTGGTAAACAATGTTAATCTATAACTCAGTATTGGTAAACAATGTTAATATATAACTCAGTATTGGTAAACAATGTTATATAACTCAGTATTGGTAAACAATGTTAATATATAACTCAGTATTGGTAAACAATGTTAATAGATAACTCAGTATTGGTAAACAATGTTAATATATAACTCAGTATTGGTAAACAATGTTAATATATAACTCAGTATTGGTAAACAATGTTAATATATAACTCAGTATTGGTAAACAATGTTAATAGATAACTCAGTATTGGTAAACAATGTTAATAGATAACTCAGTAGTGGTAAACAATGTTAATATATAACTCAGTATTGGTATACAATGTTAATATATAACTTAGTATTGGTAAACAATGTTAATATATAACTCAGTATTGGTAAACAATGTTATATATAACTCAGTATTGGTAAACAATGTTAATATATAACTCAGTATTGGTAAACAATGTTAATAGATAACTCAGAATTGGTAAACAATGTTAATATATAACTCAGTATTGGTAAACAATGTTATATATGACTCAGTATTGGTAAACAATGTTAATATATAACTCAGTATTGGTAAACAATGTTAATAGATAACTCAGTATTGGTAAACAATGTTAATAGATGACTCAGTATTGGTAAACAATGTTAATATATAACTCAGTATTGGTAAACAATGTTAATATATAACTCAGCATTGGTAAACAATGTTAATATATAGCTCAGCATTGGTAAACAATGTTAATATATAACTAAGCATTGGTAAACAATGTTAATATATAACTCAGTATTGGTAAACAATGTTAATAGATAACTCAGTATTGGTAAACAATGTTAATATATAACTCAGTATTGGTAAACAATGTTAATAGATAACTCAGTATTGGTAAACAATGTTAATATATAACTCAGTATTGGTAAACAATGTTAATATATAACTCAGTATTGGTAAACAATGTTAATATATAACTCAGTATTGGTAAACAATGTTAATAGATAACTCAGTATTGGTAAACAATGTTAATAGATAACTCAGTATTGGTAAACAATGCTAATAGATAACTCAGTATTGGTAAACAATGTTAATATATAACTCAGTATTGGTAAAGAATGTTAATATATAACTCAGCATTGGTAAACAATGTTAATACATAACTCAGTATTGGTAAACAATGTTAATATATAACTCAGTATTGGTAAACAATGTTAATAGATAATTCAGTATTGGTAAACAATGTTAATATATAACTCAGTATTGGTAAACAATGTTAATATATAACTCAGTATTGGTAAACAATGTTAATAGATAACTCAGTATTGGTAAAGAATGTTAATATATAACTCAGTATTGGTAAACAATGATAATATATAACTCAGTATTGGTAAACAATGTTAATAGATAACTCAGTATTGGTAAACAATGTTAATAGATAACTCAGTATTGGTAAACAATGTTAATATATAACTCAGTATTGGTAAACAATGTTAATACATAACTCAGCATTGGTAAACAATGTTAATATATAACTCAGCATTGGTAAACAATGTTAATATATAACTCAGCATTGGTAAACAATGTAAATATACAACTCAGTATTGGTAAACAATGTTAATGGATAATTCAGCATTGGTAAACAATGTTAATATATAACTCAGTATTGGTAAACAATGTTAATATATAACTCAGCATTGGTAAACAATGTTAATATATAACTCAGTATTGGTAAAGAATGTTAATATATAACTCAGTATTGGTAAACAATGTTAATATATAACTCAGTATTGGTAAACAATGTTAATAGATAACTCAGTATTGGTAAACAATGTTAATAGATAACTCAGTATTGGTAAAAAATGTTAATATATAACTCAGTATTGGTAAACAATGTTAATATATAACTCAGTATTGGTAAACAATGTTAATATATAACTCAGTATTGGTAACCAATGTTAATAGATAACTCAGTATTGGTAAACAATGTTAATATATAACTCAGTATTGGTAAACCATGTTAATAGATAACTCAGTATTGGTAAACAATGTTAATATATAACTCAGTATTGGTAAACAATGTTAATATATAACTCAGTATTGGTAAACAATGTTAATATATAACTTAGTATTGGTAAACAATGTTAATAGATAACTCAGTATTGGTAAACAATCTTAATAGATAACTCAGTATTGGTAAACAATGTTAATATATAACTCAGCATTGGTAAACAATGTTAATATATAACTCAGCATTGGCAAAACAATGTAATTAGAAAACTCAGTATTGGTAAAGAATGTTAATATATAACTCAGTATTGGTAAAGAATGTTAATATATAACTCAGTATTGGTAAACCATGTTAATAGATAACTCAGTATTGGTAAACAATGTTAATATATAACTCAGTATTGGTAAACAATGATAATATATAACTCAGTATTGGTAAACAATGTTAATATATAACTCAGTATTGGTAAACCATGTTAATAGATAACTCAGTATTGGTAAACAATGTTAATATATAACTCAGTATTGGTAAACAATGTTAATATATACCTCAGTATTGGTAAACAATGTTAATATATAACTCAGTATTGGTAAACAATGTTAATAGATAACTCAGTATTGGTAAACAATGTTAATCGATAACTCAGTATTGGTAAACAATGTTAAAAGATAACTCAGTAGTGGTAAACAATGTTAATATATAACTCAGTATTGGTAAACAATGTTAATATATAACTCAGTATTGGTAAACAATGTTAATCGATAACTCAGTATTGGTAAACAATGTTAAAAGATAACTCAGTAGTGGTAAACAATGTTAATATATAACTCAGTATTGGTAAACAATGTTAATATATAACTTCGTATTGGTAAACAATGTTAAAAGATAACTCAGTATTGGTAAACAATGTTAATAGATAAATCAGTATTTGTAAACAATGTTAATATATAACTCAGTATTGGTAAACAATGTTAATATATAACTCAGCATTGGTAAAACAATGTTAATAGATAACTCAGTATTGGTAAACAATGTTATATATAACTCAGTATTGGTAATCAATGTTATATATAACTCAGTATTGGTAAACAATGTTAATAAATAACTCAGTATTGGTAAACGATGTTAATATATAACTCAGTATTTGTAAACAATGTTAATAGATAACTCAGTATTGGTAAACAATGTTAATATATAACTCAGTATTGGTAAACAATGTTATATAACTCAATATTGGTAAACAATGTTAATATATAACTCAGTATTGGTAAACAATGTTAATAGATAACTCAGTATTGGTAAACAATGTTAATATATAACTCAGTATTGGTAAACAATGTTAATATATAACTCAGTATTGGTAAACAATGTTAATATATAACTCAGTATTGGTAAACAATGTTAATAGATAACTCAGTATTGGTAAACAATGTTAATAGATAACTCAGTAGTGGTAAACAATGTTAATATATAACTCAGTATTGGTATACAATGTTAATATATAACTTAGTATTGGTAAACAATGTTAATATATAACTCAGTATTGGTAAACAATGTTATATATAACTCAGTATTGGTAAACAATGTTAATATATAACTCAGTATTGGTAAACAATGTTAATAGATAACTCAGTATTGGTAAACAATGTTAATATATAACTCAGTATTGGTAAACAATGTTATATATGACTCAGTATTGGTAAACAATGTTAATATATAACTCAGTATTGGTAAACAATGTTAATAGATAACTCAGTATTGGTAAACAATGTTAATAGATAACTCAGTATTGGTAAACAATGTTAATATATAACTCAGTATTGGTAAACAATGTTAATATATAACTCAGCATTGGTAAACAATGTTAATATATAGCTCAGCATTGGTAAACAATGTTAATATATAACTAAGCATTGGTAAACAATGTTAATATATAACTCAGTATTGGTAAACAATGTTAATAGATAACTCAGTATTGGTAAACAATGTTAATATATAACTCAGTATTGGTAAACAATGTTAATAGATAACTCAGTATTGGTAAACAATGTTAATATATAACTCAGTATTGGTAAACAATGTTAATATATAACTCAGTATTGGTAAACAATGTTAATATATAACTCAGTATTGGTAAACAATGTTAATAGATAACTCAGTATTGGTAAACAATGTTAATAGATAACTCAGTATTGGTAAACAATGCTAATAGATAACTCAGTATTGGTAAACAATGTTAATAGATAACTCAGTATTGGTAAACAATGTTAATAGATAACTCAGTATTGGTAAACAATGTTAATATATAACTCAGCATTGGTAAACAATGTAAATATACAACTCAGTATTGGTAAACAATGTTAATGGATAATTCAGCATTGGTAAACAATGTTAATATATAACTCAGTATTGGTAAACAATGTTAATATATAACTCAGTATTGGTAAACAATGTTAATAGATAACTCAGTATTGGTAAACAATGTTAATAGATAACTCAGTATTGGTAAACAATGTTAATATATAACTCAGTATTGGTAAACAATGTTAATAGATAACTCAGTATTGGTAAACAATGTTAATAGATAACTCAGTATTGGTAAACAATGTTAATATATAACTCAGCATTGGTAAACAATGTTAATATATAACTCAGCATTGGTAAACAATGTTAATATATAACTCAGCATTGGTAAACAATGTTAATATATAACTCAGCATTGGTAAACAATGTAAATATACAACTCAGTATTGGTAAACAATGTTAATGGATAATTCAGCATTGGTAAACAATGTTAATATATAACTCAGTATTGGTAAACAATGTTAATATATAACTCAGTATTGTTAAACAATGTTAATAGATAATTCAGTATTGGTAAACAATGTTAATATATAACTCAGTATTGGTAAAGAATGTTATATATGACTCAGTATTGGTAAACAATGTTAATATATAACTCAGTATTGGTAAAGAATGTTATATATGACTCAGTATTGGTAAACAATGTTAATATATAACTCAGTATTGGTAAACAATGTTAATAGATAACTCAGTATTGGTAAACAATGTTAATATATAACTCAGCATTGGTAAAACAATGTTAATAGATAACTCAGTATTGGTAAACAATGTTATATATAACTCAGTATTGGTAATCAATGTTATATATAACTCAGTATTGGTAAACAATGTTAATAAATAACTCAGTATTGGTAAACGATGTTAATATATAACTCAGTATTTGTAAACAATGTTAATAGATAACTCAGTATTGGTAAACAATGTTAATATATAACTCAGTATTGGTAAACAATGTTAATAGATAACTCAGTATTGGTAAACAATGTTAATATATAACTCAGTATTGGTAAACAATGTTAATATATAACTCAGTATTGGTAAACAATGTTAATAGATAACTCAGTATTGGTAAAGAATGTTATATATGACTCAGTATTGGTAAACAATGTTAATATATAACTCAGTATTGGTAAACAATGTTAATAGATAACTCAGTATTGGTAAACAATGTTAATAGATAACTCAGTATTGGTAAACAATGTTAATATATAACTCAGTATTGGTAAACAATGTTAATATATAACTCAGCATTGGTAAACAATGTTAATATATAACTCAGTATTGGTAAACAATGTTAATATATAACTCAGCATTGGTAAACAATGTTAATATATAGCTCAGCATTGGTAAACAATGTTAATATATAACTAAGCATTGGTAAACAATGTTAATATATAACTCAGTATTGGTAAACAATGTTAATAGATAACTCAGTATTGGTAAACAATGCTAATATATAACTCAGTATTGGTAAACAATGTTAATAGATAACTCAGTATTGGTAAACAATGTTAATATATAACTCAGTATTGGTAAACAATGTTAATATATAACTCAGTATTGGTAAACAATGTTAATATATAACTCAGTATTGGTAAACAATGTTAATAGATAACTCAGTATTGGTAAACAATGTTAATAGATAACTCAGTATTGGTAAACAATGCTAATAGATAACTCAGTATTGGTAAACAATGTTAATATATAACTCAGTATTGGTAAAGAATGTTAATATATAACTCAGCATTGGTAAACAATGTTAATACATAACTCAGCATTGGTAAACAATGTTAATATATAACTCAGTATTGGTAAACAATGTTAATAGATAACTCAGTATTGGTAAACAATGTTAATAGATAACTCAGTATTGGTAAACAATGTTAATATATAACTCAGTATTGGTAAACAATGTTAATAGATAACTCAGTATTGGTAAAGAATGTTATATATGACTCAGTATTGGTAAACAATGTTAATATATAACTCAGTATTGGTAAACAATGTTAATAGATAACTCAGTATTGGTAAACAATGTTAATAGATAACTCAGTATTGGTAAACAATGTTAATATATAACTCAGTATTGGTAAACAATGTTAATATATAACTCAGCATTGGTAAACAATGTTAATATATAGCTCAGCATTGGTAAACAATGTTAATATATAACTAAGCATTGGTAAACAATGTTAATATATAACTCAGTATTGGTAAACAATGTTAATAGATAACTCAGTATTGGTAAACAATGTTAATATATAACTCAGTATTGGTAAACAATGTTAATAGATAACTCAGTATTGGTAAACAATGTTAATATATAACTCAGTATTGGTAAACAATGTTAATATATAACTCAGTATTGGTAAACAATGTTAATATATAACTCAGTATTGGTAAACAATGTTAATAGATAACTCAGTATTGGTAAACAATGTTAATAGATAACTCAGTATTGGTAAACAATGCTAATAGATAACTCAGTATTGGTAAACAATGTTAATATATAACTCAGTATTGGTAAAGAATGTTAATATATAACTCAGCATTGGTAAACAATGTTAATATATAACTCAGTATTGGTAAACAATGTTAATAGATAACTCAGTATTGGTAAACAATGTTAATAGATAACTCAGTATTGGTAAACAATGTTAATATATAACTCAGTATTGGTAAACAATGTTAATATATAACTCAGCATTGGTAAACAATGTTAATATATAGCTCAGCATTGGTAAACAATGTTAATATATAACTAAGCATTGGTAAACAATGTTAATATATAACTCAGTATTGGTAAACAATGTTAATAGATAACTCAGTATTGGTAAACAATGTTAATATATAACTCAGTATTGGTAAACAATGTTAATAGATAACTCAGTATTGGTAAACAATGTTAATATATAACTCAGTATTGGTAAACAATGTTAATATATAACTCAGTATTGGTAAACAATGTTAATATATAACTCAGTATTGGTAAACAATGTTAATAGATAACTCAGTATTGGTAAACAATGTTAATAGATAACTCAGTATTGGTAAACAATGCTAATAGATAACTCAGTATTGGTAAACAATGTTAATATATAACTCAGTATTGGTAAAGAATGTTAATATATAACTCAGCATTGGTAAACAATGTTAATACATAACTCAGTATTGGTAAACAATGTTAATATATAACTCAGTATTGGTAAACAATGTTAATAGATAATTCAGTATTGGTAAACAATGTTAATAGATAACTCAGTATTGGTAAACAATGTTAATATATAACTCAGTATTGGTAAACAATGTTAATATATAACTCAGTATTGGTAAACAATGTTAATATATGACTCAGTATTGGTAACCAATGTTAATAGATAACTCAGTATTGGTAAACAATGTTAATATATAACTCAGTATTGGTAAACCATGTTAATAGATAACTCAGTATTGGTAAACAATGTTAATATATAACTCAGTATTGGTAAACAATGTTAATATATAACTCAGTATTGGTAAACAATGTTAATATATAACTTAGTATTGGTAAACAATCTTAATAGATAACTCAGTATTGGTAAACAATCTTAATAGATAACTCAGTATTGGTAAACAATGTTAATATATAACTCAGCATTGGTAAACAATGTTAATACATAACTCAGCATTGGCAAAACAATGTTAATAGATAACTCAGTATTGGTAAAGAATGTTAATATATAACTCAGTATTGGTAAAGAATGTTAATATATAACTCAGTATTGGTAAACCATGTTAATAGATAACTCAGAATTGGTAAACAATGTTAATATATAACTCAGTATTGGTAAACAATGTTAATATATAACTCAGTATTGGTAAACAATGTTAATATATAACTCAGTATTGGTAAACAATGTTAATAGATAACTCAGTATTGGTAAACAATGTTAATAGATAACTCAGTATTGGTAAACAATGTTAATATATAACTCAG
Source organism: Petromyzon marinus (assembly GCF_048934315.1). NCBI lineage: Eukaryota > Metazoa > Chordata > Hyperoartia > Petromyzontiformes > Petromyzontidae > Petromyzon > Petromyzon marinus. The sequence goes on from NW_027423046.1 coordinate 3,060,266, forward strand.
TATTGGTAAACAATGTTAATATATAACTCAGTATTGGTAAACAATGTTAATCGATAACTCAGTATTGGTAAACAATGTTAATAGATAACTCAGTAGTGGTAAACAATGTTAATATATAACTCAGTATTGGTAAACAATGTTAATATATAACTTCGTATTGGTAAACAATGTTAAAAGATAACTCAGTATTGGTAAACAATGTTAATAGATAAATCAGTATTTGTAAACAATGTTAATATATAACTCAGTATTGGTAAACAATGTTAATATATAACTCAGCATTGGTAAAACAATGTTAATAGATAACTCAGTATTGGTAAACAATGTTATATATAACTCAGTATTGGTAATCAATGTTATATATAACTCAGTATTGGTAAACAATGTTAATAAATAACTCAGTATTGGTAAACGATGTTAATATATAACTCAGTATTTGTAAACAATGTTAATAGATAACTCAGTATTGGTAAACAATGTTAATATATAACTCAGTATTGGTAAACAATGTTAATATATAACTCAGTATTGGTAAACAATGTTAATAGATAACTCAGTATTGGTAAACAATGTTAATAGATAACTCAGTAGTGGTAAACAATGTTAATATATAACTCAGTATTGGTATACAATGTTAATATATAACTTAGTATTGGTAAACAATGTTAATAGATAACTCAGTATTGGTAAACAATATTAATATATAACTCAGTATTGGTAAACAATGTTAATAGATAACTCAGTATTGGTAAACAATGTTAATAGATAACTCAGTATTGGCAAACAATGTTAATATATAACTCAGTATTGGTAAACAATGTTATATATAACTCAGTATTGGTAAACAATGTTAATATATAACTCAGTATTGGTAAACAATGTTAATAGATAACTCAGTATTGGTAAACAATGTTAATATATAACTCAGTATTGGTAAACAATGTTACATATGACTCAGTATTGGTAAACAATGTTAATATATAACTCAGTATTGGTAAACAATGTTAATAGATAACTCAGTATTGGTAAACAATGTTAATAGATAACTCAGTAGTGGTAAACAATGTTAATATATAACTCAGTATTGGTATACAATGTTAATATATAACTTAGTATTGGTAAACAATGTTAATAGATAACTCAGTATTGGTAAACAATATTAATATATAACTCAGTATTGGTAAACAATGTTAATAGATAACTCAGTATTGGTAAACAATGTTAATATATAACTCAGTATTGGTAAACAATGTTAATAGATAACTCAGTATTGGTAAACAATGTTAATATATAACTCAGTATTGGTAAACAATGTTATATATGACTCAGTATTGGTAAACAATGTTAATAGATAACTCAGTATTGGTAAACAATGTTAATAGATAACTCAGTATTGGTAAACAATGTTAATATATAACTCAGTATTGGTAAACAATGTTAATATATAACTCAGCATTGGTAAACAATGTTAATATATAACTCAGCATTGGTAAACAATGTTAATATATAACTAAGCATTGGTAAACAATGTTAATATATAACTCAGTATTGGTAAACAATGTTAATAGATAACTCAGTATTGGTAAACAATGTTAATATATAACTCAGTATTGGTAAACAATGTTAATAGATAACTCAGTATTGGTAAACAATGTTAATATATAACTCAGTATTGGTAAACAATGTTAATATATAACTCAGTATTGGTAAACAATGTTAATATATAACTCAGTATTGGTAAACAATGTTAATAGATAACTCAGTATTGGTAAACAATGTTAATAGATAACTCAGTATTGGTAAACAATGCTAATAGATAACTCAGTATTGGTAAACAATGTTAATATATAACTCAGTATTGGTAAAGAATGTTAATATATAACTCAGCATTGGTAAACAATGTTAATACATAACTCAGCATTGGTAAACAATGTTAATATATAACTCAGTATTGGTAAACAATGTTAATAGATAATTCAGTATTGGTAAACAATGTTAATATATAACTCAGTATTGGTAAACAATGTTAATATATAACTCAGTATTGGTAAACAATATTAATATATAACTCAGTATTGGTAAAGAATGTTAATATATAACTCAGTATTGGTAAACAATGATAATATATAACTCAGTATTGGTAAACAATGTTAATAGATAACTCAGTATTGGTAAACAATGTTAATAGATAACTCAGTATTGGTAAACAATGTTAATATATAACTCAGTATTGGTAAACAATGTTAATATATAACTCAGCATTGGTAAACAATGTTAATATATAACTCAGCATTGGTAAACAATGTTAATATATAACTCAGCATTGGTAAACAATGTAAATATACAACTCAGTATTGGTAAACAATGTTAATAGATAATTCAGCATTGGTAAACAATGTTAATATATAACTCAGTATTGGTAAACAATGTTAATATATAACTCAGCATTGGTAAACAATGTTAATATATAACTCAGTGTTGGTAACCAATGTTAATAGATAACTCAGTATTGGTAAACAATGTTAATATATAACTCAGCATTGGTAAAAAATGTTAATATATAACTCAGTATTGGTAAACAATGTTAATATATAACTCACCATTGGTAAACAATGTTAATATATAACTCAGTATTGGTAAACAATGATAATATATAACTCAGCATTGGTAAACAATGTTAATATATAACTCAGCATTGGTTAGCAATGATAATATATTAACTCAGTATTAGTAAACAATGTTAATATATAACTCAGTACTGGTAAACAATGTTAATATATAACTCAGTATTGGTAAACAATGATAATATATAACTCAGTATTGGTAAACAATGTTAATATATAACTCAGTATTGTTAAACAATGTTAATATATAACTAAGTATTGATAAACAATGATAATATATAACTCAGCATTGGTAAACAATGTTAATATATAACTCAGCATTGGTAAACAATGATAATATATTAACTCAGTATTGGTAAACAATGTTAATATATAACTCAGTACTGGTAAACAATGTTAATATATAACTCAGTATTGGTAAACAATGTTAATATATAACTCAGTATTGGTAAACAATGTTAATAGATAACTCAGTATTGGTAAACAATGTTAATATATAACTCAGTATTGGTAAACAATGTTAATATATAACTCAGTATTGGTAAACAATGTTAATATATACCTCAGTATTGGTAAACAATGATAATATATAACTCAGTATTGGTAAACAATGTTAATATATAACTCAGCATTGGTAAACAATGTTAATATATAACTCAGTATTGGTAAACAATGATAATATATAACTCAGCATTGGTAAACAATGGTAATATATTAACTCAGTATTGGTAAACAATGTTAATATATAACTCAGTATTGGTAAACAATGTTAATATATAACTCAGCATTGGTAAAACAATGTTAATAGATAACTCAGTATTGGTAAACAATGTTATATATAACTCAGTATTGGTAATCAATGTTATATATCACTCAGTATTGGTAAACAATGTTAATAAATAACTCAGTATTGGTAAACGATGTTAATATATAACTCAGTATTTGTAAACAATGTTAATAGATAACTCAGTATTGGTAAACAATGTTAATATATAACTCAGTATTGGTAAACAATGTTAATATATAACTCAGTATTGGTAAACAATGTTAATATATAACTCAGTATTGGTAAACAATGTTAATAGATAACTCAGTAGTGGTAAACAATGTTAATATATAACTCAGTATTGGTATACAATGTTAATATATAACTTAGTATTGGTAAACAATGTTAATAGATAACTCAGTATTGGTAAACAATATTAATATATAACTCAGTATTGGTAAACAATGTTAATAGATAACTCAGTATTGGTAAACAATGTTAATAGATAACTCAGTATTGGCAAACAATGTTAATATATAACTCAGTATTGGTAAACAATGTTATATATAACTCAGTATTGGTAAACAATGTTAATATATAACTCAGTATTGGTAAACAATGTTAATAGATAACTCAGTATTGGTAAACAATGTTAATATATAACTCAGTATTGGTAAACAATGTTACATATGACTCAGTATTGGTAAACAATGTTAATATATAACTCAGTATTGGTAAACAATGTTAATAGATAACTCAGTATTGGTAAACAATGTTAATAGATAACTCAGTAGTGGTAAACAATGTTAATATATAACTCAGTATTGGTATACAATGTTAATATATAACTTAGTATTGGTAAACAATGTTAATAGATAACTCAGTATTGGTAAACAATATTAATATATAACTCAGTATTGGTAAACAATGTTAATAGATAACTCAGTATTGGTAAACAATGTTAATAGATAACTCAGTATTGGCAAACAATGTTAATATATAACTCAGTATTGGTAAACAATGTTATATATAACTCAGTATTGGTAAACAATGTTAATATATAACTCAGTATTGGTAAACAATGTTAATAGATAACTCAGTATTGGTAAACAATGTTAATATATAACTCAGTATTGGTAAACAATGTTATATATGACTCAGTATTGGTAAACAATGTTAATAGATAACTCAGTATTGGTAAACAATGTTAATAGATAACTCAGTATTGGTAAACAATGTTAATATATAACTCAGTATTGGTAAACAATGTTAATATATAACTCAGCATTGGTAAACAATGTTAATATATAACTCAGCATTGGTAAACAATGTTAATATATAACTAAGCATTGGTAAACAATGTTAATATATAACTCAGTATTGGTAAACAATGTTAATAGATAACTCAGTATTGGTAAACAATGTTAATATATAACTCAGTATTGGTAAACAATGTTAATAGATAACTCAGTATTGGTAAACAATGTTAATATATAACTCAGTATTGGTAAACAATGTTAATATATAACTCAGTATTGGTAAACAATGTTAATATATAACTCAGTATTGGTAAACAATGTTAATAGATAACTCAGTATTGGTAAACAATGTTAATAGATAACTCAGTATTGGTAAACAATGCTAATAGATAACTCAGTATTGGTAAACAATGTTAATATATAACTCAGTATTGGTAAAGAATGTTAATATATAACTCAGCATTGGTAAACAATGTTAATATATAACTCAGTATTGGTAAACAATGTTAATAGATAATTCAGTATTGGTAAACAATGTTAATATATAACTCAGTATTGGTAAACAATGTTAATATATAACTCAGCATTGGTAAACAATGTTAATATATAACTCAGCATTGGTAAACAATGTTAATATATAACTCAGCATTGGTAAACAATGTAAATATACAACTCAGTATTGGTAAACAATGTTAATAGATAATTCAGCATTGGTAAACAATGTTAATATATAACTCAGTATTGGTAAACAATGTTAATATATAACTCAGCATTGGTAAACAATGTTAATATATAACTCAGCATTGGTAAACAATGTTAATATATAACTCAGCATTGGTAAACAATGTAAATATACAACTCAGTATTGGTAAACAATGTTAATAGATAATTCAGCATTGGTAAACAATGTTAATATATAACTCAGTATTGGTAAACAATGTTAATATATAACTCAGCATTGGTAAACAATGTTAATATATAACTCAGTGTTGGTAACCAATGTTAATAGATAACTCAGTATTGGTAAACAATGTTAATATATAACTCAGCATTGGTAAAAAATGTTAATATATAACTCAGTATTGGTAAACAATGTTAATATATAACTCACCATTGGTAAACAATGTTAATATATAACTCAGTATTGGTAAACAATGATAATATATAACTCAGCATTGGTAAACAATGTTAATATATAACTCAGTATTGTTAAACAATGTTAATATATAACTAAGTATTGATAAACAATGATAATATATAACTCAGTACTGGTAAACAATGTTAATATATAACTCAGTATTGGTAAACAATGATAATATATAACTCAGTATTGGTAAACAATGTTAATATATAACTCAGTATTGTTAAACAATGTTAATATATAACTAAGTATTGATAAACAATGATAATATATAACTCAGCATTGGTAAACAATGTTAATATATAACTCAGCATTGGTAAACAATGATAATATATTAACTCAGTATTGGTAAACAATGTTAATATATAACTCAGTACTGGTAAACAATGTTAATATATAACTCAGTATTGGTAAACAATGTTAATATATAACTCAGTATTGGTAAACAATGTTAATAGATAACTCAGTATTGGTAAACAATGTTAATATATAACTCAGTATTGGTAAACAATGTTAATATATAACTCAGTATTGGTAAACAATGTTAATATATACCTCAGTATTGGTAAACAATGATAATATATAACTCAGTATTGGTAAACAATGTTAATATATAACTCAGCATTGGTAAACAATGTTAATATATAACTCAGTATTGGTAAACAATGATAATATATAACTCAGCATTGGTAAACAATGGTAATATATTAACTCAGTATTGGTAAACAATGTTAATATATAACTCAGTATTGGTAAACAAGTAGCCCAGTTCTGTATTATTCTCGTGGCCACAGTATGACATTGAGACGCCTGGTCTACACACACACATATATAATCTGCTATTTTTATTCCCCGTTAACTCCACACGTGAACTATTTCTCCACCTTAATGAATGATTTGCAACTCTGCTGTATAAACGGATCTCCACTTGTTGTAGGTGGAGGAGGGTCAGTGGGCTAGGAGCCAGGATTTTGACTTTGGGGGGGGGGGTTGCTGACTTCAATATTCTGAGACATCTCAGTGTGTTGACGTTTTACAATGGGCCGCCACAAATGTATAAAACTAATTTTAATTGGATTTGAACGCGGAGTTTATTAATAGGTGACAGCACACGAGGTGACAACACACGTGGTGACATCACACGTGGTGGTGACATCACACGTGGTGGTGACAGCACACGAGGTGGTGACACCACACGTGGTGGTGACACCACACGTGGTGGTGACACCACACGTGGTGGTGACATCACACGTGGTGGTGACAACACACGTGGTGGTGACAACACACGTGGTGGTGACATCACACGTGGTGGTGACAACACACGTGGTGGTGACATCACACGTGGTGGTGACAACACACGTGGTGGTGACAACACACGTGGTGACATCACACGTGGTGACATCACACATGGTGGTGACAACACACGTGGTGGTGACAACACACGTGGTGGTGACATCACACGTGGTGGTGACAACACACGTGGTGGTGACAACACACGTGGTGGTGACAACACACGTGGTGGTGACAACACACGTGGTGGTGACATCACACGAGGTGGTGACAGCACACGAGATGATGACAACACACGTGGTGGTGGTGACATCACACGAGGTGGTGACAACACACGTGGTGGTGACATCACACGTGGTGGTGACATCACACGAGGTGGTGACAACACACGTGGTGGTGACAACACACGTGGTGGTGACAACACACGTGGTGGCGACATCACACGTGGTGGTGACATCACACGAGGTGACAACACACGTGGTGGTGACAACACACGTGGTGGTGACATCACACGTGGTGGTGACAACACACGTGGTGGTGACATCACACGTGGTGGTGACATCACACGTGGTGGTGACATCACACGTGGTGGTGACATCACACGAGGTGGTGACAACACACGTGGTGGTGACAACACACGTGGTGGTGACATCACACGTGGTGGTGACATCACACGTGGTGGTGACATCACACGAGGTGACATCACACGAGGTGGTGACATCACACGTGGTGACAACACACGTGGTGGTGACAGCCTGCAGGGAAGCACACGAGGTCCCCGACTTACGACGATCCCCGACTTACGACGATCCCCGACTTACGCTATTTCGATCTTACAATCTTACGATAAGACAAAATTGTTAAAATCTTTTAAATTTCGCGCGGCAGGCAAACGCAGCGGCGCGCGAGGTACGAATCTTGGCGAGTACAGTACAACATACGATACGTTACGTTCAATGCATGTTTAAAGTTGTTATAGCAATACAGTATTGTAATAAATACATACGGTATATAGTTTATACAGTACTACTGTAAATTATCTGTTTTTGCTAAATAATCACCATTCTGTAAGACTCCCGGTTAGGCTAAGGACGATATTTCCGAGTTACGGTGTTGGTCGCTGTAACGCAACTCCGTCGTAAGTCGAGGACTACCCTGGAAACGCCTTACACACAATAACAACAACAACGTTTTATTATTAAACAACGCTTTCTTATTTTAAAGTGCGCTAAAAGGTAAAGAAGAAGAAGAAGTCGAGTGGACAACGGGAAGTGGACGACGTTTTGATCACAAGCTTTAAAGATTAACAATAATAATAACAATAATAATAACAACAATAAATAGTTTATAACTCACCGCCGTGAGAGAAGGACGTGGCGCCTGCTTCCCCAGCGAGGCGATTCCACACTTTAGGGACCGCGGCGTTTCATTGACCTAGCCAAAAAAAAACATCAAATTAAATAATACGTCCATACAAAAAAATTTGTAATTGCTTTAAAAGAGCCGCTTAATTGATTGATTACTTTATAAATTAATCTTCAACGTGCTACTTTTTTGTGTGTGTGTGTTATGCTGTCCGTAACTCGTTAACACGTGCACGAAGCAGGCGCGCCTCAGACACGCGGCGCCTGCTCGTCGCGCGAGACGATTCCGCAGTTTAGGGACCGCGGCGTTTTTCCCACCTGCGCAAATTTTTTAAAGATGCCGTCCATAAATCTTATTTTTAATTGCTGGAAAGGAGGCAATGAATTGATGAATTGATGCCGATTTTAATACAGGCTATGCATCGTCACCGCGTGCAACATGTGTGATTGATTGGATGACAGGAAGTAGACTACATTTTTATTACAAGAATTTGACCACGACAAACAGGGGAATCAAGTTCGGTAAAAGCGTTGAAAAATTTAGAAGGGGAAGAAATTACTCCATCGAGAACACAACATTTTAATTCAAACCCAGTAACCATGCAACGTTGAGCCAACGTTGGCATTTGGTTAACATAGATGTACACACACAGTGTGATTAACATGGTGTACACACACAGTGTGATTAACATGGTGTACACACACACTGTGATTAACATAGGTGTACACACAGTGTGGTTAACATGGTGTACACACACAGTGTGATTAACATGGTGTACATACACAGTGTTACTATTATGATGGGCTCATCTTGCCTTAGCAGTAGTGTGACATCAGACGCTGAGTTTGTATTGTATTTTTCTCAAGCAGCTTTGAATTAGCCCAGCTAATTGACCCCGCGGTGTGAAAGTGGTAACTCTACATGTGTGGCTTGTGTTGTATACGGCCCTTTTTCCACAATTAATATCCATAAGAATATTTACGGATGCATACACCTAGATTTCTTTTTCCTTTCTTTCGTGACAAACAATATATATATTTTTTAATGAATCAAACCAGTAAGCCAGAAACACGAAAAACCAGATGTCGGTCATAAACAGACCATTAAAGAATAAAGAAATAATAAAACTCTCAAGGCGAGGATGTAACAGCTATCGGCGAAAATCTCCAGATGAACAAGAGTTTGATGGGCCCCTTAGGAAAGGTCCCTCCGAGGTCAGAACACCAAGAGAGCAGACGCCAGACGCCAACAGGGTAAATCGTATACATATTCTTTTCCTTATTTTCCAGTAAAGCAACAAAAAAATTAAAAGGCAACAACAAGAATAAGATAAAAGTAGCGAGCCTAACGCTCACTCCAATTAAGAACAGGCCACCAGACACATCAGTGAATTATTATCCAATGATTAATTCGCTATCAAATGATTTTCACCTTTAATACTTTTACTGTTAAAACAAAGCTTGGAGCAAGAATACCGAGTCACATCAAAGGTTATCGAGAAGGAATGAGACAACGAGCAAACTTGCGAAAGAGTTTAAACAATATTCCAAGCAACCCCGACCACCTTTGTCTCTCTCACAGCGCGGAGAAGCAGGAATTACACCTTATCACAAGGGGCCATCTGGAAAAGCCAGCCGGGTTTGATGAGGAGACACACCCACCCCACACACGGCAACCAGGCAAAGAAAGTTTTAAAGAAAATTGCAAAATAATATTAATAATAACAACGTGTTAACCTTACACGACATTCCATTATAGAACCTTACAGAACCAAGGGATATGGATTCCAACAATCAAGAAATGGACCTCTTAAACTCAGGATGATAATTATTTTTCTTTTTAATAATTCCATCATAACAATTCGAACCTCGGTAAAACCGAGAGGTGTCGGGAAGACGTAGTTACAAACACGAGTCTTGGCGAACATGGGACCAAATGGTATTTGAGAAAAATAAGTCGAAAGTATAAAGAGGTGCTCCCGACCACCTTTGTCTCTCCCGACCACCTTTGTCTTTCCCTGCAGCACGTGATAAAATGCATACGCTCGGAAGAGCATCTTCACTTGGAAATAAATCAAATACTATGAATCACAAGCAGGATCATAACTGTGTATGATAAGATACCAACTGTGATGTGAAATGTTAAACTTAAAAAAAAAATCTTAACCATTTCTTTGTGCGTCGGAACGCGAACGGAAAAGGGGGGGGGGAACCCGCCCCTCTCTCTGGGTGGAGGGATCAGACAACCAGACGCCACCGAGATGAATCGAGGTGTCTGTTGTCTTGATGTTTATGGCTTGAGGAAAGACCCGAACAGGGCCATGTCATAAATGACACACACACAAACATACACACTGACACACGAACCCCCCCCACCGACATACGATCAGATCAAAGATAGCTCCACCTCGTGAGGGGGAGCCGAGAAGGGGAGAGATTTTTGGCATAAAAAGGAGCCGTTTCAGCATTGAAACCAACTCATCAGCCCTCGGGGGCAGCTCAACAGAAGAAGACTCATCTCAACTCAGCTCAACAGAAGAAGACTCATCTCAACTCAGCTCAACAGAAGAAGACTCATCTCTACTCATCTCAGCAGAAGACCCGCTCAACTCATCTCAGCAGGAGAGCAGCCATCACCGACGCCGGAAACGTCTCTACAACTCGCCGAATTGGCGAGTGTCGCCAATTGGCGACCCGCTGCCGCTGTTAGCGGCCAGCGCCACCACGAGCGAATCGTGAGCCTGCAATCTACAACCGCCGACGACGGAGCACCAGCGCGCCGCTGCGGGCGTGCTTCTAACGCCGTCTACCAGACGGTCATCTCAGCTACAACAACGCATCTACTCGTTCACCAACGTCCGTCGAGTCCGAACCAACTACTGAAAGAAGAATCAACTGATACGTATGATACACTGCCCCCCACTACACACAAACCAGACGTCTGCTTGACGCAAAGAATCGATTCTGAACATTGGCCTACTCTTTCACCACTCACACCATTCAACACACACACACACGGGTCATTAACAAAGCCTAAAAACCTCAAGCCATTGAACCATCCGTGATTGTGGAAACATCGCAACGACCGAGTGAATAATCCATCGTTTTTAAGAGTGTTCATAATTTTTCTCTGTAATATTGTGCTGGGGCTGTACTTCTAACCGCATAAATTACCAACTGACCCATTAACAAGGATTAATTCTTGGCTCCTCACCACGGAGCGCCGCTCGCGGGGATAGAGAGCTTGTTCAACCGGTTCCCTGTCAGGGGTCTGGCCACAATCAATTAAAAGATTGGCCCGAGATAAGGATCTCAAAAGGAAACATCGCCACCCATTGAGTCGCGTTGAGAAGTTGATTAGGAATACTTGAGTCGTTCGTTAATATTTGTCTTTCTGCATAACCTTGCCGGTATCCACGAATGAAATAACGAATTCAAACGCATATTTGTGCCTCCAAGAATAATACTGGTTGGAGTGCCCTGTCAACGAGTAGCGTTGCATAATAATCAGTCATCCTATTGTTAACAACGTGACAATAATTGCATTAAGGGCCGCGCATGATCAGTGACCTAATGCTGTTTTGTGTGACAATTCAAGTAACGAAGCATTGTGGCCATCGAGTGGTGTTGATAAGGCAATTAGAAGTATTACAGTCGAACGCTTTAAATTCATAATCGTTATGAATCAATGAACGAACATCAACGTGGTACTGTGCTGACGATTTCAAGCATAATAACTTCGCATATCAGAATGTATTAAGGATTGGATACGAATCAAAGACCAAGTGCCGTGTTGTGTAACAATTCAAGCATACGAGTTTGCATATTATAAAGTTAAGGTTTGATAGAATAGTTCGCATGTTTTTAATCTCTCTCTCAACAACCGATCGATTGCGTTACGCGTCGGGAATTAACCACAGGTGCCGCTATCGAGGTGAAACAACGCAATCGTGATGGTATCGTGTTAACGCTGTGTTGAAATTCCAAAATCCCGAGATTGAGTTTTTCATATTATCCAAAAATTAAAGTTAGCTAGAAATAAAATTGATTAAAGCAGAAGGTTTGTGTGTGATTCTTCCCGAAATTCTGCATAATATTGTTCTGCGTATGAGATCTGAATCCTGGGGACCTATCATAAGCACACTATCACCACATAATCCATAACACACATAATTCGTAATGTTCAATCGAGAGTAATCGTATCCTTATCGATAATACGGAATTAAAGAGCAGAGTCGAATCGACTCTCTCTCATTCACGCTCACAACGCCTGCGTCACTGCATACGATTAATTGCGTCATTCAAATTCATAACACAATCCTAGTCACCGAGGCTCGACCTGATAATCCATAACGACCTGCATTATCATAACCACGCCCACTCGCATAAATTAATACGATTATCTCTCGAATCAGCATAATTTATGCACATAATTACACTAATTAACATGATTTCGGATAAATTATGCAAATCTCAAATTTCATTTAATTTTCATTATTTTCATCAATTTTCATAACACCTATATATACAACACTTGCCAGAGGCAGTCTTTACTGCAGTGAGCATTGGTGATGATACCACACTGATGAATCTGATCAATGACTACATGGGCCTAGAGTTACCCATCTTTGTATTGGTGATGATACCACACTGATGAGTCTGATCAATGACTACATGGGCCTAGATTTACCCATCTCTGTATTGGTGATACCACACTGATGAGTCTGATAAATGACTACATGGGCCTAGAGTTACCCATCTCTGTATTGGTGATGATACCACACTGATGAGTCTGATCAATGACTACATGGGCCTAGAGTTACCCATCTCTGTATTGGTGATGATACCACACTGATGAGTCTGATCAATGACTAAATGGGCCTAGAGTTACCCATCTCTGTATTGGTGATGATACCACACTGATGAGTCTGATCAATGACTACATGGGCCTAGAGCTACCCATCTCTGTATTGGTGATGATACCACACTGATGAGTCTGATCAATGACTAAATGGGCCTAGAGTTACCCATCTCTGTATTGGTGCTACCTGACAGTCGGTCAGATTTGCTCAGATTTATTTTGACAGTGACCAAAGGTAAGAGAACCACAATGCACTGCTTAAGAAGAAACCGTTCGTGTTTATTTGCAAGTAAAACATGATTTTACAACCTGCGCTGTTATGATCGGATTTTTTCGTCAATTACAGGTTTAAATACTCTTTGTTGGTGATATTAGAGGAATTACCAACACTGGATCAGGACCACAAATACGAATATCTTGCCATGATCGTTTGAGTAGGAAGACAGTTTTATCAGAAACATATTTTTTTCTAAATTAATAATAGTCTAATACAATGAATGATTCCCTTGTCTCACATGCAAGAGATAATTCTGAACCTAAATGCTGTCACCCAGTCACACACAGGATTAAATGTGCCCATTTAAAGTGTACATAATTATCCACAATGAAATTACAGCATTACACCTGTCCGTAGCAGCATCTTTCACATGTCGATGCAGAAAACTTCGAACCTGACTCTGCCATCCCTACAATTACACGTAATTTCATTAATACACATTCTTTCTAAGAGGTGCATAAGTTATAAGGTCGCAATATATAAAAACAAGTAGCAGACACAGTTCGCACTGTTTAATGGAAGTGTCTGGGTGGCTTTGGGCTAACACTATGCCCCGAAACAGAGACATGAGATTGGTACAAATTCCATGCATGGTTATTTTTTATTTTAATGGCTAAACAGATGGCACATTATGTTCAGTGTATTTGGTAATGTTGTTCAGTGTAGCGCAGTGATAAAAGTGTCCAACCTATAACCAGATAGTTGCCAGTTCAATTCCCACACAAGAGGTAGATTCTACAATTATTCCAGTTTAACACGCAGGCTTTCGCGACCAATTATTCCTCCGGGATTGACGCAGTAAGTACCGCTTTGTGGAACGGCAACGATCGCTTCACAGACGTGTCCTTAAAAAATACCTTCATTGGCTGAGAAACTCCCGTGAAAATAAGCATCAACCAATGCTCACTTAGGCTTGAAGATATTTTCTTACTATGTCTCTTTGGCCATTTGAATTCATGGCCAAACATAAAATGGCCAGAGCGGAGCCGGGCCCCAACAGCGTGGCTTTTAACTGCAGGCCGACCCACTATTTGTCGGCGTTCGGCTGGCCTCTTGACCAGCGGAAGTCGGTTTGCGATATTCACAGGATTGCGTGCGGCACGACGCCTCATTAATAGAAATTTGCAACCGTCGCAAAGATTCTGCGACGCTTTCGTTGCCGGTAATCTACAGCCTCCTTGAACACCCCCCACCCCCACAGCTTGCCGACCAAAGCTCTGACGAGCTCAGCTTTGACCGACAACTCGCTCCGTGTTCTGCATTCCTGAAATCGGTGCCCTGCCGAAAACGCAACAGCAATCGCCGCACAGCCTGCCGATCTATCTGTTGTGCGGCTCGATGGCCAGGTTCCTGCTGACACACGGCTTGCGCGGCCAAAACGTGGTCATCCCAAATGTTGCCAAGGGTCTCTTTGCTGAACGGCGGCGGCAGCGGCGGCGACGACGACTCCATCTCCTGACCCACCTCCACAGGTGGCGTCTGCACCGACTTGGGCACCAGATGCTGCTCCTCCTGCTGCTGTTGTTGCTGCTGCTGCTGTGGCTGCTGCTGCTGTGGCTGCTGCTGTTGCTGCTGCTGTTGTTGTTGTTGCTGTGGCTGCTGCTGCAGCTACTGTGGCTGTTGCTGTGGCTGCTGCTGTGGCTGCTGCTGCTCCTCCTGCTGCTGTTGCTCCTGCTGCTGTTGTTGTTGTCGCTGCTGCTGCTGTTGCTGTGGTTTCTGCTGCTGCTGCTGTTGCTGCTGCTGTTGCTGCTGCTGCATCATTTGTTGCTGTTGTTGCTGCTGCTGTGGCTGCTGCTGTGGCTGTTGCTGCTGTTGCTGCTGCTGCTGTTGTTGCTGCTGTTGCTGCTGCTGTTGCTGTTGCTGCTGTTGCTGCTGCTGCTGTGGCTGCTGCTGTTGTTGTGGCTGCTGCTGTTGCTGCTGCTGTGGCTGCTGCTGTTGCTGCTGCTGCTGTAGTGGCTGTGGCTGCTGCTGCTGCTGCTGTAGAGTTGACTGGTGAAGAGGCACACGTGGTATGGCTGAGGCTGAGTGGGAGGGCTGCTCAGAGTGGACAGCAGGATTTTCCTGAAGCTCCATGACCTGCTTCCTGTTGAAGTTGTATTTACTGAAGAGTTCGAACACAGGGGGAGGACGTAGAGTTAGAACAGACACACAGGTCCATGCCTGTGTGTGTCTAATCATGTTAGGTTCAAGCCCATCTTGACACACACAGGTCCATGCCTATGTGTCTCATCATGTTAGGTTCAAGCCCATCTTGACACACACAGGTCCATGCCTGTGGGTCTAATCATGTTAGGTTCAAGCCCATCTTGACACACACAGGTCCATGCCTGTGTGTCTAATCATGTTAGGTTCAAGCCCATCTTGACACACACAGGTCCATGCATGTGGGTCTAATCATGTTAGGTTCAAGCCCATCTTGACACACACAGGTCCATACCTGTGGGTCTAATCATGTTAGGTTCAAGCCCATCTTGACACACACAGGTCCATGCCTGTGGGTCTAATCATGTTAGGTTCACGCCCATCTTGTGATCCTTGAACCCAATATCACACCGTGCCCTTGACAGCAATATAATAATTTAACATCAATAAAAACATCTAGGATGTACTGCAGTAATTAACACCACTGCATAGTACTGTCGTTTGTAGTAGTTTGTCCTCAATATAACATAAGTGGAAACAACCCTGGGGCAAAATCTGAAAACCATACTCTCCAATCTCTAAAAATTAAGAGTGTGCAACTTAATGTTGTTATGTTTAAATAACGGTTGCTAAGCACAGGCCCAAAATACTAAGAAGCCAGCAACAGCACCAGAGGAATGTCTAATCGTTTAGCGTTCATCTGCTTATTTAATTCAGCAAGGTGATGAGAAACCTCAACCATAAGGGCCCATCTACCAATGAGTCACAAGGCACCATGGGTAATGCTGGAGCGCCTCACCGAGTCTCAGGGCATCCGTGATGGACTAGGACGTGAAATTCGCACGCACAGGAATCCACATATCAGCTTCATTTAGTCGTAATGGATATTGCTTAAAATATTTGCCATCTGTTGCACAATGGCATACTCTTTTCGATTTGAAGCTTTCGTGACTGCAAGGATTAATCGTCTTTGGTTCTTTCGGTAAAGTCACCACGTAGAATGAGAATAAAATAATAAAATAACACAATAAAATTCTCACGACGTTTCGGCCACAACGCAAACAGGTCTGTACCATTCACCTGAAGACGGCCGCTTGCGTTGTGGCCGAAACGTCGTGAGAATTTTATTATTTTATTTTATTACTTTCTCACTCTACGTGGCGGTGACTTTACCGAAAGAACCAAATAAAATGGCATACTCGTTGTTTTTAGTAGTCTCTCGTCATGCCAACTTGACAACAGTATTTGTCCTCTGGAGATACTGGCCTCCACTGTGTGAATGTTGAATCGACACGACTACCTCGGTCCCACCGACATCGCTCATTTGACCTGGGAGACAACTTTCACTTTGACTAACAGTTAATCTTAAAGCAGTGATGGTTTGGGCAGCAGTGATGGTTCGGGCAGCGACGCATAACCTGTATTCAATTTTCCTTGGGTAAATTCGGCTTTAACGGGTAACCGGTATTGGTTTGTAAACAAAAATTGTGGAGAGAAAAGAGCACGTTGCTGCCTCGTGAGCCACAACTCAGCCTTAATAGGTCTCTTAAACGGTCACTTAGGAGAGCTTTGTGTTGTTTTGTCGTGCAAATCACCAAATCAGCTGCTCCACGCATGGCAGGATCATCTCCCAGGCAAGGCCAGTGAAGTGTTGCATGTACAGAGTCCACGCAGAGGGCAGCTTCACTTCTATACGGGCCAATGCTATGCTTGCAGCCGCCACCACGGATGGACGGAAACTCAGGAATACGTGGTCTGCATACACACAAACAAAGACAAAAACCCTCCGTTTAGCCTTAACAGACTGTTGGGGCAAGTGCTGCTAGCGAGTAGCAGCACCTATGAAGGTCGGCACTGTGGCACACGAGGGGGTGGGTGGCCAGCACCACGCCCGGCCGCCTTTGTCTCCCCAGTGCTGGCGATGTTTACACACCGCAATGAGTTACTCATTTGAGGCCGAGTCGACCTAGGGGAGGCCCAGGACCGGTTCAGATAATCGTCACCGGTGATAGCCATGAGCGGGCGAGGGACCAGGGTGTCCAGGGTCGTAGCTGCAGCGTAGCGCTAACCGCTACGCCACCTCTACCCTGCACACAGGAATGACAGGCAGGCACACACACAGACGCTTAAACGCACAAGCACCCAGTGAATGAGGAACGTTGGGCCAACGGCACCCTGAACATTTGAACAAACATTCCGACTAAAATTTTGATTTAAAGCTTTTGTGACTGCAGTAATTCATATTCTTACCTCTTTCGGTAAAGTCACGTTGAAGTGAAACAATAAAATAATAAAATATATATAAAACAATAAAAATTCTCACGACGTTTCGACCATAACACAAACGGTCATCATCAGGTGTGAAAAGCAACGGCAAGAAACATTTGAAAGAAATGTCGGTTCGCATTAAATTGTTTATTTTATTAACGGTATTTGTGTGTGTTTATTTATTTATTTATACAAACGTTAGCACTACGGGCAGCGATTTGGCAGTTTGTTTAGAAGGACGAGTCCATCTATGTTCTGAAAAGAGGAGGGGGGAGACGAAACATTAATGTATGTTGTCTGAAAGCCACCGTAAGCGTGAACAATCAATTAAGACCTGTTCACGCTTACGGTGGCTTTCAGACAGCATACATTAATTTTTCGTCTCCCCCCTCCTCTTTTCAGAACATAGATGGACTCGTCCTTCTAAATAAACTGCCAAATCGCTGCGCGTGGCGCTGACGTTTTTTTAAATAAACACCCCGTTTTAAAATAAATAAATTAATGCAAACCGACACACCTGATGACGACCGTTTGTGTTATGGTCGAAACGGCGTGAGAATTTTTATTGTTTATATATATTTAATTATTTTATTGTTTCCCTTCAACGTGACTTTACCGAAAGAGCTAAGAATATCAACATTCCGACGTTGGAAAAAAATATATTCGGTGACGTTTCAGGCACTGCCCCTTCTGTCGCCGGTCACCTTAGCGCTGCAAGGCCGGTGCCTACGAAGCGCTCCTCTACAGCTCTGCGAGCACCTTGCAGGGCGAGCTGAAGGAAGTGGGCCGTGTACTTGATGGTGTACGCGTGCCGGTAGGACGAGCCTCCAGCCGGGGCGTCCTCATGCCGCGACAGCCACAGGAAGTAGTCCACGAAGTGCGCCGCTGTGGGCGTGCACAGGTTCCAGTCGAGTGTACACAGCAGCAGGAACTGTGCAGGGGGGAGGCAGACGGGAGAGTGGGCTGGCACGGCACAGCTGCCACCACTCCGTGAAGCATTCAGTCCGCCACGCTGTTGCGTGTTGCCTGGAGGGTTTATTTGGTGCGTGGCTCGCAAAACAGTTCAAATGTCTGGTCAAGGAGTCAACTCGGCCCTTCGTCTGCACGGGTAAATGCAATGACCATCATATTAAATTTCGATTTAAAGCTTTCGTGACTGCAAGGATTCATCTTCTTTGGTTCTTTCGGTAAAGTCACCACGTAGAATGAGAATAAAATAATACATTGATAAAATAACAATAATATTCTCATTATTGTGTTATTTATTTTATCAAGTTATTATTTTATTCTCATTCTACGTGACTTTACCGAAAGAACCAAAGAAGACCATCATATTCTTTTGGGTCTTTCGGTAAAGCCACGTAGATTGAAAAATTAACAAAAAATATCACGACGTTTCGATCGCAACGCAAGCAAATCGTCACGGGGTGATTGTTTTACGGAGAGACTGAGCCCCACCATAGGAAGGGAGAATTTCCTGCACCACTCCACGTTCATTCGTCAGGTCTGCTGTGGTAATGTTATTCTGCAGCTTTTGCCTTCCTGTTATCTAGTAAGAAGACACGCTTCTATATTCAAATTCGGGCTGTACATTCAAATTGTTTACAGAATAATTAGTTGGCATGAAACAGAGATGATGTGTTCATACTCTTTGGGTCTTTGACGTTTCGATCGCAACACAAGCAATCACCTGAGGACAACTGCTTGTGGTGCCATCGAAACGTCGTGATTTTTTAAAATTATTTTTCCATCTACGTGACTTTACCGACAGACCCACAGAGTAATATTGTAAAGTAACAAGACGAAACAATTGGTTTCTTGAATCAAATCGTGACCTTCAATCATGACAATGCACCGAACGGTTCTGGGGTGAAACATTGCATGCCGAATTAATAGGGGCATGCAGCTACCTCCGTCTGCTGCAATTCCTCCTTGGACAGACTTAGCCCTTGCTTGGTCATCACCTCCAGCCGGTTCACCCAGTCCAGTCGCGGCACCTGCTCATCCATCTCCTCGAACTTGGCTGCGCAGGGTGTCAGGGACACGCATGCCGACGGTGAGCAAGCGACCAAGCGTACGAGCGAGAGATGAGCGAGTGATCGGGTGATCGGGTGGGTGGGTGGGCACGTGAGCGATTGACCGACCTGCTATAATGAGGTAGCAGATTGAGCAGGTGTAGAGGCAGAGGACGGTGATGTCGTGGCGGTCCATGAACACGTCTAACATCGCGATGGCCAGGTGGTGCGTGGCCACACCCAGCTGCAGCTGCTCGCTCAGAGTTGCCAGGAGGTCGACGAAGTGGCGACGGAGGTGCAGCTTGGGCGAGCGTGCGCAAAACCGAGGCAGCGACAGCTCCTGCGAGGGGGAAAAAACAGAGGACACGGGGTTGGGAGAGCAGTTGGGACGCTGTAGAGTTGGGTCAAGAGGTCAAGAGGTGTTTTGAAACGATAATAGATTATTCTGGGGGTCTAAGGAGGCGACGTGCCCGGTTACGGTCGGCCACAGCAGTTAATTTTCGCTGTCACGCAAACCAAGAGTGACAAAAGCCACGGGCCAAATTGTCTCCCTGTTCAAGCGAGTGAAAGATGGCGAAGAACTCATTCGGTAGTCCTCAGCCTATGATGAAAAAAAACCATAAGGTGTGGAGATCCGTACCTCCAAAGCACAGCCATTTTTATTCTTCCACAAGGTACCGTATCGCTCGTGTTATAGTCCCCGGAGAGATAGGGGGCCGGGTCGACCCGCTGGCCAGGATTGAACTTGCAACTTTCCCACTGCGAGTCGAGCACTCAAACGTACAAGCCGTGTAAATCAGTCCGTGGGATTTGCGTCTGCGTGTAGGAGGCCTATTAATGAGAGAGGCGGATACCTTCTCTCGAAGGACGCGGTAGACGTCGTCTGCCAACTCGCCTTGCCACCACTCGCTTCTGTCCATGTCTTGGTTAGTCGCTCGCGCCCTGTGCTCAGGAGTTTATTACTTGGTCAGGCACGTGCTGGGTACACACAAGTGTTCACGTGTGGAGTTTATTACTTGGACAGGCACGTGCTGGGTTCACACAAGTGGAGTTTATTACTCGGACAGGCACGTGCTGGGTACACACAAGTGTTAACGAGTGGAGTTTATTACTCGCACAGGCACGTGCTGGGTTCACACAAGTGTTCACGAGTGGAGTTTATTACTTGGACAGGCACGTGATGGGTGCACACAAGTGTTCACGAGTGGAGTTTATTACTCGGACAGGCATGTGCTGGGTACACACACAAGTGTTCACGTGTGGAGTTTATTACTCGGGCAGGCACGTGCTGGGTACACACAAGTGTTCACGTGTGGAGTTTATTACTCGGGCAGGCACGTGCTGGGTACACACAAGTGGAGTTTATTACTTGGGCAGGCACGTGCTGGGTACACACAAGTGTTCACAAGTGGAGTTTATTACTCGGGCAGGCACGTGCTGGGTACACACAAGTGGAGTTTATTACTCGGACAGGCACGTGCTGGGTGCACACAAGTGGTCACGTGACAGATTTGACGTCACAGCTCACTTGCCGTGCAAAAAATAAATACATTATTGAGCCCCCCCCCCCTAAAAAAATTATACAAAAGTGTATTTTCATAATTTGTGCATGGTGTACAGTCTGGAAAGTACCCACATGGCAAATTTCCAGTTTGTTGCATGTGGAGAAGTACAGACAACACACACAATCACAACTTTGCCTTTCATATATATGGAGATTACCACAGGTTACGCCACGGGCACTTCGTGCTCAACAGAGCATTAAGAATAAAGGCAGAATTTTCACAACACTTGGAAAAGAAACTACATTTGCAATTTTTTGCAAAAAAAAAATGAACACATTTTCCCATGTGTAAAAAATAAATGCAATTTGTTATTGACACGTGTGCAAACTTCATAATGCATTTGCTTGAGCAACACCGATTGCATTATTGACGAAATCTTAAAAGTGCTCATGCTAAACCGGCTTCCAAACGTCTCAAGCTCACACCCTACCCCCCGCTATGCATGTGGAATAATGTAAAAAATGTGTCCCGTTATGATGAAAAACAAAACAAAGTCTTACCAAACACTGTCCATTATTACACGGCGGGAAGGGAAATCGTTCAAGTAACAAACCGTGATTGTTTAAACGCCTCAATATGTCACGATATAGTCTAAATACAGCAAGTCTCAAGTCTTTCACGGTAACTACGGACGGAGCGGGCAGCACGCAGCCACGTGGGAGTCGTCACGTGACGCAGCCGCCGACTCCCAGGACTCTCCACGCTCCCGGAAGTGCTGCTGAGCGCCGGAAGCCGGAGGTGACGCGTCATCCGTGAGCCAGAGACTCCTGATTGGATGAGGTGTGGGCGTGGCCGCACCCGTGGGGGAGGCGACGGCCAGGGGATAAAGGGGGGGGGGGGAAAGACCCACACAGACCCATAGAGACCCACAGAGACCCATACTCACAGAGACCCATACTCATAGAGACCCACACAGACCCATAGAGACTCATAGAGACCCACAGAGACCCACAGAGACCCACACAGACTCACAGACTCATAGAGACCCATACTCACAGAGACCCACAGAGACTCATAGAGACCCATACTCATAGAGACCCACACAGACTCACAGAGATCCACACAGACCCACAGAGACACCCACAGAGACTCATAGAAACCCACAGAGACACCCACAGAGACTCATAGAGACCCACAGAGACACCCACAGAGACTCATAGAGACCCACAGACACCCAAAGAGACTCATAGAGACCCACATAGACTCACAGAGACCCACAGACACCCACACTCACATAGACCCACAGACCCATACTCATAGAGACCCACACAGACCCACAGAGACACCCACAGAGACCCATACTCATAGAGACCCACACAGACACCCACAGAGACCCATACTCATAGAGACCCACATAGACCCACAGAGACCCATAGAGACCCACACACACTCACAGAGACCCATACTCATAGAGACCCACACATACTCACAGAGACCCACATAGACTCACAGAGACCCACACTCATAGAGACCCACACAGGCCCACAGAGACCCATACTCATAGAGACCCACACAGACCCACAGAGACCCATACCCACAGAGACCCACAGAGACCCATACTCATAGAGACCCACAGAGACCCACAGAGACCCATAGAGACCCACACAGATACCCAGAGAGACCCACACTAACAGAGACCTAAGTAAAACTAAACTAAGTGTATTGCCACCAGGGTGTAAGGGAGCCCCCCACTGAGCTGCTGTGCCAATCTTGATCCACGCGAGCGGCCTGCCCTGCACCAAGTGAAAGCAGCTCCGTCAGGTCGCTCGTCGAGTGGGAACGGCGTTAGAGCGGCCAGGAGAATAATCCTCGCACTCTTAAGACGCACCACTCGGATCGCTAGGGATGGGTTAGCGCGTCTCCCACGTGCGTGTGAATATTCACAGAGGGTGGACGTGGATGTAAGATAATTTTGTCGTGACGGTGGTCGCAGCTGCTGCGAGCTGCTAAGAGACACTTGCCCCTACAGTCTGTTAGATGCCACACAGGGGGCCTTCACTGGAGGGGTTTGCTTTGCCGCACCAACGCTCCCCACACACACAGTGCACACACGGTGAACTCGTAAAGTGATGCCAGGAAACGATGAGGTAAAATGTGCAAAAGTTTAATATATTAAACGGCAATAAACGCATTCAAGAGTGCGAGTGAGGTAAAAAAATAGAATTTCTACATTGAGGTAAACATTTTTTTATATTCTGAGGTAAAAGCAAATCTTTTTTACATTGAGGTAAAAAAATAACATTCTGAGGTTAATTTTTTTATAAACATTCTGAGGTAGACAAAAAAATATTTTGAACATTACGAGGAACATTTTTTTTACATTCTGAGGTAAAAACATGAACATTAAATTGTCCTTAAGGAGACATAAATTAACAAACGCTCTCTGTGTATCTATCTGTCTCTCTCTCTCTCTGTGTGTATCTGTGTCTATGTGTGTCTGTGTGTCTGTGTGTATCTGTGTCTGTGTATCTGTCTCTCTGTGTGTCTCTGTGTGTGTATCTTATCTCAGTCAGTCGACCCGTGGCACCTGGGTCTGCCCCGTGACCTCCTGCCAGCGGTCGTTCGACACTTCACGTGGCCTCAAGGGGCACATGTCCTGGCACAAGCGTCGTGGTGACGCGAATGGCAGTTGTTGTTATTGTTGTGCATGTCTGTGTGTGTGTGTGTCTGTGTGTGTATGTCTGTGTATTTTGTACCATCGGACACTCCACCCCCACAACTCCCAATCGGTGATGGGGCAGTTGTGGAGAGAGTGGAGAGTTTCCCATACCTGGAAAGTGTGCTTATGATTGGCTCCAGTTTAACAGCAGAGGTCTCACTCCGAATCAGTCGAGCGGCAATATCTTTTCATCGGTTGCGTCACGCTGTGTGGAAGCTACCTGGTCTGTCGCTCCGCACTAAGCTTCAGGTCCTCTCGGCCACGGTCATTCCCTCCCTTCTCTACGCTTGCGAAACGTGGACCCCCCTAATGGAACATCTTCGCCGGTTAGAAACATTTAGGCTGGCCTGCCTACGATCCATCCTGGGTTTAACCAGACTGGATTGTGTGAGGAGCTCACAAATCCTTGAAAGATCTGGGCAAGGTCCCATCGGTGAGCTCCTCCAGCGGGCAAGGCTGCGATGGCTGGGTCATGTAGCCCGCATGCCCTGCCACCGCATGCCGAAACAGCTTTTGTTCGGCCGGATTGAGGGGGCTAAGCGGGTGCGGCACGGGTTAGAGAAGAGATGGAGTGATGTGGTACAGGAGGACGTGGAGCTGAGTGGACTTGCCGATGACTGGTACCAGCGGTGTCAAGATCGGCCTCTGTGGAGGAGGCTCGTGAAGGATGCTACTGGGCAGTTGGAGGTAGTCGCACTCCAACAACAATGGAGGGCGGAGGAGCGATGCTCAGAACGAGCGGAGCGCCGGGTGGCTAAAGCACAGCAGGTTGGCACAGTAGGGGGCACAGGTGGTGCATCAGCCAGTCATCTCAGTCAGTTGACCCGTGGCACCTGGGTCTGCCCTGTGACCTGCCAGCGGACGTTCTGCACTTCACGTTGCCTCAGGGTACACATAGCCTGGCACAAGCGTCGTGGTGACGTCACCGCCACTTAGTGGCGAATGGCGGTTGTTGTTGTGTCTGTGTGTGTGTCTGTGTGTGTCTGTGTGTGTGTCGTGTCAGGACAGGAACGTGTGCACCACAGAGTGGATCTCCGTGCGGCAGAGTGGGCAGGCCATGCCACGCCGCTGCAGCTCCAAGGCGCAGCAGCGGCACGTGGCAAGGTGACCGCTGTCGCCGTGAACTAACGTGCAGCTACGCGGCTCACTCCGGCACACCACGCACTCACCCACGACAACACCACCAGCACCACCCACACCACCAGCACCACCCACACCACCAGCACCACCCACACCACCAACCACACCAACAACACCAACACTACCACCCACACCAACACCACCACCCACACCACCACCATCACCCACACCAACACCACCACCCACACCACCGCCACCACCACTGCCACCACCACCCACACCAACACCACCACCCACACCAACACCACCAACCACACCAACACCACCACCACCCACACCACCACCATCACAACCACCACCCACACCACCGCCACCACCACCCACACCACTACCACCACCACAACCACCCACACCACCACCCACACCACCACCACACCAACAGCACCACCACCGGTTGGAGCGCAAGATGGAGAGGAAGTGGTGGAGGTGGTGGTGACGTTGACACCGGCTGAAGGGAAAGAAAAAGAAGAGAGTGAGTGAGTGAATGTGTGAGTGTGTGAGTGAGTGTGTGACTGTATATGGGTAGCGGTAGTGTAGTAGTAGTTAGTGCTACGTCGCGCTATGAACCCGGGGAGGGAGTGAGAAGGAGGGAGGGAGTGAGGAGGAGGGAGGGGAACTTCACCTCGCCTGCTGTCGGCCGTCACTATGGAGAATGACTTCACAAACAGCGCTGCCACCGAGTGTCTGGAAGAGAGAGACAGGGAGATCCAGGCTGGGTTTGGATGCAGGCTCTATCTCCCGCCCCTCTCTCTCTCTCTCCACCCCTCTCTCTCTTGTGCTTGTTTATTTTTATTTCACTTTTTTTATTATAATTTTTCTATCTACGTGACTTTAGTGAAAGAACCAAAGAATATTCACCCACTCAATCACTCGCCCACTCACTAAACAGCTCACCCATCCACTCAATAATTCACTCCCCCACTAGCCTTCCCACTCACTCACTAAATAACTCATCCGCTCACCCACACTCACTCACCCACCCACTCTCTCTCCACCCTCTTTGTATCTCCCTCACCTGGGATCTCTGAGTGAGAATCCCTCCACACCAAACACCTCCCCCAGGGGGTCCCCGCCACACCTCACCAGGTACGGCCTCTCTACATCGTAAAGTTGTCTCCGCTTGATGTATTGTCCCACGTAGTGGTGCGCCTACATGGGACGCACACACACACACACATGCACACACACACGCATGCATGCACACACACGAGTGGGTGACTGAGTGGGTGAGTAGGTGGGTGGGTGAGTGAGTGGGTGGGTGAGTGAGTGGATGAGTTAGTGAGTGGGTGGTTGAGTGATTGAGTGGGTGAGTGGGTGGGTAGGTGAGTGAGTGGGTGGTTGAGTGATTGAGTGGGTGAGTGGGTGGGTAGGTGAGTGAGTAGGTCAGTGAGTGGGTGTGTGGATCAGTGAGAGAATCAGTGAGTGGGTGGGTGGATCAGTGATTTAGTGGCATGGGCGGAAGAGATGGACTAGTCAGTGAGTGGATGGGTTAGAGGGTGAGTGGATGGGTTAGAGGGTGAGTAGAGTGAGTGGTTGGGTGAGTGAGTGGATGAGTGAGTGGTTGGATGAGTGAGTGTTAGTGTGTGGGTAAATGGAGTGGGTGAGTGGTTGGGTGAGTGGGTGGCTGAGTGAGTAGGTCAGTGAATGAGTGGGTGGACGAGTGGTTGGGTGAGTGGGTGGGTGAGTGTAACGTCTGTACTATGTTGAACTTCTTTCGCACCGCACGTAGCCATGTGTGATAATCCTGCAAATCCAAATTATACAGCAGGTGTCAGGGTCGCGATGGAATCCACGACCTCCTGTACACCAGGCGAGGTAGTCAACATCTCCTAGCCACCCTGATAATGATGATGGTGGGACCCACGACCTCCTGTTCACCAGGCGAGGTAGTCAACATCTCCTAGCCACGCAGATGATGATGGTGTTGGTGGTCGTGATGGGACCCACCTGCTCCCACGTGAATGTGTCGCCCTCGACACCGACCGACTGCAGCAGACGAAGCATCGCAGGCACCGGCTTCAGCTGCATCCCAGCGGACAGAGGCATCACGGAGCCACATGTCATCACTCACACAGACACAAAGGTCCCCCGTGTAGCCACGGCAGGCTATAGGGGCAAGTGCTGTTAGCGAAGAGAAGCACCTATCAAGGCTGCCGGCACTGTGGCACATGAGGGGGTGGGTGGCCAGCACCACGCCGAACCGCCTTTGTCTCCCCAGTGGCTTTGTTTACTACGACACACCGCTACACCAGCTACTCTTTTGAGTCAACCTAGGGGAGGCCCAGGACCGATTGTAGTGTATAGTAGTGTATATTACATTGTAGTGTATAGTAGTGCATAGTGTATAGTAGCGTATAGTACTGTAGTTTATAGTAGTGTAGGGTATAGTGAGTGTATAGTAGTGTAGTGTATAGTAATGTAGTGCATAGTAGTGTAGTGTATAGTAATTGTAGTGTATATTTGTGTATAGTGTACAGTGTATAGTTGTGTAGTGTATAGTAATGTAGTGTATAGTTGTGTATAGTGTATAGTTGTGTAGTGTATAGTAATGTAGTGTATAGTTGTGTATAGTATAGTGTACAGTGTATAGCGTACAGTGTATAGTATAGTGTACAGTGTATAGTATAGTGTACAGTGTAGTGTGCAGTGTATAGTGTACAGTGTATAGTATAGCGTAGTGTATAGTATAGCGTACAGTGTATAGTAGTGTACAGTGTATAGTAGTACACAGAGCACCGGTGAGCCCCCCCTAAAAGCGACTCACCAGAATGTTCCTGTGAGCTCCAGCAGCGGCCAGAGACAACCTGGAGTCACCGGCACTCATCACGGCAGTGGCCAGAGACAACCTGGAGTCACCGGCACTCATCACGGCAGCTGTGGAGACAGCAGGAAGACAGCGACACTCATCACGGCAGCTGTGAGACAGCAGGAAGACAGCGACACTCGTCACGGCAGCTGTGGAGACAGCAGGAAGACAGCGACACTCGTCACGGCAGCTGTAGAGACAGCAAGAAGACAGCGACAATCATCACGGCAGCTGTGGAGATAGCAGGAAGACAGCGACACTCGTCACGGCAGCTGTGGAGACAGCAGGAAGACAGCGACACTCGTCACAACAGCTGTGGAGACAGCAGGAAGACAGCGACACTCGTCACCGCAGCTGTAGAGACAGCAGGAAGACAGCGACAATCATCACGGCAGCTGTGGAGACAGCAGGAAGACAGCGACACACGTCACGGCAGCTTTGAGACAGCAGGAAGACAGCGACACTCGTCACGGGCAGCTGTGGAGACAGCAGGAAGACAGCGACACTCGTCACGGCAGCTGTGAGACAGCAGGAAGACAGCGACACTCGTCACCGCAGCTGTAGAGACAGCAGGAAGACAGCGACAATCATCACGGCAGCTGTGGAGACAGCAGGAAGACAGCGACACTCGTCACGGCAGCTTTGAGACAGCAGGAAGACAGCGACACTCGTCACGGCAGCTGTGGAGACAGCAGGAAGACAGCGACACTCGTCACGGCAGCTGTGAGACAGCAGGAAGACAGCGACACTCGTCACGGCAGCTGTGAGACAGCAGGAAGACAGCGACACTCGTCACTGTGTGTGTACACTATGTGTGTACATTGTGTGTGTAAACTGTGTGTACACTGTGTGTGTGTCTACACTGTGTATGTGTATGTGTACACCAAAAAATATATAAACTTAAATTATTGTGTACACACTGTGTGTGTGTACACACTGTGTACGTACACGCTGTGTGTGTGTGCACTGTGTGTGTACACGTACACACTGTGTGTGTACAGTGTGTGTGTACACTGTGTGTGTGTACATGTACACACTGTGTGTGTATACTGTGTGTGTACAGTGAATGTACACTGTGTGTGTACACTGTGTGTGTGTACACTCTGTGTGTGTACACTGTGTGTGTACATTGTGTGTGTGTACACTGTGTATACACTGTGTGTGTACAGTGTGTGAACACTGTGTATGTACAGTGTGTGTACACTGTGTGTGTGTACACTGTGTGTACACTGTATGTGTACATTGTGTGTGTACACTGTGTGTGTACACTGTGTGTACATTGTGTGTACATTGTGTGTGTAAACTGTGTGTGTGTACACTGTGTGTGTACACACACACAGTGTACACACACTGTGTGTGTGTACATTGTGTGTGTGTACACTGTGTATACACTGTGTGTGTGTAGTGTATGTACACTGTGTGTGTGTATACTGTGTGTGTACACTGTTTGTGTCCGCATTGAACCGAACCCCCGGCAAGGCCATCTACTTATTGACGAGAGAAAATTCACACGAAATGTCCTTTTCAATGAAGTCTTCCAGATGTAAATTGATACAAGCTTTTAATGAAGAAATAAAATAATTTAATTCAAAACACAACATGATTCAAAGATGTTTCATTTTAAAACTTCAAAACGGAGCACCGGTACTTGCGTGAATGCGTCCTTCGTGTGCCGGAAATGTTGTGACTTTCCTGGCCTGAAGGCCGTCAATGTGTTGGACCCTTATTGGTGCACAGCGTCTCAACAACAGCAGTGGGGTTTGCTTCAACCGATAGGTACGAACATCCAGATAATTCGTGTTGTAGAGAATGTACCTCCTCCTATACGTGTAACTTTCAAGTGGTATGCCTTGTAACTGATGAATGATCCGAGCGTGCTCCCTATTTCAAAGACAATGAGTTGCTCCAGAGGCAGACGCTTCGTGAAACACAAAAGTACCCTTTGACCTGTATCACAAGAACAACGGGTCTCACCTGAGTTCTCTGTACAGGTTACTTCCAAAACACACACACACACTTTGTCCTAACATCACTTATTCAATGTTTGACCCTCAAATAAAATGATACATGTACAAGCACAATCAGACAAGTATTCATTCTAAATCATTGACGGGCATATTAACAACATCGAATTACTGCAGCGAAATTGACTGCATCACGTTACATCGTATTAACAAGAAGCTATTTTACAAATACGCACCGTCTGCTTAACAGTGTATGTACAACGTACTATTGTTGCGTCATTCAAAACGAGTAGGCCGTTGCATGCTGGCGTCTGGGTCAAAATGTAGCAAATTTAAAACATTACGCTACAAATAATAGATCACGGCGTTTCGATGGCAACACAAGCAATCGTCATCAGGTGGGACAAGCACAGCAGCAATAAGTAGAAACTGCTGGAGTAGGCGCCTACTACTTCAGCAGTTTCTCTTGCTGTGGTTGTCCCACCTGATGACGATTGTTCGTGTTGCGATCTAAACGCCGTGATCTGTTATGTTTCTACCCACGTGGTCACTTTACCAAAATAACTCAAGAGTGTGGATTCCTGCAGTCACGAAAGCTTCGAATCAAGATTGCCTACCAACTACACAACTGAGATGACGCATCAATCATCGCCCCCTACTGACAGGCTCTTGTCCACATGCAGGCTGGTGCAGGGCCACCACCTTGTGCCACACAGGGGCAGCTGCTACTTGGGGATGCTCTTCGAGTGTTTCAGACGAGGTACGACATAAAACTCCGAGTTGTCGAGGCGATAAGGCAAGCACCGTGTAAATGCAATTATGATAACATAGTGAATGCTTGGGGGCTTATTGTCTCTCGCTCCTGGTTAAAGATCTACCCAACCCACAAGTCTACAAAGACTGGCCGCTCTTACTCTGCAGGTTGAACCAAGCAACTGAGTGTCCAACTTCACGTTACTGTCATTAAAGGCCTGTGACAGAGGTGCATCTATTGGAGCGACATCATCTCAAGCTTACACATCTATCGGGTCTCCACTTGACTTTGTATTGTCTCGGAGGAAGTCCACCCACACCTCCACTTCCACAAACTGCTGAGAGTTGCCTCGCTCTGCCTCAGTCAGAATTCTCCTCCTGCTTTACGTTGCCTCCATCGATGTGAAGGTCCCATTTTGGAGTTGAATCTTCATCTTCACATTTTACCTTCACTTCTTCCCTCTTCACCATCACTTCTTCACATTTCACCTCGATACCTTTAAAAGTGTCCAAGCTGGGATTTTCTTCCGGTTCGTGTTTCATGAGGGATGGGCTCATTGCGGCACTTTGACTTTCACAAGCTGATTTCAGACTGCACTCCTTGTGGATCTTCTGATGCTTCTGTGTTCTCTGGTGTGTTTAAAGAGCAGATGACTGTGAAAATGCCTTCCCACACACACTGCACTTGAAGGGGTTCTCTCCCGTGTGTGTACTCTGGTGTGTTTTAAGAGCAGATGACTGTGAAAATGTCTTCCCACACACACTGCACCTGAAGGGTTTCTCTCCCGTGTGTGTTCTCTGGTGTGTTTTAAGAGCAAATGACTGTACAAATGCCTTCCCACATACAGTGCACTTGAAGGGTTTCTCTCCCGTGTGGGTTCTCTGGTGTGTTTTAAGAGCAGATGAATCTGAAAATGTCTTCCGACACACAGTGCACTTGAAGGGTTTCTCTCCCGTGTGTGTTCTCTGGTGTTTTTTAAGAGCAGATGCCTGTGCAAATGCCTTCCCACACACAGTGCACTTGAAGGGTTTCTCTCTCGTGTGTGTTCTCTGGTGTTTTTTAAGAGCAGATGACTGTGCAAATGCCTTCCCACACACAGTGCACTTGAAGGGTTTCTCTCCTGTGTGTTCTCTGGTGTGTTTTAAGAGCAGATGAATCTGAAAATGCCTTTCCACACACACTGCACTTGAAGGGTTTCTCTCCTGTGTGTGTTCTCTGGTGTGTTTTAAGAGCAAATGAATCTGAAAATGTCTTCCCACACACACTGCACTTGAAGGGTTTCTCTCCTGTGTGTGTTCTCTGGTGTTTTTTAAGAGTAGATAAATGTGAAAATGCCTTCCCACACACACTGCACTTGAAGGGTTTCTCTCCCGTGTGTTCTCTGGTGTGTTTTAAGAGCAAATGAATCTGCAAATGTCTTCCCACACACACTGCACTTGAAGGGTTTCTCTCCTGTGTGTGTTCTCTGGTGTTTTTTAAGAGTAGATAAATCTGAAAATGTCTTCCCACACACACTGCACTTGAAGGGTTTCTCTCCTGTGTGTGTTCTCTGGTGTTTTTTAAGAGTAGATAAATGTGAAAATGCCTTCCCACACACACTGCACTTGAAGGGTTTCTCTCCCGTGTGTGTTCTCTGGTGTGTTACAAGATTACATGACTGTGCAAATGCCATCCCGCACATCATGCACCTGAAGGGTTTCTCTCCCGTGTGTGTTCTCTGGTGGTTCTGAAGAACTGATGGCCATGCAAATGCCTTGTTACACACAGTACATTTGAAGGGTTTCTCTCCTGTGTGACTTCTCTGGTGCCGTGTCAGATTTCCAGTCCGGTCCGTGCTGTATGCACGCTGGTCGCATTGTTGACTTGTCGTACCGAGCTGCGCTGAATGCCTTTGCTCCATCAGACCAATTCTGCAGAGGAAGCGTCAGCTGCAGACAGAAAAAAAGAATATCCACACCATCTACACGTCAGACACAGAGGAATGCACACGTGACTTACACGTCTATACTTATTAATATATTCATGATGTAGTGAAAAAGTTTCCCAAATTCATCAGATTTGATGAACGTGCAAACGCCTTCACGCACACACTGCACCTGAAGGGTTTCTCTCCACGGGCTGTTATGGCACACAGTGAGAGGGAAAATATCATTAATATGCCTGGAAGCCTTCATATCTTCAAGATGAATGTTAACTCAAAACTCTAAGCACACAAATTTGGCTGTCTGACTACAAAATGAATATTTATGAAAGCTAAATTCAGCTGACATAGCAAAGGGTGTTGAAAACAATACTATTTGTGTTGTGCAGAAATGCATAAATTAACGTTCAATCGCAACTCAGCTGTGAGTCCAGGCTCATATGTCCTTGAATGCTGGGATGAACAGTTCCGACTTCAGCTGAATGTGTGTGCTGTGTTCACCTCCTGTTTCCATTCGTATAAAGTTCCAGAGGAAAACTAAAATAAACTATTGTTTTGATATAACCTCGTGTTCAACAGAGTTAATAGACTTTACTGCAAACACAAACTTGACACTGTCACACACTGCCATGAGTAAACAAGTGGCGGTGTGACCAGAACCATGCCTGGCTACCTTCATCTGCTCAGCATTAATTCTTCCTCACTCCACCAAGTAATGAATCGAGGATCAATCCGCATAGCCGAGGCTATCCGTGTCTCTTGTCTCTCTCTCCCCGTGGTGAAGGTGTTCCCCTCCACACATTCAGAGTCAACAGCGACACGCGCTTAGCGTCTTTGACCGATAGATACATAGACGCACGTATTGTTGGTTCTTTCAGTAAAGTCACGTAGATAGAAAATAAAAATAACAGATTAAATTCAACAAGATAAAGACCACTTGTGTTGCGATCGAAACCTCGTGGGTTTTTTGCTTTATTTTCAATTTTTTATTTTTCATTTAATTTATAATCTGTTATTTTTATTTTATTTTCTATCTACGTGACTTTACCGAAAGAACCAAGAATATTAATTCCTGCAGTCACCAAAGTTTTAAGTCAAAACATTCACACACGTTGACAAAGCCTCACCTGGTGTTGTTGTGGGCAGGTCGCTTCTGATAACAAGAGCGATATAGCAGCTCAAGCGGGCTTGGCCTGCTAACAAAAGAAAATAAAAACTGCGTGAATATTTACAATAAAACAAAGTTACAAAGTGGCGAGCCGGGTGAAGACAAATTAAACTTAAGCGAGATAATTAAAGTAAACGCAATCAGGCGAGGGCAGGAGGCAAGGCCCCGCGTGGCTAGGCCCCGCGTTGTAAAGTTCCAACCTGGACGTCGATTC
This sequence comes from Petromyzon marinus, assembly GCF_048934315.1. NCBI lineage: Eukaryota > Metazoa > Chordata > Hyperoartia > Petromyzontiformes > Petromyzontidae > Petromyzon > Petromyzon marinus. The sequence goes on from NW_027423046.1 coordinate 3,094,464, forward strand.
CCATGCTCGCTGCTACTCAACTGACATCCCTACGAGAGAGAGCGAGGCTCTACCTTGGTAAACAACAACAACAACCACCACCACCACAACCACCACCACAACGATGAGAATTTCTCACCTCGGATTTCAGTGCAAGCGCGGATGGCAGCCTCCTGTTACCTAGCGACGTCACGCGGCAGCATGTAACATGACGTCACTTCCGGGGTAAGAGACACGCCCCTCCCACAATGAGCGGCTCTGTAATTGAATAAATTATGTTAATGAGCCCAGCCCATATGTCGAGGGAAGGGGCGTGGCTGCTGAACCCGTCGCAATACACTCTCGACGGCTTTTAACGGATACATTATGTTAATGAACCGCAAGTCACTGGGCGTAGCTTCGCCCAAATAAGGATTGCCACTGGATTGATATCGGCAGTGACCCAAGCAGAGGCGACGTCACGCTGGACTACCGCCGAACACGTTACACACACACGGTACACACACACACGGTACACACACACGCACAGTACACACACACACACAGCACACACACACAGTACACACACACGGGACACACACACACGGTACACACACACGCACGGCACGCACACACTCCTTCAGTCACGTGACTAAGGTTGACGCGCCGAACCGTCTCCCGAGGTGACCTCTTGGCTCTCTCGTCTCTCCTCGACACGTAGATTCATTTCTTGCTCTTGCCTAGAAACGTCATTGTCTGTCTGTCTCTGTGGACGCAACTTGCGAGGAATTGTACTCACAAACTGTGGGGTTTACGTTTCAAATAAAGTGCCCAGATACCACGCGATAAGCCCCGTGGTGAGCCAGTGCTATTCCTATTTCGAATCAGTCAACTTGAAAGTAGTTAAATTAACAATTTATTACTAATCTCCATATATATCAAAGGCAAAGTTGTGAATGTGTGCGTCTGTTCAAAATGTTTAGCGTACTTCCCGACACGCACCAAGCTTGAAATTTGCCATGTGGGTAATTTCCAGACTGTACACTGTGCAAACATTATAAAAATAGACTTTTGTATATTTTTTGGGGGGGGCACGCAATAATGTATAAGCATGAAAACACCACAATACATAGGACTTACTTTGATTAGAATCTTGGAATTGATTGTGTACATGTTGAAATTGTTAAATGACCATTTTGAGCACACTGCTGTTTTAATAAATGTTCATGATTCTGAGAATATAAGTGTAATTCTGAGCATCATGATGACCATATTGGAATTGTCATCATGAATGGGGGTGCAATGATTTTTATAACAATAGGAATGCCGTTTTGAGCATGACTTGATATTTCGGACTCATTTATGACAATAGATTGATGATTTTGTTTTGCTCATCAATCAGGATACTGTTAATGATGCGCATGCCCATAAATTGTTGAAATTACTAGAAATGCAAGTTGTGTACACTCTCCAACCCCATTCCTCTACCTACCCATTCCCTTGACGGGCTCCGTGCCCACTTAAACCCCATGACGATGGCGGTGATGATTCCACCTCTCGCTGTAACAATCAAAGCACCTCCAACTTCTGAATGCAAAGGTGCTGGTTGGTGCAACGCCAAAACACATCGTCAACGCCGCTCCCAAGCCCGCCCTACGTTAGTTACATCGCTAGAATCAACAAAATAAAAAAGTTCCACAGAGGAAACTAAAATGACATTACGCAGCAATCCCCAAAGTTGCACGCGGTAGGCTACACGACTCGGAGAACAACGTCAGACTTCAAGACTTGCATCGCCATCATCATCATTCTTCCTCTCCACAAGTCATCGCACGTCAATATTCAACAAGCTGCACACACGTGCAAGTCACCTCTCGACCCGCCACCTGCACAGTTAACGCGATCAGACCCGGGGGGCAAATTAAAATTGTCTTTGGTGACGTGTTGCAATCGGTGTAATTTTAATGATGTACGTACAGCAACTGCTGTACGTACATCATTAAAACTGCAACTGCTGTACGTACATCGAATTATATAATTGACAACGGGGTCCGCTTTTGCGATATCTGCGTGCGGTCTTTTAATAATATAGATACGTAGTCAGTTCATTAGTATGGGGTTCCTCTATAAGGAATTGTAAAATGTATTACTTAATAATACGCTTCCAGGGCGCACTTAGCTTGTAGCAGTCAGAACAGTTAAAATGACTGTACATGTGTAGGTATGAAATAAAATAAATTTAATTTAAATAAAATACATTTTAGTTATTAAAACATTTAATTTAACGTAGGTATAAAATAAATGTAATTATTAAAAAATTAAATTAAACGTATGTATAAAATACATTTAAATAAATTTAATTTATAAAAAAATTCAATTTAATTTAACGTATGTATGAAATAAAATTTAATTTATTACAATTTAAATTAAATTTAACGTGAGTATAAAATACATTTTAATTAAATTATAAAAACTCATTCATTTACAAAAAAATACGTAGGTATAAAATAAGTTTCAATTAACTTAATAAAAATTATAAAATTGAAATTTAACGTAGGTATGAAGTAAATTAAATAATAAATAAATTCTATTTTCTACCTCCGTGACTTCACCGAAAGAAGCAAAGAGTGTGGACCCACGTGACATCAAGGCTGTCCTAGTCTAGGCAAGGCCTCAGGGTGTACCGGGCCTTTCACAACAGCAGCAGAAACAACGGTTCTCTTGAGAAAATGCTTTAAAAAAAAGTCAACGTAGCTTACCTTGACACTCGCGAACTTTAATGATTAAAATAATTAAAACAAAACTAAACACTCACACGCACATGGGCGCGCGGCGTTCAGCGTGCAGGGCATTAAAAATGGTAGCGTCCTCCCGCGATCTGATTGGTCGCCCCGTGCCAAAGTGGGGAGGGGGGAGGGCCAGCGATCCGATTGGTCGAGAGGCAAACCTGGGCGAGTCTCCGGCGATGGTGCGCAGCGATTGGTCAACGGTTGTCCTATGCTAATTTTGGTATGCTAATTAGTTTTAATCTGTATGCTAATGCAGTATATTTATCCATACTCATTAAGATTAATGTTCATCCTAAATTAGTTAAAAATTTGTGCTCGTTTAGTTAACATTATATGATAGTATCGTTATATTTTTTATACTATAACAGCAGTGCATACTGGCTGTGGTGGTACCTGCTATGAAAACAGCAGTGCATACTGTGACGATGGGGGCGGGGGGGGTCAAAAATCCTCTAAAATCACGTGACGTCATTTAAGGTCGGCCCCTTACCTGAAGCAGTCCCGAGCGTCACTTAGGTGGACTCAGCCATAATTAAGGAGGTGGTGAGGTGGGTGGGGCTGCTAACATCAGAATTTGAGAGACGAGCGGCCAGCCGTGGTTCTGTCCACACCAGCCCCTGGTGTTGTTCCATCGCGACCCTCACCGGTGCTCGCTAACAGCGCACGCCCAGTGGGAGTCGATGAGTCCGTGGGTTTCTGTGCGAGTCCGTGGGTCCACGTGTGGGTCTGTGGATGCGTCAGTCTACATTGGGGAGCCTTTGTCTTTGCAGTTTGGGGACTAGTACAGCACTAGTGTGTAGTAGTGTATAGTGTAGTGTGTAGTGTGGTGTATAATAGTGTAGTGTATAGTAGTGTATAGTGTAGTGTATATTGTAGTGTATAGTGTAGTGTATAGTAGTGTGTAGTGCATATTGTAGTGTATATTGTAGTGTATAAGTGTAGTGTATAGTAGTGTATTGTATAGAAGTGTATAGTGTAGTGTATATTAGTGTATAGTGTAGTGTATAGTGTAGTGTATAAGTGTATAGTGTAGTGTATAGTACTGTATAGTACTGTATAGTAGTGTATAGTGTAGTGTATAGTAGTGTAGTGTATAGTGTAGTGTATAATAGTGTATTGTATAGTAGTGTATAATAGTGTAGTGTATAGTAGTGTATAAGTGTATAGTGTAGTGTATAGTACTGTAGTGTAAAGTGTAGTGTATAATAGTGTTTATTGTAGTGTATAGTGTAGTTTATAGTGTAGTGTATAATAGTGTATAGTGTAGTGTATAGTAGTGTGTAGTGCATATTGTAGTGTATATTGTAGTGTATAAGTGTAGTGTATAGTAGTGTATTGTATAGAAGTGTATAGTGTAGTGTATATTAGTGTATAGTGTAGTGTATAGTGTAGTGTATAAGTGTATAGTGTAGTGTATAGTACTGTATAGTACTGTATAGTAGTGTATAGTGTAGTGTATAGTAGTGTAGTGTATAGTGTAGTGTATAATAGTGTATTGTATAGTAGTGTATAATAGTGTAGTGTATAGTAGTGTATAAGTGTATAGTGTAGTGTATAGTACTGTAGTGTAAAGTGTAGTGTATAATAGTGTTTATTGTAGTGTATAGTGTAGTTTATAGTGTAGTGTATAATAGTGTATAGTGTAGTGTATAGTGTAGTGTATAGTGTAGTGTATAGTTTAGTATACTAGTTATCACGTGACTAGTGTAGCTAGCCAGGTGGTGACCACATTCGTGCATGCATCTCCACTCGTCCGTGTTTCCAAGTAAGCGCTCGTGTGTGTATGTGCACCCGCGTGTTTGTTCGTGTCTGTATGTACGCACACTGTTGCACATGGTTCGCTCGTGTGGGTGTGTAGTGGAACGCACTGCTCGTGAAAACATTGCCTCGTTACACGGTAAATGATGCGGCACAACACGAGGGAACTGCAGGGATGAGGCTCTCCGCTCTTGGTGCCGTGAATTAAAACAGCGCCAGGGTGGAGCGTCCCGTCCCTACAGCTCGTAGCTGTGACGGAGCGAGAGTGATCAGCGGACAGCCACCATGGTCGCCAGGTAAGGGGCGACTTCACCCGGAACTCGCCTCCACACGTGTTCCCCATGAACATTGTCGCAATAAACGTACGATCAGGAATCTTTAAAATATCTGACCTTTGTTGTTCCGCAAGAATATTAACGCTCAAACTCGTATCGAACTCTTCATGAATTCACTTGGTCAAACAGTTAAGGTACTCGGCAAAGCATTTCACCACCCGGTATGCAACAGTTAAACAATCTACTCCAAATCAACACCGAAATGTCAAATCATCATCCACCATTGACTTCCACATTGATGGAAGCCATTTGCCATGACGTCCAAGCCATTAAACACCGGAACAACGAACGTGGCATTCAAGTACATCTTGAAACCCATTATCTGAAGTAGTTTGTATTAAACAATAACTAAATAATAGAAACACGTTTACAATATTGAGCGAAGTTATAGTCACGGACTTTTTCCAACTTTAGCTCAACAGGACCAGAAAAAGTTCAGATATGTGGTTCATAATAAATGAATCAATGATTGAAATCATCAACTGGCTAAACACTTTTCGATTTCAACATCACCTAATGAAAGAAGAACATTTTAAATATAAGCGCACAACTTTATCTATCTGTGATGAGCGCTGCACTTTCCGTTGTTTTCATGCAGGGGGCGCTGCAAACCGACGCACCCCCTGCATGGACGACGGAGGCGCAGGGACAGACGTTCGATTACGTTGGAATCGATCTGCAGACGGCGGTCTTCTCGCACGGCCAGCAGCTCCGTGTCGCCTTATCTCGATCCCGCAAAGCCAAACAGGTGAAAGTCCGCATCGGACCGAACCCCCGGCAAGGCCATCTACTTAACGACGAGAGAAAATTCACACGAAATGTCCTTTTCAATGAAGTCTTCCAGATGTAAATTGATACAAGCTTTTAATGAAGAAATACAAATTCTCTAATTCAAAACATAACACAATTCAAAGATGTTTCATTTTAAAACTTCAAAACGGAGCATGGGGTACTTGCGTGAATGCGTCCTTCGTGTGCAAATGTTGTGACTTTCCTGGCCTGAAGGCCGTCAATGTGTTGGACCCTTATTGGTGCACAGTGTCTCAACAACAGCAGTGAGGTTTGCTTCAACCGATGGTTACGAACATCCAGACATCAATCAGCAAGGAGCATTTCTAGTCCCAGTTAGACAAAATCTACGTCAACACGTAGACGAAATTACAATTCGTGTTGTAGAGAATGTACCTCCTCCTATACGTGTAACTTTTAAGTGGTATGCCTTGTAACTGATTAATGATCCGAGCGTGCTCCCTATTTCAAAGACGATGAGTTGCTCCAGAGGCAGATGCTTCATGGAACACAAAAACACCGTTTGACCTGTATCACAAGAACAACGGGTCTCACCTGAGTTCTCTGTACAGGTTTCTTTCAAACACACACACACTTTGTCCTAACATCACTTATTCAATGTTTGCCCCTTACAGATCAAATGTTACAAGTATGCACAAAACCAGACAAGTATTCATTCTAAATTATTGACAGGCATGTTAACAAAATTGGATTAATGCAGTGAAATATACTGCATCACGTTACATCGTATTAACAAGAAGCTTTTACAAAAAAGTTGCAGTCTGCTTCACAGTGTATGTAAAACATACAATTGTGTCATTCAAAACGAGTAGGCCATTGCATGCTGGCGTCTGAGTGAAAATGTAGCAAATTCTAAACATTACCTACAAACTACACAACTGAGATGACGCATCAATCATCGCCCCCTACTGACAGGCTCTTGTCCACATGCAGGCCGGTGCAGGGCCACCACCTTGTGCCACACAGGGGCAGCTGCTACTTGGGGATGCTCTTCGAGCGTTTGAGATGAGATACAAAACTCCGAGTTGCTGAGGCGATTAACCAAGCTCCATGTAAAATAAATTATAATAACATAGTGTATGCTTGGGAGCTTATTGGCTCTTGCTCCTGGTTAGAGATCTACCCAACCCACGGGCCCACACAGTGTTCAACTTCACATTCTAGTCATTAAAGGCCTGTGACAAAGGTGCATCTATTGTAGCGACATCGTCTCTGGCTTACACATCTACCGGGTCTCCACTTGACTTTGTGTTGTCTAGGAGCAAGTCCACCCACACCTCCACTTCCACAAACTGCTGGGAGTTGCCTCACTCTGACTCACAGTCAGAATTCTCCTCCTGCTTCACGTTGCCTTCATCAATGTGAAGGTCCCATTCTGGAAATGAATCTTCATCTTCACATTTCACCATCACCTCTTCATATTTCACCTTCATATCTTTAAAAGTGTCCAAGCTGGGATTTTCTTCCGGTTCGTGTTTCATGAGGGATGGGCTCATTGCGGCACTTTGACTTTCACAAGCTGATTTCCGACTCCGACTCCGCCCCTTGTGATGCTTTTGTGTTCTCTGGTGTCTTCGAAGATTTGATGAATCTGCAAACGGCTTCCCGCACAGAGTACACTTGAAGGGTTTCTCTTCCGTGTGTGTTCTCTGGTGTTTTACAAGAGCATATGACTGTGCAAACGCCTTCACGCACACACTGCACTTGAAGGGTTTCTCTCCCGTGTGTGTTCTTTCGTGTATTTTAAGATTTGGTGAAACTGTAAACGCCTTCCCGCACAGAGTGCACCTGAAGGGTTTCTCTCCCGTGTGTGTTCTCTGGTGTTTTTTAAGAGCAGATGACCGTGAAAATGCCTTCCCACAAACACTGCACTTGAAGAGTTTCTCTCCCGTGTGTGTTCTCTGGTGTGTTACAAGAGCAGATGACTGTGCAAATGCCTTCATGCACACACTGCACTTGAAGGGTTTCTCTCCCGTGTGTGTTCTCTGGTGTACTTGAAGATGTGGTGACTGTGCAAACACGATCCCGCACACAGTGCACCTGAAAGGGTTTCTCTCCCGTGTGTGTTTTCTGGTGTGTTTTAAGAGCAGATGACCGTGAAAATGTCTTCCCACAAACACTGCACTTGAAGGGTTTCTCTCCCGTGTGTGTTCTCTGGTGTGTTTTAAGAGCAGATGACCATGAAAATGCCTTCACACACACACTGCACTTGAAGGGTTTCTCTCCCGTGTGTGTTTTCTGGTGTTTTTTAAGAGCAGATGACCGTGAAAATGTCTTCCCACAAACACTGCACTTGAAGGCTTTCTCTCCCGTGTGTGTTCTCCGGTGTGTTTTAAGACCAGATGACTGTGAAAATGTCTTCCCACACACACTGCATTTGAAGGGTTTCTCTCCCGTGTGTGTTCTCTGGTGTTTTTTAAGAGCAGATGACCGTGAAAATGCCTTCACACACACACTGCACTTGAAGGGTTTCTCTCCCGTGTGTGTTCTCTGGTGTGTTTTAAGAGTAGATGAATCTGAAAACGTCTTCCCACACACACTGCATTTGAAGGGTTTCTCTCCCGTGTGTGTTCTCTGGTGTGTTTTAAGAGCAAATGAACCTGAAAATGTCTTCCGACACACACTGCACCTGAAGGGTTTCTCTCCCGTGTGTGTTCTCTGGTGTTTTTTAAGAGTAGATGAATGTGAAAATATCCTCCCACACACACTGCACTTGAAGGGTTTCTCTCCCGTGTGTGTTCTCTGGTGTGTTTTAAGAGCAAATGAATCTGAAAAAGTCTTCCCACACACACTGCACTTGAAGGGTTTCTCTCCCGTGTGTGTTCTCTGGTGTCTTTGAAGATGAGATGAATCTGAAAATGCCTTCCCACACACACTGCACTTGAAGGGTTTCTCTCCCGTGTGTGTTCTCTGGTGTGTTTTAAGAGCAAATGAATCTGAAAATGCCTTCCCCCACACACTGTACTCGAAGGGTTTCTCTCCCGTGTGTGTTCTCTGGTGTATTACAAGATTACATGACCGTGTAAACGCCATCCTGCACATCGTGCACCTGAAGGGTTTCTCTCCTGTGTGTGTTCTCTGGTGTTTTTTAAGAGCAGATGACCATAAAAATGCCTTCCCACAAACAGTACATTTGAAGGGTTTCTCTCCTGTGCGAGTTCTCTGGTGCCGTGTCAAATTTCCAGTCCGGTCCGTGCTGTATGCACGCTGGTCGCATTGTTGACTTGTCGTACCGAGCTGTGCTGAGTGCATTTGCTCCATCAGACCAAATCTGCAGAGGAAGCGTCAGCTGCAAACAGAAACAAAGAATATCCACACCATCTACACGTCAGGCACAGAGGAATGCACACGTGACTTACACGTCTATACTTATTAATATATTCATGATGTAGTGAAAAATTTTCTCAAATTCATCAGATTTGATGAACGTGCAAATGCCTTCTCGCACAGAGTGCACCTGAAGGGTTTCTCTCCACGGGCTGTTATGGCACACAATGAAAGGGCAAATGTCATAAATATGCCTGGAAGCATTCATATCTTCCAAGATGAATGTTAACTCAAAACTCCGAGCACACAATTTCGGCTGTCTGACTACAAAATGAATATTTATGAGAGCTAAATTCAGCTGACATAGCAAAGGGTGTTGAAAACAATACTATTTGTGTTATGCAGAAATGCAGAAATGAATGTTCAATCGCAAGTTAGAGGTGTGAATCCAGGCTCAGATGTCCTTGAATGCTGGGATGAACAGTTCCGACTTCAGCTGCATGTGTGTGCTGTGTTCACCTCCTGTTTCCATTCTTATAAAGAGTCCCAGAGGAAAACAAAAATAAATTGTTTTGATATAACCTCCGTGTGCAATAGTTAATAGACTTTACTGCAAACACAAACTTGACACTGTCACACACCGCCATGAGTAAACAGGTGGCGGTGTGACCAGAACCATGCCTGGCTACCTTCATCTGCTCAGCATTAATTCTTCCTCACTCCACCAAGTAATGAATCGAGGATCAATCAACATAGCCGAGGCTATCCGTGTCTCTGTCTCTCTCTCCCCGTGGTGAAGGTGTTCCCCTCCACACATTCAGAGTCAACAGCGGCACGCGCTTAGCGTCTTTGACCGATAGATACATTGACGCACGTATTGTTGGTTCTTTCAGTAAAGTCACGTAGATAGAAAATAAAAATAACAGATTAAATTTAATAAGATAAAGACCACTTGTGTTGCGATCGAAACGTCGTGGGTTTTTTGCTTTATTTTAAATTTTTTATTTTTCATTTATTTTTATTATTTTATTTTCTATCTACGTGACTTTACCGAAAGAACCAAGAATATTAATGCCTGCAGTCACCAAAGTTTTAAGTCAAAACATTCACACACGTTGACAAAGCCTCACCTTGTGTTGTTGTGGGCAGGTCGCTTCTGATAACAAGAGCGGTATAGCAGCTCAAGCGGGCTTGGCCTGGTAACAAAAGAACGAAAATAAAAACTGCGTGAATATTTACAATAAAACAAAGTTACAAAGTGGCGAGCCGGGTGAAGACAAATTAAACTTAAGCGAGATAATTAAAGTGAATGCAATCATCTTCTTTGGTTCTTTCGGTAAAGTCACGTAGAATGATAATAAAATAATAAATTAATAAAATAACACAATATTCTCACGACGTTTCGGCCACAACACAAGCGGCCTTCATCAGGTGAAGGGGGCGAGACTGTCTGGTAGGACAGCGCTGGAGTGAAAGAGCCACGTTCAGATACGGCCTTTAAGCCTCAAATTTCAGCACCAGGCTTAAAGGCCGTATCTGAACGTGGCTCTTTCGTGGCTCTTTCACTCCAGCGCTGTCCTACCAGACAGTCTCGCCCCCTTCACCTGATGAAGGCCGCTTGTGTTGTGGCCGAAACGTCGTGAGAATATTATTGTGTTATTTTATTTTATCAATTTATTATTTTATTATCATTCTACGTGACTTTACCGAAAGAACCAAAGAAGATGAATCATTGCAGTCACGAAAGCTTTAAATCGAAAATTGAATGCAATCAGGCGAGGGCAGGAGGCAAGGCCCCGCGTGGCTAGGCCCCGCGTTGTAAAGTTCCAACCTGGACATCGATTCCCATGCTCGCTGCTACTCAACTGACATCCCTACGAGAGAGAGAGGCTCTACCTTGGTAAACAACAACAACCACCACCATGAGAATTTCTCACCTCGGATTTCAGTGCAAGCGTGGATCGGCAGCCTCCTGTTACCTCGTGACGTCACGCGTGTAAGCAGGTAACCAACGTCACTTCCGGGGTAAGAGACACGCCCCTCCCGTAAAGAGCGGCTCTGTAACTGAATAAATTATGTTAATGTTAACTGGCCATATGTCGAGGGATGGGGCGTGGCTGCTGAACCCGACGGCTACAACGAATACATTATGTTTATGAACCGCAGTCACTGGGCGTAGCTTTGCCCAAATAAGGATTGCCACTGGATTGATATCGGCAGTGACCCAAGCGGAAGTGACATCACGCTCAAGAGCGCTGTTGACGGGGTTGGGGGAGCGTGAATACCTTGGTGACATGACGTCACTAGCGAGGTACACCTCCCGCTGGCACTTCTTGCCGATGAGGTCATGTTGAGTGGTGACGTCACAGAGCGGGGATGGAGTTTAAGTTGATTTAGCATCATTTTCCATTGCCCCCTTCCTTGGGTGCGTGAACTCAGCAACAACAACGTGGACATTGTTCTGTATACTGTGTGTGTGTGTACACACTGTGTGTGTACACACACACACAGTGTGTACACACTGTGTGTGTGTGTAGTGGGGGGCAATGGCGGTGCATTGGCCAGTCATCTCAGTCAGTCGACCCTCATAGGCCAAATCGCGTCTGTAAAATAAGTGAATAGCAGTTCAGTGGGCTTTGCCTGGTAGGACGGGGATGGTTTAGTTGCGTGTGTGTGGGCGATTTATTGACCATTGTTGTACTTTGCACTACCATCACGTGTTCTACTTTGTGTTGTTTTAACGTTCTCACCCCGTGCGCCTACTGGACATCTGTGAAAAAGAGCTTCATAGCTCATCGGATTTCTCCAGTGTAAATAAACATTCTGCTTCCGAGGTGCTCGCTAACGGGCACTTGCCCCAACAGTCTGTTAAAGATTACCACGGGGGGGATCTGTGTCTTTTGTTGGCCGGGCTAACGCTACGTTAATTCCCGATGCTTCAGAGACATTGCACACGAGGTTTCTTTGCTAGTGGGAGTCATCAAGTGAGTACCTTTCAGTCAAGCGTCTCAGCCGTGCCACTGCAAACTGCAAGGGAGGTCCCCCCCCCCCACAAGACTTGTAGGGTTCGTGTCGCTGTGTTGAAGGCCAGGAGCGTAGACGTGGGTTCAGTTTAGTTTATTTTGGTATAGCCCTGTGAGCCATCCGGCTCTTGAATCGGGTGCAACCACAACAAACACAAAAACAAAAATAAGAACCCAAAAAAACATCTTATTACAATGGGGGAATTGTAATAAAAAATAATTGACATTTATAATGCGCAATTCGTCCAGGGATCACGCTACAACAATGGATTCTACGGCAAGTAATTGCTCGTTATTTGGTGCTACTGCATTGGCAGTGTGGTAGTGACACAATCGTGTGACGTGTTGCTTTCTTGTTAATGGCTCGACACGGGGCTGCAACGTGACTGTGCTGGACGTGTCACGTGACGGCAACACAATCGCGTATCCGTGACGGCCCGTGTGTTCCAATGACACGCGTGCCTTGTTAGACTGATGGCCTTAATCTTAGTTTTCTTGTTGTTGTTGTTGTTGTTTGACTTGCATCCCACTGGGATTAAAGCACACAGCGTTGGTGGTGTACGGTGCTATCTCAGGAATATTTTGATGTTTTTTTTTTCCTGGATTTTCTGTTTGCACAGTCACACAAAGTCACTTTAAGATGTTTTCTTGTTCATGTTTTGTTTTTTTGTTTGTTGCGGTTGCACCCGATTCAAGAGCCAAATGGCTCACAGGGCTACACCAAAATAAATGAAACTTAAACAAACCAGGAGAGAATGTCACGTGATTATGTCTTTGACGACCCAACGGGGGCGGTGACGCGACCACTTGCACCCTGCCATCCCCCACAGCCACCCCACCCTCCCGTCGTGCTACACAATCTTCCCGTCCTGACAGGGCCTCCAGCCAATTCCTTCTTGACCTTTAAGCTCGGCGGGTGGCGATCGTGGCAGGGGCGGAGCCAGGATTTTCAGCCCGGGGTGACATTCAACAAATGTTAATTTCAAGAATGATTTAGAGAGAGTCGGGCTGTTGAACCGGACGCCATCGGTTGGCGACACGCTCTGACATTGCAGTTGCACGGAGTTCGCCAGACCGAGTGTCGTGCACTTACACGCAGAATGTCACCCCCCCTGTCAGCCCCTGGCTCCACCTCTGGATCGTGGTATATGCAAATCCTGGCCATGCGCACAAGACACCGGGGTCAGCCCTTACCACAGCCACCGCGTCTCCCCCGCCTGCAGGCCCAGACTTGATTGGCCGGTGGGACGTGCTGCTGGGTGGGCGGCGAATCTCAAGGCCTGCGCGGCACACGGAAGGGTGGCGTGGCCAACTCCATTCCCGGTTGCCGCCTTTGTCTCCCCAAGCCGAGTAGACCCAGGGGAGACCCAGGACCGGGACGAACAGAATCCCTCACTCGTGTTAGCCGTAGCCGGGAATGGAACTGGGGTCGCTGGGGTATATCGTGCTGTTGTCTCGCTACTGCACCCACCACTCCCCCCATAATAGATACACACAAGTATCCCTTGTACAGCATTAACAGACTCTAGGGGGAAGTGCCGTTATCGAGTGGCGCCGATGAAGGCCGGCACATCACACGAGGGGGTGGGTGGCCAGCACCACGCCCGGCCGCCTTTGTCTCCCGAGTGGTAATATACCCCTGCATACACACACCCAACAACCTCGTTGGACATGTTTGTTTTGTTGTAGTACTGATGGCCTTAATCTAAGTTTTTGTGGTCGTTGTTGTTGTGGTTGTTGTTTGACTTGCATCCCACTGGGATTTTTTGCACACAGCCTTGGTGGTGTACGGTGCTATCTCAGGAATATTTTTGCTGTTTTTTTTTTTCCATGGATTTTCTGTTTTGCACAGTCAACACAAAGTCACTGTAAGATGTTTTTATTGTTCGTGTTTTAGTTTTTTTGTTTGTTGTGGTTGCACTCCGATTCAAGAGCCGGATGGCTCACAGGACTACACTCTTTGGTTCTATTCGGTAAAGTCACCACGTAGGTAAAAAATAAAACAACAAAAATCACGACGTTTCGGCCACAACACAAGTGGCCTTCATCAGGTGTGGCCGAAACGTCGTGATTTTTGTTGTTTTATTTTTTTACCTACGTGACTTTCCCGAATAGAACCAAAGAGTATGGATCCTTGCAGTCACGAAAGCTTCAAATCTAGAATTCACAGGGCTATACCAAAATAAACTGAAATTGAATAAAACTGAACTGATGACGACCGTTTGTGTTACGGTCGAAACGTCGTGAGAATTTTTATAGTTTTATATGTATTTTATTATTTTATTGTTTCCCTTCAACGTGACTTTACCGAAAGAGCTAAGAATATGAACTGAACCTACTATTGAAGGCACCGCTTTGTCTGATGCCCAATTCGTGTTCGCCCCCTGGCGGACTGAATGTGAAACCACTGGCAGGCAGTCGGTGCGCCCTCTCACACCTAAGTGGAAATTCCACACTCGCGCGGCAGGGACGAGTGTTTCAAAAAGGACAAACGCCGTTGACCTCTCACCAAGTCGTTTTTTTTGTATCGACGCCGCGGAGACGACGCGCCGAGGCGATGGTTGCCCGCGACGATTGAACCGTCCACGTGACGATCGCGACGCAGTCCCCGTGTCAATCCCTGATGGATCAATTCTGGTGCGCATCGGCCTGGTGGTGTTCTGATGCGGTTGTCGATGAAACAGGTGTCTTCCGAGGAACGCCAAAGCCAGGGAGGTTGCCGTGTTTTGGGGTTTTTGAACGAGTTTTTTTTTATTCTGGACGTCCGCGCTAATAATGGTTGTGATGGGGTTTTTTTTCCTGCATGCCGCTCGTCCGGCCCGCGTGAAGCCTGGAAGAGTTTCTATTTAAAGCTTTCGTGACTGCAAGGATTCATCTTCTTTGGTTCTTTCGGTAAAGTCACCACGTAGAATGAGAATAAAATAATAAAATAACACAATGTTCACTGAAGCTCTGTCGTCCCGACAGGTTTGTTCCTTTCACCTGAAGAAGGCCACTTGTGTTGTGGCCGAAACGTCGTGAGAATTAAATTGTCATTTTATTTTATTAATTTATTATTTTATTCTCATTCTACGTGGTGACTTTACCGAAAGAACCACAGAAGATGAAGCCTGGAAGTTTGTTGTTTGTCTGGGCGACCGTCCGCGTGGCGAGCACAGGGCTCTTTGTTTCGCCCGCTCTCCTGCAGCCTCTTGACAGGGCAATGTGGACGCCCTGAATGCGCGTGGAGTTATTCACGTCCCCGGGATCTAGTGTGCCTGCGCCGGTTGCCTTTATCTGCCAAAAGAAATCGAGCTCATCTCCTTTGGTTCTTTCGGTAAAGTCACCAACACGTAGAATGAGAATAAAATAATAAAATAACACGATAAAATTCTCACGACGTTTCGGCCGCAACGCAAGCGGCCGTCTTCAGGTGAAAGGTACAGAACTGTCGGGACGAGAGAGCTTCAATGGAGCTTTCACCTGAAGACGGCCGCTTGCGTTGTGGCCAAAACGTCGTGAGAATTTTATTGTTATTTTATTATTTTATTCTCATTCTACGTGGTGGTGACTTTACCGAAAGAACCAAAGAAGATGAATCCTTGCAGTCACGAAAGCTTTAAATTGAAAAATCGAGCTCAGTTAATTGCATCGTCGCACCGCAAATCGACGGCGTGCTGTAGTGTCTCCATCGTTACTATTCGCCGTGCGCCTGTAATGATTTGCTATTATGGATCCGTATCCCATGGGTGGGTGAATTAATCGCATCCTTTCAAATACTCTCCCTTGGTTTAATTCTGTTATGGAATGTTGGCCGATGGTTGGTTGAGGATAGTGATGGAATGACAGCCAAGGAATGGAATGCGGCCAATAGGATGCCCATCGAGATGACGGGATGATATCAGCTGATGAGTATCACCTGCAGGTACTGGGTGGATTAATACTTTTCGGGATCTCGGGAGATGGTGAGAGCTTTGTGAGAACCTCATCCAGCAGTAGATTGACCATGGATTCTGGTGATGTCACTGGACCACTCAGCAACTGTCGGTACAAGGCACAATCAATGTTGAAGGCCTCTTTTTATCTGTTTCACAAAGCCAAGATAATATAACACATCTGTTCCATTTTTTTATTTAAAGCTTTCATGACTGCAGGGATTCATATTCTTGGTTCTTTCAGTAAAGTCACCACGTAGAAGGGAGACAATAAAATAATGAAACAATAAAATTCTCACGACGTTTCGACTGCAACACAAGAAGCAATCATCATCAGGTGTGAAAACCACAGCAATAATCTTTTTCAAATTTTCTTGCTGTGGTGCTAGGAGCAACCCCCGGGCAGCTTTAGGAAATACTTAAATAATGCGAAATAGCACTAAATTGTTAATTTAACAACTTTTAAAGTTTACTGATGGGAAAACGGAATGGCGCTGGCTCACCACGGGGCTTACGGCGTGGTACCCGGCTACTTTTTTTTAAATTAAACTCCACGATTCGCGAGCAAGTGTGCGTCCACACAGAGACAGACAGACATACACACAGAAAAAAAATGCCTTTTATAGGTAAGAAAAGAAAAAACGATGACGAGACTCAATGTGTGAAGAACACGGGATTTATTCGGTTCACAAGTCAACGGATATAACTTCAAAACACTTTTATTGTCTGTCTCGAGACAGCGTTCCCGTGGGATTATTTCCAAGTCGACAGACGACACCTTATTTTTACTCATCCTGGCAGACACACACACAGACACGCCTGTGTCTATGTGTGTGTGACTGTGTCTGTGAGTATGTCTGTGTGTGTCTGTGTTTCTGCGTGTGTCTGTGTGTGTCTATGTGTCTGTGTGTCTATGTGTCTCTGTGTGTGTCTGTGTGTGTCTATGTGTCTCTGCGTGTGCCTATGTGTCTCTGTGTGTGTCTGTGTCTCTGCGTGTGTCTGTGTCTCTGCGTGTGTCTATGTGTCTTGTGTGTGTCTGTGTCTATGTATCTCTGCGTGTGTCTGTCTTTGTGTGTTTGTGTATGTGTCTGTGTCTATGTGTGTCTGTGTCTCTGCGTGTGCCTATGTGTCTCTATGTGTGTCTATGTGTCTGCGTGTGTCTATGTGTCTGTGTGTGTGTCTATGTGTATGTGTGTCTACAGTGACACGCGGTGGCGGTAGTGATGGCGGTAGTGGTGGCGGCCATGTGGTGCGTGTCGAACATCTTTCACGCCGTACGTATTGTAAACATCGCCACTGGGGAGATTAAGGTGGCTGCGGGTGCTGGCGATGATTACTGGGCGCCCCCCTGCCCGCCTACGCCGCTAAACGTCGCTCGCCAGTCTGTTCCAAGCTATGGGGTAGGGGGAGCGAGATAGAGAGGGGGGGTGGTGGACCTTTGTCTTGCTGCGTGTAAATATTGTTGTGTGCGTGCGGGGTTTGTCCATGTGGTGGCGGTAATGGTGGCGGTAATGGTGAGTCGAACAAAAGCGGTGAAAGTTTGTGGGGTCGCTCCGAGCTCACCCTGTCACCCATCGCTCTCGAGCTCCCTCCTAGGGGAGGATGACGAGGTTGACGAGGTTGATGATCCTCATCGTTTGTGAATGCAGAAATAAACATCAGTTTCATTCTGACCTCCGATCCTGGTCAGCAATTGAACGTCGGGAAACCCTCGCGCCGAGGGGCCCCACCAGTGGGCGTGGCCGTGGCCCACCAGTGGGCGTGGCCGTGCCCCACCAGTGGGCGTGGCCGTGCCCCACTAGTGGGCGTGGCCGTGCCCCACCAGTGGGCGTGGCCGTGCCCCCATCACGTTGCGTGTGTAGTGACGGCAGCTACGCTCGGAGTGGCTGGATAATAAAGCTTGAAACGCACAGCAAACCACGTGGCCTCTGATTTATTGGGTGACACGCGATGCGAGGAGGACAAGCAGCCTATACAAAGACAAAGGCACCCCCAGTAGCCTCAGCACACTTTTGTGGCAAGTTCTGTTGGGAGTAGCAATTAAGGGCAGCACTGTAGGGCACTCCGGGGTGGGGAGATATGGGGGTGGACAGCATCACAGTCCATCAGCCAGCTGCAGAAACATTCCCCTCCTCCACTCACCCCACTCACCCAGTCACCCCTCCACTCACCCCACCACTCATCTCACTCACCCCTCCATTCATCTCACTCACCCAGTCACCCCATTCACCCCCCCACTCACCCCTCCACTCACCCCACTCACCCCTCCACTCATCTCACTCACCCCTCCACTCACCCCTCCACTCATCTCACTCACCCCTCCACTCACCCCTCCACTCACTCCTCCACTCATCTCACTCACCCATCCACTCACCCCTCCACTCACCCCTCCGCTCACCCCTCCACTCATCTCACTCACCCCTCCACTCACCCCTCCACTCATCTCACTCACCCCTCCACTCACCCCTCCACTCACCCCTCCGCTCACCCCTCCGCTCACCCCTCCACTCATCTCACTCACCCCTCCACTCACCCCACTCACCCCTCCGCTCATCTCACTCACCCCTCCACTCACCCCACTCACCCCTCCACTCATCTCACTCACCCAGTCACCCACTCACCCCTCCACTTATCCCACTCACCCCTCCACTCACCCCACTCACCCCTCCACTCATCTCACTCACCCACTCACTCCTCCACTCACCCCACCACTCACCCCTCCACTCATCTCACTCACTCACCCCTCCACTCACCCCTCCATTCATCTCACTCACCCAGTCACCCACTCACCCCTCCACTCACCCCACTCACCTCTCCACTCATCTCACTCACCCACTCACCCCTCCGCTCACCCCTCCACTCATCTCACTCACCCCTCCGCTCACCCCTCCGCTCACCCCTCCACTCACCCCTCCGCTCACCCCACCACTCATCTCACTCCGCTCACCGCCCAGCCCCCCAGTAGCCCGAGCTGCTGCTGCTGCTGGGGGGCGTTGTCCCCCAGCGCCACGTTGGCCCTCAGCAGGAACCTCGTGCGGTGACGCCGCCTCTCCCCCCCCCATCCCTCCCCTGCCAGCAGCGCCCTCCTGCACCACCACCTCGTCCGCCTCCTCCTCCTCCGCGTAGGCCGCTGCCAGCAGCAGCTCCGCAATGCCTCCAACCGTGTCGCCGTCCCTCAGGGCCCTCCCCGGGGTGGTCGCTCCCCTCCCCACCGCCCCCCCCGCCGCGTGGATCCGCGCCGAGCGGCGCACCGGCGTCACGAGCCGCGGCCGCGAGGGGGGGGCCGCCGGGGCTGCGGTGGAAGGGGGGGCCGTGATGTTAAGGGGGGCAGCCAGGGTGGTGGTGGTGGTGCAGGAGATGTGGGCGGCTGGGGTGGTGGTGCAGGAGATGTGGGCGACTGGGATGGTGGTGGTGCAGGTGTGGGCGGCTGGGGTGGTGGTGGTGGTGCAGGAGGTGTGGGCGGCTGGGGTGGTGGTGGTGGTGGTGGTGCAGGAGGTGTGGGCGGCTGGGGTGGTGGTGGTGGTGCAGGAGGTGTGGGCGGCTGGGGTGGTGGTGGTGGTGCAGAAGATGTGGGCGGCTGGGGTGGTGGTGGTGCAGGAGGTGTGGGCGGCTGGGGTGGTGGTGGTGGTGCAGGAGGTGTGGGCGGCTGGGGTGGTGGTGGTGCAGGAGATGTGGGCGGCTGGGGTGGTGGTGCAGGAGGTGTGGGTGGCTGGGGTGGTGGTGGTGCAGGAGGTGTGGGCGGCTGGGGTGGTGGTGGTGGTGCAGGAGGTGTGGGCGGCTGGGGTGGTGCAGGAGGTGTGGGCGGCTGGGGTGGTGGTGGTGGTGCAGGAGGTGTGGGCGGCTGGGGTGGTGGTGGTGCAGGAGATGTGGGCGGCTGGGGTGGTGGTGCAGGAGGTGTGGGCGGCTGGGGTGGTGGTGGTGGTGCAGGAGGTGTGGGCGGCTGGGGTGGTGGTGGTGGTGCAGGAGGTGTGGGCGGCTGGGGTGGTGGTGGTGCAGGAGGTGTGGGCGGCTGGGGTGGTGGTGGTGGTGCAGGAGGTGTGGGCGGCTGGGGTGGTGGTGGTGCAGGAGGTGTGGGCGGCTGGGGTGGTGGTGGTGCAGGAGGTGTGGGCGGCTGGGGTGGTGGTGGTGCAGGAGGTGTGGGCGGCTGGGGTGGTGGTGGTGGTGCAGGAGGTGTGGGCGGCTGCAGTCACGAAAGCTTTAAATAAAAAATGTTCGACTTTAAATTAAAAAAAAATTTCGACTAAATTAAATTAAAAACTTAAAACATTTTTCGACTCAATTAAATTAAAACAAATTAAAAAAAAATTCGACTAAATGAAATTAAAAACTTAAAACATTTTTCGACTTAAATAAATTAAAACAAATTTAAAAAAAAATTCGCCCTCAAAATCACTCGAACCTTGGGCAGCTGAGGCGCGCGAGTTCACTTCGTCCATCGTAGACATCGCCGGAGAAGTTGTTGTTGTTGTGCTGTTGTTTAGTCGTCGTTGTATAGCTGTTGTATAGTCGTTGTTTATTTGTACTTTAATGTTTAAAGTGGTAAAGTTAAATGGTTAAAGTCGTAGCCTAAGTGGAGGCCTTCGAGGCGGCCATCGACAAATTCTGAAATTTCGCGACCTTTGCCCCCTGAACTCGCCTCCGATTGGCTGCGGGAGGGGTGATACTCGCCTCTGATTGGCTGTAGGCCGAGGGAGGTGAGGGGAGGAGTGATTATGCTCGCCTTTGATTGGCTGTGGGCCGAGGAGGGAGGGGGAGTAAGGGGAAGGTGTAATGCTCGCCTCTGATTGGTTGTGGGCCGAGAGGGGTGGTCAGGGGGAGGGGTGATGCGCGCATCTGATTGGCTGTGGGCCGAAGAGGGAGGGGAGTATTCTTATCTCTGATTGGCTGCGACACAAAACTCGCCGCTGATTGGGTCTCAGGGCAGTTCGTGTTCCCGCGCTTTATTGAAACTTTCATGGATGATTCGATTCGTAGTCACGAATAAACGTTTTTCGATTCCAACACCCACCATGCCTGCACATTGCCTCTGAATCGATTCGATTCCAACATTCACCCTCCTGCACATTGCCTCTGAATCGATTCGATTCAAACACCCACCCGCCGACACGTTGCCTCTGAATCGATACGATTCCAACACCCACTCGGCACATTGCCTTTGAATCGATTCGATTCCAACAACAGACCCAGCAGGTGCCATGGGTTGACTGCTGTGCCAGGCTAGGTACAGGTCACGGGACAGACCCAGCAGGTGCCATGGGTTGACTGCTGTGCCAGGCTAGGTACAGGTCACGGGACAGACCCAGCAAGTGCCATGGGTTGACTGCTGTGCCAGGCTAGGTACAGGTCACGGGACAGACCCAGCAGGTGCCATGGGTTGACTGCTGTGCCAGGCTAGGTACAGGTCACGGGACAGACCCAGCAGCTGCCATGGGTTGACTGCTGTGCCAAGCTAGGTACAGGTTACGGGACAGACCCAGCAGCTGCCATGGGTTGCCTGCTGTGCCAGGCTAGGTACAGGTCACGGGACAGACCCAGCAGCTGCCATGGGTTGACTGCTGTGCCAGGCTAGGTACAGAGGCAGCGCGCCAAGAAATATGGCGGTCTGCTTCTTGCTGTGCGGCCGAGTTGAATGCATTGGTACATATTTGTTGTCTAAAGCACAAATATTGGAATACGTACCTGTAAGATGGTGCAAATCTTTGATCGATGTATCTGTCTCCTCTTGTTAACAACACGCTTGCGTAATGGTTAATATTCTGTTGGGTTTTTTTTTTGTCCTCCCTCCTTTACCAGCCCAGCCAACTCACTCTTTCTCTCTTCCCTGATGTGGCAACTTCTCATTATACAATTATACTTCCAAATGTGCATATATTGTCTCCCGCTTTTTATTTTCATGTGTTCCAAATAAAGACCAATTACAGTTGAAAAAAAAGGAGCGAATGAAGGTGGTGAGGGAATGATGAGCAGAATGAAGAGTCTTGTGATGAGTAGTGGTGGTGGTGGTAGTGTGAGTAGTGGTG
This sequence comes from Petromyzon marinus, assembly GCF_048934315.1. Classification (NCBI taxonomy): domain Eukaryota; kingdom Metazoa; phylum Chordata; class Hyperoartia; order Petromyzontiformes; family Petromyzontidae; genus Petromyzon; species Petromyzon marinus. The sequence goes on from NW_027423046.1 coordinate 3,116,338, forward strand.
GTGGTAGTGTGAGTAGCAGTGGTGGTGTGATTAGTAGTAGTGTGAGTAGTGGTGGTGGTGTGATTAGTAGTTGTGGTAGTGTGAGTAGTAGTGGTGGTGGTAGTGTGAGTAGTGGTGGTAGTGTGAGTAGTGGTGGTGGTGTTAGTAGTGGTGGTGGTGTGAGTAGCAGTGGTAGTGTGAGTAGTAGTAGTGTGAGTAGTAGTAGTAGTATCTGTAGTGTGAGTAGTGGTAGTGTGATTAATAGTGGTGGTGGTGTGAGTAGCAGTGGTGGTGTGAGTAGTGGTAGTGTGAGTAGTGGTGGTGGTGGTAGTGTGATTAGTAGTGGTGGTGGTGTGAGTAGTAGTGGTGGTGTGATTAGTAGTAGTGGAAGTGTGAGTAGTGGTGGTGTGATTAGTAGTAGTGGTGGTGGTGTGAGTAGTAGTAGTGGTGGTAGTGTGATTAGTAGTGGTGGTGGTGTGAGTAGTAGTGGTGGTAGTGTGAGTAGTAGTGGTGGTGGTGTGATTAGTAGTAGTGATGGTGGTGGTAGTGTGAGTAGTAGTAGTAGTGTGAGTAGTAGTGGTGGTAGTAGTGTGAGTAGTGGTGGTAGTGTGAGTAGCAGTGGTGGTGGTAGTGTGAGTAGTAGTAGTGGTGGTAGTAGTGTGAGTAGTAGTAGTGGTGGTAGTAGTGGTGGTACAAGTGGTAGTAGTAGTGGTGGTAGTAGTAGTGGTACTAGTGGTAGTAGTGGTGGTGGTAGTAGTGGTGGTACTAGTGGTAGTAGTGGTGGTAGTGGTGGTGGTACTAGTAGTAGTAGTGGTACTAGTGGTAGTAGTGGTGGTGGTAGTGGTGTGAGTAGTGGTGTGAGGTGGTCTGCGGTGATAGTCCACGGACTGAGAGATGGACCTGGCAACTACCAGACCCTGGCACGGAGGGTGAGGGAGGTGAGTGGTGGTGGTGAGTGTGGTGAGTGTGGGGTGAGGGTGGTGAGTGTGTGGTGAGTGGTGTGTGTGCTGTGTTTGGTGAGTGTGTGGTGTGTGCTGAGTTTATGGGTCTATGTGTGATGAGTCTATGGGTCTCTGTGTGATGAGTCTATGGGTCTCTGTGTGATGATTCTATGGGTCTTCGTGTGACGATTCTATGGGTCTCTGTGTGGTTATTCTATGGATCTTTGTGTGATGAATCTATGGCCTCTCAAGCTAATTAACATTGGGACTCACCCCTTACCAAGATGGCCTCTCCAAGCTAATTAACATTGGGACTCACCACTTACCAAGATGGCCTCTACAAACTCATTACATTGGGACTCACCCCTTACTAAGATGTCCTCTCCAAGCTAATTAACACTGGGACTCACTCAAATACCAAGATGGCCTCTACAAGCTAATTATCATTGGGAATCACCCCTTACCAAGATGGTCTCTACAAGCTAATTAACATTGGGACTCACCCCTTACTAAGATGGCCTCTCCAAGATAATTAACATTGTGATTCACCAGGATGGCCTCTGCAAGGTAATTAACATTGGGACTCACCACTTACCAAGATGGCCTCTACAAACTCATTAACATTGGGACTCACCCCTTACCAAGATGGCCTCTCCAAGCTAATTAACTTTGTGATTCACCAGGATGGCCTCTGCAAGGTAATTAACATTGAGACTCACCACTTACCAAGATGGCCTCTACAAACTCATTAACATTGGGACTCACCCCTTACCAAGATGGCCTCTCCAAACTAATTAACATTGTGATTCACCAGGATGGCCTCTGCAGGGTAAATAACATGGGGACTCACCACTTACCAAAATGGCCTCTACAAACTAATTAACATTGGGACTCACCCCTTACCAAGATGGCCTCTCCAAGCTAATTCACATTGTGATTCACCAGGATGGCCTCTGCAAGGTAATTAACATTGGGACTCACTCCTTACCAAGATGGCTTCGTGACGTTATACAGCCAGCAGCGGCACCTCCCCTACTACCTAGAATGACGTCACGGCCGTCCACACATTGAGTCGGGCTTAATGACGTCACGACTCTCCGAGCATTTACACCTCCCCTACTAAACATGACGTCATGACCCCTGTCAATAAACATTGAGACTCCCTCTACTAAAGATGACGTCATGACGTCCGTACATAAACATTGACCCCAACCCTTCCGAGCGTGGATTATTGACGTCATACAATTACTATCGACACCCCCGCCCCTGCTCGAGTGTTAATGACGTCATACAATGAACATCGACAGCCCCGCTCGAGTGTTAATGACGTCATACAATGGCCATCGACAGCCCCGCCCCACCTGGAGTCGACTTCCGCGGTTTGTTCTTTGACAGCGGCCGCCTCGCTCCGCGTGGATAATTTATCTTTCATTCTTAGCGAGTCGACGGGGGAACGAAAGCAGGAGGGAAGGAGGGAGAGGGGAAGGAGGGAGGGAGGGAACGAAAGAAGGAGGAACGAGGGAACGGAGGGGGAAGGAGGGAGGGAACGAAAGAAGAAGGAACGAGGGAACGGAGGGGGAAGGAAGGAGGGAGGGAACGAAAGCAGGAGGGAAGGAGGCAGAGGGGAAGGAGGGAGGGAACGAAAGAGGGAGGGAACGAGGGAAAGAGGGAACGAGGGAACGAAGGAGGGAGGGGGAAGGAAGGAGGGAGGGGGAAGGAAACAAGGAGGAACGAGGCAAGGAATGAAATAGAGAGAACGTCAGGGGCCAGAGTGGTGGTGGTGGTGGCTGTGTTGTTGTTGTTGCTTCCGTTCGTTCCTTCGCTCGCAGCGGTGGCGAGGAAAGGAGCGAATGAAGGAGGTGGTGAGGGAATGATGAGTAGAATGAAGAGTCTTGTGATGAGTAGTGGTGGTGGTGGTAGTGGTGGTGTGAGTAGTAGTAGTGGTGGTGTGAGTAGTGGTGGTAGTGGTGGTAGTAGTGGTGGTAGTGGTGGTAGTAGTAGTGGTAGTACTAGTGGTAGTAGTGGTGGTACTAGTAGTAGTGGTGGTAGTAGTGGTGGTAGAAGTAGTAGTGGTGGTGGTAGTAGTGGTGGTAGTTGTGTGAGTAGTGGTAGTAGTAGTGGTGGTACTAGTGGTAGTAGTAGTGGTGGTGGTAGTGGTGGTGGTACTAGTGGTAGTAGATGTGGTGGTAGCAGTGGTGTGAGTAGTGGTGTGAAGCGGCCTGTGGTGATAGTCCACGGACTGAGAGATGGACCTGGCAACTACCAGACCCTGGCACGGAGGGTGAGGGAGGTGAGTGGTGGTGGTGAGTGTGTGGTGTGTGTGGTGTGTGTGGTGACTGTGGTGAGTGAGTGAGTGGTGTATTTGTGCTGGGTTTATGGGTCTCTGTGATGAGTCTATGGGTCTCTGCGTGATGAGTCTATGGGTCTCTGTGTGATGAGTCTATGGGTCTCTGTGGTGAGTCTATGGGTCTCTGTGTGGTGAGTCTATGGGGCTCTGTGTGATGAGTCTATGGGTCTCTGTGTGGTGAGTCTATGGGTCTCTGTGTGATGAGTCCATGGGTCTCTGTGTGATGAGTCTGTGGGTCTCTGTGTGATGAGTCTGTGGGTCTCTGTGTGGTGAGTCTATAGGTCTCTGTGTGATAAGTCTATGGGTCTCTGTGTGATGAGTCTGTGGGTTTCTGTGTGATGAGTCTATGGGTCTCTGTGTGGTGAGTCTATGGGTCTCTGTGTGACGAGTCTGTGGGTCTCTGTGTGATGAGTCTGTGGGTCTCGGTGTGGTGAGTCTATGGGTCTCTGTGTGGTGAGTCCATGGGTCTCTGTGTGGTGAGTCTGTGTTTCTCTGTGTGATGAGTCTGTGGGTTTCTGTGTGGTGAGTCTATGGGTCTCTGTGTGGTGAGTCTATGGGTCTCTGTGTGGCGAGTCTGTGGGTCTCTGTGTGACGAGTCTATGGGTCTCTGTGTGGTGAGTCTATGGGTCTCTGTGTGGTCAGGCTATGGGTCTCTGTGTCATGAGTCTGTGGGTCTCTGGGTGGTGAGTCTCTGGGTTTCTGTGTGGTGAGTCTATGGGTCTCTGTGTGACGAGTCTATGGGTCTCTGTGTGATGAGTCTCTGTGTGACAAGTCTGTGGTAGCAGCATCATCATCAGTCATAGTAGCATCCACATTCTTTGCTTCTTTCGGTCAAGTCATCACGTGGTAGGTATAAACATAACAGATCACGTGACTTTTCGATCGCAACACAAACAATCGTCATCAGGTGGGACAACCACAGCGAGACACAACAGCCGAGGGCTCCTACTCTAGAACTTGGTCCCACAGCAGATCTCTCGCCCACTACTTCAGCACTTTGTTTCTCGCTGTCGTTGTACCACCTGATGACGATTGCTTGTTGTGTTGCGATCAAAACGTCACGTGATCTGTTATGTTTCTACCTACCACGTGACGACTTTACCGACAGAACCAAAGAGTGTGGATTCCTGCAGTCACGAAAGCTTCAAATTAAAATAGTAGCATCATCAGTAGTAGTATCATCATCATTATCAGTAGTATCATCATTAGTAGTAGTATCATCACTATCAGTAGTAGCATAATCAGTAGTAGTATCATCATCATTATCAGTAGTATCATCATTAGTAGTAGTATCATTATCAGTAGTATCATCATTAGTAGTAGTATCATCATTATCAGTAGTATCATCATTAGTAGTAGTATCATCATTATCAGTAGTAGCATCATCAGTAGTAGTATCATCATCATTATCAGTAGTATCATCATTAGTAGTAGTAGTATCATCATTATCAGTAGTAGCATGATCAGTAGTAGTATCATCATAATTATCAGTAGTATCATCAGTAGTAGTATCATCAGTAGTAGCATAATCAGTAGTAGTATCATTATCAGTAGAATCATCATTAGTAGTATCATCATCATTATCAGTAGTATCATCATTAGTAGTACTATCATCATTATCAGTAGTATCATCATTAGTTGTAGTATCATTATCAGCAGGAGCATCAGCAGTAGTAGTATGATCATCATTATCAGTAGTATCATCATTAGTAGTAGTATCATCATTATCAGTAGTAGCATAATCATTAGTAGTATCATCATTATTAGTAGTATCATCATCAGTAGTAGTATCATTATCAGTAGTAGCATAATCAGTAGTAGTATCATCATCATTATCAGTAGTATCATCATTAGTAGTAGTATCATCATTATCAGTAGCATAATCAGTAGTAGTATTATCATCATTATCAGTAGTATCATCATTAGTAGTAGTATCATCATTATCAGTAGTAGCATAATCAGTAGTAGTATCATCATTATCAGTAGTATCATCATTAGTAGTAGTATCATTATCAGTAGTAGCATCATCAGTAGTAGTATCATCATTATCAGTAGTATCATTAGTAGTAGTATCATTATCAGTAGTAGCATCATCAGTAGTAGTATCATTATCAGTAGTATCATCATTAGTAGTAGTATCATCATTATCAGTAGTAGCATAATCAGTAGTAGTATCATCATTATCAGTAGTATCATCATTAGTAGTAGTATCATCATTATCAGTAGTAGCATAATCAGTAGTAGTATCATCATTATCAGTCGTATCATCATTAGTAGTAGTATCATAATTATCAGTAGTAGCATAATCAGTAGTAGTATCATTATCAGTAGCTGTCGGGTTCAGCAGCCACGCCCCATCCCTCGACATATGGCCCTGATTCATTAACATAACTTATTCAGTTACAGAGCCGCTCGTGGGAGGGGTGTGTCTCTTACCCTGGAATGGCGTCATGTTACCCGCGTGACGTCGCGAGGTAACAGGAGGCTGCCGATCCACGCTTGCACTGAAATCTGAGGTGGTGGTCTTTGTTGTTGTTATTTATCAAGGTAGAGCCTCTCTCTCTCTCGTAGGGATGTCAGTTGAGTAGCAGCGAGCATGGGAATCGATGTCCAGGTTGGAACTTTACAACGCGGGGCCTAGCCACGCGGGGCCTTGCCTCCTGCCCTCGCCTGATTGCATTCACTTTAATTATCTCGCTTAAGTTTAATTTGTCTTCACCCGGCTCGCCACTTTGTAACTTTGTTTTATTGTAAATATTCACGCAGTTTTTATTTTTTTCACCAGGCCAAGCCCGCTTGAGCTGCTATACCGCTCTTGTTATCAGAAGCGACCTGCCCACAACAACACAAGGTGAGGCTTTGTCAACGTGTGTGAATGTTTTGACTTAAAACTTTGGTGACTGCAGGAATTAATATTCTTGATTCTTTCGGTAAAGTCACGTAGATAGAAAATAAAATAAAAATAACAATAAAAAATAGTAAATAAAGCAAAAAAAACCCACGTTTTGATTGCAACACAAGTAGTCTTTATTTAATTTAATTGTATTATCTGTTATTGTTATTATCTGTTATTGTTATTTCCTATCTACGTAACTTTACTGAAAGAACCAAGAATACGTGTGTCAATGTCTATCGGTCAAAGACGCGCAAACTCCAGATATACAGCAGGCGTCAGTGTCGGGATCGAACCCACGACTTCCTGTATACCAGGTGAGGTAGTTAACATCTCACCACGGAGAGAGACACGCAAACTCCAGTTAGCCTCGGTTATGTTAATTGATCCTCGATTAATTACATGGTGGAGTGAGGAAGCATTCATGCCAAGCAGATGAAGGTGGCCAGGCGTGATTCTAGACACGCCACCGCCTGTTTACCCAGTGACAGTGTACAGTTTGTGTTTTTTAGTAACGTCTATTAACTCTGTTGAACACGGAGGTTATAGCGTAACAGTAGTTTACTTTTGTTTTCCTCTGGAACTCTTTGTAAGAATGGAAACTGGAGGTGAACACAGCACACACATGCAGCTGAAGTCGGAACTGTTCATCCCCAGCATTTAAGGACATCTGAGCCTGGATTCACACCTCTAAGTTGCGATTGAACATTAATTTATGAATTTCTGCACAACACAAATAGTATTGTTTTCAACACCCTTTGCTATGTCAGCTGAATTTAGCTCTCAGCAATATTCCTTTTGTAGCCAGACAGCTGAAATTGTGTGCTCGGAGTTTTGGGTGAACATTCATTTTGAAGATACGAAGGCTTCCAGGCATGTTTATGACCATTTTCCCTCTCATTGTGTGCCATAACAGCCCTGTGATGAATTTAGGAAACATTTTTACTACATCCTGAATATATGAATAAGTATAGACGTGTAAGTCACATGTGACTATATATGCATTCCTCTGTGCCTCGATACTGTCGTGTAGATGGTGTGGATATTATTTTTTTCTGTCTGCAGCTGACGCTTCCTCTGACGCTTCCTCCGCAGAATTGTTCTGATGGAGCAAATGCGCTCAGCGCAGCTCGGTAGGACAAGGCTCCAATGCGACCGGTGTGCATACAGCACGGATCGTACTGGAGATATGACACGGCACGAGAGAACTCACACAGGAGAGAAACCCTTCAAGTGCAGTGTGTGTGGGAAGGCGTTTGCACATTCATCTACTCTTGTAACACACCAGAGAATACACACAGGAGAGAAACCCTTCAGGTGCACTCCGTGCGGGAGAGCGTTTTCGCAGCAACAACATCTTCAAGTACACCAGAAAACACAAAAGCATGAGAAGATCCACAAGGAGTGAAAGTAAAAGTGCCATCATGAGCCCATCCCTCATGAAACACGAACCGGAAGAAAATCCCAGCGTGGACACTTTTAAAGTTATCGAGGTGAAATATGAAGAGGTGATGGTGAAGAGGGAAGAAGTGATGGTGAAGAGGGAAGAAGTGATGGTGAAATGTGAAGAGGTGATGGCAAAGAGCGAAGAAGTGAAGGTGAAATGTGAAGATAAAGATTCAACTCCAAAATGGGACCTTCACATCGATGGAGGCAACGTGTAGCAGGAGGTGAATTCTGACTGTGAGCCAGAGCGAGGCAACTCCCAGCAGTTTGTGGAAGTGGAGGTGTGGGTGGACTTCCTCCTAGACAATACAAAGTCAAGTGGAGACCCGGTAGATGTGTAAACTTTGTGTTTTAATAATTGTGTTATTTTATTTTATTTTGGGCACCTTTATAATATATGCCACAGGACCCGCACGAGCTTAATCCGGCACTGTCCGGGATACCGTTCCAGTGCCCAACCAGGCTGTTTAAACCACTGCGGGTGGAGTTGAGGGTGACGGTGGAGGGCGCGAAGGGGGCGAGTGATGCCGATGGGCGGCGAGGGGGTCACCCGAGAGGATGCCCAGTGGGGAGATGAAGCAATGAAATCGCTCCACGTGTCAGGCGCTGGGTGGATCACCGCACAGCGGCATCGTGGGAGGTGGCGACGGCACGGGGAGGTCTCTACCCGCCAGTGGATTGACCGTGGCTGATGATGATGACGACGACGATGGATGTGGCTCACTCAACTTTGCGACGTACGAAACGCCGGAGACGCACGGCGGTGTGCGGGGTGTTCAGCGGCACGGTGGAGCCGATGGCCTCCTTGCACCCGCTGTACAGCTGACGCATGACGTGGAGCAGGGCAGGGAGCACGCTGTCCACTATGTCCTGGCAGCTGCCGCTCAGCTGACCCATAGCCTGCACTAGGGCAGGGAGCATGCTGTCCACTATGTCCTGGCAGCTGCTGTACAGCTGACCCATAGCCTGCAGTAGGGCAGGGAGCACGCTGTCCACAATGTCCTCACTGTGGCTACTGCACACCTGACCCATAGCCTGCGGCAGGGCAGGGAGCACGCTGTCCACTATGTCCTCACTGTGGCTACTGCACAGCTGACCCGCAGCGTGCAGGAGAGGAGTCGGCGCGCTGTCCATGAGCCAGGGCATCCCGGGGGGGCAGGCTGGGCCGTCCCTCTCCTGTCTGTTTGCGTGGCCGCTGGTGAACATCGGTCCCCAGGTGGCGACCGCTGCCGGTGGAGAGACGTCCTTCATGAGTCCCGAGTAGTTGTTTATGGTGGTGGTGGTGGTGGCGTTGGAGCCGTTGATGTTCGAACCCCCACGCCGAGATCCTCCGAGGAGTTCCACCATCGGCTGCATGAGCAGCAGAACCACAGTGAGCACAGCCGTGAAGATCGCCACGCTGGTGGTGGTGGTGGCGAAGTTCTCCGCAGACCTCGAAGTGGAGGAGCAGCGTGGGGCGAGGTGGTTGCCTCTCCCGGAGCTGACTCCACTCTGGTCGCTCCAATGGATGCACCTTTGTCACAGGCCTTTAATGACAAGAATGTGAAGTTGAACACTCAGTTCCTAGGTTAAATCTGCATGGTGAGAGTGGCCATTCTTTGTGGACCTGTGGGTTGGGTTAATCTCTAACCAGGAGCGAGAGCCAATAAGCTCCCAAGCATTCACTCGGTTTCAATAATTACATTCTAGATTTGAAGCTTTCGTGACTGCAAGGATCCATACTCTTTGGTTCTATTCGGCAAAGTCACGTAGGTAAAAAGATAAAATAACAAAAATCACGATGTTTCGGCCACAACACACGTGGCCTTCCATCATGACAGCACGGTCCCTTCACCTGATGAAGGCCACTTGTGTTGTGGCCAAAACGTCGTGATTTTTATTATTTAATAATTCCACTTATATGGGTGCTTGCTTAATCGCCTCTGGCAATTCGGAGTTTTGTATCTCTTCTCAGACACTTGAAGAGCATCCCCAAGTAGCAGCTGCCCCTGCGTGGCACAAGGTGGTGGCCCTGCACCGGCCTGCATGTGGACAAGAGCCTGTCAGTAGGGGGCGATGATTGATGTGGCATCTTAGTTGTGGAGTTTGTAGGTAATGTTTAGAATTTGATAAATTTTGACCCAGACGCCAGCATGCAATGGCCTACTCGTTTTGAATGACACTACAATAGTTTGTTGTACATACACTGTTAAGCAAACGGTGCGTATTTTTTTAAATAGCTTCTTGTCAATGCGATGTAACCTGATGCAGTATATTTCAGTGCAGTAATTAAATTTTGTTAATATGCCTGTCAATAATTTAGAATTAATACTTGTCCGATTGTGTGCGTACATGTAACATTTTGTCTATAAGGGTCAAACATTGAATAAGTGATATTTGGACAAAGTGTGTGTTTTGGAAGTAACCTGTACCGATAACTCGGGTGAGACTCATTGTTCTTGTGATACAGGTCAAAGGGTATTTTTGTGTTTTCAGGAAGCATCTCCCTCTGGAGCAACTCATCGTCTTTGAAATAAGGAGCACACTCTGATCATTAATCAGTTACATGGCACACCGCTTAAAAGTTACACGTAGAGGAGGAGGTTCATTCTCTACAACACGAATTGCAGTTTTGTCTTACGTGATGACGTAGATTTTGTCGAACTAGGACATGAAATGCCCCTTGCTGATTCACGTCTGGATGTTCACGACCAAGGGTTGAAGCGAACCTGACCGCCTGCGGCGCCCCGCAACCATTTGCGGCCTTGGGCCAGGAAAGTCACGAAAAAAATTGCACACGAACGACGCCTCCACGCAAGCTCCCGATGCTCCGTCTTGAAGTTTGAAAATGAAACAACTTTTAATTGTATTATGTCTTGAATTGTATAATTGTATTTCTTCATTAAAAGCTTATTCATTGAAAACGACATTTCGTGTGAATTTTCTCTCGTCGTTAAGTAGACAATGGCCTTGCCGGGGGTTCGGTTCGATGCGGACTTTCACCTGGTTGGGATTGCGGGATCGAGATAAGGCGACACGGAGCTGCTGGCCGTCTGCAGATCGATTCCAACGTTATCGAGCGTCTGTCCCTGCGACTCCGTCGTTGGTACAGGGGGTGCGTGTCTCCGTTGTGGGGTTTCTGGATAATGTTTGGAATTAACCCAATTTTTACCGTGACAACAACATGCAATGTGCGTTGTGAATGACACAACGTTATGTTTTACATCTGCCGTTCAGCAGACTGCGCATATTGTGGTGAATGTTACTGGGGTAGCCAGGTGTGCCTGTCGGATTTTAACCCTGAACCTCTGCAATAAATAGAGAATGTGCTACCACATTCTTGGTTCTTTCGGTAAAGTCACGTAAATAGAAAACAAAAAAACAAGAAAATTTGAAAATAATAAATTGATGAAAAGATGCCCATTGGTCGACTGAGATGACTGTGCCCCCCACAGTGTACACACACAGAGTGTACACACACACAGTGTACACACACAGTGTACACACACACAGTGCACACACAGTGTACACACACACAGTGCACACACAGTGTACACACACAGTGTACACACACACACAGTGTACACACACAGTGCACACACACACAGTGCACACACACAGTGTACACACAGAGTGTACACACACACAGTGTACACACACAGTGTACATTCACTGTACACACACAGTATACACACACAGTGTGTACATGTACACACACACAGTGTACACACACACTGTACACACACAGTGTGTACGTGTACACACACAGTGCACACACACACAGCGTGTACGTACACAGTGTGTACACACACACAGTGTGTACACAATAATTTAAGTTTATATATTTTTTGGTATACCCCTGTGAGCCATTCGGCTCTTGAATCAAGTGCAACCACCACAAACACGAACAAGAAACACATCTTAAAGTGACTTTGTGTGACTCTGAAAACAGAAAAAGAAACACATCTTAAAGTGAATAAAAAACAGCAAAATATTCCTGAAAAAAGCACCGTACACCAACGCTGTGTGCTAAAAATCCCAGTGGGATGCAATGTCCACGTTGTTGTTGTTGCTGAGTTCAAGGGAGGGAGCAATGGAAAATGAATCTAAATCAACTTAAACTCCAACCCCGCTCTGTGACGTCACTACTCAGCACACCTCATCGGCGTGAAACGCCAGGGGGAGGTGTACCTCACTAGGGACGTCATGTCACCAAGGTATTCACCCCACCCCGTCTACCGCGCCCTTGAGCGTGACGTCACCTTTGCCTGGGTCAACTTCCGTTATTTGTTGTTCAAGTACAATCCTTATTTGGGAAAAGCTACGCCCGGTGACTTGCGGTTCATTAACATAATGTATTCGTGAAGGCCGTCGCGAGTTTATTGCGACGGGTTTCAGCACCCACGCCCCATCCCTCCACGTATGGGCCGGGCTCATTAACATAATTTATTTAAATTAGGACCCGCTCGCTGCGGGAGGGGAGTGTTCTTGTACCACCCAAGTGACGTCATCTCCTGCTGCCGCGTGACGTCACGAGGTGGCTAAATCTGCCGCTCCGCGCGTGAACTGAAATCCGAGGTGAGAAATTCTCATCGCGGTTGTGGTGGTCGTTGTGGTGGTGGTTGTTGTTGTTTACCAAGGTAGAGCCTCTCTCTCTCGTAGGGATGTCAGTTGAGTAGCAGCGAGCATGGGAATCGATGTCCAGGTTGGCACTTTACAACGCGGGGCCTAGCCACGCGGGGCCTTGCCTCCTGCCCTCGCCTGATTGCATTTACTTTAATTATCTCGCTTAGTTGAGCAATCTTTGTAAGAAAGTAATCTACCAGGCTATGCGTGTATTGTGTGTTGACCGACTCTCTGTGTTGCATTGCATTACATTTCCAAGTTTTACTCAGTTTGTTTGATTAAGTGTGCTTTTGATTTAAAGCTTTCTTGACTGCAGGGATTTATATTCTTTGTTCTTTCGGTAAAGTCACCACCACGTAGAAGGGAAACAATAAAATAATAAAAATATCAAACAATAAAATTCTCACGACGTTTCGACTGCAAGACGAGCAATCATCAGGTGTGAAAACCACAGCAAGAACATTTTCTTGCTGTGGTTTCTTGCTGTGGTTTTCACACCTGATGATGATTGCTTGTGTTGCAGTCGAAACGTCGTGAGAATTTTATTGTTTTATATTTTAATTATTTTATTGTTTCCTCTTCTACGTGGTGACTTTACTGAAAGAACCAAGAATATAAGTGTGCTTTCTCTCTCTCTGCGTGTACTCGTGTTATTATTTCCTGCAGTCACCAAAGTTCCAAATCTCTCATTGACACAAGGCCGTAATTATAATATATTATAATAATTATAATATATATTGGTGGGGGACATATCCCCCCACAATAATTAAACATGCTCAAAATGTCTCCCCCAATTTATTGCTATAAAAATATTTTTTTAAATAATAATTGCTATGCTATGTTAATAAAAACAACTTGCTAAACCTTGGCCACAAAATGTGGACTTGTCTTCATATAACAATGCGTAGATTTGTGTTTGTATGATTGCGTTGTACTTTATGAATCCCTAATCTCTGCCATTACATACTATGAAACAAGAAAAGTTAAAAAGTAAAAACAGAGCAATGTAATACAATACAATATTATACATTATTGTATCAAATAATACAAACATTCCATCCCATGTGTTAGTGAAATTTTTCAATATTTTAGGAAATGTCAGGAAATTAGTTTTCAAATTTAGATTTTTTTCCTGGGGGGGGGACCCCAGAGCCCCTGGTAGATTTGGTCCCCCACAATGTTGACTCCATGGCTACGGCCTTGCATTGACTCGCGGATTTCTCTACACCCCCTCCCCTCTCTCTCTGCCCCTCTCTCTCTCTCTATTTAAGGCCTCGACACAGAGGCGTTGTTTCTCTGTGTGCCTACAGTGAGGGAAAAAAGTATTTGATCCCCTGCTGATTTTGTACGTTTGCCCACTGACAAGGAAATGATCAGTCTATAATTTTAATGGTAGGTTTATTTGAACAGTGAGAGACAGAATAACAACAAGAAAATCCAGAGAAACGCATGTCGAAAATGTTATAAATTGATTTGCATTTTAATGAGGGAAATAAGTATTTGACCCCCTCTCAATCGGAAAGATTTCTGGCTCCCAGGTGTCTTTTATACAGGTAACGAGCTGAGATTAGGAGCATACTCTTAAAGGGAGTGCTCCTAATCTCAGCTTGTTACCTGTATAAAAGACACCTGTCCACAGAAGCAATCAATCAATCAGATCCCAAACTCTCCACCATGGCCAAGACCAAAGAGCTCTCCAAGGATGTCAGGTACAAGATTGTAGAGCTACACAAGGCTGGAATGGGCTACAAGACCATTGCCAAGCAGCTTGGTGAGAAGGTGACAACAGTTGGTGCGATTATTCGCAAATGGAAGAAACGCAGAAAAACTGTCAATCTCCTTTGGCTTGGGGCTCCATGCAAGATCTCACCTCGTGGAGTTGCAATGATCATGAGAACGGTGAGGAATCAGCCCAGAACTACACGGGAGGATCTTGTCAATGATCTCAAGGCAGCTGGGACCATAGTCACCAAGAAAACAATTGATAACACTTCACCGTGAAGGACTGAAGTCCTGCAGCGCATGCAAGGTTCCCCTGCTCAAGAAAGCACATACATGCCCGTCTGAAGTTTTCCAATGAACATCTGAATGATTCAGAGGACAACTGGGTGAAAGTGTTTTGGTCGGATTAGACCAAAATGGAGCTCTTTAGCATCGACTCAACTCGCCGTGTTTGGAGGAGGAGGAATGCTGCCTATGACCCCAAGAACACCATCCCCACCGTCAAACATGGCGGTGGAAACATGCTTTGGGGTGTTTTTCTGCTAAGAGGACAGGACAACTTCACCGCATCAAAGGGACGATAGACGGGGCCATGCACCGTCAAATTTTGGGTGAGAACCTCCTTCCCTCAGCCAGGGCATTTAAAATGGATGGTGGATGGGTATTCCAGCATGACAATGACCCAAAACACACGGCCAAGGCAACAGGAGTGGCTCAAGAAGAAGCACATTAAGGTCCTGGGGTGGCCTAGCCAGTCTCCAGACCTTAATCCCATAGGAAATCTGGAGGGAGCTGAAGGTTCGAGTTGACAAACGTCAGCCTCGAAACCTTAATGACTTGGAGAAGATCTGCAAAGAGAAGTGGGACAAAATCCCTCCTGAGATGTGTGCAAACATGGTGGCCAACTACAAGAAACGTCTGACCTCTGTGATTGCCAACAAGGGTTTTGCCACCAAGTACTAAGTCATGTTTTGCAGAGGGGTCAAATACTTTTTTCCCTCATTAAAATGCAAATAAATTTATAACATTTTTGACATGCGTTTATCTGGATTTTGTTGTTGTTATTCTGTCTCTCACTGTTCAAATAAACCTTCCATTAAAATTATAGACTGATCATTTCTTTGTCAGTGGGCAAACGTACAAAATCAGCAGGGGATCAAATACTTTTTTCCCTCACTGTATGTGTGTATCTCTCTCTGTGTGTCTCTGTGTTATCTCTCTCTGTCTATGTGTCTCCGTGTCTGTGTTTTGTCTCTCTTTCAAATTGAGCAATCTTTGGAAGAACGTTATCAACCAGGTGGGGTGTTGACTCTTATGTTGGCCGACTCTGTTGTATTGCATTACATTTCTATTCTAGATTTAAAGCTTTCGTGACTGCTAGGATCCATACTCTTTGGTTCTATTGGGTAAAGTTACGTAGGTAAAAAATTAAATAACAAAAATCACGATGTTTTGGCCACAACACAAGCGGCCTTCATCAGGTGAAGGGACGAGACTGTCTAGAGGACAGCGCTGGAGTGGAAAAAGCCACGCGCAGATCACGACCTTTAAGCTGTGTGAGAAGAAACAAAGCGCCTTGACAAAGGAATTAGCATAGAATTTAGCATTGAAATGGCTCATTGAAATAGCTAAGTTAAAGGATACTCATTCGCAGAGGCACCCCTTAACAAAGGAATTAGCATAGAATTTAGCATTGAAATAGCTGAGTGATTAGCTTGTAACTGGTCACAGAAATAGCTATGTTAAAGTCAGATCATATACATTCACCGAGGCACTTAGTACAAATCAAACAGGAGAATTTAGCGAAATACAACCACGCTCAGACCGCGGACCTTTAAACTGTGTGCGAGCAAACAAGGTGTCCTGACAAAGAAATTAGCATAAAAATTAGCATTTGATTGGCCGATTTTAGAAAAGAGGTGTTGTACGTGCCGGTGGACTTGCCGTTTGGCGCGGGGGGGGGGGGGGGGGGGAGAGTTTACCTATTGATGGTGTGAAAAGGGAATTTATAAGAGCTGCGAAAGTTTGGGGTACCACTACTTGAAAAATATACTGTACCATTGAAATTAGTTTAATGTTTAGTTCGATTTAGAACATCTTTCCAATGGTTGCTAAATTTGAAACCATCTTCTCGGTTGAAATTGTGTCTGTGTTTGTAGATCTGAATTGCCTCGTGAACAAATCTCTGATAAAAACCCGTGGGTTTGCAAAGAACCTTGGTATCGGAGAAAATGATATCGTGATCCCCCACAGCGTTGTAACAGTGATCAGCCACGGCAGAAAAGAATTCGTTTTGCCGTGTTTCAAATCTGATTTGTGGTCGCGAATTCGGTCAGAGACATGTCAATTTGTCTCCCCGATATAGCAATCACCGCAGGTACAACTCAATTTGTAAACCCCGGGGTACTGTAAGTCAGGAATGACATCCTTCACGGATGGGATCAGATCACGAATTTTGTGTACTGTATTGAACCGGACCTGGATCTTGTGTTTGTTTAGAATTTTGGAAATCTTTTTAGTAATGCCTGCTATATATGGTAGTGTGATGGTTTTGACCGGAGTATCAAGTGGTTGTTTCTGTATGGAGGGAGAAACAGCTTGGCGGATGGTACGATCAGAGTAACCATTCCTTTTGAGGACCAGTTGTACATGTTTTAATTCACTGGTCAGGTGGTGTTGGTCCGAAATGCAATGAGCCCTATGGTATAAAGTTTTGATGAGAGAATTCTTTTGGGTTGGGTGGTGGTGGGAATCAGGTTTCAAGTAGGAATCTGTGTGGGTGGGTTTCCTGTAGACAGAATGCCCCAATGAGCCATCAGGTCTCCTCTCAAACAGAACATCTAAGAATGGTA
Source organism: Petromyzon marinus (assembly GCF_048934315.1). Lineage (NCBI taxonomy): Eukaryota > Metazoa > Chordata > Hyperoartia > Petromyzontiformes > Petromyzontidae > Petromyzon > Petromyzon marinus. The sequence continues at coordinate 3,133,123 of NW_027423046.1, forward strand.
GCTTGCCATCTTTCTCCACTTCCATGGTGAATTTGATGGCGGGATGTTTGGAATTGATGTAGTGTAGGAAAAGGTTCAGAGCTGGGAGGCCATGTGGCCAAATCACGAAAGTGTCATCCACATATCTCTTCCACAGGGAAGGTCTGAGGGTGGAAGTCTGGATGGCGTCTGATTCAAATTTCTCCATGAAAATATTGGCTATCACTGGTGATAAGGGGGATCCCATGGGGGTACCCTCATTTTGTTTGTAGAAGGAGCCATTCCAAGTAAAGTAGGTATTGTTGAGGCAGGCCTAACCAGTGCAGGTGTGTCGGGGTCTAGTCCATGTTGGACCAAATTTTCAATTATTTCAATGGTATCAGGTACTGGGACCTTGGTGAACAAAGAGACCACATCGAAGCTGACAAGGATATCGTCAGGGGCAGTACAACGTCTTTGACCTACGTGACTTTACCCAATAGAACCAAAGAGTATGGATCCTTGCAGTCACGAAAGCTTTAAATCTAGAAGTGTACACACACACACTGTACACACACACAGTGTACACACACACAGTGTACACACACACACAGTATACACACACACAGTGTACACACACAGTGTACACACACAGTGTACACACACACACAGTGTACACACACAGTGTATACACAGTGTACACACACACGGTGTACACACACAGTGTACACACACACACAGTATACACAGACACACAGTGTATACACACAGTGTACACACACACAGAGTATACACAATAATGTCCACGTTGTTGTTGCTGAGCTCACGCACCCAAGGGAGGGAGCAATGGAAAATGATTCTAAATCAACTTGAACTCCAATCCCGCTCTGTGACGTCACCACCCTGCATTACTTCATCGGCGTGAAACGCCAGGGGGAGGAGTACCTCGCTAGTGACGTCATGTCACCAAGGTATTCCCCCGTCCACCACGCTCTTGAGCGTGACGTCACCTCCGCTTGGGTCACTGCCGTTATCGGTCCAGTGACAATCCTTATTTGGGCAAAGCTACGCCCAGTGACTGGTGGCTCATTAACATAATGTTGCCGTTAAAGCCGTCGCGAGTTTATTTCGACGGGTTCAGCGCCCACGCCCCCATCCTTCGACATATGGGCCGGCTTCATTAACATAATTTATTCAGTTGGAGAGCCGCTCGTGGGGGGGAAGTGACGTCATACTACTTCCTGCTGTCGCGAGGTAACAGGAAGCTGCCGTGTGCGCGCTTGCACTGAAATCCGAGGTGAGAAATTCTCATCGTTGTGGTGGTGGTGGTGGTTGTGGTGGTGGTTGTTGTTGTTTACCAAGGTAGAGCCTCTCTCTCTCGTAGGGATGTCAGTTGAGTAGCAGCGAGCATGGGAATCGATGTCCAGGTTGGAACTTTACAACGCGGGGCCTAGCCACGCGGGGCCTTGCCTCCTGCCCTCGCCTGATTGCATTTACTTTAATTATCTCGCTTAAGTTTAATTTGTCTTCACCCGGCTCGCCACTTTGTAACTTTGTTTTATTGTCAATATTCACGCAGTTTTTATTTTCTTTTGTTAGCAGGCCAAGCCCGCTTGAGCTGCTATACCACTCTTGTTATCAGAAGCAACCTGCCTACAACAACACAAGGTGAGGCTTTGTCAACGTGTGCGAATGTTTTGACTTTAAACTTTGGTGACTGCAGGAATTAATATTCTTGGTTCTTTCGGTAAAGTCACGTAGATAGGAAATACAATTAAAATAACATAATGAAAATAAATAAAAATTGTAAATAAAGCAAATAAACTCACTTTTTGATCGCAACACAAGTGGTCTTTATTAAATGTAATTGTATAATCTGTTATTGTTATTTTCTATCTACGTAACTTTACCGAAAGAAACAAGAATACGTGTGTCAATCTCTATCGGTCAAAGATGCTCAGCGGAGAGACACGCAAACTCCAACTATACAGCAGGCATCAGGGTCGGGATCGAACCCACGACTTCCTGTATACCAGGTGAGGTAGTTAACATCTCACCACGGAGAGAGACACGCCAACTCCAGTTAGCCTCGGTTATGTTCGTTGATCCTCAATTACTTGGTGTAGTGAGGAAGCATTCATGCCAAGCAGATGAAGGTGGCCAGGCGTTATTCTAAACATGCCACCGCCTGTTTACCCGGTGACAGTGTACAGTTTGTGTTTGCAGTAACGTCTATTAACTCTGTTGAACACGGAGGTTATATCATAACAGTAGTTTACTTTTGTTTTCCTCTGGAACTCTTTGTAAGAATGGAAACAGGAAGTTAACACAGCACACACATTCAGCTGAAGTCGGAACTGTTCATCCCAGCATTTAAGGACATCTGAGCCTGGATTCACACCTCTAAGTTGCGATTTAACATTAATTTATGAATTTCTGCATAACACAAATAGTATTGTTTTCAACACCCTCTGCTATGTCAGCTGAATTGAGCTTTCATAAATATTCCTTTTGCAGCCAGACAGCTTAAATTGTGTGCTCGGAGTTTTGGGTGAACATTCATTTTGAAGATACGAGGGCTTCCCGGCATGTTTATAACCATTTGCCCTCTCATTGTGTGCCATAACAGCCCTGTGATGAATTTGGGACACTTTTTCACTACATCATGAATATATGAATAAGTATAGACGTGTAAGTCACATGTGACTATATATGCATTCCTCTGTGCCTCGATACTGTCGTGTAGATGGTGGGGATATTATTTTTTTCTGTCTGCAGCTGACGCTTCCTCTGACGCTTCCTCTGACGCTTCCTCCGCAGAATTGGTCTGATGGAGCAAATGCACGCAGCGCAGCTCGGTAGGGCAAGGCTCCAATGCGACCGGTGTGCATACAGCACGGATCGTACTGGAGATTTCACACGGCACCAGAGAACTCACACAGGAGAGAAACCTTTCAAGTGCAGTGTGTGTGGGAAGGCGTTTTCACGGTCATCCGTTCTTAAAGAACACCAGAGAACACACACGGGAGAGAAACCCTTCAAGTGTACTGTGTGTGGGAAGGCATTTTCACAGTCAACTGTTCTTAAAAAACACCAGAGAACACACACAGGAGAGAAACCATTCAAGTGCACTGTGTGTGGGAAGGCATTTTCACTGTCATCTGTTCTTAAAAAACACCAGAGAATACACACAGGAGAGAAACCCTTCAGGTGCATTTTATGCGGGATGATGTTTGCACAGTCACCACATCTTCAAGTACACCAGAGAACACACACGGGAGAGAAACCCTTCAAGTGCACTCTGTGCGGGAAGGCGTTTTCACAGTCACCACATCTTAAAGTACACCAGAGAACACACACAGGAGAGAAACCCTTCAAGTGCAGTGTGTGTGGGAAGGCGTTTGCACAGTCATCTGCTCTTGTAACACACCAGAGAACACACACAGGAGAGAAACCCTTGAGGTACACTCTGTGTGGGATGATGTTTGCACAGTCATCACATCTTGAAGTACACCAGAGAACACACACGGGAGAGAAACCCTTCAGGTGCATTCTGCAGGAAGGCGTTTGCACATTCATAAAATCTTCAAGTACACCAGAGAACACGGACGCATCAGAAGATCTGCAAGGAGTGGAGTCTGAAATCAGCTTGTGAAAGTCAAAGTGCCACTATAAGCCCATCCCTCATGAAACACGAACCGGAAGAAAATCCCAGCTTGGACACTTTTCAAGGTATCAAGGTGAAATATGAAGAGGTGATGGTGAAGAGGGAAGAAGTGATGGTGAAGAAGGAAGAAGTGATGGTGAATAGCGAAGAAGTATAGGTGAAATGTGAAGATGAAGATTCAACTCTAAAATCGGACCTTCATATTGATGTCAAGCAGGGGGTGAATTCTGACTGTGAGGCAGAGCGAGGCAACTCCCAGCAGTTTGTGGAAGTGTGGGTGGAGTTTCTCCTAGACAATACAACGTCAAGTGGAGACCCGGTAGATGTGTAAGCCAGAGACGATGTCGCTACAATAGATGCACCTTTGTCACAGGCCTTTAATGACAAGAATTTGAAGTTGAACACTCAATTCTTAGATTCAACCTGCAGAGTAAGAGTGGCCAGTCTTTGTGGACCTGTGGGTTGGGTCAATCTCTCACCAGGAGCGAGAGCCAATAAGCTCCCAAGCATTCACGATGTTCTCATGATAATTGCTTTTACGCTTTGCTCGCTTAATCGCCTCGGCAACTCGGAGTTTTGTATCTCCTGTGAGACGCTCGAAGAGCATCCCCAAGTACCAGCTGCCCCTGTGCGGCTCGGAGTGGTGGCCCTGCACCGGCCTGCATGTGGGCAAGAGCCTGTCAGTAGGGGGCGATGATTGATGCGTCATCTAGGTTGTGTAGTATGTCGGCAATCTTGATTCGAAGCTTTTGTGACTGCAGGAATCCACACTCTCGTTATTTCTGTAAAGTCATCACGTGGGTAGAAACATAACAGACCATGGCGTTTAGATCACAACACAAGCAATCGTCATCAGGTGGGACAACCACAGCAAGAAGAAGACGCTGAAGTAGTAGGCGCCTATTTCAGCAGTTTTGTCTTCTTGCTGCTGTGGTTGTCCCACCTGATGACGATTGCTTGTGTTGCGATCTAAACTCCGTGATCTATTATTTGTAGCTAATGTTTAGAATTTGCTACATTTTGACCCAGATGCCAGCATGCAATGGCCTACTCGTTTTGAATGACACTGCAATAGTACGGTGTACATACACTGTTAAGCAGGCGGTGCGTATTTTTAAAATAACTTCTTGTTAATACGATGTAACCTGATGCAGTCAATTTCGCTGCAGTAATTCAATGTTAATATGCCCGTCAATGATTTAGAATGAATACTTGTCTGACTGTGCGCGTACATGTAACATTTTGTCTGAGGGTCACACATTGAATAAGTGATGTTAGGACAAAGTGTGTGTGTTTGGAAGTAACCTGTACAGAGAACTCAGGTGAGACCCGTTGTTCTTGTGATACAGGTCAAAGGGTACTTTTGTGTTTCACGAAGCGTCTGCCTCTGGAGCAACTCATCGTCTTTGAAATAGGGAGCACGCCCGGATCATTCATCAGTTACAAGGCATACCACTTGAAAGTTACACGTATAGGAGGAGGTACATTCTCTACAACACGAATTATAGTTTTGTCTTACGTGTTGACGTAGATTTTGTCTAACTAGGACTATAAATGCACCTTGCTGATTCACGTCTGGATGTTCGTTACCTATCGGTTGAAGCAAACCCCGCTGCTGTTGTTGAGACGCTGTGCACCAATAAGGGTCGAACACATTGACGGCCTTCAGGCCAGGAAAGTCACAACATTTGCACACGAAGGACGCATTCACGCAAGTACCCCATGCTCCGTTTTGAAGTTTTAAAATGAAGCATCTTTGAATTGTGTTGTGTTTTGAATTAGATGATTTTATCTCTTCATTAAAAGCTTGTATCAATTTACATCTGGAAGACTTCATTGAAAAGGACATTTCGTGTAAATTTTCTCTCGTCATTAAGTAGATGGCCTTGCCAGGGGTTCGGACACAAACAGTGTCACACACAGTGTACACACACAGTGTACACACACAGTGTACACACACTGTACACACAGTGTACACATGCACACAATGTACACACACAGTGTATACACACAGTGTACACACACACAGTGACACACAGTGTACACACACACAGTGACACACACACAGTGTATACACACAGTGTACACACACACAGTGTGTACACACACTGTGTGTACACACAGTGTATGCACTGTACACATGCACAGGGTATACACTGTACACACACAGTGTACACACATACAGTGTATACACAGTGTACACACACAGGGTACACACACAGTGTATATACACAGTGATACACACACAGTGTGCACAGGCAGTGTACACACACAGTGTACACACACGCAGTGTACACACAGTGACACAGTGTACACACAGTGACACACAGTGACACAACAACAATCGCCATTCGCCACTAAGTGGCGGTGACGTCACCACGACGCTTGTGCCAGGCACAGTGACACACACAGTGACACACACAGTGACACAGCGACACACAGTGACAGTGTCACAAAGTGTATACACATAGTGTACACACATACAGTGTACACACACACTGTATACACAATGTCCACGTTGTTGTAGCTGGGCTCACACACCCAAGGAAGGGAGCAATGGAAAATGAATCTAAATCAACTAAAACTCCAACTCTGTGACGTCACCACTCTGCATTACCTCATCGGCGTGAAACGCCAGGGTGAGGTGTACCTCGCTAGTCACACGTCATGTCACCAAGGTATTCAGCCCTCCCCCGTCCACCGTGCTCTTGAGCGTGACGTACCCTCCGCGTGGGTCACTGCCGATATCGTTCCAGTGGCAATCCTTATTTGGGCAAAGCTACGCCCAGTGACTGGTGGCTCATTAACATAATATATCCGTTAAAGCCGTCGCGAGTATATTGCGACAGGTTCAGCGCCCACGCCCCCATCCCTCCACATATGGGCCAGCCTCATTAACATAATTTATTCAGTTACAGAGCCGCTCTTGGGAGGGAAGTGACGTCATGCTACTTCCTGCTGTCGCGAGGTAACAGGAAGCTGCCGTGTGCGCGCTTGCACTGAAATCCGAGGTGAGAAATTCTCATCGTTGTGGTGGTCGTTGTGGTGGTGGTGGTTGTTGTTGTTGTTTACCAAGGTAGAGCCTCGCTCTCGTAGGGATGTCAGTTGAGTAGCAGCGAGCATGGGAATCGATGTCCAGGTTGGAACTTTACAACGCGGGGCCTAGCCACGCGGGGCCTTGCCTCCTCGCTTAAGTTTAATTTGTCTTCACCCTGCTCGCCACTTTGTAACTTTGTTTTATTGTAAATATTCACGCAGTTTTTATTTTCGTTCTTTTGTTAGCAGGACAAGCCCGCTTGAGCTGCTATACCGCTCTTGTTATCAGAAGCGACCTGCCCAAAACAACACAAGGTGAGGCTTTGTCAACGTGTGTGAATGTTTTGACTTAAAACTTTGGTGACTGCAGGAATTAATATTCTTGGTTCTTTCGGTAAAGTCACGTAGATAGGAAATTAAATAAAAATGACCAAAATAAATTGTAAATTAAGCAAAAAACTCACGTCGTTTTGATCGCAACACAAGTGGTCTTTATTTAATGTAATTGTATTATCTGTTATTGTTATTTTCTATCTACGTAACTTTACCGAAATCAACAAGAATACGTGTGTCAATGTCTATTGGTCAAAGACACTCAGCGGAGAGACGTGCAAACTCCAAATATACAGCAGGCGTCAGGGTCGGGATCGAACCCACGACTTCCTGTATACCAGGTGAGGTAGTTAACATCTCACCACGGAGAGAGACACGCAAACTCCAGTTAGCCTCGGATATGTTCGTTGATCCTCGATTAATTACTTGGTCTAGTGAGGAAGCATTAATGCCGAGCAGATGAAGGTGGCCATGCATGATTCTGGACACGCCACCGCCAGTGTGTGACAGTGTCAAGTTTGTATTTGCAGTGAAGTCTATCAACTCTATTGAACACGGAGGTTCTATCAAAACAATAGTTTATTTTTGTTTTCCTCTGGAACTCCTTATAAGAATGGAAACAGGAGGTGAACACAGCACACACATGCAGCTGAAGTCGTAACTGTTCATCCCAGCATTCAAGGACATCTGAGTTGCGATTGAACATTAATTCATGCATTTCTGCATAACACAAATAGTATTTTCAACACCCTTTGCTATGTCAGCTGAATTTAGCTTTCATAAATATTCCTTTTGTAGCCAGACAGCCGAAATTGTGTGCTCGGAGTTTTGGGTGAACATTCATTTTGAAGATACGAGGGCTTCCAGGCATGTTTATAACCATTTGCCCTCTCATTGTGTGCCATAACAGCCCGTGTGATGAATTTGGGACACTTTTCCACTACATCATGAATATATGAATAAGTATAGACGTGTAAGTCACGTGTGCATTCCTCTGTACCTGACGTGTAGATGGTGTGGATATTCTTTGTTTCTGTCTGCAGCTGACGCTTCCTCTGCAGAATTGGTCCGATGGAGCAAAGGCACTCAGCGCAGCTCGGTACGACAAGTCAACAATGCGACCAGCATGCATACAGCACGGACCGGACTGGATATTTGACACGTCACCAGAGAACACACACAGGAGAAAAACCCTTCAGGTGCACGATGTGCGGGATGGCGTTTTCACAGTCATGTAATCTTGTAATACACCAGAGAACACACACGGGAGAGAAACCCTTCAAGTGCAGTGTGTGTGGGAAGGCATTTGCACATTCATCTTCTCTTAAAAAACACCAGAAAACACACACGGGAGAGAAACCCTTAAAGTGTACTTTGTGCGGCAAGGCGTTTTCAGATTCATGTCATCTTGTAACACACCAGATAACACACACGGCAGAGAAACCCTTCAAGTGCACTGTGTGCGTGAAGGCATTTGCACATTCATCTGCTCTTGTAAAACACCAGAGAACACACACGGGAGAGAAACCCTTCAGGTGCACGATGTGCGGGATGGCGTTTACACAATCATATAATCTCGTATTACACCAGAGAACACACACGGGAGAGAAACCCTTCAAGTGCAGTGTGTGTGGGAAGGCATTTGCATGGCTATCAGTTTTTCAGACCCACCAGAGAACACACACGGGAGTGAAACCCTTCAGGTGCAGTGTGTGTGGGAAGGCGTTTGCACATTCATCAAGTCTGCAAAGACACCAGAGTACACACACGGGAGTGAAACCCTTCAAGTGCAGTGTGTGTGGGAAGGCATTTTCACAGTCAACTGTTCTTAAAATACACCAGAGAACACACACAGGAGAGAAACCATTCAAGTGCAGTGTGTGTGGGAAGGCATTTTCACAGTCAACTGTTCTTAAAAGACACCAGAGAACACACACAGGAGAGAAACCCTTCAGGTGCTTTTTGTGCGGGATGATGTTTGCACAGTCATCAATTCTTCAAGTACACGAGAGAACACACACGGGAGAGAAACCCTTCAAGTGCACTCTGTGCGGGAAGGCGTTTTCACAGTCACCAAATCTTAAAGTACACCAGAGAACACACACGGGAGAGAAACCCTTCAGGTGCACTCTGCAGGAAGGCGTTTGCACATTCATAAAATCTTCAAGTACACCAGAGAACACGGAAGCATCTGAAGATCCACAAGGAGTGGAGTCTGAAATCAGCTTGTGAAAGTCAAAGTGCCGCAATAAGCCCATCCCTCATGAAACAAGAACCGGAAGAAAATCCCAGCTTGGACACTTTTGAAGGTATCGAGGTGAAATATGAAGAGGTGAAGGTGAAATATGAAGAGGTGATGGTGAAATGTGAAGAGGTGATGGTGAAGAGCGAAGACGTGAAGGTAAAATGTGAAGGTGAAGATTCAACTCCAAAATGGGACCTTCACATCGTGAAGCAGGAGGAGAATTCTGACTGTGAGGCAGAGCGAGGCAACTCCCAGCAGTTTGTGGAAGTGGAGGTGTGGGTGGACTTCCTCCGAGACAATACAAAGTCAAGTGGAGACCCGGTAGATGTGTAAGCCAGAGACGATGTCGCTCCAATAGATTCACCTTTGTCACAGGCCTTTAATGACAAGAACGTGAAGTTGAACACTTTGTGGGCCCGTGGGTTGGGTAGATCTCTAACCAGGAGCAAGAGCCAATAAGCTCCCAAGCATTCACTATGTTATAATAATTGCTTTTACACGGTGCTTGCTTAATCGCCTCAGCAACTCGGAGTTTTGTGTCGTACCTCGCCTGAAACACTCAAAGAGCATCCCCAAGTAGCAGCTGCCCCTGTGTGGCACAAGGTGGTGGCCCTGCACCAGCCTGCATGTGGACAAGAGCCTGTCAGTAGTTGGCGATGATTGATGTGTCATCTCAGTTGTGTGGTTTGTAGGTAATGTTTAGAATTTGCTACATTTTCACTCAGACGCCAGCATGCAATGGCCTACTCGTTTTGAATGACAATATAGTATGTTTATACATACACTGTGAAGCAGAATGTGCAACTTTTTAAAAAAGCTTCTTGTTAATACGATGTAACGTGATGCAGTATATTTCACTGCAGTAATCCAATTTTGTTAATATGCCTTTCAATAATTTAGAATGTATACTTGTCTGGTTTTGTGCATACTTGTAACATTTGATCTATAAGGGTCAAACATTGATTAAGTGATGTTAGGACAAAGTGTGTGTGTGTGTGTTTGAAAGTAACCTGTACAGATTACTCAGGTGAGACCCGTTGTTCTTGTGATACAGGTCAAAGGGTACTTTTGTGTTCCACGAAGCATCTGGAGCAACTCATTGTCTTTGAAATAGGTAGCACGCTCGGATCATTCATCAGTTACAAGGCATACCACTTAAAAGTTACACGTATAGGAGGAGGTACATTCTCTACAACACGAATTGTAGTTTTGTCTTACGTGTTGATGTAGATTTTGTCTAACTAGGACTAGAAATGCACCTTGCTGATTCACGTCTGGATGTTCGTACCTATCGTTTGAAGCAAACCCCACTGCTGTTGTTGAAACGCTGTGCACCAATAATGGTCCAACACGTTGACGGCCTTCAGGCCAGGAAAGTCACAACATTTACGGCACACGAAGGACGCATTCACGCAAGTACCCCATGCTCCGTTTTGAAGTTTTTAAATGAAGCATCTTTGAATTGTGTTGTGTTTTGAATTAGATAATTTTATTTCTTCATTAAAAGCTTGTCTCAATTTACATCTGGAAGACTTCATTGAAAAGGACATTTCGTGTGAATTTTCTTTCGTCGTTAAGTAGACGGTCTTGCCGGGGGTTCGGTTCGATGCGGCCATTCACCTGGTTGGGATTGCGGGATCGAGATAAAGCTGGCCGTGCGAGAAGACCGCCGTCTGCAGATCGATTCCAACGTAATCGAACGTCTGTCCCTGCGCCTCCGTCGTCCATGCAGGGGGTGCGTTGGTTTGCAGCACCCCCTGCATGAAAACAACGGAAAGTGCAGCGCTCATCACAGATAGATAAAGTTGTGTGCTTATATTTAAAATGTTATTCTTTTATAAGGTGATGTTGAAATCGAAAAGTGTTTGGCCAGTTGATGATTTCAATCAGATTGATTATTTTTTTTATGAACCACATATCTGAACTTTTGTGGTCCTGTTGAGCTAAAGTTGGAAAAAGTCCGTGACTGTAACTTCGCTCAATATTGTAAACGTGTTTCTATTATTTAGTTATTGTTTAATACAAACTACTTCAGATAATGGGTTTCAAGATGTACTTGAATGGCACGTTGTTCCGGTGTTTAATGGCTTGGACGTCATGGCAAATGGCTTCCATCGATGTGGAAGTCAATGGTGGATGATAATTTGACATTTCGGTGTTGATTTGGAGTAGATTGTTTAACTGTTGCATACCGGGTGGTGAAATGCTTTGCCGAGTACCTGAACTGTTTGTCCAAGTGAATTCATGAAGAGTTCGATACGAGTTTGAGCGTTAATATTCTTGTGGAACAACAAAGGTCGCATATTTTAACGATTCCTGATCGTACGTTTATTGCAACAATGTTCACAGGGAACACGTGTGGAGGAGAGTTCCGGGTGAAGTCTCCCCTTACCTGGCAACCATGGTGGCTTTCCGCTGATCACTCTCACTCCGTCACAGCTACGAGCTGTAGGGACGGGACGCTCCACCCTGGCGCTGTTTTAAGTCACAGCACCAAGAGCGGAGAGCCTCATCCCTGTAGTGCCCTCCTGTTGTGCCGCAGCATTTACCGCGTAACGAGGCAATGTTTTCATGAGCAGTGCGTTCCACTACACACCCACACGAGCGAACCATGTGCAACAGTGTGCGTACATACAGACACGAACAAACACGCGGGTGCACATACACACACGAGCGCTTACTTGCAAACACGGACGAGTGGAGATGCACGCACGAGTGTGGTCACCACCTGGTTAGCTACACTAGTCACGTGATAACTAGTATAGCTAGCCTGCTGGTCAGAACCTGGCTAACTACACTAGTCACGTGATAACTAGTATATTAAACTATACACTACACTATACACTTCACTATACACTATGCTACTATACACTACACTAAACACTATATACACTAAACACTATTATACACTATACAATACTATACACTACACTACTATACACTACACTATACACAACACACCACTATTATACACTAAACACTATTATACACTACACTATACACTACTATACACTACACTATATACTTTTACACTATAATATACACTACTATACACTACACTATACACTACTATACAATGCACTACTATACACTACACTCTACACTTATACACTACAATATACACTACAATATGCACGAGTATACACTAATATACACTACAATATGCACTACTATACACTACACTATACACTACACTAAACACTATTATACTATACACTACACTATACACTACTATACACTACACTATACACTACTACACACTACTGCTGCACTAGTCCCCAAACTGCAAAGACAAAGGCTCCCCAATGTAGACTGACGCATCCACAGACCCACACATGTCGACCCACGGACTCGCACAGAAACCCACGGACTCATCGACTTCCGCTGGGAGTGCGCTGTTAGCGAGCACCGGTGAGGGTCGCAATGGAACAACACCAGGGGCTGGTGTGGACAGAACCACGGCTGGCCGCTTGTCTCTCAAATTCTGATGTTAGCACCCCCACCCACCTCACCACCTCCTTAATTATGGCTGAGTCCACCTAAGTGACGCTCAGGACTGCTTCAGGTAAGGGGCCGACCTTAAATGACGTCACGTGATTTTAGAGGATTTTTGACCCCCCCCGCCCCCATCGTCACAGTCAGTATGCACTGCTGTTATCATAGCATAAAACATATAACGATACTATCATATAATGTTAACTAAACGAGCATAAATTTGTAACTAATTTAGGATGAACATTAATCTTAATGAGTATGGATAAATATACTGCATTAGCATACAGATTAAAAATAATTAGCATACCAAAATTAGCATAGGACAACCGTTGACCAATCGCTGCGCACCATCGCCGGAGACGCGCCCAGGTTTGCCTCTCGACCAATCGGATCGCTGGCCCTCCCCCTCCCCACTTTGGCACGCGACGACCAATCAGATCGCGGGAGGACGCTACCATTTTTAATGCCCTACACGCTGAATGCCGCGCGCCCATGTGCGTGTGAGTGTTTAGTTTTGTTTTAATTATTTTAATCATTAAAGTTCGCGAGTGTCAAGGTAAGCTACTCATAATAAAGGTTTTTGGGTTAGATCGCGTTTATTTATAAATGTGTCGTAACCCTCCACCACCCGACACGGCCAATCAGCAAAAAAGTGTCACGTTGACAAAAGACAAATAATTCACTATTTCAGCCCACCGGTGTGTTGAAGAGTTAATCCACATTTACAGTTTGAGTAGTACGACGTTTCGCTGGTAAATACATCCAGCATCATCAAGCAATTCGCCAGAATGGTAAAGCCCTCGCTTGCTCCCGGTTTTTATATAGAGCAGCAGGGTGACGTCATCACTTAACTCATATCAGGTGCAGTGATTAGAGGCGGAGGGGGGGGTATTGTAATTATATAATCGATTAGTAATCAGTCATTGGTTATGATTAGTAATGAGTTGTAGATTAGTAATTCTTTAAATGTAATGTGTATTATTTAATAATACGCTTCCAGGCCGCACTGGATGTATTTACCAGCGAAACGTCGTACTACTCAAACTGTAAATGTGGATTAACTCTTCAACACACCGGTGGGTTGAAATAGTGAATTATTTGTCTTTTGTCAACGTGACACTTTTTTTGCTGATTGGCCGTGTCGGGTGGTGGAGGGTTACGACACATTTATAAATAAACGCGATCTAACCCAAAAACCTTTATTATGAATAATATTGGTCGCGAAAGCCTACGTGTTAAACTGAAGGTAAGCTACGTTGACTTTTTTAAAGCATTTTCTCAAGAGAACCGTTGTTGCTGCTGCTGTTGTTGTTGTGAAAGGCCCGGTACACCCTGAGGCCTTGCCTATACTAGGACAGCCTTGATGTCACGTGGGTCCACACTCTTTGTCTTTCGGTGAAGTCACGGAGGTAGAAAATAAAATGTATTTATTATTAAATTTAATTAACATTTATTTTATACCTACGTTAAATGTAATTAAATTTGTAATTAAGTTAATTGAAACTTATTTTATACCTACGTATTTTTTATAAATGAATATTTTTTTATCATTTAAATGAAATTTATTTTGTTATACCTACGTTAAATTTAATTTAATTTTGCAATAAATTAATTTGTATTTAAATTTATTTTATTTCATACCTACGTAAAATTAAATTGAAATTTCTAATAAACTAAATTTATTTAAATTAATTTTATTTTATAACTACGTTAAATTAAATTTTTAATAAATGAAATTTATTTTATTTAGATTAAATTGATTTTATACCTACGTAAATTTTTTTTATAAATTATTTTTTAAAATTTAAATTAATTTTATCTTATACCTACGTTAAATTAAATGGTTTAATGAATTAAATTGATTTTATTTAAATTACATTTATTTTATTTAATACCTACGTTTAATTTAATTTTTAAAATAAATTACATTATTTTATTTAAATTTATTTTATTTTATACCTACGTTAAATTAAATTTGTAATAAATCAAAATTTTTTATGTAAATGCATTTTTAAAAATAAATTTATTTTATTTAAATTACATTTATTTTATACCTACGTTAAATTAAATTGTTTTAATCAAATGTATTTTACATGCACAGTCATTTTAACTGCTCTGACTGCTACAAGCTAAGTGCGGCCTGGAAGCGTATTATTAAGTAATACATTTTACAATTACAATTCCTTATAGAGGAACCCCCTACTAATGAACTGACTACTTATCTATATAATTAAAAGACCGCATGCAGATATCGCAAAAGCGGATGCCGTTGTCAATGATATAATTTGATGTACGTACAGCGGTTGCTGTACGTACATCATTACAATTACATCGATTGTAATACGTCACCAAAGACGACACAATTTTAATTTGACCCCCAGGTCTGATCGCGTTAACTGTGCAGGTGGCGGGTCGAGAGGTTACTTGCACATGTGTGCAGCTTGTTGAATATTGACGTGCGATGACTTGTGGAGAGGAAGAATGATGATGATGGCGATGCAAGTCTTGAAGTCTGACGCTGTTCTCCGAGTCGTGTAGCCGACCGCGTGCGACTTTGGGGATTGCGTAATGTCATTTTAGTTTCCTCTGTGGAACTTTTTATTTTGTTGATTATAATGCTTTAACTAACGTAGGGCGGGCTTGGGAGCGGCGTTGACGATGTGTTTTGGCGTTACACCAACCAGCACCTTTGCATTCAGAAGTTGGAGGTGCTTTGATTGTTACAGCGAGAGGTGGAATCATCACCGCCATCGTCATGGGTTTAAGTGGGCACGGAGCCCGTCAAGGGAATGGGTAGGTAGAGGAATGGGGTTGGAGAGTATACACAACTTGCAGTTCTAGTCATTTCAACAATTTATGGGCATGCGCATCATTAACAGTATCCTGATTGATGAGCAAAACAAAATCGCAATTTAATCGTGAATCTATTGTTATAAATGAGTCCGAAATATCAATCAATAGTCATGCTCAAAACCGCATTCCTATTGTTATAAAACATCATTGTACCCCCATTGATGATGACAATTCCAATGTGGTCATTATGATGCTCAGAATTACACTTATATTCTCAGAATCATTAACATTTATTAAAACAGCAGTGTGCTCAAAATGCAAATTTAACAATTTCAACATGTACACAATCAATTCCAAGATTCTAATCAAAGTAAGTCTTATGTATCGTGGTGTTTTCATGCTTATACATTATTGCGTGCCCCCCAAAAAAAATATACAAAAGTCTATTTTTATAATGTTTGCATGGTGTACAGTCTGGAAATTACCCACATGGCAAATTTCAAGCTTGGTGCGTGTCGGGAAGTACGCTAAACATTTTGAACAGACGCACACATTCACAACTTTGCCTTTGGTATATATGGAGATTAGTAATAAATTGTTAATTTAACTACTTTCAAGTTGACGGATTGGAACTACGAATAGCACTGGCTCACCACGGGGCTTATCGCGTGGTATCTGGGCACTTTATTTGAAACGTAAACCCCACAGTGTGTGAGTACAATTCCTCGCAAGTTGCGTCCACAGAAACAGACAGACAATGACGTTTCTAGGTAAGAGTAAGAAATGAATCTACGTGTCGAGGAGAGACGAGAGAGCCAAGAGGTCACCTCGGGAGACGGGGCGGCGCGTCAACCTTAGTCACGTGACTGAAGGAGTGTGGGCGTGCCGTGCGTACGTGTGTGTGTACTGTGTGTGTGTACCGTGTGTGTGTGTACTGTGCGTGTGTGTGTACTGTGCGTGTGTCGTGTGTGTGTATCGTGTGTGTGTACTGTGCGTGTGTGTGTACTGTGCGTGTGTACTGTGCGTGTGTGTGTACCGTGTGTGTGTGTGTACCGTGCGTGTGTGTGTGTACCGTGCGTGTGTGTGTACTGTGTGTGTGTGTGTGTACTGTGCGTGCGCGTGTATTGTGTGTGTGTGTACCGTGTGTGTGTACACTGTGTGTGTGTGTACCGTGTGTGTGTACACTGTGTGTGTGTGTACCGTGTGTGTGTGTAACGTGTGTGGCGGTAGTCTAGCGGTTAGTGCGCTGCTCTACAAACATGACGACCCGAGTTTGATTCCCGCTCACAACCAACACCCAGTGACGATTCTTTAGGATATGTTCTTCAAATGAACGGTTGTTTGGGTTGCATTGTGTTCATTAAAGTTACTTGCAATTCAAATACAGGTGTGTTGTTGGTGGTTGTGATGCCAGACGATAACATTGTGAGGAGCAATGCCTGAATCCTTACCCTTGGGGTTCCTCTAGAAATGGCAAAAAGTCACTAAGAGTGGCCACGTGGAGGAGAGGCTGCTACTCTGTACAGAGCTGGACCGGTACCACCATGCATCTCTGTGGCATTCAGGAGATCCAGTGGACTGGCTCTGACTCCAATCATCGTGAGGGGTGCAGAGTCCTCCACTCAGGGGGCAGGAGAATGCCAAACAACAAGGAGTGGCTCTTATTCTGAATAAAAGAATGAAGGCAGCGTGGGAAGGTGGCGGCGAGGTGTGGGAAGCTGTAAGCCCCAGGCTACTTTGGGCTCGCCTCCCCATCAACAGGAGGCAGAGAATGGTGGTGGTGGCTGCTTACGCCCCCACCGAAGACGAACATCAGTGGAGGGATGCAGGCAAGCCCGTGGATTCAGATTCCTTCTATGACCTGTCACAGGTGTTAGCTAAAAGTGGCCCCTCGGGATAGAGTCATCCTGTTGGGTGACTTCAATGCCCGAGTTGGTGATGATGCTGGCACCTGGTCTGGAGCGATTGGAAGGCATGGGCCAGATCAACTCAATAACAACGGTAGGAGGCTGTTAGACTTCTGTGCAGCCTGTGGGCTTGTCATTGCCAACACGCTGTTCTGGCATCTGTGCATCCAGACAACATCATGGACTATATAGCAGTGGACCAGCGAATGCAGGCCCATGTCCTTGACACCAGAACCTACAGTGCTGCTGACCTCACTGACCATTAGCTTTTCATATGTAAGATCTGTGGGCTGGGTAAATCTGTGAGCAGGAGCGAGAGACAATTAAGCTCCCAAGCATTCACTACGTTATAAACAACATATTTTCACTCATAAGTCGCTTGCCTAATTGCCTCAGCAACTCGGTGTTTTGTATCAAATCTCATCTCAAACAATCGAAGGGCGCCCCCTAGTGGCAGCTGCCCGTGTGTGGCACAAGGTGGCCCTCCAACGGCCTGCACCTGGCATGAGTCTGTCGGTAGGGGGCGATCATTGACGCGTCATCTACGTTGTAGAGTTTCCGGAAAATGTCTGGAATTAACCACAATTTTGACCGTGACACCAACATGCAATGACCTGTGCGTTGTGAGTGACACAATACTCTGTTTTACATCCGCCGTGAAGCAGAACAGCGCATATTGTGGTGAATATTACTGGGGTAGCCAGGTGTGCCTGTCGGATTTGAACTTTGAACCTCTGCAACAAATGGAGAATGCGCTACCATATTCCTGGTTCTTTCGGTAAAGTCACGTAGATAGAAAACAAAATAAACAAAATAAAAGATTTAAAAAAATACACAAATTTTAGACAAATAAATAAAAATAATAAAAATTAAAAATTAAATTGATGATAAGATGTCATTGGTCGACTGACTCAGATGACTGGCCAATGCACTGCCTTTGCCCCCCACTACACACACACAGTGTGTACACACACAGTGTATACACACTAATGTCCATGTTGTTTTTGCTGAGTTCACGCATCCAAGGGAGGGGGCAATGGAAAATGAATCTAAATCAACATAAACTCCATCCCCGCTCTGTGACGTCACCACTCAGCATGACCTCAGCTGCATGAAGTGCCAGCGGGAGGTGTACCTCGCTAGTGACGTCATGTCACCAAGGTATTCACACTCCCCCAAACCCGTCCACAGCGCTCTTGAGCGTGACGTCACCTCCGCTTGGGTCACTGCCGATATCAATCCAGTGCCAATCCTTATTTGGGCAAAGCTACGCCCAGTGACTGGCGGTTCATTAACATAATGTGTCCGTTGAAGCCGTCGAGAGTTTATTGCGACGGGTTCAGCAGCCACGCCCCATCCCTCGACGTCAGGCCCAGGCTCATTAACATACTTTATTCATATTCTTATATTTTGTTATTTTGTTGTTTCTCTTCAACGTGACTTTACCGAAAAAACTAAGAATATGAATTACTGCAGTCACGAAAGCTTTAAATCAAAATACTTTATTCAGTTACAGAGCCACTCTTTGTGGGAGGGGCGTGTCTTACCCCGGAAGTGACGTCATGTTACCTGCTTACCCGCGTGACGTCGCGAGGTCACAGGAGGCTGCCGATCCGCGCTTGCACTGAAATCCGAGGTGAGAAATTCTCATGGTGGTGGTTGTTGTTGTTTACCAAGGTAGAGCCCCTCTCTCTCGTAGGGATGTCAGTTGAGTAGCAGCGAGCATGGGAATCGATGTCCAGGTTGGAACTTTACAACGTGGGGCCTAGCCACGCGGGGCCTTGCCTCCTGCCCTCGCCTGATTGCATTCACTTTAATTATCTCGCTTAAGTTTAATTTGTCTTCACCCGGCTCGCCACTTTGTAACTTTGTTTTATTGTAAATATTCACGCAGTTTTTATTTTCTTTTGTTAGCAGGCCAAGCCCGCTTGAGCTGCTATACCGCTCTTGTTATCAGAAGCGACCTGCCCACAACAACACAAGGTGAGGCTTTGTCAACGTGTGTGAATGTTTTGACTTAAAACTTTGGTGACTGCAGGAATTAATATTCTTGGTTCTTTCGGTAAAGTCACACAGATAGAAAATAAAATTAAAATAACAGATAATAACTTTTCTCTTTTACAATGAAGCAAAAAACCCCACAACGTTTCTATGGCAACATTAATGTTGAAGATGCGAGGGCTTACAGGAATATTTATGACATTTGCCCTCTCATTGCGTGCCATGACAGTGCTGTTTGCACAGTCACATAGTCACTGTAAGATGTTTTTCTTGGTTGTGTTTTTGTTTTTTTTGCTTGTTGTGGTTGCACCCGATTCAAGAGCCGAATGGCTCACGGGACTATACCAAAATAAATCAAACTGAAAATAAAAAAAACTGAAACCACGTGATGAATTTGGGAAAGTTTTTCACTGCATCTCCAAATATATATAAAAGGCAAAGTTGTGATTGTGTGTGTTGTCTGTTCAAAATGTTTAGCGTACTTCCCGACATGCAACAAACTGGAAATTTGCCATGTGGGTACTTTCCAGACTGTACACCGTGCAAACATTATACAAATACACTTTTGTGTTTTTGTTGGTGGGGGGGGGGGAGCTCAATAATGCATAGATTTTTTGCACGTCAAGTGAGCTGTGACGTCAAATCTGTCACGTGACCCTCGCACGTGGAAGCGTCACGCATTGTAGTGTAGTGGTTAGCGTTGTCTTTGTGTGTGTCTGTGTGTGTGTCTGTGTGTGGAAGCGTAACGCATTGCAGTGTAGCGGTTAGCGCTACGCCGCGCTACGAACCCGGTGACCCGAGTTCGATTCTCGCTCACGGCCACCACCGGCGACAATTATTTCAACCGCTTCTGGGTCTCCCCTAGGTCGACTCAGCCTCAAACGAGTAACTGCTGTGGTGTGAACATCGCCACTGGGGAGACAAAGGCGGCCGGACGTGGTGGATCAAAGTCCCGGGCGAAGCCGGGTAGTACAGCTAGTCATGAATATATGAATGAATATAGACGTGTAAGTCACGTGTGACTGTATATATTAATTCCTCCATGGCTCGATACTGACGTGTAGATGGTGTGGATATTATTTTCTGTCTGCAGCTGACGCTGGTCTGATGGAGCAAAGGCAGTCAGCACAGCAACTCGGTACGACAAGTGAACAATGCGACCAGCGTGCATACAGCACGGATCGGACTGGAAATTTGACACAGCACCAGAGAACTCGCACAGGAGAGAAACCCTTCAAGTGCACTGTGTGTGGGAAGACATTTTCAAAGTCATCTGCTCTTAAAAAACACCAGAGAACACACACGGGAGAGAAACCTTTCAAGTGCAGTGTGTGTGGGAAGACATTTTCAGATTCATTTGCTCTTAAAACACACCAGAGAACACACACGGGAGAGAAACCCTTCAAGTGCAGTGTGTGCGTGAAGGCATTTGCACAGTCATCTGATCTTGTAAAACACCAGAGAACACACACAGGAGAGAAACCCTTCAAGTGTGCTCTGTGCAGGAAGCCGTTTGCAGATTCATCAAATCTTCGAAGACACCAGAGAACACAAAAGCATCACAAGGAGCGGAGTCGGAGTCTGAAATCAGCTTGTGAAAGTCAAAGTGCCGCAATGAGCCCATCCCTCATGAAACAAGAACCGGACGAAAATCCCAGCTTGGACACTTTTAAAGGTATAAAGGTGAAATATGAAGAGGTGAAGGTGAAATATGAAGAAGTGATGAGCGAAGAAGTGAAGGTAAAATGTGAAGATGACGATTCAACTCCAAAATGGGACCTTCACATCGTAAAGCAGGAGGAGAATTCTGACTGTGAATCAGAGTGAGGCAACTCCCAGCAGTTTGTGGAAGTGGAGGTGTGGGTGGACTTGCTCCTAGACAATACAAAGTCAAGTGGAGACCCGGTAGATGTGTAAGCCAGAGACAATGTCGCTACAATAGATGCACCTTTGTCACAGGCCTTTAATGACAAGAATGTGAAGTTGAACACTCAGCTCCTAGGTTCAACCTGCAGAGTAAGAGCGAGCGGCCAGTCTTTGTGGACCTGTGGATTGGGGAGATCTCTGACCAGGAGCGAGAGCCAAGAAGCCCCCAAGCATTCACTATGTTACAATAATTGCTTTTACACGGTGCTCACTTAATCACCTCAGCAACTCGGAGTTTCGTATCTCGTCTGAAACACTCGAAGAGCATCCCCAAGTAGCAGCTGCCCCTGTGTGGCACAGGGTGGTGGCCCTGCACCGGCCTGCATTTATTATGTTTTCCGCCTGAGGACGACCGCTTGTGTCACGATCCAAACGTCGTGATCTATTATTATTTTGTCTACCTACGTGACTTTACTAAAATAACTTAAGAGTATGTGAACAAGAGGCTGTCAGTAGGGGGCGATGATTGATGTTTCATCTCAGTTTTGTAATTTGTCGCTAATGTTTAGAATTCGCCAGCATGCAATGGCCTACACGTTTTGAATGACACAATAGTATGTTTTACATCCACTGTTAAGCAGACCGTGCATATTTTTAAAATAGCTTCTTGTTAATACGATGTAACCTGATGCAGGATATTTCACTGCAGTAATTCAATTTTGTTAATATGCCTGTCAATAATTAAGAATGAATACTTGTCTGATTGTGCGTGTACATGTAACATTTTGTCTATGAGGGTCAAACATTGATTAAGTGTTCAAATCTAGATTGATTAAGTGATGTTAGGACAAAGTGTGTGTGTGTGTTTGGAAGTAACCTGTACAGATATCTCGGGTGAGACACGTTCCATGTGATACAGGTCAAAGGGTACTTTGTGTTTCACGAAGCGTCTGGAGCAACTCATCGTCTTTGAAATAGTGAGCACCCTCGGATCATTCATCAGTTACAAGGCATACCACTTACAAGTTACACGTATAGGAGGAGGTACATTCTCTACAACACGAATTGTAGTTTTGTGTTACGTGTTGACGTAGATTTTGTCTAACTGGGACTAGAAATGCACCTTGCTGATTCACGTCTGGATGTTCGTATCTATCGGTTGAAGCAAGCCCCACTGTTGCAGTTGAGACGCTGTGCACCAATAAGGGTCCAAGCATTTTCGGGCCTTCGGCCAGGAAAGTCACAACGTTTACGGCACATGAAGGACGCATTCACGCCAGCGCCCCGTGCTCCGTTTTGAAGTTTTAAAATGAAACATCTTTGAATCGTGTTGTGTTTTGAATTAGATGATTGTTATTTCTTCATTAAAAGCTTATTTCATATTACATCCAGAAGGCTTCGTTGAGAAGGATATTTTGCGTGAATTTTCTCTCGTCGTTAAGTAGGCGGCCTTGCCGGAGGTTCGGTTCGATGCGGACTTTCACCTGTTTGGGATTGCGGGATCGAGATGAGGCGACACGGAGCTGCTGGCCGTCTGCAGATCGATTTCAACGTAATCGAGCGTCTGTCCCTGCGCCTCCGTCGTTGGTACAGGGGGTGCTGGACAATGTTTGGAATTACCCCAATTTTGACCGTGACACCAACATGCATTGTGAATGACGCGACGTTATGTTTTACATCTGCCGTTTAGCAGACTGCACGTATTGTGGTGATTGTTCCTGGGGTAGCCAGGTGTGCCTGTCCGTTGTTCGCATGCAGGGGGCGCGTGTAGGTTTACAGCGCCCCCTGCATGAAAACGACAGAGTGCAGCGTTCATCACGGATAAAGTTGTGCGCTTATATTTTAAATGTTATTCTTTTATAAGGTGATGTTGATATCGAAAACTGACACATAGCTGGCATGCCATAAATAGGAAATTAACTCTGCTTATTCGAATCAATGTATTCATATATGTTGATAAACTGTTTTCAAGCAGATTTTGTGTCTCTAACGGCGACTACAGGGACCACGTGATTGTTTAAAAATGTCCTTGATTATAACTATAATTGCCTACAATTCGTCATGTGTAGCTTATTTAGACTATAATTTATTCACTACCCAAAATGTATTTACTTGAAAACAGAGCTGATATTTATTCTTGGTTCTTTCGGTAAAGTCATGTGGAAGGGAAACAAAATAACAAAAATATAAAACAATTTAATTCTCACGACGTTTCGACTGCAACACAAGCAATCATCATCAGGTGTCACACACAGGCACACACACAGAGACTCAGGCACACACAGAGATACAGGCACACACACAGTGTGTACACACACACAGTGTACACACACACAGTCTAGACACTGTATACACACAGTGTACACACACACTGTACACACACAGTGTGTATACACACAGTGTACACACACACAGTGTATACACAGTGTACACACACAGTGTGTACACACAGAAACAGTGTGTACACACAGTAATGTCCACGTTGTAGTTGCTGAGCTCACGCACCCAAGGGGTCTCTGTTCAAGAGATGGAGCAATGGAAAATGAATGTAAATCAACTTCAACTCCATCCCTGCTCTGTGACGTCACCACTCAGTATAACATTGGTGTGAAACGCCAGGGGGAGGTGTGCCTCGCTAGTGACGTCATGTCACCAAGGTATTCACCCCACCCCCGTCCACCGCGCTCTTGAGCGTGACATCACCTCTGCTTGGTCACTGCCGATATCTGTTCTTGTACAATCCAAATTTGGGCAAAGCTACGCCCACTGACTGGCTGTTCATTAACATAATGAGTTCGTGAAAGCCGTCGCGAGTTGATTGGGACGGGTTCAGCACCCAAGCCCCCATCCCTCGACATATGGCCCGGGCTCATTAACATAATTTAATCAGTTACGGAGCCGCTCGTGGGAGAGGAGTGTCTTGTACCCCGGACGTGACGTCATGTCACCTGCAGCTGCCGCGTGACGTCACAAAGTAACAGGAAGCGATCGCTTCGCTCTTGCACTGAAATCCGAGGTGAGAAATTATTATCGTGTAGGTGGTGGTGGTTGTTGTGGTGGTGGTTGTTGTGGTGGTGGTTGTTGTTGTTTACCAAGGTAGAGCCTCTCTCTCTTGTAGGGATGTCAGTTGAGTAGCAGCGAGCATGGGAATCGATGTCCAGGTTGGAACTTTACAACGCGGGGCCTAGCCACGCGGGGCCTTGCCTCCTGCCCTCGCCTGATTGCGTTTACTTTAATTATCTCGCTTAAGTTTAATTTGTCTTCACCCGGCTTGCCACTTTGTAACTTTGTTTTATTGTCAATATTCACGCAGTTTTTATTTTCTTTTGTTAGCAGGCCAAGCCCGCTTGAGCTGCTATACCGCTCTTGTTATCAGAAGCGACCTGCCCAAAACACCACAAGGTGAGGCTTTGTCAACGTGTGTGAATGTTTTGACTTAAAACTTTGGTGACTGCAGGAATTAATATTCTTGGTTCTTTCGGTAAAGTCACGTAGATAGAAAATAAAATAAGATAATAAATTAAAATAAATGTTTTTTTTAAATAAAGCAAAAAACCCACGACGTTTCGATCGCAACACAAGTGGTCTTTATCTTATTGAATTTAATCTGTTATTTTTATTTTCTATCTACGTGACTTTACTGAAAGAACCAACAATACGTGCGTCAATGTATCTATCGGTCAAAGACGCTAAGCGCGTGCCGCTGTTGACTGAATGTGTGGAGGGGAACACCTTCACCACGGGGAGAGAGAGACAGAGACACGGATAGCCTCGGCTATGTTGATGATCCTCGATTCATTACTTGGTGAAGTGAGGAAGAATTAATGCTGAGCAGATGAAGGTGGCCAGGCATGGTGCTGGTCACACCACCACCTGTTTACTCATGGCAGTGTGTGACAGGTTATATCAAAACAATAGTTTATTTTTGTTTTACTCTGGAACTCTTTATAAGAATGGAAACAGGAGGTGAACACAGCACACACATTCAGCTGAAGTCGGAACCGTTCATCCCCAGCATTCAAGGACATCTGAGCCTGGATTCACACCTCTTAAGTTGCGATTGAACATTAATTCATGCATTTCTGCATAACACAAATAGTATTGTTTTCAAAACCCTTTGCTATGTCAGCTGAATATAGCTTTCATAAATATTCATTTTGTAGTCAGACAGCCGAAATTGTGTGCTTAGAGTTTTGGGTTAACATTCATCTTGGAAGATATGAAGGCTTCCATGCATATTAATGACATTTCCCCTCTCATTGTGTGCCATAGCAGCTCGTGGAGAGAAACCCTTCAGGTGCAGTGTGTGCGTGAAGGCGTTTGCACGTTCATCAAATCTGATGAATTTGGGAAACTTTTTCACTACATCATGAATATATTAATAAGTATAGACGTGTAAGTCACGTGTGCATTCCTCTGTACCTGACGTGTAGATGGTGTGGATATTATTTTTTTATGTCTCCAGCTGACGCTTCCTCTGCAGAATTGTTCTGATGGAGCAAAGGCAGTCAGCACGGCTCGGTACGACAAGCCAACAATGCGACCGGCGTGCATACAGCACGGACCGGACTGGAAATCTGACACGGCACCAGAGAAGTCACACAGGAGAGAACCCTTCAAATGTACTGTGTGTAACAAGGCATTTGCATGGACATCAGTTTTTCAGAACCACCAGAGAACACACACGGGAGAGAAACCCTTCAGGTGCACGATGTGCGGGATGGCGTTTACACAGTCATATAATCTTGTAATACACCAGAGAACACACACGGGAGAGAAACCCTTCATGTGCACTGTGTGTGGGAAGGCGTTTGCACAGTCATCTGCTCTTAAAACACACCAGAGAACACACACGGGAGAGAAACCCTTCAAGTGCAGTGTTTGTGGGAAGACATTTTCAGGTTCATTTGCTCTTAAAACACACCAGAGAACACACACAGGAGAGAAACCCTTCAAGTGCAGTGTTTGTGGGATGGCATTTTCATGGTCATCTGCTCTTAAAAAACACCAGAGAACACACACGGGAGAGAAACCCTTCAGGTGCACTGTGTGCGGGATCGCGTTTGCACAGTCACCACATCTTCAAGTACACCAGAGAACACACACGGGAGAGAAACCCTTCAAGTGCAGTGTGTGCATGAAGGCATTTGCACAGTCATCTGCTCTTGTAACACACCAGAGAACACACACGGGAGAGAAACCCTTCAGGTGCACGATGTGCAGGATGGCGTTTGCACAGTCATATAATCTCGTAACACACCAGAGAACACACACGAGAGAGAAACTCTTCAAGTGCAGTGTTTGTGGGAAGGCATTTTCACGGTCATCTGCTCTTAAAAAACACCAGAGAACACACACGGGAGAGAAACCTTTCAGGTGCACTCTGTGCGGGAAGGCGTTTGCACATTCATCAAATCTTCAAGTACACCAGAGAACACACACGTGAGAGAAACCCTTCAAGTGTACTCTGTGCGGGAAGCCGTTTGCAGATTCATCAAATCTTCAAGTACACCAGAGAACACACACGGGAGAGAAACCCTTCAGGTGCACTCTGTGCAGGAAGGCGTTTGCACAGAAACTACATCTTCAAGTACACCAGAAAACACAAAAGCATCAGAAGATCCACAAGGAGTGGAGTCTGAAATCAGCTTGTGAAAGTCAAAGTTCCGCAATGAGCCCATCCCTCATGAAACAAGAACCGGGCGAAAATTCCAGCTTGGGCACTTTTAAAGGTATCAAGGTGAAATATGAAGAAATGATGGTGAAATGTGAAGAAGTGATGAGCGATGAAGTGAAGGTAAAATGTGAAGATTCAACTCCAAAATGGGACCTTCACATCGTGAAGCAGGAGGAGAATTCTGACTGTGAGGCAGAGCGAGGCAACTCCCAGCAGTTTGTGGAAGTGGAGGTGTGGGTGGACTTCCTCTGAGACAATACAAAGTCAAGTGGAGACCCGGTAGATGTGTAAGCCAGAGACGATGTCGCTCCAATAGATGCACCTTTGTCACAGGCCTTTAATGACAAGAACGTGAAGTTGAACACTTTGTGGGCCCATGGGTTGGGTAGATCTTTAACCAGGAGCGAGAGACAATAAGCTCCCAAGCATTCACTATGTTATAATATTTGCATTTACATGGTGCTTGCTTAATTGCCTTGGCAACTCGGAGTTTTGTGTCGTACCTCGTCTGAAACACTCGAAGAGCATCCCCAAGTAGCAGCTGCCCTTTTTTGGCACAAGGTGGTGGCCCTGCAGCAGCCTGCATGTGGACAAGAGCCTGTCAGTAGGGGGCGATGATTGATGCGTCATCTCAGTTGTGTAGTTTGTAGGCAATCTTGATTGCGAAGCTTTCGTGACTGCAGGAATCCACACTCTTGAGTTATTTCGGTAAAGTCACCACGTGGGTAGAAACAACAGATCACGGCGTTTAGATCACAACACGAACAATCGTCATCAGGTGGGACAACCACAGCAAGAGAAACTGCTGAAGTAGTAGGCGCCTACTCCAGCAGTTTCTTCTTCTTGCTGCTGTGCTTGTCCCACCTGATGACGATTGCTTGTGTTGCCATCGAAACGCCGTCATCTATTATTTGTAGCGTAATGTTTTAAATTTGCTACATTTTGACCCAGACGCCAGCATGCAACGGCCTACTCGTTTTGAATGACGCAACAATAGTACGTTGTACATACACTGTTAAGCAGACGGTGCGTATTTGTAAAATAACGTCTTGTTAATACGATGTAACGTGATGCAGTCAATTTCGCTGCAGTAATTCAATGTTGTTAATATGCCCGTCAATGATTTAGAATTAATACTTGTCTGATTGTGCGCGTGCATGTAACATTTTGTCTGAGGGTCAAACATTGAATAAGTGATGTTAGGACAACGTGTGTGTGTGTGTGTTTTGGAAGTAACCTGTACAGAGAACTCAGGTGAGACCCGTTGTTCTTGTGATACAGGTCAAAGGGTACTTTTGTGTTTCACGAAGCGTCTGCCTCTGGAGCAACTCATTGTCTTTGAAATAGGGAGCACGCTCGGATCATTCATCAGTTACAAGGCATACCACTTGAAAGTTACACGTATAGGAGGAGGTACATTCTCTACAACACGAATTGTAGTTTTGTCTTACGTGTTGACGTAGATTTTGTCTAACTGGGACTAGAAATGCTCCTTGTTGATTGACGTCTGGATGTTCGTACCTATCGGTTGAAGCAAACCCCACTGCTGTTGTTGAGACGCTGTGCACCAATAATGGTCCAACACATTGACGGCCTTCAGGCCAGGAAAGTCACAACATTTGCACACGAAGGACGCATTCACGCAAGTACACCATGCTCCGTTTTGAAGTTTTAAAATGAAACATCTTTGAATTGTGTTGTTTTGAATTAGATCATTTTATTTCTTCATTAAAAGCTTGTATCAATTTACATCTGGGAGACTTCATTGAAAAGGACATTTCGTGTGAATTTTCTCTCGTCGTTAAGTAGATGGCCTTGCCGGGGGTTCGGTTCAATGCGGACACAGTGTACACACACACTGTACACACACACAGTGTACACACACAGTGTACACACACACAGTGTACACACACAGTGACACACAGTGACACAGTGTACACACACACAGTGTACACACACAGTCCACGTTATTGCTGAGCTCACACACCCAAGGGAGGGAGCAATGGAAAATGAATCTAAATCAACTTAAACTCCAACCCCGCTCTGTGACATCACCACTCTGCATTGCCTCATTGGCGTGAAACGCCATGGGGAGGTGTACCTCGATAGTGACGTCATGTCACCAAGGTATTCATCCGTCCACCGTGCTCTTGAACGTGACGTCACCTCCGCTTGGGTCGCTGCCGATGTGTTTCCAGTGGCAATCCTTATTTGGGCAAAGCTACGCCCAGTGACTGGTGGCTCATTAACATAATGCAACCGTTTAAGCCGTTGCGAGTTCATTGCGACGGGTTCAGCGCCTACGACCCCATCCCTCGACATATGGGCCGGCCTTATTAACATAATTTATTCAGTTAGAGAGCCGCTCGTGGGAGGGAAGTGACGTCATACTACTTCCTGCTGTCGCCTGCGCTCTTGCACTGAAATCCGAGGTGAGAAATTCTCATCGTTGTGGTGGTGGTGGTCGTTGTGGTGGTGGTTGTTGTTGTTGTTTACCAAGGTAGAGCCTCGCTCTCTCTCGTAGGGATGTCAGTTGAGTAGCAGCGAGCATGGGAATCGATGTCCAGGTTGGAACTTTACAACGCGGGGCCTAGCCACGCGGGGCCTTGCCTCCTGCCCTCGCCTGATTGCATTCACTTTAATTATCTCGCTTAAGTTTAATTTGTCTTCACCCGGCTCGCCACTTTGTAACTTTGTTTTATTGTAAATATTCACGCAGTTTTTATTTTATTTTGTTACCAGGCCAAGCCCGCTTGAGCTGCTATACCGCTCTTGTTATCAGAAGCGACCTGCTCACAACAACACAAGGTGAGGCTTTGTCAACGTGTGTGAATGTTTTGAATTAAAACTTTGGTGACTGTAGGAATTAATATTCTTGGTTCTTTCGGTAAAGTCACGTAGATAGAAAATTAAATGAAACTAACAAAAAAATGTAAATAAAGGAAAAAAACTCACGTCGTTTTGATCGCAACACAAGTGGTCTTTATTTAATGTAATTGTATTATCTGTTATTGTTATTTTCTATCTACGTAACTTTACCGAAAGAACCAAGAATACGTGTGTCAATGTCTATCGGTCAAAGACGCTAAACGGAGTGACGCGCAAACTCCAAATATACAGCAGGTGTCAGGGTCGGGATCGAACCCACGACTTCCTGTACACCAGGTGATGTAGTTAACATCTCACCACGGAGAGAGACACGCAAACTCCAGTTAGCCTCAGATATGTTCGTTGATCCTCAATTAATTACTTGGTGGAGTGAGGAAGCATTCATGCCAAGCAGATGAAGGTGGCCAGGCGTGATTCTAGACACGCCACTGCCTGTTTACCCAGTGACAGTGTACAGTTTGTGTTTGCAGTAAAGTCTATTAACTCTGTTGAACACGGAGGTTATAGCGTAACAATAGTTTATTTTTGTTTTCCTCTGGAACTCTTTATATGAATGGAAACAGGAAGTTAACACAGCACACACATGCAGCTGAAGTCGGAACTGTTCATCCCAGCATTCAAGGACATCTGAGCCTGGATTCACACCTCTAAGTTGTGATTGAACGTTAATTTATGCATTTCTGCCTAACACAAATAGTATTGTTTTCAACACCCTTTGCTATGTCAGCTGAATTTAGCTCTCATAAATATTCCTTTTGTAGCCAGACAGCCGAAATTGTGTGCTCGGAGTTTTGGGTGAACATTCATTTTGAAGATTTGAGGGCTTCCAGGCATGTTTATGACCATTTGCCCTCTCATTGTGTGCCATAACAGCCCGTGTGATGAATTTGGGACACTTTTCCACTATATCATGAATATATGAATAAGTATAGACGTGTAAGTCATGTGTTACTGTGTATATATGCTTTCCTCTGTGCATCGATACTGATGTGTAGATGGTGTGGATATTATTTTTTTCTGTCTGCAGCTGACACTTCCTCTGACGCTTCCTCCGCAGAATTGGTCTGATGGAGCAAATGCACTCAGCGCAGCTCGGTAGGACAAGGCAACAATGCGACCGGTGTGCATACAGCACGGATTGTACTCGAGATTTGACACGGCACGAGAGATCTCACACGGGAGAGAAACCCTTCAAGTGCAGTGTGTGTGGGAAGGCGTTTGCACATTCATCTACTCTTGTAGAACACCAGAGAACACACACGGGAGATAAACCCTTCAGGTGCAGTGTGTGTGGGAAGGCGTTTGCACGTTCATCAAATCTTGAAGTACACCAGAGATCTCACACGGGAGAGAAACCCTTCAAGTGCAGTGTGTGTGGGAAGGCGTTTGCACATTCATCTACTCTTGTAGAACACCAGAGAACACACACGGGAGATAAACCCTTCAGGTGCAGTGTGTGTGGGAAGGCGTTTGCACGTTCATCAAATCTTGAAGTACACCAGAGAACACACACGGGAGAGAAACCCTTCAAGTGCAGTGTGTGTGGGAAGGCGTTTGCACATTCATGTACTCTTGTAATACACCAGAGAACACACACGGGAGAGAAACCCTTCAAGTGCAGTGTGTGTGGAAAGGCGTTTGCACAGTCATCTGCTCTTGTAATACACCAGAGGACACACACAGGAGAGAAACCCTTCAGGTGCAGTGTGTGCGTGAAGGCGTTTGCACATTCATCTCTTCTTCAAGTACACCAGAGAACACAGAAGCATCAGAAGATCCACAAGGAGTGGAGTCTGAAATCAGCTTGTGAAAGTCAAAGTGCCACCATGAGCCCATCCCTCATGAAACACGAACTGGAAGAAAATCCCAGCTTGGACACTTTTAAAGGTAACGAGGTGAAATATGAAGAAGTGATGGTGAAGAGGGAAGAAGTGATGGTGAAGAGGGAAGAAGTGATGGTGAAGAGGGAAGAAGTGAAGGTGAAATGTGAGGAAGTGATGGTGAAGAGGGAAGAAGTGAAGGTGAAATGTGAAGCTGAAGATTCAACTCCAAAATGGGACCTTCACATCGATGGAGGCAACGTGAAGCAGGAGGAGAATTCTGATTGTGAGGCAGAGCGAGGCAACTCCCAGCAGTTTGTGGAAGTGGAGGTGTGGGTGGACTTCCTCCGAGACAATACAAAGTCAAGTGGAGACCCGGTAGATGTGTAAACTTTGCGTTTTAATAATTGTGTTTTTTAATTTTATTTTGGGCACCTTTATAATACACGCCACAGGACCCGCACGAGCTTAATCCGGCACTGTCCGGGATACCGTTCCAGTGGCCAACCAGGCTGTTGAAACCACCGCGGGTGGAGTTGAGGGTGACGGTGGAGGGCGCGAAGGGGGCGAGTGATGCCGATGGGCGGCGAGGGGGTCACCCGAGAGGATGCCCAGTGGGGAGACGAAACAATGAAATCGCTCCACGTGTCAGGTGATGTTGATATCGAAAACTGACATATAACTGGCATGCCATAAATAGGAAATTAACTCTGCTTATTCGAATCAATGTATTCATATATGTTGATAAACTGTTTTCAAGCAGATTGTCTCTAACGGCGACTACAGGGACCACGTGATTGTTTAAAAATGTCTTTGATTATAACTATAATTGCCTACAATTCGTCATGTGTAGCTTATTTAGACTATAATTTATTCACTACCCAAACTGTATTTACTTGAAAACATACAGCTGATATTTGTAAGCAGTCTTTTTTATTTATACGTTAAGTGGAATTGGTAAAAAAAATATTTGTACACGTAGAGGCGTTGTGGTCCATAAGTCTGGTGACACAGAGGCGTTGTGGTCCATAAGTCTGGTGACACAGAGGCGTTGTGGTCCATAAGTCTGGTGACAGGCATTGTGGTCCATAAGTCTGGTGACACAGGCGTTGTGGTCCATAAGTCTGGTGACAGAGGCGTTGTGGTCCATAAGTCTGGTGACAGAGGCGTTGTGGTCCATAAGTCTGGTGACACAGAGGCGTTGTGGTCCATAAGTCTGGTGACACAGGCGTTGTGGTCCATAAGTCTGGTGACACAGAGCCGTTGTGGTCCATAAGTCTGGTGACACAGGCGTTGTGGTCCATAAGTCTGGTGACACAGAGCCGTTGTGGTCCATAAGTCTGGTGACACAGAGGCGTTGTGGTCCATAAGTCTGGTGACACAGGCGTTGTGGTCCATAAGTCTATGGGCAGTGTTGAGTCTATGGCAGTGTTGAGTCTATGGAAGTGTTGAGTCTATGGGTAGTGCTGAGTGTGTAGACAGTGTTGAGTCTGTGGGTAGTGTTGAGTCTATGGCAGTGTTGAGTCTATGGGTGGTAGTGTTGAGTCCATGGGTAGTGCTGAGTCTATGGGTAGCAGTGTTGAGTCTATGGGTGGCAGTGTTGAGTCCATGGGTAGTGCTGAGTCTATGGGCAGTGCTGATTGTATGTGCAGTGTTGAGTCTATAATAGTGTTGTGTCTATAGTAGTGTTGAGTCTATGGGTGGTAGTGTTGAGTCTATGGTAGTGTTGAGTCTATAGTAGTGTTGAGTCTATGGTAGTGTTGAGTCTATGGGTGGTAGTGTTGTGTCTATGGTAGTGTTGTGTCTATGGTAGTGTTGAGTCTATGGTAGTGTTGAGTCTATGGGTGGTAGTGTTGTGTCTATGGTAGTGTTGTGTCTATGGTAGTGTTGAGTCTATGGGTGGTAGTGTTGAGTCTATGGGTGGTAGTGTTGAGTCTATGGTAGTGTTGTGTCTATGGTAGTGTTGAGTCTGTGGGTGGTAGTGTTGAGTCTATGGGTGGTAGTGTTGAGTCTATGGTAGTGTTGAGTCTGTGGTAGTGTTGAGTCTATGGTAGTGTTGAGTCTATGGTAGTGTTGAGTCTATGGTAGTGTTGTGTCTATGGTAGTGTTGAGTCTACAGTGAGGGAAAAAAGTATTTGGTCCCCTGCTGGTTTTGTACGTTAGCCCCATGACAAAGAAATGATCAGTCTATAATTTTAATGATACGTTTATTTGAACAGTGAGAGACAGAACAACAACAACAAAATTCAGAAAAACGCTTCGCTACGGTGCCACGAGTGACGGTGAAATATGAAGAAGGGGCGACCTTGAAGCGTGAAGGTCAGGAATCTTCTCCGGGTGCTCCTCCTCCCACGTTTGCAGGCGCCGATCAACGTCATCACAGCATCCCAATGGCAGTATTCTCGACACGAATATCTCGAGACTCAAGGAGGCTATTCTGGGAAAATCATTCGCGTTATTATTATGATTATTGTAATCCTCATGTGTGTATGTTGAACTTCTTTCGCACAGTACGTAGCCAACCTTGCTATACATCCTAAATAGAATAGGATAGTCATCCTATGCAGAGACCGGTGCCTGCCAATAAATGTGTAATTTTCCACCCTCGAGCTCAGATAAGAGCCGTCAAATGTATATTTGACAATGGTGACACTTTGATTTGTGTTTCTGGATAAGGTTAACATATAGGTTGCATTTTGCATTCAAACAGATGACTATACAGGAATACAGCTTCTGACCTTCAAGTGTGCATAACATTCATTTTATTTAAGCCGAGATGCCATTCATTAATGTGAATGGAAATAAGCTTAAATAAATGTTTTATGAAAGTATACCACATTGATGAAATTTATGGTGCGCATTATTGAAGGTCTGTGAACTTTCTAACAGTCTTCCCATCAAGTGAAGAAATTTGTCAAGAATTTCTAAAACACTTTATATAAACAAGGTTAATGTTTTAATGGTATATGTGAAAGCAGAGGATGGAGCTCTTTTTTTTCATCAGCAGAGTACGGTGCCACACTCCTCTTACACAGCAACTCTTTGAGTTTATGGATCACGCAGAGATCGTAAAACTCTGCACGCCCGACTTGCAGGGCAGCACTGTGGTGTCTGTAAGAGCGTTCATTTTGATCTATGCACGTAGTCTTCAGTCTCGGTGGTGCTTTCCTGGGTAAATATTCTAATGAAATATGGATGATGAATGTTAGCAACTGCTCAATCTGCTGTGTGTGTGTATATATATTTACATTTCTGCTCTAATTTGATGCGTGAGAAGGGGAGATCCATTTTTCACTTAATGGGAACCAGTCTTTCTGAAAAAAGACTGCAGTATAGTGGCTGTACAAATATACTTACAGCTTTGTTGAACAGCACCGCTCATCTTCATTACAGTGGAGATAACCCATGTATATCGGTTCACCAACATTGATCTGTTGTTCACACGTTACTAAGGTTGTGGTTATGCTGGTGGAGACAGAAAAATACACTCTCATCCCCACAGTCCACAATTGTAATGCGAGCTTGTGATCTTTGCAGGTCTTTCTCCGGGTCAGACCACCTTGCCTTGCACATGAAGAGTGTTGTACGTGTAGAGGCGTTACGGGAGGGTGACACGCGGTTGTGTAACAGTGGCCACACAAACACGTGTAGAGGTGTTACGGGAGGGTGACACGCGGTTGTGTAACGGTGGCCACAAACATGTGTAGAGGCGTTACGGGAGGGTGACACGCGGTTGTGTAACAGTGGCCACACAAACACGTGTAGAGGTGTTACGGGAGGGTGACACGCGGTTGTGTAACGGTGGCCACACAAACACGTGTAGAGGCGTTACGGGAGGGTGACACGCGGTTGTGTAACGGTGGCCACAAACACGTGTAGAGGTGTTACGGGAGGGTGACACGCGGTTGTGTAACGGTGCCAACACAAACAACACACCTTGGGGTGCGACAGGGATGTCCTCTGGCTCCCAAGATGGCGCCGATGATGGCAGCCTCGGCCGGTTGGTGCGCCCTGTTTTGTCCAGTTTTGTCTTGTTTTGTCTTGAGAGGGGCTTGCTGTTCAACACACTCGTGCTGGTGAGAGAGGCCTGCTGTTCATCACACCCGTGCTGGTGAGAGAGGCCTGCTGTTTTGGGGCCTGCTGTTCATCACACCCGTGCTGGTGAGAGAGGCCTGCTGTTCAGTACACCCGTGTTGAGGGGCCTGCTGTTCAGCACACCCTTGCTGGTGAGAGAGGTTTCAGCACACCCGTGCTGGTGAGAGGGGCCTGCTGTTCAGCACACCCGTGCTGGTGAGAGAGGCCTGCTGTTCAGCTCACACGTGTTGAGGGGCCTGCTGTTCAGCACACCCGTGCTGGTGAGAGGGGCCTGCTGTTCATCACATCCGTGTTGGTGAGAGGGGCCTGCTGTTCAGCACACCGGTGCTGGTGAGAGAGGCCTGCTGTTCAGCACACCCGTGTTGAGGGGCCTGCTGTTCAGCACACCCGTGCTGGTGAGAGGGGCCTGCTGTTGAGGGGCCTACTGTTCAGCACACCCGTGTTGGTGAGAGAGGCCTGCTGTTCAGCACACCCGTGTTGAGGGGCCTACTGTTCAGCACACCCGTGCTGGTGAGAGGGGCCTGCTGTTCAACAGACCCGTGCTGGTGAGAGGGGCCTACTGTTCAGCACACCCGTGCTGGTGAGAGGGGCCTGCTGTTCAACACACCCGTGCTGGTGAGAGGGGCCTGCTGTTCAACACACCCGTGCTGGTGAGAGGGGCCTGCTGTTCAACACACCCGTGCTGGTGAGAGGGGCCTGCTGTTCACTCCCATGCTGGTGAGAGAGGCCTACTGTTCATCACACCTGTGTTGGTGAGAGGGGCCTGCTGTTCACCACTCCCATGCTGGTGAGAGGGGCCTACTGTTCAACACACCAGTGCTGGTGAGAGAGTCCTGCTGTTCAGCACACCCGTGCTGGTGCGAAGATGGCGCTGATGATGGTAGCCTCAGTCGGTCGGTGCGCCCTGTTTTGTCTTGTTTTGTCTGTCAATTCAGTGTTTTGCCAAGATTTTCGGAGTTCTCTAACAAGAGACGAACTTTTAAATATCAGGGAAACAACTCCTGTGGATTTAATTCCTACTTTTCTGCTTCCAGCGGCAGAATTAGTAGGCATTCTAGTCAATGCCGCGCTAGGCTTTGCTCAAGCAACGAAACGCCGCCCAAGGGGTAAACGGTCGGGGGCTCTAGTACGGCTACGCAGACGCGGGATCCGAACAGTGCTTCCGAGCTTTTTCCTCTCCAACGTACGTTCACTGTACAACAAAATGGATGAACTTCAGCTACTGATGGTAAAAAACAAAGACTTTCTTTCAGCTTCTGCATTGTGCTTCACGGAAACATGGCTGTGTGATTTGATTCCGAACACTTCGCTACAACTAGCAGGATTCCATCTTGTAAGATCGGATCGTGACATAGCACTCTCCGGCAAGACGAAAGGCGGTGGTATTTGTTTTTACATTAACAGTGGCTGGTGTGTAGATGTCACAGTGATTCTGCAACATTGTTCTCCACTCCTTGAATCAATTTTTATAACCTGTAAACCGTTTTACTCGCCTCGCGAGTTCGCGTCGCTCATTTTGGTCGGAGTTTATTTGCCGCCTTGTCCTCAGGTTAAAGAGGCCCAACGCATGCTCGCCGATCAGATTCTGAGTGTGGAGCGAGCAAATCCAGATTCGTTGGTTATCGTACTTGGCGACTTTAACAAAGGTAATCTCAGCAAAGAACTCCCCAAATACATACAATTCATTAATTGCCCAACCAGAGAAGGGAACACTCTGGATCACTGCTACACTACAGTCAGTAGAGCCTACCACGCCGTCCCCCGAGCAGCACTAGGACACTCTGACCATGCCATGGTCCACCTGATTCCTGCATACAGGCAGAAACTAAAACTCTGTAAACCTGCTGTGAGGACATCTAAACAGTGGACCAGTGAGGCTGTGGAAGATTTGCGGGCGTGCTTAGACTGTACTGACTGGGATATGTTCACGACTGCTACCAATAGTCTGGATGAACTCACAGAGGCTGTGACGTCCTACATCAGCTTCTGTGAGGACTGCTGTATCCCAACACGTACCAGGGTGAACTTTAACAATAATAAGCCCTGGTTCTCAGCAAAGCTCAGAAGGTTGAGGTTGGAGAAGGAGGAAGCGTTTAGGAGTGGAGATAGAGACAGATTCAAGGAGTCGAAGAACAGGTTTAGCAAAGCGGTGAGAGAGGCTAAACGACTGTACTCAGAGAGACTAAAACACCAGTTCTCTACAAACGACGCTGCTTCTGTCTGGAGAGGGCTCAGGCAGATCACCAACTACAAACCCAGAGCCCCCCACACCACTAACGACTCCCGCCTAGCCAACGACCTGAACGAGTTCTACTGTAGATTTGAAAGACAATTGGACTGTCCTGAACCACCCCTTCCAACCCAAGAGGCCCCATCCCCCACCAATACTACAGAGACGACTATCTCCTTTCAGGAGGGAGAAGTTAATAGACTTTTCAAGAGGCAGAATCCACGCAAAGCAGCCGGGCCGGACTCTGTCTCTCCAGCCACCCTCAGGCACTGTGCTGACTAGCTGTCTCCGGTGTTCACCAACATCTTTAACACCTCCCTGGAGACATGCCATGTACCAGCCTGTCTCAAGTCCTCCACCATCATCCCTGTGCCCAAAAAGCTAAGGCCAACAGGACTAAATGATTACAGACCGGTCGCCCTTACATCTGTGGTAATGAAGTCTTTTGAGCGCCTGGTCCTGGCACACCTCAAAGCCATCACAGACCCTCTCCTGGACCCCCTTCAGTTTGCCTACAGAGCCAACAGGTCTGTGGACGATGCAGTTAACATGGCCCTCCACTTCACCCTACAGCATCTGGACGCCCCAGCATCCTACGCCAGGATCCTGTTTGTGGACTTCAGCTCTGCCTTCAACACCATCATCCCTGCCCTGCTTCAGGACAAGCTCTTCCAGCTGAACGTGCCATACACCACCTGTAAATGGATCACAGACTTCCTGTCTGACAGGAAGCAGTGCGTTAAGCTGGGAACACAAGTCTCTGGCTCCAGGTCCATCAGCACCGGAACTCCTCAGGGCTGCGTCCTTTCCCCTCTGCTCTTCTCCCTGTATACCAACAGCTGCACCTCCAATCATCTGTCCGTCAAACTATTGAAGTTTGCGGATGACACCACCCTCATTGGGCTGATCTCTGGTGGGGATGAGTCTGACTATAGGTGGGAAGCTGACAATCTGGTGACCTGGTGTAGCCAGAACAACTTAGAGCTAAATGCTCTAAAGACAGTTGAGATGGTTGTGGACTTCAGGAAGAATACAGCACCACTCACCCCCATCACCCTGTTAGACTCCCCAGTCAAAATTGTAGAGTCCTTCCGCTTCCTGGGCACTATTCTCTCCCGGGACCTCAAGTGGGAATTGAACATCAGCTCCCTCACCAAGAAAGCTCAACAGAGGATGTACTTTCTACGGCAGCTGAAGAAATTCAACCTGCCAAAGACAATGATGGTGCAATTCTATACAGCGATCATTGAATCCATCCTCACCTCCTCCATAACCGTCTGGTACGCTGCTGCCACTGCCAAGGACAAGAGCAGACTGCAGCGTATCATCCACACTGCTGAGAAGGTAATTGCCTGCAATCTACCGACCCTCGAGGACCTGCACACGACAAGGTCTATGAGGCGAGCGAGGAAGATTATGGCCGATTTCTCCCACCCTGGACACTCTCTGTTTCAGCTACTCCCCTCCGGCAGAAGGCTTCGGTCCATCAGGACCAAAACCTCACGCCATAAAAACAGTTTCTTCCCATCTGCTGCTGGCCTGTTAAACAAGGCCAAGGGCTAACACTGTTTTTAACATTTGATCTACATAACGACACGTTGCTGATATTAACTATGTTTCACTATTTGTATTTTTAAATTATATCTTAAAGCTATTTTATATTCGATATTTATTTAATTTTATATACTTCAGCCCCTTAGTGTTAGACTTTTAACCCTTATTATAGTAAGACTTGTTTAAAACTTATTTAAGATTTTAGATTCCTATATGTTGAATGTATGCACCATCCTGCCAAAGTAAATTCCGTGTCGGTGTGAACTTACATGGCGAATAAAACCCTTTCTGATTCTGATTCTAGAGGTGTTACGGGAGGGTGACACGCGGTTGTGTAACGGTGGCCACAAACACGTCCGCTACGGCCACCACCCTGAGTGACTGGGGGACGCTGTGATCACTCCCAGCCCCGCCCCTCAGTGAGGGACAGTATAAAAGGTGGGACCCGGGGAGCCGAGGTTTAGTTCGACTCAAGCAAGATGAAGAGCCAGTGAAGAACGAAGATCGACTAGCCAGACCCTGGAACTCCTTTGGCCCGCTGCCCTTCTGAGGGCTGGGCACAGCAAGCCAGGGTGTGACCCCAGAGCCAAGAGGGCCGATGTCCTTCCGAGGGCCGGACTCGTGTGGCTGGTCGTCGGGACCTGCGCTGAAGTTGGGCCAGGTCAGACAGCCTCCTGAGAGAGGACCAGGATAGAGAGAACCAGGGAGCTAGCGTGGGCTAAGGCTCGGGGAAACGTTCCCTCTGTAGAGTACGGGTGAAGAGGCCATTACCTCTTCAAGTATCAGATTAGCCACTGCAGAGTGAAGTGTCTGTAATAAATACGTGTTGCCTCCGAAGAATAAGTCTCCGTCGTCAATAAGGCCACTACACTTGCACAGCTGCTTCTGGAGTTGCTTGAAACAGCCATTCTTACCAAATAGACAGTTCTTCACCTTAACACAGGGGGTTATTTTTGGAGGTTATATATAAATGTTGTGTCGTTAAATCTGCCACCACCCGGCGCAGCCAACTAGTAAGGTTTGTCACGTAAACAGAAGACGCCAATTCGTCACTAGTACAGCTGACGCCGGTGTGTTGCGGAGCGAAGCCACAACGTTAACGATCTGAGTACGACTTGGCATGTTCTGTTTGTGACGAACCTTACAATTTGGCTGTCGGACGGTGGCAGGTTTCATGACACAGTTACGTATTCACGCGAGCTAACCCAATAAAACCTACGAGGATGATGTTTTGATTTAAAGCTTTCGTGACTGCAGGGATTCATATTCTTGGCTCTTTCGGTAAAGTCACCACCACGTAGAAGGGAAACAATAAAACCAAGAATAAGG
This sequence comes from Petromyzon marinus, assembly GCF_048934315.1. Taxonomy (NCBI): domain Eukaryota; kingdom Metazoa; phylum Chordata; class Hyperoartia; order Petromyzontiformes; family Petromyzontidae; genus Petromyzon; species Petromyzon marinus. Next base: position 3,174,018 of record NW_027423046.1, read on the forward strand.
ATATTGGTCGCGAAAGCCGACGTGTTAAACAGTTCTTCACCACATTTCAATAATTCAGCAATGTATTTTAATCTCTCAAAGGAAAAGTACCATATGTGTAAATGCAGAAATAAATGTTTTACAAGACTGATTGTTTGAGCTCTTGTTGGTGATTTGGCTAAGATCTTCATCTTGGCTACACTTGAGAATCTGGTTTAATTTTCCACGCTCGCCTGGGTTTGAATCCAGGATCTGCGGTGCTGGGCTCAGTCATTTGATGCAGCATTACACCTCCAAACCACCTGTCGACTTTCATTTATTTTTCTTTATTTTTCAACCTGCGTGGTGACTTTACCGAACAAAACCAAAGAGTATGAATCCTTGCAGTCACGAAAGCTTCAAATCTAGAAGAAAAAAAGTCTACTTTCTCTATGAGAAACGTCAGGTGGGGCTTAAACTTCTGCGACGAGGAGGAAGCAAAGCCCTTGCGTGATGCCGTGGAGGATAAGCTGCGACCTGAGGCACCAGAAGAGCCGTGAGGGCACTTTTGTTGCCGAGTTGGGGACGGGGGTGCTCACGTTGACAAGTCAGCGGTGGACGTTCATGTGGTCTGAGCAGGTTAGAGTAGGTAGCATGTAAAACATCGCATCCCGTGCTTTATTAAAATACTTATTATTAAAATACTCAAATGCTACCATGTAACATTTTATAAGCGAAAAACTTTTCATCATTCTTGAGCTGACTTGTGTTCAGAATGACGTGACGGGTTGTGCATATGAGTGAAATGGCCGGCATCTGTAAATAGCACTGGGGGGGGGGGGGATATGAGAGACTGATAAAAATGACAATGATGTAACTGCAGATACAGATAAAGGAGGCTGTGAAAGAAGAATCACATTTGTACATTACGTGTTACATGCCTAAAGTCGTGTTCTAGGATGGACCACCGAAGTGGGATTGAGAAAGACACTCACACACCGCTTTAAGGGATGCTCAAGGCTGCTGATGGAATGGTAGCCAAAGCAGAAATGACTCCCTCAAGGATGATCACCATGGACGTGGAGTAATGTGAAACTATAACGCGCAGGCATCAGATGGATGGTATTAGCATCATCGAAAGACCATGTGGAATTGTATTGGCGTGGGAATGCTTTCATTCAGCGGTGGATATTTCTGAGCTGATGATGGCCTCATACTTGTTAATATTGCTCTGATATTTAGTGCATGAATATGCACTTATAAAACAGTCTGCCTCAGCAGCAGGCCATGCTTTCCCACCTGATGATGGACGCTTGTGTTGCGCCCGAAACGTCGTGATTTATTTTATTTTACCTACTACGTGACTTTACCGAAAGAACCAAAGCGTATGGCTCCCATAGACTTCAATGTTAAAGGCTCCCATAGACTTCAATGTTAAAGTCTCACATAGACTTCAATGTTAAAGTCTCCCATAGACTTGAATGTTAAAGTCTCCCATAGACTTCAATGTTAAAGTCTCCCATAGACTTCAATGTTAAAGTCTTCCATAGACTTCAATGCTAAAGTCTCCCATAGACTTCAATGTTAAAGTCTCCCATAGACTTCAATGCTAAAGTCTCCCATAGACTTCAATGTTAAAGTCTTCCATAGACTTCAATGTTAAAGTCTCCCATAGACTTCAATGTTTAAGGCTCCCATAGACTTCAATGTTAAAGTCTCCCATAGACTTCAATGTTAAAGTCTCCCATTGACTTCAATGTTAAAGTCTCCCATAGACTTCAATGTTAAAGTCTCCCATAGACTTCAATGTTTAAGGCTCCCATAGACTTCAATGTTAAAGTCTCCCATAGACTTCAATGTTAAAGTCTCCCATTGACTTCAATGTTAAAGTCTCCCATAGACTTCAATGTTAAAGTCTCCCATAGACTTCAATGTTAAAGTCTCCCATAGACTTCAATGTTAAAGTCTCCCATAGACTTCAAAGAATATGGACACAGTAACCAACGTTATTTATTCACTCTAAGCCCTGCGCAGTTTTAATGAAGGTTATACCTGATTGTAAATCAAATGCTACTTCATTTAATTTCAAAGGCACAAACCAATAATGCTAATAAATAACAATGCGGGAATATAGATGAGTTCAAAATGAAAATGTGTTTTTTATTTGCAAGCTAACTGTATGAAAAATTACATCTGTTGAAGAAATAAATTACTTGCTCAAAGGATTAAATCACCTTCCATTACTCAATGCGCATCTCAGATTACTGTTTCTATGACTAAAGACAATGCAAGTGATCATTGCTGAGATTTTTTGCCAAGATTTGTTCCACTTGCTTGTGTACAGTCTATATATATTACTTTCATGTTACTGTTTAAATAGAACGAAGACGTCGTAATGACCCAACACCACCTATTTCACGGCGTGACTCCACAGGTGAGCCAGGCGATAGGTTTAAGTTGTGCGTCTTCTCGACGATTGCCTTGACCTTTTCTAAGATTAGCCAAATAAGCGGATTCTTTACTCATCCATCCCTCGAAGTTGGCTGTATCACTTGGGGTAGCTAATGCCCACATTAGAATGAGCCAGCACCGTTTTTTTATGACAGTAAAATAGAATGATGGATTGATCCATTGATATCAATATCGATTTCGCATTTAATTAAGCATGCATTGAATAGAATATGAAAACAATGGATTATTTGTATCTGAATGTTTATGCAATGGGCCCAAATTCACTACAATGTTATAAAAAACGGATAGATGATTTTATTTAAATTGCGGCAATTCATCTAATCACGAGGTGCAACTAGTGACATCATTGTTACACCTACATCAGAGAGCTACCTTGCATTTTCACTTAATTTGGATTCGACCAACTCTGAGAGTGAGATATAAGTAGCACATGTCAGATGACTGACACGCATTGAACTGCTCTAATGGAGCACAGGAATGTGCTGGTTAAGTGTGACCTCTTGAAGAGATGCCAGAAGATATTCTAGTGGTGTTTCTTGTGGCATCTTTACTAATTGAGACATCGATCTGCTGCCAGTAGGAATTTCCCTGCCTTGTGTATTGGCTTCGATATTACAATTCGGAACATAAATAGTTAAGCATTCAGAAAAATAGTAAAATAAAAAATACAACTGCACATTAAACATGTGCTCAGACACATTTGGCTAATCAGGGTGGAGTCTAAGGTGAAACTGGCTGTTTGCTACTGGAAAATTGATTAAGTAACTGTACTCTTTGATTTACTGTAACCATCTCTGCGTAAAAACAAATTGCATTGTCTAAGGGTATCAGCTTTCCCTGTTCCTTGGCTGTTTGCTCACGGTTCTTCAAAATGTCACGGTTAGATCCGTGTTTAAACAAATAAGAGACACTGACCTTCAAAATGTCACGGTTAGATCCGTGTTTAAACAAATAAGAGACACTGACCTTCAAAATGTCACGGTTAGATCCGTGTTTAAACAAATAAGAGACACTGACCTTCAAAATGTCACGGTTAGATTCGTGTTTAAACAAATAAGAGACACTTACCTTCAAAATGTCACGGTTAGATCCGTGTTTAAACAAATAAGAGACACTGATCTTGAAAATGTCACGGTTAGATTCGTGTTTAAACAAATAAGAGACACTGATCTACAAAATGTCAGTTAGATTCGTGTTTAAACAAATAAGAGACACTGATCTTCAAAATGTCACGGCTCGATCCGTGTTTGCGACCTGAGCTCAAAACACAAAAGACACAAGGTGATGATGATGGTGGTGATGATGGTGGTGGTGACGATGGTTGTGATGTTGACGACGGCGGTGTTGGCGCTGACGATAGCGATGGCGGCGGCGGCGGTGGCGAGGAGCCTGCTTGCAGGCCTGCCTCACGGCTCCGTGTGTCTTGGAGGCAGCGGCAGGCCGTCAACACCGCTGCTGCCTCGTCAGTGACGACCGCACATCTCGGCCAGCGACCTGCGGCCGTGCCTGGTGGCCGCGCCCATGGCCCTGTGCAGCGCCAGCGTGTGGCCACCGCCCTCCTCCTCCTCGCTCGCGACGAAGCCGACCGCGATCGCCGCCTCTCCTCCTCCCGATCCCTCCTCTTCCGACTCTCCCGAGCAAACGTGATGAAGGGCCGAAATGATGACGACGAGGAGGGGGACGATCACGAAGATGATGGTGAGGATGATGATGATCCACGGTAGACCACGTCCCGACTCCTCCGCTTCCTCCGCTCCTCCTGCGAGTGGAGAGAGACGGTGTGGGCAGAGAGCGCGGAGAGAGAGCAGAGAGAGAGGAGAGAGTGGTGAGTGGAGAGAGATAGAGAGGAGAGAACGTGGAGAGTGGAGAGAGAGAGGACAGAGTGGAGACAGATAGAGAGGAGAGAGATAGAGAGGAGAGAACGTGGAGAGAGTGGAGAGAGAGAGAGAGAGGACAGAGTGGAGACAGATAGAGAGGAGAGAGATAGAGAGGAGAGAACGTGGAGAGAGGAGAGAGGAGAGAGAAAGGAAAGAGTGGAGACAGATAGAGAGGAGAGCGAGTGGAGAGAGAGAGAGTGGTGAGTGGAGAGAGAGAGTGGTGAGTGGAGACAGAGAGGAGAGAGAGTGGAGAGAGAGTGGTGAGTGGAGAGAGATAGAGAGGAGAGAGAGTGGAGAGAGATAGAGGAGAGAGTGGTGAGTGGAGAGAGAGTGGTGAGTGGAGAGAGTGGAGAGAGAGTGGAGAGAGAGTGGTGAGTGGAGAGAGATAGAGAGGAGAGAGAGTGGAGAGAGAGTGGTGAGTGGAGAGAGATAGAGGAGAGAATGGTGAGAAGAGAGAGAGTGGAGAGAGAGGACAGAGTGGAGGGAGACGGAGTGGGCAGAGAGCGTGGAGAGAGAGCAGAGAGAGGAGAGAACAACATAGAGAGTGGAGAGAGAGAGGACAGAGTGGAGACAGATAGAGAGGAGAGAGTGGAGAGAGTGGAGAGAGAGTGGTGAGTGGAGAGAGAGTAGAGAGAGAGTGGAGAGAGTGGTGAGTGGAGAGAGAGTGGAGAGAGTGGAGAGAGTGGAGAGAGTAGAGAGTGGAGAGAGTAGAGAGAGTGGAGAGAGAGTAGAGAGAGTGGAGAGAGTGGAGAGAGAGTGGAGAGAGAGTAGAGAGAGAGTGGAGAGTGTGGAGAGAGTGGAGAGAGAGAGTGGCGTCTCTGCTAGTGGTATGTGAGAGAGAGAGAGAGAGACTCAGCGTCATCGCTGAGTCTCTCTCTCTCCTGCCGCCCCGGTTACCTTCCACTGTGACCTTGACGGGTCGCGACCTCACCAGGCCCCGGCACGGAGTGCGGCGAGGTGACGCACCGGGAGCGGCCGTCGCCGCCGCTCCCCCCGGACGGCCTCGCGTGTCGCGGGGCCGGCGTGGCCCCGCCGGACACCGCCTCCCCGGCCTGAGGCACGCAGAGTGCCGGGGAGGCGACGGCCGTGAGGCTCCATGAAGCGTCGGGCGCTCTCTCTGCTACACCACCCCCCCCCCCCCCCCCCGGAACGCTCACCGACACGCGAACGCTCACCGACACGCAACGACGCGCCCACACGCGTCACCGCCGAGCGGCGGTGACGTCACCGCGGCGCTCGCGCCAGGCCGTGTGCACGTCGAGGCCACCACGTGAAGTGTCGAACGCCCGCGGGCAGGAGGTTCACGAGGCAGACCCAGCAGGTGCCACGGTGCCATGGGTCGACTGAGATGCCTGGCACGGTGCACCACCTGTACCCCCTACTGTGCCACTCACCTCATTCTCATCTTCGTAAATGTCACGCACCACCATCACCACCGTCACCACCGTCACCCCCACCGTCACCACCACCGTCACCACCACCACCACCGTCACCACCACCGTCACCACCACCGTCACCACCACCGTCACCACCACCGTCACCACCACCGTCACCACCGTCACCACCACCACCACCGTCACCACCACCGTCACCACCAGCGTCTTTGTCTCCCCCGTGCTAGCGATGTTTACTACAAGTACTCATTAGAGGTTGAGTAGACCTAAGGGAGGCCCAGGACCGGTTCAGATAATCGCTATCACTGCTGTTGGCTGTGAGCGGGAATCAAACTCAGGTGGTGGTGGTGGTGGCACGGTAGTGGTGGCACGGTGGTTATGGTGGTGACACGGTGGTGGTGGTGGCACGCTGGTGGTGGTGGTGGCACGGTGGTGGTGGTGGCACGGTGGTGGTGGTGGTGGTGGTGACGGTGGTGGTGGTGGTGACGGTGGTGGTGGTGACGGTGGTGACGGTGGTGGTGGTGGTGGCACGCTGGTGGTGGTGGCACGGTGGTGGTGGTGGTGACGGTGGTGGTGGTGGTGGCACGCTGGTGGTGGTGGTGGCACGGTGGTGGTGGTGGCACGGTGGTGGTGGTGGTGGCACGGTGGTGGTGGTGGTACGCTGGTGGTGGTGGTGGTGACGGTGGTGGTGGCACGGTGGTGGTACGCTGGTGGTGGTGGTGACGGTGGTGGCACGGTGGTGGTGGCACGGTGGTGGTGGTGGCACGGTGGTGGTGGCACGGTGGTGGTGGTGGCACGGTGGTGGCACGGTGGTTGTGGTGGCACGCTGGTGGTGGTGGTACGCTGGTGGTGGTGCTGGTGGTGATCGTGACGCAGCGACTGGGTACCTCTGCGCACTTGTAGTCGGGTATCCCGGACGACGAGGGCGTGACCTGGGTCGCCCCGGCCATGACCTGGGTCGCCCCGGCCGTGACCTGGGTCGCCGCGGTGGGGCCAAGCCTCACGTCTTCCGGGTCTGGCGAGGAGGACAGACGACAACCCCCCGCTGAAATCTCGATTTGAAGCTTTCGTGACTGCAAGGATTCATCTCCTTTGGTTCTTTCGGTAAAGTCACCACCACGTAGAATGAGAATAAAATAATAAATTGATAAAATAAAATAACGCGATAAAATTCTCACGACGTTTCAGGCACGACACAAGCGGCCTTCGTCAGGTGAAGGGACGAGACTGTCTGGACTGATGCTCCTGTTGTTTGTGGAGTGACTCATGCAGCTGGAGCTCCAGCGCTGTCCTCCAGACAGTCTCGTCCCTTCACCTGACGAAGGCCGCTTGCGTCGTGGCCGAAACGTCGTGAGAATTTTCATCGCGTCATTTTATTTCATCGATTTATTATTTTCATTCTCATTCTACGCGGCGGCGGCGACTTTTACCGAAAGGACCGAAGAAGACGACCGCCCGCTCACTCGCGGCCAAGCGGCGCCGTCCGCTCGCGACTTCCCCCCGAGGAGCCGCCGGCGGAGGAATCCGCGGAGCCGCGGGGCTCTCGGCGTGTCCCAGACGTCCAAGTCGGGGTCGCCTCCACCTCGTCTCGCGGTGACGACGACGACGACGATACAACGAGGTGGAACGGGTGGCACGAGGTGGGATGGGGTGGAACGACGATACAACGAGGTGGAACAAGGTGGAACGACGATACGAGGTGGAACGGGGTGGACGGGGTGGAACGAGCCGTCGCGCCCACCCCCACCGGGATTCCCCCAACGCGCGACGCGCAAGAGGCGACGGTTCAGCGCGAGGAAAGTCGTCCCCAGGCGACGTGGGTTCGACGCCTGGGCCAGGGCATCTCTCCCGCCTCGTAGCAGCAACAACAACAACAAAACAACAACAAAACAACAACACAAGAACAACACAACAACAACACAACAACAACAACAACAAAACAATAACAACACAACAACAAAACAACAACAACAACTCAAATAGTACAACACGCCATTCCGTCCCGGGATGCCGCCTATTGTAGGTGCCACTGGTTCTTCACGTTCTGCAGCTATATATGCCACTGGTTCTTCACGTTCTGTAGATGTAGATGTCACTGGTTTTAAACGTTCTGCAGATGTAGATGCCACTGGTTCTTCACGTTCAGTAGATGTAGATGTCACTGGTTCTTCACGTTCTGCAGATGTAGATGCCACTGGTTCTTCACGTTCTGCGGATGTAGATGCCACTGGTTCTTCACGTTCTGTAGATGTAGATGCCACTGGTTCTTCACGTTCTGTAGATGTAGATGCCACTGGTTCTCCACGTTCTGCAGCTATAGATGCCACTGGTTCTTCACGTTCTGTAGATGTAGATGTCACTGGTTCTTCACGATCTGTAGATGTAGATGCCACTGGTTCTTCACGTTCTGTAGATGTAGATGTCACTGGTTCTTCACGTTCTGCAGATGTAAATGCCACTGGTTCTTCACGTTCTGTAGATGTAGATACCACTGGTTCTTCACGTTCTGTAGATGTAGATGCCACTGGTTCTTCACGTTCTACAGATGTAGATGCCACTGGTTCTTCACGTTCTGCAGATGTAGAAGCCACTGGTTCTTCACGTTCTGTAGATGTAGATGCCACTGGTTCTTCACGTTCTGTAGATGTAGATGCCACTGGTTCTTCACGTTCTGCAGCTATAGATGCCACTGGTTCTTCACGTTCTTTAGATGTAGATGTCACTGGTTCTTCACGTTCTGCAGATGTAGATGCCACTGGTTCTTCACGTTCAGTAGATGTAGATGTCACTGGTTCTTCACGTTCTGCAGATGTAGATGCCACTGGTTCTTCACGTTCTGTAGATGTAGATGCCACTGGTTCTTCACATTCTGCAGATGTAGATGCCACTGGTTCTTCACCTTCTTCAGATGTAGATACCACTGGTTCTTCACGTTCTGCAGATGTAGATGCCACTGGTTCTTCGTGTTCTGCAGATGTAGATGCCACTGGTTCTTCGCGTTCTGCAGATGTAGATGCCACTGGTTCTTCATGTTCTACAGGTGTAGATGCCACTGGTTCTTCACGTTCTACAGATGTAGATGACACTGGTTCTTCACGTTCTGCAGATGTAGATGCCACTGGTTCTTCACGCTCTGCAGGTGTAGATGCCACTGGTTCTTCACGTTCTCCAGATGTAGATGCCACTGGTTCTTCATGTTCTGTAGATGCCACTGGATCTTCACTATCTGTAGATGTAGATGTCACTGGTTCTTCACGTTCTGCAGATGTAGAAGCCAGTGGTTTTTCACGTTCTGCAGATATAGATGTCACTGGTTTTTCACGTTCTGCAGGTGTAGATGCCACTGGTTGTTCACGTTCTGCAGATGTAGATGCCACTGGTTCTTCACGTTCGGCAGATGTAGATGTCACTGGTTTTACACGTTCTGCAGATGTAGATGCCACTGGTTCTTCATGTTCTGCAAATGTAGATGCCACTGGTTCTTCACGTTCTTCAGATGTAGATGCCACTGGTTCTTCACGTTCTGCAGATGTAGATGCCTCTGGTTCTTCACGTTCTGTAGATGTAGATGCCACTGGTTCTTCACGTTCTGTAGATGTAGATGCCACTGGTCTTCACATTCTACAGATGTAGATGCCACTGATTCTTCACATTCTGCAGATGTAGATGCCTCTGGTTCTTCACGTTCTGTAGATGTAGATGCCACTGGTTGTTCATGTTCTACAGATGTAAAAGCCACCACCGCCATCTATTGCGTGGCGGTTGAACTTACAACTCTCGTTCCGAACAGGCAACTGGACTTACAAACAGGTTTGAGCGTCTCTCTGAACGTTCAAAAGTCAAATGTTCATAGGCAGTGGTAGTCTCTGTGTTTAATTTGACCTTAACCCAATAAGATGGTCCGTCAGGCATGTATTTTCTGTTGTGCACGTCACACACATTTGTCTGTTGTGCACGTCACACGCGTTCGTTGTGCACCGGCGTCTGCCTGGTGTCCCGTGTACTCACAATGCAGCCCCACGTGGATCGTCTCCGAGGCAAAGGCCTCGCTCCTGCCGCCCGGCATCGTGTAGTTCACCACGCAGCGGTACCCGGCTCCCACATCCCGCTCCTCCGGTTTGTAGCTCAGGATGGATGTCACGGCGAAGGTGCCGTTGGCCTCCGTCGCTACCGTCCGCGTCACTTTCACGTCTAGCCACGCGCACGCATGCAAAGACAAAGATCCCCCGTGTGGACTTCAACAGACCGTTGGGACAAGTGCTGTTAGCGAGTGGCAGCCCGGCACGACACGCGAGGGGGTGGGCGGCCAGCACCACGCCCCGCCAGCTTTGTCCCCGCGGCGCTAGCGATGTTTACTCACTGCACCACGTAATAGTGTACACTATGCAATACACGGCACTATAGCAGACGTATTCACCAACAGATACATTAACCGACAGATACATTCACCAGCAGATACATTCACCAGCAGATACACTAACCAACAGATATATTCACCAACAGATACATTAACCAACAGATACATTCACCAGCAGATATATTCACTGGCAGATACATTAACCAACAGATATATTCACCAGCAGATATACTTACCAGGTGATGGCAACAGGGGCAGGGAAGCCTTGTACCAGGTGATGTGGGGCTCTGGGTAAGCGTTGTGCACGAAACATTTACCAATCTGCACGAGAGGGAAACAGACCAACACACACAACAAAGAACCCCTGTATAGCCTTAACAGACTGTAGGGGCAAGTGCTGTTAGCGAGCACCTATAAAGGCCGGAACGGTACACGAGGGGGTGGGTGGCCAGCACCACGCCCGACCGCCTTTGTCTCCCTAGTGGCAATGTTTACACACCGCACCAGGTACTCATTTGAGGCTGAGTCGACCTAGTGGAGGTCCAGGACCGGTTCAGATAATCGTCACTGGTGTTGGCCGTGAGCGGGAATCGAACCCGGATCGCCAGGTTCATAGCGCAGCGCGCTAACCGCTACACTACCGCTCCTCACTCACACATAGACACTCACACAGAGACACACACAAACACTCACACACAGAGACACTCACACAGAGACACACAGACACTCACACACAGAGACACTCACACAGGGAGACACACACAGAGACACACAGAGACACTCACACACAGAAACACACACAGACAAACACACACAACAAAGACAAAGAACCCATGTATAGCCTTAACAGACTGTAGGGGCAAGTGCTGTTAGCGAGCACCTTTGAAGGCCAGAACGGCACACGAGGGGGTGGGTGGCCAGCACCACGCCCGGTCGCCTTTGTCTCCCCGGTGCTGGCGATGTTTTTACGCACCGCACCCGGTATTTGAGGCCGAGTCGACCTAGGGGAGGCACAGGAACCGGTTCAGATCATCGTCACCGGTATTGGCCGTGAGCGGGAATCGAACCCGGGTTGCCAGGGTAGTAGCGTTGTCCACGTCGGGATCGAACCCACGACCTCCTGCGTACCAGGCGAGGTAGTCGACATCCCCCTAACCAAAACTAAACCACGTTTGAATCTACGCACGAATCGGTGGCGTCTACAGCACAGCTGTTGGCGTGCGGCCGTTTTCGCGAAGGGGACGCCGTGAAGGTAAAAAAAAAAACAACCCTTAAATGACCGTCAGCGGACGGTGCAACAGGAATTTGAAATAAAAAAATGTCAACGTATTCTAGATTTAAAGCTTTCGTGACTGCAAGGATCTCCATACTCTTTGGTTCTATTCGGTAAAGTCACCACGTAGGTAAAAAAGTAAAACAACAAAAAATCACGACGTTTCGGCCACAACACAAGCGGCCTTCATCAGGTGAAGGGATCAGGCTGTCTCGAGGACAGTGCTGGAGTGAAACACAGCCACGCTCAGACCGCGACCTTTAAGCGTGGCTGTGTTTCACTCCAGCACTGTCCTCGAGACAGCCTGATCCCTTCACCTGACGAAGGCCGCTTGTGTTGTGGCCGAAACGTCGTGATTTTTGTTGTTTTATTTTTTACCTACGTGGTGACTTTACCGAATAGAACCACAGAGAATGTCAACGTAGGCCAAGGGCTCACCTCGTGGCGCTGTCCGTTGAGCAGCACGGGCCGCTTGCTCGCCGTCACGGCCACCGTGGGGGCTGCTGGAAGGGAAGCGAGGGGAGGGGCCGTCCCGTGCGTCAATTTGTCGCGGGGCCGTCATCGGCCACTTGCTCCTGAGTCCGACCTCACTCCGAAATGTGGCCGGGTAGTGCGTCATGTATAGTAGCAGCAGTGTGCACGCCGTGCAACGCGTGTGGAATCGACGGGAGTGAAGTTGGACTTACGGGCAAAATAGACTAACGAACGTGGACCCTCTGGATCCCGGCTTGTTCGTATGTGGGTAACGTTCGTAAGAAGTAACGTCGGTAAGTAGTAGAGACCACGCAAAAATATTCGCGAGTGAGTCACTGTGGTAACGTTCGTAAGTAGAGACGTCACGCAGTAACGTTCGTAAGCAGGGGAGCCCTCGTAATGTCCACTAAGGAGTCTCCGTAGCAACGTCCGTAAGTAAGGGGAGCCCTCGTAATGTCCACTAAGGAGTCTCCGTAGCAACGTCCGTAAGTAAGGGGAGTCCTCGTAATATCCACTAAGGAGTCTCCGTAGCAACGTCCGTAAGTAAGGGGAGTCCTCGTAATGTCCACTAAGGAGTCTCCGTAGCAACGTCCGTAAGTAAGGGGAGTCCTCGTAATGTCCACTAAGGAGTCTCCGTAGCAACGTCCGTAAGTAAGGGGAGTCCTCGTAATGTCCACTAAGGAGTCTCCGTAGCAACGTCCGTAAGTAAGGGGAGTCCTCGTAATGTCCACTAAGGAGTCTCCGTAGCAACGTCCGTAAGAAAGGGGAGTCCTTGTAATGTCCACTAAGAGGTCTCCGTAGCAACATCCGTAAGTAAGGGGAGTCCTCGCAATGTCCACTAAGGAGTCTCCGTAGCAACGTCCGTAAGAAAGGGGAGTCCTTGTAATGTCCACTAAGAGGTCTCCGTAGCAACATCCGTAAGTAAGGGGAGTCCTCGCAATGTCCACTAAGGAGTCTCCGTAGCAACGTCCGTAAGTAAGGGGAGTCCTCGCAATGTCTACTAAGGAGTCTCCGTAGCAACGTCCGTAAGTAAGGGGAGTCCTCGTAATGTCCACTAAGGAGTCTCCGTAGCAACGTCCGTAAGTAAGGGGAGTCCTCGTAATGTCCACTAAGGAGTCTCCGTAGCAACGTCCGTAAGTAAGGGGAGTCCTCGTAATGTCCACTAAGGAGTCTCCGTAGCAACGTCCGTAAGTAAGGGGAGTCCTCGTAATGTCCACTAAGGAGTCTCCGTAGCAACGTCCGTAAGAAAGGGGAGTCCTTGTAATGTCCACTAAGAGGTCTCCGTAGCAACATCCGTAAGTAAGGGGAGTCCTCGCAATGTCCACTAAGGAGTCTCCGTAGCAACGTCCGTAAGTAAGGGGAGTCCTCGCAATGTCTACTAAGGAGTCTCCGTAGCAACGTCCGTAAGTAAGGGGAGTCCTCGTAATATCCACTAAGGAGTCTCCGTAGCAACGTCCGTAAGTAAGGGGAGTCCTCGTAATAGCCACTAAGGAGTCTCCGTAGCAATGTCCGTAAGTAAGGGGAGTCCTCGTAATGTCCACTAAGGAGTCTCCGTAGCAACGTCCGTAAGTAAGGGGGGTCCTCGTAATGTCCACTAAGGAGTCTCCGTAGCAACGTCCGTAAGTAAGGGGGGTCCACGTCGTAGGGGACGTCCCCCCCCCCCCCCACTGCGCGTCATTCTAAAGTGAGTAGCCCCGACCGTGAGCTCGCTTACAAAACAGCCGCACTCTTGTGGTCGCCTCTGCCACGCCGGCCCGCCCCGCAAACACCTGGCAGATGAAGTCTCGCTCATCCGCGACCACCGTCGCGTCCAGCGCCAGGGCGGAATCGTCACGTTGGGCATCAATGCGGTCCGTGTAGCCGGTGTCCCCGTCGGCCACGAAGCGACGTAAGTCGCGGTACGATATCCTCACTCGCGAAGTTGTCGAAATCTGCGCCGGGGGGGGTTTTGGCGACGGCGGTCGGGCGGATGACAGCGTGGTGAGTCTATGGGTAGCAGTGGTGAGTCTATGGGTGGTGGTGAGTCTATGGGTGGCAGTGCTGAGTCTATGGGTAGTGTTGAGTCTATGGGTGGCAGTGTTGAGTCTATGGGCAGCAGTGTTGAGTCTATGGGTGGCAGTGCTGAGTCTATGGGTAGCAGTGTTGAGTCTATGGGTAGCAGTGTTGAGTCTATGGGTAGCAGTGTTGAGTCTATGGGTGGCAGTGTTGAGTCTATGGGCAGCAGTGTTGAGTTTACGGGCAGTGTTGAGTCTATGGGTAGCAGTGCTGAGTCTATGGGTGGCAGTGTTGAGTCTATGGGTGGCAGTGTTGAGTCTATGGGTAGCAGTGTTGAGTCTATGGGTGGCAGTGTTGAGTCTATGGGTGGCAGTGTTGAGTCTATGGGCAGCAGTGTTGAGTTTACGGGCAGTGTTGAGTCTATGGGTAGCAGTGCTGAGTCTATGGGTGGCAGTGTTGAGTCTACGGCAGTGTTGAGTCTATGGGTAGCAGTGCTGAGTCTATGGTGCAGTGTTGAGTCTATGGTGCGGTGTTGAGTCTATGGGCAGTGTTGAGTCTATGGTGCAGTGTTGAGTCTATGGTGCAGTGTTGAGTCTATGGTGCAGTATTGAGTCTATGGGCAGTGTTGAGTCTATGGTGCAGTGTTGAGTCTATGGGCAGTGTTGAGTTAACGGTGCAGTGTTGAGTCTATGGTGCAGTGTTGAGTCTATGGTACAGTGTTGAGTCTATGGTGCAGTGTTGAGTCTATGGGTGGCAGTGTTGAGTCTATGGGCAGCAGTGTTGAGTCTATGGGTGGCAGTGCTGAGTCTATGGGTAGCAGTGTTGAGTCTATGGGTAGCAGTGTTGAGTCTATGGGTGGCAGTGTTGAGTCTATGGGCAGCAGTGTTGAGTTTACGGGCAGTGTTGAGTCTATGGGTAGCAGTGCTGAGTCTATGGGTGGCAGTGTTGAGTCTACGGGCAGTGTTGAGTCTATGGGTAGCAGTGCTGAGTCTATGGTGCAGTGTTGAGTCTATGGTGCGGTGTTGAGTCTATGGGCAGTGTTGAGTCTATGGTGCAGTGTTGAGTCAATGGTGCAGTGTTGAGTCTATGGTGCAGTGTTGAGTCTATGGGCAGTGTTGAGTCTATGGTGCAGTGTTGAGTCTATGGGCAGTGTTGAGTTTACGGTGCAGTGTTGAGTCTATGGTGCAGTGTTGAGTCTATGGTACAGTGTTGAGTCTATGGTGCAGTGTTGAGTCTATGGGTAGCAGTGTTGAGTCTATGGGTGGCAGTGTTGTGTCTATGGGTAGCAGTGCTGAGTCTTTTGCTCACCGTACGTATCTGCCCGTGACAAGTGGCGGTGTGCGGGGGGGTGGGTGGGGGTGGCGGTACTCACGATGAACCACTGGGTGACCACGCCGCTAGCCACGGAGACGTTGTACGTGCAGGGGACCACCAGAGGGCGTCCCAGTTCCACCTCGACCAGCGGCCTCACGGAGATGGAGATCGCCGCATGGCCACCTGCCACGATCACCGCACGCAGACTCCTAGTGTAGTGTATAGTGTATAGTAGTGTAGTGTATAATGTAGTGTATAGTGTAGTGTATAGTGTAGTGTACAGTGTAGTGTATAGTGTAGTGTATAGTGTAGTGTACAGTGTAGTGTGTAGTGTAGTGTATAGTGTACAGTGTAGTGTACAGTGTAGTGTACAGTGTAGTGTATAGTGTAGTGTGTAGTAGTGTAGTGTATAGTAGTGTAGTGTATAGTGTAGTGTATAGTGTAGTGTATAGTAGTGTAGTGTATAGTAGTGTAGTGTATAGTGTAGTGTATAATGTATAGTAGTGTAGTGTGTAGTGTAGTGTATAGTGTATAGTGTAGTGTATAGTAGTGTAGTGTATAGTGTAGTATACAGTAGCGATGCCCCCGCTGTGTGCTGCGGTGTGACGACGTACACGATGGCGATCATCACCTTGCAAGGAGGAGAAGGAGGAGAGGAGGAGGAGCAGCACCACCAGACACCGTGGCAACATTTTGTCGGCACCGTCCTCGCCGCAGATTGTGGAGCCGTCAAACCACCGTGGCCTTCCCGCCGCTAGTCCTAGTGTAAGTATTAAACGCGACGCATTTCACGATACCCGTCGAGCGGTCCTCCACTCACGACGGAGATGCGTTACGACGACCCTCACCGCAGGTCTAAAATATCGTTAAGTCTTAGCCTACCTATGTGAACTGCAATTTAATAGAAAGTTTCTTCAGGAAACAAACCTATCCGCTGTAAAAACTTTTAACGCGCATTTAACGTACAGTATCGTGCTAACCCTAACATGAAATCGCTAAACCTACGTACCGTACTCTACGTACCGTACTCTACGTACCGTACTCTACGTACCGTACTGTACATACCGTACTGTACGTACCGTACTCTATGTACCGTACTCCACGTACCGTACTCCACGTACCGTACTGTACGTACCGTACTCTACGTACAGTACTCTACGTACCGTACTCCACGTACCGCACTCCACGTACCGTACTCCACGTACCGTACTCTACGTACCGTACTCCACGTACCGTACGGTACGTACCGTACTCCACGTACCGTACTCTACGTACTGTACTCTACGTACCGTACTCTACGTACCGTACTCTACGTACCGTACTCCACGTACCGTACTCTACGTACCGTACTCTACGTACCGTACTCTACGTACCGTACTCTACGTACCGTACTCTACGTACAGTACTCTACGTACCGTACTCTACGTACCGTACTGTATGTACCGTACTCTACGTACAGTACTCTACGTACCGTACTCTACGTACCGTACTCCACGTACCGTACTCTACGTACCGTACTCTACGTACCGTACTCTACGTACCGTACTCCACGTACCGTACTCTACGTACTGTACACACACTGAACGTATCGTAACGTATCGTATTGTGCTGCACTCGCCAAGATTCGTACCTCGTAGTACGCTGCTGCGTTTGCCTGCCGCGCGAAGGTGAAAAAAAAAAATGAAAAAAAAAATCTTCTTTGGTTCTTTCGGTAAAGTCACCGCCACGTAGAATGAGAATAAAATAATAAATTGTTATAACCTGTCGTCCCGACAGGTTTGTTCCTTTCACCTGAAGAAGGCCACTTGTGTTGTGGCTGAAACGTCGTGAGAATTTAATCGTGTTAATTTATTACTTTATTCTCATTCTACGCGGTGGTGACTTTACCGAAAGAACCAAAGAGGATGAACTCTCGCGGTCATGAAAGCTTTAAATTGAAACGCAAAAAAAAGTAATAAAAGTAAATCACGACGTTTGACGGAAGCAACGCGAAGTGTGGTTCCATCGCTGGGGAGCAAATGGGCCGGCGGTCCCCTCTCGTCACACCCCCCCCCACGAACTCACACACGCCCCACTAGACACCCACACACACGCCCCACTAAACACCCACACACACGCCCAACTAGACACCCACACGCACGCCCCACTAAACACCCACACGCACGCCCCACTAAACACCCGCACGCACGCCCCACTAAACACCCACACGCACGCCCCACTAAACACCCGCACGCACGCCCCACTAAACACCCGCACGCACGCCCCACTAAACACCCGCACGCACCCCCGTAGGGTCTCGAGGAGGGATCTACCCGGCACGGTGGGTCTTCACCCGAGGGCCCCCGCTAGCGGGGACGTCCCGCGGTTTCCCCGGACCGGGAAATTGGCCGAGCCCCTCCCAGACCGGATTAAACGGCGGGCCCCCCCTAAAAGGGGGCATAGAGCTTGACAGGACCGGCGGCGACGAAGCCCGCGCGGCACGGGGGACGGTGCCCCCGAGGCGAGCTCCCTGCGGCAGGGCGCACGGCGGCATGGGAGGGAACAGCCCCTAGGCGGACAGGAGGAGGATCTGAGAGAGCGAGGGACCGAGGGGATTGTCGGCGAGTCGGCGGCGGCGGGGGAACGCAGAGCGTTCAAAACGTCCGCGGGAAGGATTCGAGCGGACGCGCGGGATGACGTCACGTGACACGGGGATTGACGGGCTTTGAGAACGTAATGGGGGGGGGAAATTGGGATCGGCGTTCTTCTGGAGCGGCGAGAGAGAAGACCGGCCGCCCTCGGCGGTCCGCGGCGGACGCCCCCGGGGCCGGGTTCGGCCGACAACGACCGCCCGGAGCAAAGTCTCCGAGGCGAGCGTCTTCCCCCCCAACAACGCCCCTCCCGCCGCCGCGCAGCTGGAAAGACGAGCGAGCACGGGCGGCCGATCCGGGCCCAGTTCGCGGCGAGCCCCGGCCGGGGGGACGGTCGCTCTCCGCCGAGGGGAGGCGGCAAGAGGTCAGGGCGCGGTCCGCAGGGAGCTGGCTGGAGGGGAGGCCCGCAAGCCAAGGGGTCGCCATTCATGCCGGGAGTAAAAACCTTGGCGCCGGACTGGCCGGCCGACGCGTTGCGCGTTAAGAGGGCTCAAAGGAGCGGTGGGACAGCAATCGGCGTCACCGCTGTGTGTGTGGGTGACTCCGATCAGTGCGGGTACCGCGTGATCCCACGTACTAAATAAATAATTAAATAGACGACCGCTCCCGCGCAGAGATTAATTGATTGATTCCGGGCGCCGGGCGGCTTGTTTTGTACGACGGCTTAGTGAAATAATTAATTGGTTCATTCATACCAGCTGCGAGCGGGCGATTTAAACATCACGTTTAAACATATTTAAACGACATGTCACATTTAAACAACGTCATCACATTTAAACAACGACATGACGTCATCCGCGCGGTTAGGACGCGCGCCAAATTAACCCCTAGGCTTCCGTCAAACGGCACAAAAAAAACTAAAAAATTACTGTGTCGTAGAATCTTTTGTTCTGTTCAATTTATTTCAAAGCCGTCGTATGATGAGACGAAGAAGCAATTTGTAAGTATCACGGTATAATAATAATTATTATTTTACGCGGCATATCTCACAAAAACTCGTGGTCAAACTCGATTATTTCGTGAAAGTCCACGTAGAAACGAGAAAATAATACATTAAATAATGGCAACACGACGTTTCGATCATGATCAGGTTTAAATGAAAGAGAAAACGAACCTAGTAAAGTTAATAATATTAATATAATTCAATAAAACACACACAGAGACGTCTCACACAACAGTCAACACCCAACCTGGTTGATTGACGTTGGGAGACCACGCCCACACACGTGATCGTCTAACACGGTCGATTCCCACGTATTCACAGTAAGAATCGATTAATGAAGGTTCATTTTAGACCACTGTTTAGTCCCATGTTATCACAACGGAAATCGATTTTATTAGCCTAATCCACTATAAATCGATTCCCATGTTATACCAAAGGAAATCGACGCCATACATCCATAACTCTACTATAATCGATTCCTAATTGCATCCCATTGGGAATCGACGCATGTATATTTAATCGAACGTTAAATCGATTTTCTCTGCACGTGACTTGGCGTGTTGTGAATGGCGATGCGGAAACTCTTCGTCCTCCACCTCGTCACGTGGTGCAGCAGCCACGGTGAGCCGAGCCAATCGATACATCGGTGGAACGGTGGTGCAGTGATTAGCGCACTGTGTGTGTGGGGAGCGGTGGTGCAGTGGTTAGCGCACTGTGTGAGTGGTGTGTCTGTGTGTTGTGTGTGTGTGGTGTGTGTGTGTGGTGTGTCTGTGTGTGGTGTGTGTGTGTGGTGTGTGTGGTGTGTCTGTGTGTGGTGTGTGTGATGTGTGTGGTGTGTGTGTGGTGTGTGTGGTGTGTGTGTGACTGTGTGTGTGGTGTGTGTGTAGTGTGTGTGTGGTGTGTGTGTGACTGTGTGTGTGGTGTGTCTGTGTGTTGTGTGGTGTGTCTGTGTGTGGTGTGTGTGTGTGTGGTGTGTGTGTGGTGTGTGTGTCTGTGTGTGGAGTGTGTGTGTGGTGTGTGTGTGGTGTGTGTGTCTGTGTGTGGAGTGTGTGGTGTGTCTGTGTGTGGTGTGTCTGTGTGTGGTGTGTGTGTGTGGTGTGTGTGGTGTGTCTGTTTGCGGTGTGTCTGTGTGTGGTGTGTCTGTGTGTGGTGTGTGTGGTGTGTCTGTGTGTGGTGTGTGTGGTGTATCTGGTGTGGTGTATCTGGTGTGGTGTGTGGCGTGTGTGGTGTGTCTGTGTGTGGTGTGTGTGTGGTGTGTGTGTGGTGTGTCTGTGTGTGGTGTGTCTATGTGTGGTGTGTCTGTGTGTGGTGTGTCTGTGTGTGGTGTGTGTGGTGTGTCTGTGTGTGGTGTGTGTGGTGTATCTGGTGTGGTGTATCTGGTGTGGTGTGTGGCGTGTGTGGTGTGTCTGTGTGTGGTGTGTGTGTGGTGTGTGTGGTGTGTCTGTGTGTGGTGTGTGTGTGGTGTGTCTGTGTGTGGTGTGTGGTGTGTGTGGTGTGTCTCTGTGTGGTGTGTCTATGTGTGGTGTGTCTGTGTGTGGTGTGTCTGTGTGTGGTGTGTGTGGTGTGTCTGTGTGTGGTGTGTCTATGTGTGGTGTGTCTGTGTGTGGTGTGTCTGTGTGTGTGTCTGTGTGTGGTGTGTGTGGTGTGTCTGTGTGTGGTGTGTGGTGTATCTGGTGTGGTGTGTGGCGTGTGTGGTGTGTCTGTGTGTGGTGTGTCTATATGTGGTGTGTCTGTGTGTGATGTGTGGTGTGTCTGTATGTGGTGTGTGGTGTGTGTGGTGTTTGTGTGTGTGGTGTGTCTATGTGTGGTGTGTGGTGTTTGTGTGTGTGGTGTGTCTGTGTGTGGTGTGTGTGGTGTTTGTGTGTGTGGTGTGTGACTGTGTGTGTGTGGTGTGTGTGGTGTGTGTGACTCTGTGTGTGTGGTGTGTGCGACTGTGTGGTGTGTCTGTGTGTGTGACTGTGTGTGTTGGTGTGTGTGACTGTGTGGTGTGTCTGTGTCCGGCAAAACAACCCCCTACCTCCTCGCGGTGCCGGACGGGCAACTCTGTCGTGGACAGCGCTGTGGGGGGAGATCCAATTTTGATTGGCTCCTCCCCTCATGGCATATGTGTCCACCACAGGGGCTAAACGGGGGCTCTGGACGGGTGCGAGGGGCTGGTAACCCCTCCACCTTCAATTAATTACCACGAAACTACGAATTAAACTGAAATATGTAACAACTAAGCTTGTGCCGGAGGCCCCGGGGGGCCAGGCGTCTATGACGTCTCCTGGCCAAACCCCAATTGGCGGAGCCAGGAGATTGAATACCTACCCTCGGGGCTACTCCAGAAACAACGAAAAGCCACTACGGTTGGCCACGTGGAATGTTCGAACGCTCACTGCAGAGGAGAGGCTGCCACTCCTCTGTCGGGAGCTGGACCGGTACCGCCTGGATCTATGCGGCATTCAGGAGGTCCGGTGGACCGGCTCTGGCTCCTGCCACCATGAGGGGTGGACAGTCCTCTACTCGGGGCAGCAGACTGCCAAACAACAGGGTGTGGATCTTCTTTTGAACAAAAGAATGAAGGGGGCGTGGGAGCGTGGCGGTGAGGTGTGGGAAGCTGTAAGCCCCAGGCTACTTTGGGCTCGCCTTCCCATCAACCGGAGGCGAGGAATGGTGGTCGTGGTTACTTATGCCCCCACCGAAGATGAACATCCGTGGAGGGATGCAGGCAAAGCCGATGAGTCAGATGCCTTCTATGACCTCCTGTCACAGGTGCTGGCTAAAGTGGCCCCTCGGGATAGAGTCATCATGTTGGGTGACTTCAATGCCCGAGTTGGTCATGATACTGGCACCTGGTCTGGAGTGATTGGAGGGCATGGGCCAGATCAGCTCAATAATAACGGTAGGAGGCTGCTAGATTTTTGTGCAGCCCATGGGCTTGTAATTACCAACACGCTGTTCCGGCATCGGCGCATCCACACAACATCATGGATGCATGCCGGGTCCAAGCAAGAACATCTGCTGGACTACATAGTGACGGACCAGCAAATGCGAGCCCATGTCCTTGACACCAGGACCTACCGTGGAGCTGATCTGCCCTCTGACCATCGACTAGTCATCTGTAAGATGCGCCTGCCATTCTTCCACTCCGGTGGTGGGTGTACACCCAGGACCCCATTCCAACCTAAAGTGGCCTGGTCTCAGTTATCTGATGAAAGTTGCAAGCGAGAATTTCTTCATCGCTTGCGGCTGGGATTGGTATCGTCCCCGACTCCTCCTGATGTCGAGGGTAAATGGGCGAGGTTTAGGACTGTGACTCATGCAGCTGCAATGGCTGCTTTGGGTACGCGGTCCAGACCTCCCCAGACACCCTGGATGACAGAGGAGTTGTTCACGATGGTTGAGAAAAAGCGACAGGCCCACTGTCATCGGCTACAGAATCGCCCCGTCAGAGAATGAGGAGGCTTACCGCAGCCTTCGCTCGGAGGTTCGGAGAGCCGTGAGGCGCTGCAAGGATGGGTGGTGGTCGCGGGTTGCTGAGGAGATGGAGTCTGCCTCAGTGGCCCGTGATCACAAATCTCTATTTAACTCCATCAAAAAAGTAACCTGCAGCGCCACACCTATTACCATCATTAGGGGAAAAAACGGTGATCCAATTTCCGACCCCCAGGAACAGGTTCACAGATTTGCTGAGCATTTCTGTGAGGTCCTGGGGGAGGGAAAATCCCTCAGCCAGGAAAACATCGTGGCACAAAGTGAGGATGACCCTGCTGAGGCTGCGGTGCCTCAAATATTGGATGAAGTCACCCCCTGTGAGTGGCTGGCTGAGGTGCCATCTGCTGAGGAAGTATTGAAGGCGATCTGGAGTCTGAGACCAGGAAAGGCAGCGGGCAGAGATGATCTCCCAAGCGAAATGCTGAGGGAGGGTGGCGTTTGTGCACAGACTGCCCTATATGACATCATAACAACAGTCTGGACCACTGGACGGGTTCCGCAGGATTGGAAGGATGCCCTGGTGGTCCCCCTTTTTAAGAAGGGGGACCACCGGCGGGCAAGGCTGCAATGGCTGGGTCATGTAGCCCTCATGCCCAGCCACTGCATGCCGAAACAGCTTTTGTTCGGCCGGATCGAGGGGGCTAAACGGGCGCAGCCCGGGCTAGAGAAGAGATGGAGTGATGTGGTATGGGAGGACGTGGAGCTGAGTGGACTTGCCGATGACTGGTACCAGCGGTGTCAAGATCGGCCTCTGTGGAGGAGGCTCGTGAAGGACGCTAGTGGGCAGTTGGAGGTAGTCGCCCTCCAACAACAACGGAGGGTGGAGGAATGACGCTCACCACAATGAGCGGAGCGCCGGGTGGCTAAAGCACAGCAGGTTGGCACAGTAGGGGGCACAGGTGGTGCATCAGCCAGTCATCTCAGTCAGTCGGTTCAACCGACGGCTCCGCCCTCGGCCACTCCCCTCCTTCTAGAAGCTACCAGAAGGTTCCCGGGCTTTCCCTCTGTCACCTTTGCCCCACTTCCCTCTCTCCGGCTTATCACGTGACCTGCTGGCGGACAGGGTTGCTACAACGGCGGATCCCCTTCTCTGCCAGCAGCCAGCGCTACGCGCCATGGCGGCCTGTTCCATGTCACCACACTTGTAACAAGGACTTGTCAGCAAGTAAAAAATGTTGAATTCCACTGTAGCGACATGGCGGGATGTCAGTGTGTGGTGCCGGCCCTAGAGAGGCGTGCGGTGTAGCGACATCGCGGACACCACCTGGGTGTGGGTGCGGCACCGGCCCTAGAGCACGCTGGATGGCACCACGCTCGGTGTGCAGCGCCGGCCCCTACAGGATAGGGTCTGCGGGAGTGCCGGCCGCGGAGAGACGGGGTCACTGTAGACCGTGGCACTCTCGGTTGACCCCAGGGGACACCGAAGTCTACGCGGGGGCCCCGAGTGGGGGGGGGGGGGGGCTAGGGGCGGTCACGTGTCAGGGTTGAGATTCCGCCGGAGGATTCTGGGAAGGCGGTCGTGGCTGAGGGGCGTAGGGGATGTCGGCCGCGTCCCCCGGAGGGACCGGCGCTGTTTTGTTCGTCCTGAAGAAAGCTTCGTCCACGTCGCCGCGGAGTCTCCTGCACGTGGACCGGGA
This sequence comes from Petromyzon marinus, assembly GCF_048934315.1. NCBI lineage: Eukaryota > Metazoa > Chordata > Hyperoartia > Petromyzontiformes > Petromyzontidae > Petromyzon > Petromyzon marinus. The sequence goes on from NW_027423046.1 coordinate 3,197,819, forward strand.
CCACCCGGGCTGTGGTCCGGTGCGTTGTAGCTAGTGGCGGAGTAATTAGTGTAGTTAGCCCGGTGGTCGCCACCACAGGTTGTTGTCCTGCTAAGGGGCAGTCACCATCGCATGTGATTGGCGTTAATAAAAGCGTTGCCTCCAAAGGGTACGTCTGCGACTGGGTCGAACTCGCCGCACTATTACCAATTATCTTTTGTCATTTTATTTTGGCAATCCGGTGTTTGGGAAATACTTTCCAGTGTCGCTGATTAGAAGGAATCTAATAGCTGGGGGTCCCTTTGATTAGGGGTAGGCAATGAAATATTTGATTGTGTTTACTTCTGCTTTGGATTTTTTTTAAAGTTGACCTTCATTAGGAGTTGGAATTGCCATTAACCCCCCCCCCACCCTGTTTCTACTCATATCCTTAATTGTGTTACTGAGGGCATTCTTCCCTCGGCAGTGGTGCCTCAGGAAGTATCTATAGCTACAACTTAAAACGTATTGAAATATCCTCTGCATATCATAGCATAAACGTGATTCATCGAGAAAATATGAATATCGAATATGCACAAACGCTTTTTTTTGTAACTTTCTGTGTATCCCTCCAACAATGTGTGCGTGCGTGTCCATGAGATATGCCAAATGCAGCGCAGGAGAATAACGTGCGGTATATATGTGTGTGTGGTCACAGGCGATGGCGACGGCGTGAAGTGCTTCCACTGTGACTGCGGTTTACGCAACTGGGAACGAGGTGACGACCCTTGGCATGAACATGCCACGTGGTTTCCCAGGTAATGCATTTGGGCACCTGCTATGTGGTGAAACCAACACCAGGTGGGTGGACATCTCGATTTGAAGCTTTCGCGACTGCAAGGGTTTATCTTCTTTGGTTCTTTCGGTAAAGTCACCACCTAGAATGAGAATAAAGTAATAAATTAACACCATAAAATTCTCACGTCGTCCCGACAGTTCTGTACCTTTCACCTGAAGATGGCCGCTTGCGTTGTGGCCGAAACGTCGTGAGAATTTTATTGTTTTATATTTTTATTTTTCTATTTAAAGCTTTCGCGACTGCAAGGGTTCATCTTCTTTGGTTCTTTCTTGCCGTTGGTTTTTCACACCTGATGACCACCGTTTGTGTTATGGTTGAAACGTCGTGAGAATTTTTATTGTTTTATATATATTTTATTGTTTTATTGTTTCCCTTCAACGTGGTGACTTTACCGAAAGAGCTAAGAATATGAATTACCGCAGTCACGAAAGCTTTAAATCAAAAGATAATTTTATTGTTTTATATTTGTATTTTTCGATTTAAAGCTTTCGCGACTGCAAGGGTTCATCTTCTTTGGTTCTTTCGGTAAAGTCACCACCACGTAGAACGAGAATAAAAATAATAAAATAAAACGAAACGTCGTGAGAATTTTATTGTTTTATTTGCATTCTTTTATTCTCAATCCACGTGGTGACTTTACCGAAAGAACCAAAGAAGACCGGATGGGCACTTCAAATACCCGAGCAACGCGATGTTCTATCAAGAGCTCTGACAAAGGGCTTGAAGTGAACGCACTTGAATGTTGAATCTGCAAATGACAGCTGCGGCACTGACACCTGCGCTGTTTTTCTCTACAGATGTTAATTTCTTTTGCAACAGAAGGCTGAAGCTTTCGTGAATGAAATAATGATGCAACATCCACAATTGATAGGACTTAGGGTAATGCGCACTCGTTTTGTTGGGTATTATATAATGTGCATACTGACATTGAAAAACACAGTTCCCGTTTGTCTTAAATGTAGTGAAAAATACAATTGTCCGAGCCGACTTTCGTTTCATGTAGTTGATATAGATTTATGTTTATAGAGTATTTAACAAAAATGTTTTACGTGATTGGGTTTGCTCTGAATTCTGTTTGGTATTTTGAAGCTTTTGTGTGGCATTGTTTTGGCGCTGATTTTATTAATTCTGTTCTATTTGCTTCGATGTATGTACTTCTACGTTATTGCTTTTGTCATTTTGGTGACCTACGTCAATGAGTTCTCAGCTGTTAAACAAAACAGACCAATGTTAAACTAAGCATGCGACAGAAATGCTGTAAATCATTCAGTGTAATAATCTAGAGTATTTGGCTGGTCACCAATATGCTTCGTTGTAAATAGAGCCTAGACTTAACAGGGCCTAGGCCCTCTTCCACTCGATACAAACATTGCCCCGGACCAATGCAGATGTCACTCCCCCGCTAATATTAGCCATGGCTCATCTGTGTACTGGACGTCTGTGAAAAAGAGCTTCATAGCTCATCAGATTCACCCAGTATATTCTGATTGCAACGCGCCAAAGTCTGGACCAAATAACTAACCCAACGGCAAAAAAACCCAGTTTGAATAGCTGCCATTTAAATATTGAATGCACAAGTTGTTAAAATGCAATTCTTTTATTTAGATTTAAAAGCTTTGTTGACTGCAGGGATTAATATTCTTGGTGCTTTCGGTAAAGTCACCACCACGTAGAAGGGAAACGATAAAATAATAAAAATAAAACGATTAAATTCTCACGACGTTTCGACTGCAACACAAGAAGCAATCATCATCAGGTGTGAGAACCACAGCAAGAAAATTTTTGGAATTTTTTTTCTCTTGCTCACTCACAAAGACAAAGGTCCCCCGTGTAGCCTTAACAGACTGTAGGGGCAAGTGCTGTTAGCGAGTAGCAGCGCCTATGAAGGCCGGCACGGCACACGAGGGGGTGGGTGGCCAGCACCACGCCCGGCCGCCTTTGTCTCCCCAGTGCTAGCGATGTTGACTACTACACACCGCTACACCAGCTACCCATTTGAGTCTGAGTCGACCTAGGGGAGGCCCAGGACCGGTTCAGATAATCGTCACTGACGGTGTTTGACCGTGAGCGGGAATCGAACCCGGGTCGCCAATTTCGTAGCAAAGCGCAGCGCTAACCACTACACCCACCACTCCCCCACACCACAACATAATTGATCGTCGATTCATAGCATCGACCATCGATTCCACCGCCCCCTTTGTTGAAATGGTGGAAGAATCGATTCGCAATTTTTGATACGAAGCGAGTATCAATTACTATGCGCGTGCTGGTTCAGTTTCAGTTTATTTTGGTGTATAGCCCTGTGAGCCATTCGGCTCTTGAATCGGAGTGCAACCACAACAAACAAAAACACGAACAAGAAAAATATCTTACAGTGACTTTGTGTGACTGTGCAAACAGCACTCCCCCTGCTCTAAGCCACTCCCCCACGCTCTAAGCCACTCCCCCTGCTCTAAGCCACTCCCCCACGCTCTAAGCCACTCCCCCCGCTCTAAGCCACTAGTCCCCCCGCTCTAAGCCACTCCTGCCGTCATAAGCCACTCCGCCCCGCTCTAAGCCACTCCCGCCGTCCTAAGCCACTTCCCCCGCCGCCGTGGCCCCTCCCCTGGAGGCGGGGCTAGTGGCTTCGAACCGCCTCATTCCTGTTTGGCGCCAGCAAGCGCGACCGCCATTGTTTTCACGGGTCTCAGGTAAATGTTTACTTTAAAACTTTCGTGGCTGAGGTAGCAGCAGCAGCCTCCTCCTCACAACCTCCTCCTCCTCACTCTCACCTCCTCCTCCTCACTCTCACCACCTCCTCCTCACTCTCACCACCTCCTCACTCTCACTACCTCCTCACCTCCTCCTCACTCTCACCACCTCCTCACCACCTCCTCCTCCTCACCACCTCCTCCTCCTCACTCTCACCACCTCCTCCTCACTCTCACCTCACCACCTCCTCACTCTCACCTCCTCCTCACCACCTCCTCACTCTTACCTCCTCTCTCTGAGGGGAAGGCGCCAAGCTCTCACCACACTCACGGTGTGCGCCCTTCCCTCTCTCTGTTACTCACCACCTCCTCACCACCTCCTCACCACCTCCTCCTCCTCACTCTCACCATCTCCTCCTCACTCTCACCACCTCCTCCTCACCACCTCCTCACCACCACCTCCTCCTCACTCTCACCGCCTCCTCACCACCTCCTCGCCACCTCCTCACCACCTCCTCACCCTCGCCTCTCTCACCGAGGGGAAGGCGCCAAACTCTCTCTCACGAACCCTCTCTCTCTGTGTTCCTGACGTGGTGTACTCTGTGTGTGTGTAGATACAGTCTGTGTGTGTACATACAGTCTGTCTCTACACACAGTCTGTCTCTACACACAGTCTGTCTCTACACACAGTCTGTCTCTACACACAGTCTGTCTCTACATACAGTTTGTCTCTACATACAGTCTGTCTCTACACACAGTCTGTCTCTACACACAGTCTGTCTCTACATACAGTCTGTCTCTACATACAGTCTGTCTCTACACACAGTCTGTCTCTACACACAGTCTGTCTCTACATACAGTCTGTCTCTACACACAGTCTGTCTCTACACACAGTCTGTCTCTACATACAGTCTATCTCTACACACAGTCTGTCTCTACACACAGTCTGTCTCTACACACAGTCTGTCTCTACACACAGTCTGTGTGTGTACACACAGTCTGTCTCTACACACAGTCTGTCTCTACACACAGACTGTATCTACATACAGTCTGTCTCTACACACAGTCTGTCTCTACACACAGTCTGTCTCTACATGCAGTCTGTGTGTGTACACACAGTCTGTCTCTACACACAGTCTGTGTGTAGAGACAGTCTGTCTCTACACACAGTCTGTCTCTACATACACACAGTCTGTCTCTACACACAGTCTGTCTCTACATAAGTCTGTCTCTACATACAGTCTGTCTCTACACACAGTCTGTCTCTACATACAGTCTGTCTCTACATACAGTCTGTCTCTACACACAGTCTGTCTCTACACACAGTCTGTCTCTACATACAGTCTGTCTCTACATACAGTCTGTCTCTACACACAGTCTGTCTCTACACACAGTCTGTCTCTACACACAGTCTGTCTCTACATACAGTCTGTCTCTACACACAGTCTGTCTCTACACACAGTCTGTCTCTACATACACAGTCTGTCTCTACATAGAGTCTGTCTCTACACACAGTCTGTCTCTACATACAGTCTGTCTGTACACACAGTCTGTCTCTACATACAGTCTGTCTCTACATACAGTCTGTCTCTACACACAGTCTGTCTCTACACACAGTCTGTCTATACACACAGTCTGTCTCTACACACAGTCTGTCTCTACATACAGTCTGTCTCTACACACAGTCTGTCTCTACACACAGTCTGTCTCTACACACAGTCTGTCTCTACACACAGTCTGTCTCTACATACAGTCTGTCTCTACATACACACAGTCTGTTTCTACACGCAGTCTGTCTCTACATACAGTCTGTCTCTACACACAGTCTGTCTCTACACACAGTCTGTCTCTACACACAGTCTGTCTCTACACACAGTCTGTCTCTACACACAGTCTGTCTCTACACACAGTCTGTCTCTACACACAGTCTGTCTCTACATACAGTCTGTCTCTACACACAGTCTGTCTCTACATACAGTCTGTCTCTACATACAGTCTGTCTCTACACACAGTCTGTCTCTACATACAGTCTGTCTCTACACACAGTCTGTCTCTACACACACTCTGTCTCTCTGTGTACAGTGTGTACAGTGTCTGTGTACAGTGTCTGTGTACAGTATAGGTCTGTTTACACAGAGACCCACAGACACCCATAGAGTCCCACAGACCCACAGAGACCCATAGAGTCCTATGGAGTCCCATAGACCCACAGAGACTCACAGAGACCCATAGACCCACAGAGACGCACAGAGACCCACAGAGACCCATAGAGTCCCTTAGACCCACAGAGACCCATAGAGTCCCATAGACCCACAGAGACCCACAGAGACCCATAGAGTGCCATAGACCCACAGAGACTCACAGAGACCCACAGAGACCCATAGACCCACAGAGACCCACAGAGACCCATAGAGTGCCTTAGACCCACAGAGACCCACAGAGACCCATAGAGTCCCATAGACCCACAGAGACCCACAGAGACCCATAGAGTCCCATAGACCCACAGAAACCCACATAGACGCACAGACACCCATAGAGTCCCACAGACCCACAGAGACCCATAGAGTCCTATGGAGTCCCATAGACCCACAGAGACTCACAGAGACCCATAGACCCACAGAGACGCACAGAGACCCACAGAGACCCATAGAGTGCCATAGACCCACAGAGACTCACAGAGACCCACAGAGACCCATAGACCCACAGAGACCCACAGAGACCCATAGAGTCCCTTAGACCCACAGAGACCCACAGAGACCCATAGAGTCCCATAGACCCACAGAGACCCACAGAGACCCATAGAGTCCCTTAGTCCCACAGAGACCCATAGAGTCCCATAGACCCACAGAGACCCACAGAGACCCATAGAGTCCCATAGACCCACAGAGACTCACAGAGACTCATAGAGTCCCATAGACCCACAGAGACTCACAGAGACCCATATAGTCCCATAGACCCACAGAGACCAATAGAGACCCATGGAGACCCATAGACCCACAGAGACCCACAGACACCCATAGAGTCCCATAGACCCACAGACACCCACAGACACCCATATAGTCCCATAGACCCACAGAGACCCATAGAGTCCCATAGACCCACAGAGACCCACAGAGACCCACAGAGACCCATAGAGTCCCATAGACCCACAGAGACCCACAGAGACCCACAGAGACCCATAGAGTCCCATAGACCCACAGAGACCAATAGAGACCCATAGAGTCCCATAGACCCACAGAGACCCACAGACACCCATAGAGTCCCATAGATCCACAGAGACTCACAGAGAACCATAGACCCACAGAGACTCACAGAGACTCACAGAAACCCATAGAGTCCCATAGACCCACAGAGACCCACAGAGACTCACAGAGACCCACAGAGACCCACAGAGACCCATAGAGTCCCATAGACCCACAGAGACCCACAGAGTCCCATAGACCCACAGAGACTCACAGAGACCCATAGAGTCCCATAGACTCACAGAGACCCACAGAGTCCCATAGAGTCCCATAGACCCACAGAGACCCATAGAGACCCATAGAGTCCCATAGACCCAGAGAGACCCACAGAGACCCACAGAATCCCATAGAGTCCCATAGACCCACAGAGACCCACAGAGACCCACAGAGACCCATAGAGTCCCATAGACCCACAGAGACCCACAGAGACCCACAGCGACCCACAGCGACCCACAGAGACCCACAGAGACCCATAGACCCACAGACATCCATAGAGTCCCATAGACCCACAGAGACCCATAGAGTCCCATAGACCCACAGAGACCCACAGAGACCCATAGAGTCCCATAGACCCACAGAGACCCACAGACACCCATAGAGTCCCATAGACCCACATAGACCCACAGAGACCCACAGAGACTCACAGAGACTCACAGAGACCCATAGACCCACAGAGACTCACAGAAACCCATAGAGTCCCATAGACCCAGAGACCCACAGAGACCCATAGAGTCCCATAGACCCACAGAGACCCACAGAGACTCACAGAGACCCATAGACCCACAGAGACTCACAGAGACTCACAGAAACCCATAGAGTCCCATAGACCCAGAGACCCACAGAGACCCATAGAGTGCCATAGACCCACAGAGACTCACAGAGACCCACAGAGACCCATAGACCCACAGAGACCCACAGAGACCCATAGAGTCCCTTAGACCCACAGAGACCCACAGAGACCCATAGAGTCCCATAGACCCACAGAGACCCACAGAGACCCATAGAGTCCCTTAGTCCCACAGAGACCCACAGAGACCCATAGAGTCCCATAGACCCACAGAGAACCATAGAGACCCATAGAGTCCCATAGACCCACAGAGACTCATAGAGTCCCATAGACCCACAGAGACTCACAGAGACCCATAGAGTCCCATAGACCCACAGACACCCACAGACACCCATATAGTCCCATAGACCCACAGAGACCCATAGAGTCCCATAGACCCACAGAGACCCACAGAGACCCATAGAGTCCCATAGAGTCCCATAGACCCACAGAGACCCACAGAGACCCACAGAGACCCATAGAGTCCCATAGACCCACAGAGACCCACAGAGACCCACAGAGACCCATAGAGTCCCATAGACCCACAGAGACCAATAGAGACCCATAGAGTCCCATAGACCCACAGAGACCCACAGACACCCATAGAGTCCCATAGACCCACAGAGACCCACAGAGACTCACAGAGAACCATGGACCCACAGAGACTCACAGAGACTCACAGAAACCCATAGAGTCCCATAGACCCACAGAGACCCACAGAGACCCACAGAGTCCCATAGACCCACAGAGACTCACAGAGACCCATAGAGTCCCATAGACTCACAGAGACCCACAGAGTCCCATAGAGTCCCATAGACCCACAGAGACCCATAGAGTCCCATAGACCCACAGATACCCATAGAGACCCATAGAGTCCCATACACCCAGAGAGACCCACAGAGACCCATAGAGTCCCATAGACCCACAGAGACCCATAGAGTCCCATAGACCCACAGAGAACCATAGAGACCCATAGAGTCCCATAGACCCACAGAGACTCACAGAGACTCATAGAATCCCATAGACCCACAGAGACTCACAGAGACCCATAGAGTCCCATAGACCCACAGACACCCACAGACACCCATATAGTCCCATAGACCCACAGAGACCCATAGAGTCCCATAGACCCACAAAGACCCACAGAGACCCATAGAGTCCCATAGAGTCCCATAGACCCACAGAGACCCACAGAGACCCACAGAGACCCATAGAGTCCCATAGACCCACAGAGACCCACAGAGACCCATAGAGTCCCATAGACCCACAGAGACCAATAGAGACCCATAGAGTCCCATAGACCCACAGAGACCCACAGACACCCATAGAGTCCCATAGACCCACAGAGACCCACAGAGACTCACAGAGAACCATAGACCCACAGAGACTCACAGAGACTCACAGAAACCCATAGAGTCCCATAGACCCACAGAGACCCACAGAGACTCACAGAGACCCACAGAGACCCACAGAGACTCACAGAGACCCACAGAGACCCATAGAGACCCACAGAGACCCACAGAGACTCACAGAGTCCCATAGACCCACAGAGACCCACAGAGACCCATAGAGTCCCATAGACCCACAGAGACCCACAGAGACCCACAGAGTCCCATAGACCCACAGAGACTCACAGAGACCCATAGAGTCCCATACACCCAGAGAGACCCACAGAGACCCATAGAGTCCCATAGACCCACAGAGACCCATAGAGTCCCATAGACCCACAGAGACCCACAGAGACCCATAGAGTCCCATAGAGTCCCATAGACCCACAGAGACCCACAGAGTCCCATAGAGTCCCATAGACCCACAGAGACCCACAGAGACCCATAGAGTCCCATAGACCCACAGAGACCCACAGAGACCCACAGCGACCCACAGAGACCCACAGAGACCCATAGACCCACAGACATCCATAGAGTCCCATAGACCCACAGAGACCCACAGAGACCCATAGAGTCCCATAGACCCACAGAGACCCACAGACACCCATAGAGTCCCATAGACCCACAGAGACCCACAGAGACTCACAGAGACTCACAGAGACCCATAGACCCACAGAGACTCACAGAAACCCATAGAGTCCCATAGACCCAGAGACCCACAGAGACCCATAGAGTCCCATAGACCCACAGAGACCCATAGAGACCCATAGAGTCCCATAGACCCACAGATACCCATAGAGACCCATAGAGTCCCATAGACCCAGAGAGACCCACAGAGACCCACAGAGTCCCATAGAGTCCCATAGACCCACAGAGACCCACAGAGACCCACAGAGACCCATAGAGTCCCATAGACCCACAGAGACCCACAGAGACCCACAGCGACCCACAGCGACCCACAGAGACCCACAGAGACCCATAGACCCACAGACATCCATAGAGTCCCATAGACCCACAGAGACCCACAGAGACCCATAGAGTCCCATAGACCCACAGAGACCCACAGACACCCATAGAGTCCCATAGACCCACAGAGACCCACAGAGACTCACAGAGACTCACAGAGACCCATAGACCCACAGAGACTCACAGAAACCCATAGAGTCCCATAGACCCAGAGACCCACAGAGACCCATAGAGTCCCATAGACCCACAGAGACCCACAGAGACTCACAGAGACTCACAGAGACCCATAGACCCACAGAGACTCACAGAGACTCACAGAAACCCATAGAGTCCCATAGACCCAGAGACCCACAGAGACCCATAGAGTGCCATAGACCCACAGAGACTCACAGAGACCCACAGAGACCCATAGACCCACAGAGACCCACAGAGACCCATAGAGTCCCTTAGACCCACAGAGACCCACAGAGACCCATAGAGTCCCATAGACCCACAGAGACCCACAGAGACCCATAGAGTCCCTTAGTCCCACAGAGACCCACAGAGACCCATAGAGTCCCATAGACCCACAGAGAACCATAGAGACCCATAGAGTCCCATAGACCCACAGAGACTCATAGAGTCCCATAGACCCACAGAGACTCACAGAGACCCATAGAGTCCCATAGACCCACAGACACCCACAGACACCCATATAGTCCCATAGACCCACAGAGACCCATAGAGTCCCATAGACCCACAGAGACCCACAGAGACCCATAGAGTCCCATAGAGTCCCATAGACCCACAGAGACCCACAGAGACCCATAGAGTCCCATAGACCCACAGAGACCAATAGAGACCCATAGAGTCCCATAGACCCACAGAGACCCACAGACACCCATAGAGTCCCATAGACCCACAGAGACCCACAGAGACTCACAGAGAACCATAGACCCACAGAGACTCACAGAGACTCACAGAAACCCATAGAGTCCCATAGACCCACAGAGACCCACAGAGACCCACAGAGTCCCATAGACCCACAGAGACTCACAGAGACCCATAGAGTCCCATAGACTCACAGAGACCCACAGAGTCCCATAGAGTCCCATAGACCCACAGAGACCCATAGAGTCCCATAGACCCACAGATACCCATAGAGACCCATAGAGTCCCATACACCCAGAGAGACCCACAGAGACCCATAGAGTCCCATAGACCCACAGAGACCCATAGAGTCCCATAGACCCACAGAGAACCATAGAGACCCATAGAGTCCCATAGACCCACAGAGACTCACAGAGACTCATAGAATCCCATAGACCCACAGAGACTCACAGAGACCCATAGAGTCCCATAGACCCACAGACACCCACAGACACCCATATAGTCCCATAGACCCACAGAGACCCATAGAGTCCCATAGACCCACAGAGACCCACAGAGACCCATAGAGTCCCATAGAGTCCCATAGACCCACAGAGACCCACAGAGACCCACAGAGACCCATAGAGTCCCATAGACCCACAGAGACCCACAGAGACCCATAGAGTCCCATAGACCCACAGAGACCAATAGAGACCCATAGAGTCCCATAGACCCACAGAGACCCACAGACACCCATAGAGTCCCATAGACCCACAGAGACTCACAGAGAACCATAGACCCACAGAGACTCACAGAGACTCACAGAAACCCATAGAGTCCCATAGACCCACAGAGACCCACAGAGACCCACAGAGACCCACAGAGACTCACAGAGACCCACAGAGACCCATAGAGACCCACAGAGACCCACAGAGACTCACAGAGTCCCATAGACCCACAGAGACCCACAGAGACCCACAGAGTCCCATAGACCCACAGAGACTCACAGAGACCCATAGAGTCCCATAGACTCACAGAGACCCACAGAGTCCCATAGAGTCCCATAGACCCACAGAGACCCACAGAGTCCCATAGAGTCCCATAGACCCACAGAGACCCATAGAGACCCATAGAGTCCCATACACCCAGAGAGACCCACAGAGACCCACATAGACCCACAGCGACCCACAGAGACCCACAGAGACCCATAGACCCACAGACATCCATAGAGTCCCATAGACCCACAGAGACCCACAGAGACCCATAGAGTCCCATAGACCCACAGAGACCCACAGAGACCCACAGAGACCCACAGCGACCCACAGAGACCCACAGAGACCCATAGACCCACAGACATCCATAGAGTCCCATAGACCCACAGAGACCCACAGAGACCCATAGAGTCCCATAGACCCACAGAGACCCACAGACACCCATAGAGTCCCAGAGACCCACAGAGACCCACAGAGACTCACAGAGACTCACAGAGACCCATAGACCCACAGAGACTCACAGAAACCCATAGAGTCCCATAGACCCAGAGACCCACAGAGACCCATAGAGTCCCATAGACCCACAGAGAACCATAGAGACCCATAGAGTCCCATAGACCCACAGAGACTCACAGAGACTCATAGAGTCCCATAGACCCACAGAGACTCACAGAGACCCATAGAGTCCCATAGACACCCACAGACACCCACAGACACCCATATAGTCCCATAGACCCACAGAGACCCATAGAGTCCCATAGACCCACAGAGACCCACAGAGACCCATAGAGTCCCATAGAGTCCCATAGACCCACAGAGACCCACAGAGACCCATAGAGTCCCATAGACCCACAGAGACCAATAGAGACCCATAGAGTCCCATAGACCCACAGAGACCCACAGACACCCATAGAGTCCCATAGACCCACAGAGACCCACAGAAACTCACAGAGAACCATAGACCCACAGAGACTCACAGAGACTCACAGAAACCCATAGAGTCCCATAGACCCACAGAGACCCACAGAGACTCACAGAGACCCACAGAGACTCACAGAGACCCACAGAGACCCACAGAGACCCACAGAGACTCACAGAGTCCCATAGACCCACAGAGACCCACAGACACCCATAGAGTCCCATAGACCCACAGAGACCCACAGAGACTCACATAGACCCATAGACCCACAGAGACTCACAGAAACCCATAGAGTCCCATAGACCCAGAGACCCACAGAGACCCATAGAGTCCCATAGACCCACAGAGACCCACAGAGACTCACAGAGACTCACAGAGACCCATAGACCCACAGAGACTCACAGAGACTCACAGAAACCCATAGAGTCCCATAGACCCAGAGACCCACAGAGACCCATAGAGTGCCATAGACCCACAGAGACTCACAGAGACCCACAGAGACCCATAGACCCACAGAGACCCACAGAGACCCATAGAGTCCCTTAGACCCACAGAGACCCACAGAGACCCATAGAGTCCCATAGACCCACAGAGACCCACAGAGACCCATAGAGTCCCTTAGTCCCACAGAGACCCACAGAGACCCATAGAGTCCCATAGACCCACAGAGAACCATAGAGATCCATAGAGTCCCATAGACCCACAGAGACTCACAGAGACTCATAGAGTCCCATAGACCCACAGAGACTCACAGAGACCCATAGAGTCCCATAGACCCACAGACACCCACAGACACCCATATAGTCCCATAGACCCACAGAGACCCATAGAGTCCCATAGACCCACAGAGACCCACAGAGACCCATAGAGTCCCATAGAGTCCCATAGACCCACAGAGACCCACAGAGACCCACAGAGACCCATAGACCCACAGAGACCCACAGAGACCCACAGAGACCCATAGAGTCCCATAGACCCACAGAGACCAATAGAGACCCATAGAGTCCCATAGACCCACAGAGACCCACAGACACCCATAGAGTCCCATAGACCCACAGAGACCCACAGAGACTCACAGAGAACCATAGACCCACAGAGACTCACAGAGACTCACAGAAACCCATAGACTCACAGAGACCCACAGAGTCCCATAGAGTCCCATAGACCCACAGAGACCCATAGAGACCCATAGAGTCCCATAGACCCACAGATACCCATAGAGACCCATAGAGTCCCATACACCCAGAGAGACCCACAGAGACCCATAGAGTCCCATAGACCCACAGAGACCCATAGAGTCCCATAGACCCACAGAGAACCATAGAGACCCATAGAGTCCCATAGACCCACAGAGACTCACAGAGACTCATAGAGTCCCATAGACCCACAGAGACTCACAGAGACCCATAGAGTCCCATAGACCCACAGACACCCACAGACACCCATATAGTCCCATAGACCCACAGAGACCCATAGAGTCCCATAGACCCACAGAGACCCATAGAGTCCCATAGAGTCCCATAGACCCACAGAGACCCACAGAGACCCACAGAGACCCATAGAGTCCCATAGACCCACAGAGACCCACAGAGACCCACAGAGACCCATAGAGTCCCATAGACCCACAGAGACCCACAGAGACCCACAGAGACTCACAGAGAACCATAGACCCACAGAGACTCACAGAGACTCACAGAAACCCATAGAGTCCCATAGACCCACAGAGACCCACAGAGACTCACAGAGACCCACAGAGACCCACAGAGACTCACAGACACCCACAGAGACCCATAGAGACCCACAGAGACTCACAGAGTCCCATAGACCCACAGAGACCCACAGAGACCCACAGAGACCCATAGAGTCCCATAGACCCACAGAGACCCACAGAGTCCCATAGACCCACAGAGACTCACAGAGACCCATAGAGTCCCATAGACTCACAGAGACCCACAGAGTCCCATAGAGTCCCATAGACCCACAGAGACCCATAGAGACCCATAGAGTCCCATAGACCCACAGATACCCATAGAGTCCCATACACCCAGAGAGACCCACAGAGACCCACATAGACCCACAGCGACCCACAGAGACCCACAGAGACCCATAGACCCACAGACATCCATAGAGTCCCATAGACCCACAGAGACCCACAGAGACCCATAGAGTCCCATAGACCCACAGAGACCCACAGAGACCCACAGAGACCCACAGCGACCCACAGAGACCCACAGAGACCCATAGACCCACAGACATCCATAGAGTCCCATAGACCCACAGAGACCCACAGAGACCCATAGAGTCCCATAGACCCACAGAGACCCACAGACACCCATAGAGTCCCATAGACCCACAGAGAACCATAGAGACCCATAGAGTCCCATAGACCCACAGAGACTCACAGAGACTCATAGAGTCCCATAGACCCACAGAGACTCACAGAGACCCATAGAGTCCCATAGACACCCACAGACACCCACAGACACCCATATAGTCCCATAGACCCACAGAGACCCATAGAGTCCCATAGACCCACAGAGACCCACAGAGACCCATAGAGTCCCATAGAGTCCCATAGACCCACAGAGACCCACAGAGACCCATAGAGTCCCATAGACCCACAGAGACCAATAGAGACCCATAGAGTCCCATAGACCCACAGAGACCCACAGACACCCATAGAGTCCCATAGACCCACAGAGACCCACAGAGACTCACAGAGAACCATAGACCCACAGAGACTCACAAAGACTCACAGAAACCCATAGAGTCCCATAGACCCACAGAGACCCACAGAGACTCACAGAGACCCACAGAGACCCACAGAGACTCACAGAGACCCACAGAGACCCACAGAGACCCACAGAGACTCACAGAGTCCCATAGACCCACAGAGACCCACAGAGACCCACAGAGACCCATAGAGTCCTATAGACCCACAGAGACCCACAGAGACCCACAGAGTCCCATAGACCCACAGAGACTCACAGAGACCCATAGAGTCCCATAGACTCACAGAGACCCACAGAGTCCCATAGAGTCCCATAGACCCACAGAGACCCATAGAGACCCATAGAGTCCCATAGACCCACAGATACCCATAGAGACCCATAGAGTCCCATACACCCAGAGAGACCCACAGAGACCCACAGAGACCCACAGAGACCCATAGACCCACAGACATCCATAGAGTCCCATAGACCCACAGAGACCCACAGAGACCCATAGAGTCCCATAGACCCACAGAGACCCACAGAGACCCACAGAGACCCACAGCGACCCACAGAGACCCACAGAGACCCATAGACCCACAGACATCCATAGAGTCCCATAGACCCACAGAGACCCACAGAGACCCATAGAGTCCCATAGACCCACAGAGACCCACAGACACCCATAGAGTCCCATAGACCCACAGAGAACCATAGAGACCCATAGAGTCCCATAGACCCACAGAGACTCACAGAGACTCATAGAGTCCCATAGACCCACAGAGACTCACAGAGACCCATAGAGTCCCATAGACACCCACAGACACCCACAGACACCCATATAGTCCCATAGACCCACAGAGACCCATAGAGTCCCATAGACCCACAGAGACCCACAGAGACTCATAGAGTCCCATAGAGTCCCATAGACCCACAGAGACCCACAGAGACCCATAGAGTCCCATAGACCCACAGAGACCAATAGAGACCCATAGAGTCCCATAGACCCACAGAGACCCACAGACACCCATAGAGTCCCATAGACCCACAGAGACCCACAGAGACTCACAGAGAACCATAGACCCACAGAGACTCACAAAGACTCACAGAAACCCATAGAGTCCCATAGACCCACAGAGACCCACAGAGACTCACAGAGACCCACAGAGACCCACAGAGACTCACAGAGACCCACAGAGACCCACAGAGACCCACAGAGACTCACAGAGTCCCATAGACCCACAGAGACCCACAGAGACCCACAGAGACCCATAGAGTCCTATAGACCCACAGAGACCCACAGAGACCCACAGAGTCCCATAGACCCACAGAGACTCACAGAGACCCATAGAGTCCCATAGACTCACAGAGACCCACAGAGTCCCATAGAGTCCCATAGACCCACAGAGACCCATAGAGACCCATAGAGTCCCATAGACCCACAGATACCCATAGAGACCCATAGAGTCCCATACACCCAGAGAGACCCACAGAGACCCACAGAGACCCATAGACCCACAGACATCCATAGAGTCCCATAGACCCACAGAGACCCACAGAGACCCATAGAGTCCCATAGACCCACAGAGACCCACAGAGACCCACAGAGACCCACAGCGACCCACAGAGACCCATAGACCCACAGACATCCATAGAGTCCCATAGACCCACAGAGACCCACAGAGACCCATAGAGTCCCATAGACCCACAGAGACCCACAGACACCCATAGAGTCCCATAGACCCACAGAGACCCACAGAGACTCACAGAGACTCACAGAGACCCATAGACCCACAGAGACTCACAGAAACCCATAGAGTCCCATAGACCCAGAGACCCACAGAGACCCATAGAGTCCCATAGACCCACAGAGAACCATAAAGACCCATAGAGTCCCATAGACCCAGAGACCCACAGAGACCCATAGAGTCCCATAGACCCACAGAGACCCACAGAGACTCACAGAGACTCACAGAGACCCATAGACCCACAGAGACTCACAGAGACTCACAGAAACCCATAGAGTCCCATAGACCCAGAGACCCACAGAGACCCATAGAGTGCCATAGACCCACAGAGACTCACAGAGACCCACAGAGACCCATAGACCCACAGAGACCCACAGAGACCCATAGAGTCCCTTAGACCCACAGAGACCCACAGAGACCCATAGAGTCCCATAGACCCACAGAGACCCACAGAGACCCATAGAGTCCCTTAGTCCCACAGAGACCCACAGAGACCCATAGAGTCCCATAGACCCACAGAGAACCATAGAGATCGATAGAGTCCCATAGACCCACAGAGACTCACAGAGACTCATAGAGTCCCATAGACCCACAGAGACTCACAGAGACCCATAGAGTCCCATAGACCCACAGACACCCACAGACACCCATATAGTCCCATAGACCCACAGAGACCCATAGAGTCCCATAGACCCACAGAGACCCACAGAGACCCATAGAATCCCATAGAGTCCCATAGACCCACAGAGACCCACAGAGACCCACAGAGACCCATAGACCCACAGAGACCCACAGAGACCCACAGAGACCCATAGAGTCCCATAGACCCACAGAGACCAATAGAGACCCATAGAGTCCCATAGACCCACAGAGACCCACAGACACCCATAGAGTCCCATAGACCCACAGAGACCCACAGAGACTCACAGAGAACCATAGACCCACAGAGACTCACAGAGACTCACAGAAACCCATAGACTCACAGAGACCCACAGAGTCCCATAGAGTCCCATAGACCCACAGAGACCCATAGAGACCCATAGAGTCCCATAGACCCACAGATACCCATAGAGACCCATAGAGTCCCATACACCCAGAGAGACCCACAGAGACCCATAGAGTCCCATAGACCCACAGAGACCCATAGAGTCCCATAGACCCACAGAGAACCATAGAGACCCATAGAGTCCCATAGACCCACAGAGACTCACAGAGACTCATAGAGTCCCATAGACCCACAGAGACTCACAGAGACCCATAGAGTCCCATAGACCCACAGACACCCACAGACACCCATATAGTCCCATAGACCCACAGAGACCCATAGAGTCCCATAGACCCACAGAGACCCATAGAGTCCCATAGAGTCCCATAGACCCACAGAGACCCACAGAGACCCACAGAGACCCATAGAGTCCCATAGACCCACAGAGACCCACAGAGACCCACAGAGACCCATAGAGTCCCATAGACCCACAGAGACCCACAGAGACCCACAGAGACTCACAGAGAACCATAGACCCACAGAGACTCACAGAGACTCACAGAAACCCATAGAGTCCCATAGACCCACAGAGACCCACAGAGACTCACAGAGACCCACAGAGACCCACAGAGACTCACAGACACCCACAGAGACCCATAGAGACCCACAGAGACCCACAGAGACTCACAGAGTCCCATAGACCCACAGAGACCCACAGAGACCCACAGAGACCCATAGAGTCCCATAGACCCACAGAGACCCACAGAGTCCCATAGACCCACAGAGACTCACAGAGACCCATAGAGTCCCATAGACTCACAGAGACCCACAGAGTCCCATAGAGTCCCATAGACCCACAGAGACCCATAGAGACCCATAGAGTCCCATAGACCCACAGATACCCATAGAGACCCATAGAGTCCCATACACCCAGAGAGACCCACAGAGACCCACATAGACCCACAGCGACCCACAGAGACCCACAGAGACCCATAGACCCACAGACATCCATAGAGTCCCATAGACCCACAGAGACCCACAGAGACCCATAGAGTCCCATAGACCCACAGAGACCCACAGAGACCCACAGAGACCCACAGCGACCCACAGAGACCCACAGAGACCCATAGACCCACAGACATCCATAGAGTCCCATAGACCCACAGAGACCCACAGAGACCCATAGAGTCCCATAGACCCACAGAGACCCACAGACACCCATAGAGTCCCATAGACCCACAGAGAACCATAGAGACCCATAGAGTCCCATAGACCCACAGAGACTCACAGAGACTCATAGAGTCCCATAGACCCACAGAGACTCACAGAGACCCATAGAGTCCCATAGACACCCACAGACACCCACAGACACCCATATAGTCCCATAGACCCACAGAGACCCATAGAGTCCCATAGACCCACAGAGACCCACAGAGACCCATAGAGTCCCATAGAGTCCCATAGACCCACAGAGACCCACAGAGACCCATAGAGTCCCATAGACCCACAGAGACCAATAGAGACCCATAGAGTCCCATAGACCCACAGAGACCCACAGACACCCATAGAGTCCCATAGACCCACAGAGACCCACAGAGACTCACGGAGAACCATAGACCCACAGAGACTCACAAAGACTCACAGAAACCCATAGAGTCCCATAGACCCACAGAGACCCACAGAGTCCCATAGAGTCCCATAGACCCACAGAGACCCATAGAGACCCATAGAGTCCCATAGACCCACAGATACCCATAGAGACCCATAGAGTCCCATACACCCAGAGAGACCCACAGAGACCCATAGAGTCCCATAGACCCACAGAGACCCATAGAGTCCCATAGACCCACAGAGAACCATAGAGACCCATAGAGTCCCATAGACCCACAGAGACTCACAGAGACTCATAGAGTCCCATAGACCCACAGAGACTCACAGAGACCCATAGAGTCCCATAGACCCACAGACACCCACAGACACCCATATAGTCCCATAGACCCACAGAGACCCATAGAGTCCCATAGACCCACAGAGACCCATAGAGTCCCATAGAGTCCCATAGACCCACAGAGACCCACAGAGACCCATAGAGTCCCATAGACCCACAGAGACCCACAGAGACCCACAGAGACCCATAGAGTCCCATAGACCCACAGAGACCCACAGAGACTCACAGAGAACCATAGACCCACAGAGACTCACAGAGACTCACAGAAACCCATAGAGTCCCATAGACCCACAGAGACCCACAGAGACTCACAGAGACCCACACAGACCCACAGAGACTCACAGACACCCACAGAGACCCATAGAGACCCACAGAGACCCACAGAGACTCACAGAGTCCCATAGACCCACAGAGACCCACAGAGACCCACAGAGACCCATAGAGTCCCATAGACCCACAGAGACCCACAGAGACCCACAGAGTCCCATAGACCCACAGAGACTCACAGAGACCCATAGAGTCCCATAGACTCACAGAGACCCACAGAGTCCCATAGAGTCCCATAGACCCACAGAGACCCACAGAGTCCCATAGAGTCCCATAGACCCACAGAGACCCATAGAGACCCATAGAGTCCCATACACCCAGAGAGACCCACAGAGACCCACATAGACCCACAGCGACCCACAGAGACCCACAGAGACCCATAGACCCACAGACATCCATAGAGTCCCATAGACCCACAGAGACCCACAGAGACCCATAGAGTCCCATAGACCCACAGAGACCCACAGAGACCCACAGAGACCCACAGCGACCCACAGAGACCCACAGAGACCCATAGACCCACAGACATCCATAGAGTCCCATAGACCCACAGAGACCCACAGAGACCCATAGAGTCCCATAGACCCACAGAGACCCACAGACACCCATAGAGTCCCAGAGACCCACAGAGACCCACAGAGACTCACAGAGACTCACAGAGACCCATAGACCCACAGAGACTCACAGAAACCCATAGAGTCCCATAGACCCAGAGACCCACAGAGACCCATAGAGTCCCATAGACCCACAGAGAACCATAGAGACCCATAGAGTCCCATAGACCCACAGAGACTCACAGAGACTCATAGAGTCCCATAGACCCACAGAGACTCACAGAGACCCATAGAGTCCCATAGACACCCACAGACACCCACAGACACCCATATAGTCCCATAGACCCACAGAGACCCATAGAGTCCCATAGACCCACAGAGACCCACAGAGACCCATAGAGTCCCATAGAGTCCCATAGACCCACAGAGACCCACAGAGACCCATAGAGTCCCATAGACCCACAGAGACCAATAGAGACCCATAGAGTCCCATAGACCCACAGAGACCCACAGACACCCATAGAGTCCCATAGACCCACAGAGACCCACAGAAACTCACAGAGAACCATAGACCCACAGAGACTCACAGAGACTCACAGAAACCCATAGAGTCCCATAGACCCACAGAGACCCACAGAGACTCACAGAGACCCACAGAGACTCACAGAGACCCACAGAGACCCACAGAGACCCACAGAGACTCACAGAGTCCCATAGACCCACAGAGACCCACAGACACCCATAGAGTCCCATAGACCCACAGAGACCCACAGAGACTCACATAGACCCATAGACCCACAGAGACTCACAGAAACCCATAGAGTCCTATAGACCCAGAGACCCACAGAGACCCATAGAGTCCCATAGACCCACAGAGACCCACAGAGACTCACAGAGACTCACAGAGACCCATAGACCCACAGAGACTCACAGAGACTCACAGAAACCCATAGAGTCCCATAGACCCAGAGACCCACAGAGACCCATAGAGTGCCATAGACCCACAGAGACTCACAGAGACCCACAGAGACCCATAGACCCACAGAGACCCACAGAGACCCATAGAGTCCCTTAGTCCCACAGAGACCCACAGAGACCCATAGAGTCCCATAGACCCACAGAGACCCACAGAGACCCATAGAGTCCCTTAGTCCCACAGAGACCCACAGAGACCCATAGAGTCCCATAGACCCACAGAGAACCATAGAGATCCATAGAGTCCCATAGACCCACAGAGACTCACAGAGACTCATAGAGTCCCATAGACCCACAGAGACTCACAGAGACCCATAGAGTCCCATAGACCCACAGACACCCACAGACACCCATATAGTCCCATAGACCCACAGAGACCCATAGAGTCCCATAGACCCACAGAGACCCACAGAGACCCATAGAGTCCCATAGAGTCCCATAGACCCACAGAGACCCACAGAGACCCACAGAGACCCATAGACCCACAGAGACCCACAGAGACCCACAGAGACCCATAGAGTCCCATAGACCCACAGAGACCAATAGAGACCCATAGAGTCCCATAGACCCACAGAGACCCACAGACACCCATAGAGTCCCATAGACCCACAGAGACCCACAGAGACTCACAGAGAACCATAGACCCACAGAGACTCACAGAGACTCACAGAAACCCATAGACTCACAGAGACCCACAGAGTCCCATAGAGTCCCATAGACCCACAGAGACTCACAGAGACTCATAGAGTCCCATAGACCCACAGAGACTCACAGAGACCCATAGAGTCCCATAGACCCACAGACACCCACAGACACCCATATAGTCCCATAGACCCACAGAGACCCATAGAGTCCCATAGACCCACAGAGACCCACAGAGACCCATAGAGTCCCATAGAGTCCCATAGACCCACAGAGACCCACAGAGACCCACAGAGACCCATAGACCCACAGAGACCCACAGAGACCCACAGAGACCCATAGAGTCCCATAGACCCACAGAGACCAATAGAGACCCATAGAGTCCCATAGACCCACAGAGACCCACAGACACCCATAGAGTCCCATAGACCCACAGAGACCCACAGAGACTCACAGAGAACCATAGACCCACAGAGACTCACAGAGACTCACAGAAACCCATAGACTCACAGAGACCCACAGAGTCC
The DNA here is from genome assembly GCF_048934315.1 of Petromyzon marinus. Taxonomy (NCBI): domain Eukaryota; kingdom Metazoa; phylum Chordata; class Hyperoartia; order Petromyzontiformes; family Petromyzontidae; genus Petromyzon; species Petromyzon marinus. The sequence continues at coordinate 3,220,925 of NW_027423046.1, forward strand.
CATAGAGTCCCATAGACCCACAGAGACCCATAGAGACCCATAGAGTCCCATAGACCCACAGATACCCATAGAGACCCATAGAGTCCCATACACCCAGAGAGACCCACAGAGACCCATAGAGTCCCATAGACCCACAGAGACCCATAGAGTCCCATAGACCCACAGAGACTCACAGAGACCCATAGAGTCCCATAGACCCACAGACACCCACAGACACCCATATAGTCCCATAGACCCACAGAGACCCATAGAGTCCCATAGACCCACAGAGACCCATAGAGTCCCATAGAGTCCCATAGACCCACAGAGACCCACAGAGACCCACAGAGACCCATAGAGTCCCATAGACCCACAGAGACCCACAGAGACCCACAGAGACCCATAGAGTCCCATAGACCCACAGAGACCCACAGAGACCCACAGAGACTCACAGAGAACCATAGACCCACAGAGACTCACAGAGACTCACAGAAACCCATAGAGTCCCATAGACCCACAGAGACCCACAGAGACTCACAGAGACCCACAGAGACCCACAGAGACTCACAGACACCCACAGAGACCCATAGAGACCCACAGAGACTCACAGAGTCCCATAGACCCACAGAGACCCACAGAGACCCACAGAGACCCATAGAGTCCCATAGACCCACAGAGACCCACAGAGTCCCATAGACCCACAGAGACTCACAGAGACCCATAGAGTCCCATAGACTCACAGAGACCCACAGAGTCCCATAGAGTCCCATAGACCCACAGAGACCCATAGAGACCCATAGAGTCCCATAGACCCACAGATACCCATAGAGTCCCATACACCCAGAGAGACCCACAGAGACCCACATAGACCCACAGCGACCCACAGAGACCCACAGAGACCCATAGACCCACAGACATCCATAGAGTCCCATAGACCCACAGAGACCCACAGAGACCCATAGAGTCCCATAGACCCACAGAGACCCACAGAGACCCACAGAGACCCACAGCGACCCACAGAGACCCACAGAGACCCATAGACCCACAGACATCCATAGAGTCCCATAGACCCACAGAGACCCACAGAGACCCATAGAGTCCCATAGACCCACAGAGACCCACAGACACCCATAGAGTCCCATAGACCCACAGAGAACCATAGAGACCCATAGAGTCCCATAGACCCACAGAGACTCACAGAGACTCATAGAGTCCCATAGACCCACAGAGACTCACAGAGACCCATAGAGTCCCATAGACACCCACAGACACCCACAGACACCCATATAGTCCCATAGACCCACAGAGACCCATAGAGTCCCATAGACCCACAGAGACCCACAGAGACCCATAGAGTCCCATAGAGTCCCATAGACCCACAGAGACCCACAGAGACCCATAGAGTCCCATAGACCCACAGAGACCAATAGAGACCCATAGAGTCCCATAGACCCACAGAGACCCACAGACACCCATAGAGTCCCATAGACCCACAGAGACCCACAGAGACTCACAGAGAACCATAGACCCACAGAGACTCACAAAGACTCACAGAAACCCATAGAGTCCCATAGACCCACAGAAACCCACAGAGACTCACAGAGACCCACAGAGACCCACAGAGACTCACAGAGACCCACAGAGACCCACAGAGACCCACAGAGACTCACAGAGTCCCATAGACCCACAGAGACCCACAGAGACCCACAGAGACCCATAGAGTCCTATAGACCCACAGAGACCCACAGAGACCCACAGAGTCCCATAGACCCACAGAGACTCACAGAGACCCATAGAGTCCCATAGACTCACAGAGACCCACAGAGTCCCATAGAGTCCCATAGACCCACAGAGACCCATAGAGACCCATAGAGTCCCATAGACCCACAGATACCCATAGAGACCCATAGAGTCCCATACACCCAGAGAGACCCACAGAGACCCACAGAGACCCACAGAGACCCATAGACCCACAGACATCCATAGAGTCCCATAGACCCACAGAGACCCACAGAGACCCATAGAGTCCCATAGACCCACAGAGACCCACAGAGACCCACAGAGACCCACAGCGACCCACAGAGACCCATAGACCCACAGACATCCATAGAGTCCCATAGACCCACAGAGACCCACAGAGACCCATAGAGTCCCATAGACCCACAGAGACCCACAGACACCCATAGAGTCCCATAGACCCACAGAGACCCACAGAGACTCACAGAGACTCACAGAGACCCATAGACCCACAGAGACTCACAGAAACCCATAGAGTCCCATAGACCCAGAGACCCACAGAGACCCATAGAGTCCCATAGACCCACAGAGAACCATAAAGACCCATAGAGTCCCATAGACCCACAGAGACTCACAGAGACTCATAGAGTCCCATAGACCCACAGAGACTCACAGAGACCCATAGAGTCCCATAGACCCACAGACACCCACAGACACCCATATAGTCCCATAGACCCACAGAGACCCATAGAGTCCCATAGACCCACAGAGACCCACAGAGACCCATAGAGTCCCATAGAGTCCCATAGACCCACAGAGACCCACAGAGACCCACAGAGACCCATAGAGTCCCATAGACCCACAGAGACCCACAGAGACCCACAGATACCCATAGAGTCCCATAGTCCCACAGAGACTCACAGAGAACCATAGACCCACAGAGACTCACAGAGACTCACAGAAACCCATAGAGTCCCATAGACCCACAGAGACCCACAGAGACTCACAGAGACCCACAGAGACCCACAGAGACTCACAGAGACCCACAGAGACCCATAGAGACCCACAGAGACCCACAGAGACTCACAGAGTCCCATAGACCCACAGAGACCCACAGAGACCCACAGAGACCCATAGAGTCCCATAGACCCACAGAGACCCACAGAGACCCACAGAGTCCCATAGACCCACAGCGACTCACAGAGACCCATAGAGTCCCATAGACTCACAGAGACCCACAGAGTCCCATAGAGTCCCATAGACCCACAGAGACCCATAGAGACCCATAGAGTCCCATAGACCCACAGATACCCATAGAGACCCATAGAGTCCCATACACCCAGAGAGACCCACAGAGACCCACAGAGACCCACAGCGACCCACAGAGACCCACAGAGACCCATAGACCCACAGACATCCATAGAGTCCCATAGACCCACAGAGACCCACAGAGACCCATAGAGTCCCATAGACCCACAGAGACCCACAGACACCCATAGAGTCCCAGAGACCCACAGAGACCCACAGAGACTCACAGAGACTCACAGAGACCCATAGACCCACAGAGACTCACAGAAACCCATAGAGTCCCATAGACCCAGAGACCCACAGAGACCCATAGAGTCCCATAGACCCACAGAGAACCATAGAGACCCATAGAGTCCCATAGACCCACAGAGACCCACAGAGACCCATAGAGTCCCATAGACCCACAGAGACCCACAGAGACCCACAGAGACCCACAGCGACCCACAGAGACCCATAGACCCACAGACATCCATAGAGTCCCATAGACCCACAGAGACCCACAGAGACCCATAGAGTCCCATAGACCCACAGAGACCCACAGACACCCATAGAGTCCCATAGACCCACAGAGACCCACAGAGACTCACAGAGACCCATAGACCCACAGAGACTCACAGAAACCCATAGAGTCCCATAGACCCAGAGACCCACAGAGACCCATAGAGTCCCATAGACCCACAGAGAACCATAGAGACCCATAGAGTCCCATAGACCCACAGAGACTCACAGAGACTCATAGAGTCCCATAGACCCACAGAGACTCACAGAGACCCATAGAGTCCCATAGACCCACAGACACCCACAGACACCCATATAGTCCCATAGACCCACAGAGACCCATAGAGTCCCATAGACCCACAGAGACCCACAGAGACCCATAGAGTCCCATAGAGTCCCATAGACCCACAGAGACCCACAGAGACCCACAGAGACCCATAGAGTCCCATAGACCCACAGAGACCCACAGAGACCCACAGACACCCATAGAGTCCCATAGACCCACAGAGACCCACAGAGACTCACAGAGAACCATAGACCCACAGAGACTCACAGAGACTCACAGAAACCCATAGAGTCCCATAGACCCACAGAGACCCACAGAGACTCACAGAGACCCACAGAGACCCACAGAGACCCATAGAGACCCACAGAGACCCACAGAGACTCACAGAGTCCCATAGACCCACAGAGACCCACAGAGACCCACAGAGACCCATAGAGTCCCATAGACCCACAGAGACCCACAGAGTCCCATAGACCCACAGCGACTCACAGAGACCCATAGAGTCCCATAGACTCACAGAGACCCACAGAGTCCCATAGAGTCCCATAGACCCACAGAGACCCATAGAGACCCATAGAGTCCAATAGACCCACAGATACCCATAGAGACCCATAGAGTCCCATACACCCAGAGAGACCCACAGAGACCCACAGAGACCCACAGCGACCCACAGAGACCCACAGAGACCCATAGACCCACAGACATCCATAGAGTCCCATAGACCCACAGAGACCCACAGAGACCCATAGAGTCCCATAGACCCACAGAGACCCACAGAGACCCACAGAGACCCACAGCGACCCACAGAGACCCATAGACCCACAGACATCCATAGAGTCCCATAGACCCACAGAGACCCACAGAGACCCATAGAGTCCCATAGACCCACAGAGACCCACAGACACCCATAGAGTCCCATAGACCCACAGAGACCCACAGAGACTCACAGAGACCCATAGACCCACAGAGACTCACAGAAACCCATAGAGTCCCATAGACCCAGAGACCCACAGAGACCCATAGAGTCCCATAGCCCCACAGAGACCCACAGAGACTCACAGAGACCCCTAGAGACCCACAGAGACCCACAGAGACCCATAAAGACCTAAATGACAGCCCTTTAGATCGCTCGCGGGTGGTGGTGGTGGTGTGCAGTGAGGGGTGTGCAGTGAGGGGTGTACAGTGAGGGGGGTGTACAGTGAGGGGTGTACAGTGAGGGGGGTGTACAGTGAGGGGTGTACAGTGAGGGTGTGTGTACAGTGAGGGGTGTACAGTGAGGGTGTGTGTACAGTGAGGGTGGTGCAGTGAGGGTGTGTGTACAGTGAGGGGTGGTGGTGTGTGGGTGTGTGCAATGAGGGGTGTGCAGTGAGAGGGGTGGTGGTGTACAATGAGGGGTGTACAGTGAGGGATGTACAGTGAGGGGTGTGTACAGTGCGGTGTGTACAGTGAGGGGTGTGTGCAGTGAGGGTGGTGGTGTGTGGGTGTGTACAGTGAGGGGTGTACAGTGAGGGGTGTACAGGGAGGTGTGTACAGTGAGGGGTGTGTACAGTGAGGGGTGTGTACAGGGAGAGGTGTACAGTGAGGGTGTGTACAGGGAGGGGTGTACAGTGAGGGTGTGTACAGGGAGGGGTGTGCAGTGAGGGTGTGTGTACAGTGAGGGGTGTGTACAGTGAGAGGGGTGGTGGTGTACAGTGAGGGGTGTGTACAGTGAGAGGGGTGGTGGTGTACAGTGAGGGGGGTGTGCAGTGAGGGGTGTGCAGTGAGGGGTGGTGCAGGCCGGAGTCTGTGTGGTCCTGTGGGCGATGTGCGGAGTGCCGCTCCCTCGCGTGGCAGCAGGAGCCACCACGGCGGTGACCCTCGGCATGCCGGGTGTCACGTGGTACGGGCGTGTGTCACGTGGTACGGGCGTGTGTCACGTGGTACGGGCGTGTGTCACGTGGTACGGATACGCCCGGGGTGACGGCTTCTGCCGTCGGAGCTTGGGCTCGGAGGGATCCGGATGAGGGTACGGCGTCGTCCCCGATGTTTCTGTCACAGCCAACGAGCGCTCCTCATCCTCCTCCTCATCCTCATCCTCCTCCTCATCATCCTGCTCCTGCTCCTCCTCCTCCTCCTCATCCTCCTCCTCATCCTCCTCATCCTCATCCTCCTCCTCATCCTCATCTTCCTCCTCCTCCTCGTCGTCTTCTTCTCACCAACGCAATCCGTTCCCGAGGCTGCCGTTCGTCAGCCAATCGGCCGGTGTTGAAACTCTCCGTTGCTGGCGATGTTCACGACGCCGCACCGCCACACCGGGTACTCATTTGAGGCTGAGTCGACCTAGGGGAGGCCCAGGACTGCAACAACAACAACGGCGATTCGCCACTAAGTGGGCGGTGATGTCACCACGACGCTTGTGCCAGGCTATGTGCACCCTGAGGCCACGTGAAGTGTTGAACGCCCGCTGGCAGGAGGTCACGGGGCAGACCCAGCGGGTGCCACGGGTGACTGACTGAGATGACTGAGATGATGCACCACCTGTGCCCCCTACTGTGCCAACCCACACTCACTTTCACCCACACACACGCCGGTGCACACACACGCACACACACACGCATGCACACACACACGCACACACACACGAACACGCACGCACACACACACGAACACACACGCACACGAACACGCACGCACACACACATGCACACACACGCACACACACGCACGTACACACACACGCACACACACGCACGTACACACACACGCACGTACACACAAGCACACACACACGCGCACAGTCACACACAAACAAAGAAAACAAAGATCCCCCATATAGCCTTAACAGACTGGAGGGGCAAGTGCTGTTAGCGAGCACCTATAAAGGCCGGAACGGTACACGAGGGGGTGGGTGGCCAGCACCACGCCCGACCGCCTTTGTCTCCCTAGTGGCGATGTTTACACACCGCACCAGGTACTCATTTGAGGCTGAGTCGACCTAGGGGAGGCCCGGGACCAGTTCAGATAATCGTCACTGGTGTTGGCCGTGAGCGGGAATCGAACCCGGGTCGCCAGGTCATAGCGCAGCGTAGCGCTAACCGCTACACTATCGCTCCCCACACACACAGACACACAGTCACACACACACATGCACACACACACACAGTCACACACACAGTCACACACACACAGTCACACACAAACACAGTCACACACATTCATACATACACAGTCACACACAACAACAACTGCCATTCGCCACTAAGTGGCGGTGACGTCACCACGACGCTTGTGCCAGGCTATGTGCACCCTGAGGCCACGTGAAGTGTCGAACGCCCGCTGGCAGGAGGTCACGGGGCAGACCCAGGTGCCACGGGTCGACTGACTGAGACGAGTGGCTGATGCACCACCTGTGCCCCCTACTGTGCCAACCCACACTCACTTTCACCCACACACACGCCGGTGCACACACACGCACACACACACGCATGCACACACACACACACACGAACACGCACGCACACACACACGAACACACACGAACACGCACGCACACACACACGCACACACACGCACACACACACGCACGTACACACACACGCACACACACGCACGTACACACAAGCACACACACACGCGCACAGTCACACACAAACAAAGAAAACAAAGATCCCCCATATAGCCTTAACAGACTGGAGGGGCAAGTGCTGTTAGCGAGCACCTATAAAGGCCGGAACGGTACACGAGGGGGTGGGTGGCCAGCACCACGCCCGACCGCCTTTGTCTCCCTAGTGGCGATGTTTACACACCGCACCAGGTACTCATTTGAGGCTGAGTCGACCTAGGGGAGGCCCGGGACCGGTTCAGATAATCGTCACTGGTGTTGGCCGTGAGCGGGAATCGAACCCGGGTCGCCAGGTCATAGCGCAGCGTAGCGCTAACCGCTACACTATCGCTCCCCACACACACAGACACACAGTCACACACACACATGCACACACACACACAGTCACACACACAGTCACACACACACAGTCACACACAAACACAGTCACACACATTCATACATACACAGTCACACACAACAACAACTGCCATTCGCCACTAAGTGGCGGTGACGTCACCACGACGCTTGTGCCAGGCTATGTGCACCCTGAGGCCACGTGAAGTGTCGAACGCCCGCTGGCAGGAGGTCACGGGGCAGACCCAGGTGCCACGGGTCGACTGACTGAGACGAGTGGCTGATGCACCACCTGTGCCCCCTACTGTGCCACACACACACAGCCACACACACACAGTCACACACACAGTCACACACACACACAATCATCACCATAATTATTGTTGCTTTTCACACCTGATGACGACCGTTTGTGTTATGGTCGAAACGTCGTGAGAATTTTTATGTTATATATATTTTATTATTTTGTTGTTTCCTTTTAACGTGACTTTACCGAAAGAGCTAAGAATATGAATATAATTATTGTTGTTGTTGTCTTTAGCGGTGCAAGAAAACTCTGCGGAACGCCGCTAACCCTGGAACCCGCTCTGTGGTTGTGTCTGCAGCCGGGTGGGCCGGTGGTGAGCTCCACGCTCCACGCTCCACACTCCACGCTCCACGCTCCACACTCCACATCTCGACACTCCACACTCTGTGCTCCACGCTCTACGCTGGACACTCCACGCTCCACGCTCCACGCTCTACATCTAGACACTCCACGCTCCACACTCCACGCTCCACACTCCACGCTCCACACTCCACGCTCCACGCTCCACGCTCCACGCTCCACGCTCCACATCTAGACACTCTGCGCTCCACGCTCCACACTCCACGCTCCACGCTCCACACTCCACGCTCTACATCTAGACACTCTGCGCTGCACGCTCCACACTCCACACTCCACGCTGGACACTCCACGCTCCACGCTCCACGCTCCACGCTCCACGCTCCACGCTCCACACTCCACGCTCCACGCTCCACACTCCACGCTCCGTGCTCCACGCTCCACGCTCCGTGCTCCACGCTCGACACTCCACGCTGGACACTCCACGCTCCACGCTCCACACTCCACGCTCCACACTCCACACTCTGTGCTCCACGCTCCACACTCCACGCTCCACGCTCCACGCTCCGTGCTCCACGCTCCACGCTGGACACTCCACGCTCCACACTCCACGCTCCGTGCTCCACGCTCCACGCTCCACGCTGGACACTCCACGCTCCACGCTCCACGCTGGACACTCCACGCTGGACACTCCACGCTCCACGCTCCACGCTCCACGCTCCACGCTCGACACTCCACGCTGGACACTCTGTGCTCCACGCTCAACGCTGCACAGACGCCGCTCCGTGCTCTCGAGTCCGGCCACTCCGCTCCAGAGTCCGGCAAATCTCCTGACATGGCTGGTGGTGATCACCAGCGAAAGAGCGTTAATTAAATGTGTAGCTACTGTGGGTTTGCTCTCCAACACCCCAGTGTGCTAAAGTAGTAAATAAATGCCACGTTTTGTTTTCGTGACCAACCTCACCGCTCCACCGGTCTGGCAATCTCCTGTAAATGTTTCCTTTTAAAAACATTCCGTTATTAGTGTCACTGACAAGCAGCAACAACAATAGTAGCATCAGCACCACCAGCACCACCACCAGCAGCAGCACCACCAGCACCACCACCACCAGCACCAGCACCACCAGCACCACCATCACCACCAGCACCACCACCACCAGCACCACCACCATCACCACCACCAGCACCACCACCACCAGCACCGCCATCACCACCAGCACCAGCACAACAGCAAATGCCGACTCGGTTTGGTTGAGTGAATGCTTTGTATCTTTGATAGTTTTAAAATTAGACTTGTTCAAGTTCAACTACATTATTCTGAATTGTGTTATGATGTTTAATGTTAATGAAGATGGATACACATGTGTAAGTTTACGGTTCTGTGTGTGATGAGTCTGTGGGTCTCTGTGTGATGAGTCTGTGGGTCTCTGTGTGATGAGTCTGTGGGTCTCTGTGTGATGAGTCTGTGGGTCTCTGTGTGATGAGTCTGTGAGTCTCTGTGTGGTGAGTCTGTGGGTCTCTGTGTGGTGAGTCTGTGGGTCTCTGTGTGATGAGTCTGTGGGTCTCTGTGTGGTGAGTCTATGGGGCTCTGTGTGATGAGTCTATGGGTCTATGTGTGATGAGTCTGTGGGTCTCTGTGTGGTGAGTCTGTGGGTCTCTGTGTGGTGAGTCTATGGGTCTCTGTGTGATGAGTCTATGGGTCTCTGTGTGGTGAGTCTATGGGGCTCTGTGTGATGAGTCTATGGGTCTCTGTGTGATGAGTCTGTGGGTCTCTGTGTGGTGAGTCTGTGGGTCTCTGTGTGGTGAGTCTGTGGGTCTCTGTGTGATGAGTCTGTGGGTCTCTGTTTGATGAGTCTATGGGTCTCTGTGTGATGAGTCTGTGGGTCTCTGTGTGATGAGTCTATGGGTCTCTGTGTGATGAGTCTGTGGGTCTCTGTGTGATGATTCTGTGAGTCTCTGTGTGGTGAGTCTGTGGGTCTCTGTGTGATGAGTCTGTGGGTCTCTGTGTGATGAGTCTGTGGGTCTCTGTTTGATGAGTCTATGGGTCTCTGTGTGATGAGTCTGTGAGTCTCTGTGTGGTGAGTCTGTGGGTCTCTGTGTGGTGAGTCTGTGGGTCTCTGTGTGATGAGTCTGTGGGTCTCTGTGTGGTGAGTCTATGAGTCTCTGTGTGGTGAGTCTGTGGGTCTCTGTGTGGTGAGTCTGTGGGTCTCTGTGTGATGAGTCTGTGGGTCTCTGTGTGGTGAGTCTATGGGGCTCTGTGTGATGAGTCTATGGGTCTATGTGTGATGAGTCTGTGGGTCTCTGTGTGGTGAGTCTGTGGGTCTCTGTGTGGTGAGTCTATGGGTCTCTGTGTGATGAGTCTATGGGTCTCTGTGTGGTGAGTCTATGGGGCTCTGTGTGATGAGTCTATGGGTCTCTGTGTGATGAGTCTGTGGGTCTCTGTGTGGTGAGTCTGTGGGTCTCTGTGTGGTGAGTCTGTGGGTCTCTGTGTGATGAGTCTGTGGGTCTCTGTTTGATGAGTCTATGGGTCTCTGTGTGATGAGTCTGTGGGTCTCTGTGTGATGAGTCTATGGGTCTCTGTGTGATGAGTCTGTGGGTCTCTGTGTGATGATTCTGTGAGTCTCTGTGTGGTGAGTCTGTGGGTCTCTGTGTGATGAGTCTGTGGGTCTCTGTGTGATGAGTCTGTGGGTCTCTGTTTGATGAGTCTATGGGTCTCTGTGTGATGAGTATGTGGGTCTCTGTGTGATGAGTCTATGGGTCTCTGTGTGATGAGTCTGTGGGTCTCTGTGTGATGAGTCTATGGGTCTCTGTGTGATGAGTCTATGGGTCTCTGTGTGATGAGTCTGTGTGTCTCTGTGTGATGAGTCTATGGGTCTCTGTGTGATGAGTCTATGGGTCTCTGTGTGATGAGTCTGTGAGTCTCTGTGTGGTGAGTCTGTGGGTCTCTGTGTGGTGAGTCTGTGGGTCTCTGTGTGATGAGTCTATGGGTCTCTGTGTGATGAGTCTGTGGGTCTCTGTGTGGTGAGTCTGTGGGTCTCTGTGTAATGAGTCTGTGGGTCTCTGTGTGGTGAGTCTGTGGGTCTCTGTGTGATGAGTCTGTGAGTCTCTGTGTGATGAGTCTATGGGTCTCTGTGTGATGAGTCTGTGGGTCTCTGTGTGATGAGTCTGTGAGTCTCTGTGTGATGAGTCTGTGGGTCTCTGTGTGGTGAGTCTGTGGGTCTCTGTGTGATGAGTCTGTGGGTCTCTGTTTGATGAGTCTATGGGTCTCTGTGTGATGAGTCTGTGGGTCTCTGTGTGATGAGTCTATGGGTCTCTGTGTGATGAGTCTGTGGGTCTCTGTGTGATGAGTCTATGGGTCTCTGTGTGATGAGTCTATGGGTCTCTGTGTGATGAGTCTGTGTGTCTCTGTGTGATGAGTCTATGGGTCTCTGTGTGATGAGTCTATGGGTCTCTGTGTGATGAGTCTGTGAGTCTCTGTGTGGTGAGTCTGTGGGTCTCTGTGTGGTGAGTCTGTGGGTCTCTGTGTGATGAGTCTATGGGTCTCTGTGTGATGAGTCTGTGGGTCTCTGTGTGGTGAGTCTGTGGGTCTCTGTGTAATGAGTCTGTGGGTCTCTGTGTGGTGAGTCTGTGGGTCTCTGTGTGATGAGTCTGTGAGTCTCTGTGTGATGAGTCTATGGGTCTCTGTGTGATGAGTCTGTGGGTCTCTGTGTGATGAGTCTGTGAGTCTCTGTGTGATGAGTCTGTGGGTCTCTGTGTGGTGAGTCTGTGGGTCTCTGTGTGATGAGTCTGTGGGTCTCTGTTTGATGAGTCTATGGGTCTCTGTGTGATGAGTCTGTGGGTCTCTGTGTGATGAGTCTATGGGTCTCTGTGTGATGAGTCTATGGGTCTCTGTGTGATGAGTCTGTGGGTCTCTGTGTGATGAGTCTATGGGTCTCTGTGTGATGAGTCTATGGGTCTCTGTGTGATGAGTCTGTGAGTCTCTGTGTGGTGAGTCTGTGGGTCTCTGTGTGGTGAGTCTGTGGGTCTCTGTGTGGTGAGTCTGTGAGTCTCTGTGTGGTGAGTCTGTGGGTCTCTGTGTGGCGAGTCCATGGGTCTCTGTGTGATGAGTCTATGGGTCTCTGTGTGATGAGTCTGTGGGTCTCTGTGTGATGAGTCTGTGGGTCTCTGTGTGGTGAGTCTGTGGGTCTCTGTGTGATGAGTCTGTGGGTCTCTGTGTGATGAGTCTATGGGTCTCTGTGTAATGAGTCTGTGGGTCTCTGTGTGGTGAGCCCTTTTCCTGATGATGACCGCTTGTGTTGCGATCGAAACGTCGTGGGGGAGTTTATTTTTTATCGTTCTATCTACGCGGCTTTACCGAAAGAACCAAAGAATATGAATTCCTGCAGTCGCGAAAGTTTAAAAGTCAAAATGTATCGGTGCAGTTGCAGTATCTGACCAGGTGCGGTTCGTCCACTAGGCGGGCGTTGGGGCGCTGGAAGATGACAAATTATTTTTCGAATAAAAAAAAAATACTCATCCGTAAATTGTTTGGTCGTGTTAAAGAGAAACCACGTGAGGAATCCTTCAACACGAACTGCCCAATTAAGGTGACGTTTAAAGTCGCTCGCGTGAGAAACCGCCGCCGAAACACCACGGGTCTGTAATCTTAGTTCTTTCAGTAAAGTCACCACGTTGAAGGGAAACAATAAAATAATAAAATATATATAAAACAATAAAAAAATTCTCACCACGTTTCGACCGTAACACAAACGGTCGTCATCAGGTGTTTTTTAAAAAAATTGTTTTATATATATTTCATTATTTTATTGCTTCCCTTCAACGTGGTGGTGACTTTACCGAAAGAACTAAGGATATGAATTACTGCAGTCACGAAAGCTTCAAATCAACAATTTAACCACGGGTCTGGTTTTGTCTCTAATCCGGCTGTGAAGGCGTTCCGAGCGAGGGATATCGCGTCAGGCGTTGCGATCGGCCGCTAGCGTCACAGCCACACGCCGTTTGAGACCCACCGCGGGAGCCGGCGGTGAAACGGGCGCCCCGCGGCTGTAACGTCGCGACGCCGGGTCGCGCCGTGCAGACGTAGCAGGTCACACGGCCCGCAGAGCTCTCAGAAGGAAACAGCGGCGATTGGCGATGGCAGCGGGGGGCGAAAGCGAACGAAGAATCAGCCGACGGACACCGTGGGATTCGCTCCGGGATATTCACCTGGGGAAGGAGGGCGACGCAGGAGAAGTTGAATACTCTTTGGTTCTATTGGGTAAAGTCACCAAGTAGGTGAAAATAAAATAACAATAAAATTCTCACGACGTTTCGGCCACAACACAAGCGGCCTTCATCAGGTGAAGGGACGAGACTGTCTGGTAGGACAGCGCTGGAGCGAGCAAAGCCAAGCTCAGATCACGACCTTTAAGCTGTATGAGAAGAAACAAAGCGCCTTGACAAAGGAATTAGCATAGAATTTAGCATTGAAATGGCTGAGTGATTAGCTTGTGACTGGTCACAGAAATGGCTATGTTAAAGTCAAAGCATACACATCCACAGAGGCACCCCTTGACAAAGGAATTAGCATAGAATTTAGCATTGAAATGGCTAAGTTAAAGCATACACATCCGGAGAGGCACCCCTTGACAAAGGAATTAGCGTAGAATTTAGCATTGAAATAGCTGAGTGATTAGCTTGTGACTGGTCACAAGGCGCTTTCTTTTCTTCTCACACAGCTTAAAGGTCGCGATCTGAGCGTGGCTTCTTCTCACTCCAGCGCTGTCCTCCAGACAGTCTCGTCCCCTTCACCTGATGAAGGCCGCTTGTGTTGTGGCCGAAACGTCGTGTGATTTTTGTTGTTATTTTATTTTTTACCTACGTGGTGACTTTACCCAATAGAACCAAAGAGTATGGATCCTAGCAGTCACGAAAGCTTCACATCTAGAGAAGTTGAATGTCGAGCGACCGGGTCCCGATCAACCGAAAGTTGACGTCGACCGGGGAAAATCGTTCGGCGAGGACATTGAGCCAGAGCTGGTCGTGCCAGAAAGGCCCGGCTGTGTGAATTCAGATCGAAGCTTTTTGTGTGCAGTGGTTGTATCGCCCCCGTGTACAGCACGCGGTGTCTTAGTTGCCTCGGCTAACTTTACTTCCCGACACGCTACCCACGGGCTCACGGAGTAACATGCACACCGGGCCGCGTGCAGCTTTGCCGCCCATACGGCCACACGGGCAAGACGTACAACTCCACAGCTGGATGGGGACGACGACGACGATGAAGAGACGGCAGTGGTGACAGGGACGGGAGCCTCGACCCGAAGCCTCCATATTAACATATTGACATATAGACATATTGACATATAGACATATTGGCATATTGACATATTAACATATAGCCATATTAACATATTAATATATAACCATATTAACATATTGACATATAACCATATTAACATATACCCATATTGACATATTAATATATTGATATATAACCATAGTGACATATTGACATATTAATATATTGACATTTTAATATATGACCATATTAACATGTTGACATGTTAACATATTAACATATTAATACGTAACATTTTAGCATATCAACATGTTCACATATTAACATATTGACATATACACATATAACCAGATTGACATTGACTTATTGGCATACTAACATATTGACATATTTACATATTACCTTATTAACATATTGACATATTAACTTATTACATATTGACATATTGCCATATTGACATATAAAGAAATTGACATATTAACTTTTTTAACTTATTGCCATGTTGCCATATAAACATATTGACGCATTAACATATTTACATATCAACACATTAACACATTGACATATTAACCTATTGACACATTAGCATATTTACATTAACATATTGACACATTAACATATTGACACATTAACATATTGACACATTAACATATTGACACATACTGACACATTAACTTGCCTACGTCTGCCCGCGTCTCTGCCGTCACGGCGTTGACGGCGAGGTGGGGGGAGGGGCGCGCGAGCGCCAATTAATTTATTAATTATATGTAAAAAATGTGGCAATTTATTAATTTATTTTTTATTATCGAGCGGTCGCCTTGCTGACACGACGGCTTAGTGTAAATAATTAATTAACTCTGAGCAGCCGCGGGTGGGAGTGGAGGGGGATGACGTCACACACCCCCCACCCGCTCGCGGGGAGTGGGGAGGGGGAGGTCAGCCCCCGTGCACCTAGCCTGGCACAGGGCGGTCAACACGTGGCAACTGGGTCTGTCTCTGTGACCTCCTTGTGCACCTAGCCTGACACAGGGAGGTCACCTTCTGTAACGGGAAGCCATCTTCCGTGATGGGTTTTCATTCCACCAATCAAAAGAGGGGTTGGGGGGGGTGACGCGGCAACGCCGGCAGCCAATCGGTGGAGCGCCTCACGACAGCAGGGGGCGTCTGAGGTCGCCGTGGTGTTGAGAGACGCTCGGACATCGCCCTGCAACAACAACAATCACAACAACTTCTACAACCACAACAACAATCACAACAATAACTACTACTACAACAACTACTTATAAATCTACTGCTGCTACCCTGTGAGTATTACTACTCTTATTATCACTGCTGCTACCCTGTATCACAACAACCACCACAACAACTACTACTTATAAATCTACTGCTACTACCTTGTGAGTATTACTACTCTTATCACTACTGCTACCCTGTGAGTATCACAACTACAACAACCACAACAACAACTACTACTTATATATCTACTGCTGCTACCTTGTGAGTATTACTACTGTTATTATCACTACTGCTACCCTGTGAGTATCACAACAACAACTGGTGTAGTTGTTGTTGTAAGCGGTAGACATTACTCACCGCCATTCAGCAACACCGCCAGGCCTCTGTGTGGTAGAGTCACCACGCTGTGTAGACACAGTGGTGGCCGTGTGGCTGTGTGTGTGTAGCCCACACGCCCAGAGCCCGCATGGCAAACACAGCGGTTGTTAGGGCGGTCTATGGTTCAGTGTTGAGTCTATGGTGCAGTGTTGAGTCTATGGTGCAGTGTTGAGTCTATGGGCAGTGTTGAGTCTATGGTGCAGTGTTGAGTCTATGGTGCAGTGTTGAGTCTATGGTACAGTGTTGAGTCTATGGTGCAGTGTTGAGTCTATGGTGGTGGTGACGGTGGTGCGTGTGGTGGTGGTGTTGGTGACGGTGGCGGTGGTCGCAGTGTGTGCAGGTTGCAGGATGGCCTCGAGCGAGGGCAGCGTCGCACCGTGCCCCTGCCGCCGATCTGCGTCCGGCGGCGACGGCAGCGGCGTCGGAGCCGCGGCCGCGGACGACGGGGCCGCGGCCGTCGCCGCCGCCTTCAGCGACTTCGTCCGCGTGAAGTTTGGCGACGTCGACGGCTTCGGCGTCTCCGACGGCGCCGACTGCAGCGACTCCGGCGGCGTCGCCTTCAGCGACAGGAGCGCCGACTGCGACGGCTTCGGCTTCGGCGACATCAACAGCGCCGGCGACATGGACAGGATTGGTGATGACGACGACGATGGTGGTGGTGGTGGTGTTGAGTGCCGTGGCAGTCACGGCGGTGGTGAGCGCGGCGACGGTGGCCATGGTGGTGCCGGATTGAACGAGGACTCTGACAGCTCCGTCCCCACAGTGCCGGAGAAGACGCGCAAACGGCAACACCAGAGGTACACTTACACACACACACACTTACGTACACACACCAACACACACTTACACACACACACACACTTACACACACACTTACGTACACACACCAACACTTACACACACTTACACACACACACTTACACACACACACTTACACACACTTACACACACTTACACACACTTACACATACTTACACACACTTACACACACACTTACACACACACTTACACACACATTCTTTGGTTCTTTCGGTAAAGTCACGTAGATTGAAAAATTCTAATGAAGTTAATAAAAATATAAAATAAATGATAAAAACCACGACGTTTCCATGGCAACACAAGCGGTCGTCATCAGGCAAAGGGGTCAGCCTCTAAAGGCAAACTGTTTATAAAGGTTGAAAATGGGCGTGGCCCAAGTGTCGTCAGCAGCATGGGCGGGGCAGCTTATGTTAATGTAGCCCACGTGTCAGCAGCATGGGCGGGGCAGCTTATGTTAATGTAGCCCACGTGTCAGCAGCATGGGCGGGGCAGCTTATGTTAATGTGGCCCAACTGTCAGAAGCATGGGCGGGGCAGCTTATGTTAATGTAGCCCACGTGTGTCAGCAGCATGACACTTTGGGTGTCATTGTGGGTGTCACTGTGGGTGAGTGTCACTGTGGGTGTCACTGTGGGTGAGTGTCACTGTGAGTGTCACTGTGGGTGAGTGTCACTGTGGGTGTCACCGTGGGTGAGTGTCACTGTGGGTGAGTGTCACTGAGTGTCACTGTGAGTTTCACTGTGAGTGTCACTGTGAGTGTCATTGTGAGTGTCACTGTGAGTGTCAATGTGTCACTGTGGCTGGGTGTCACTGTGAGTGTCATTGTGGGTCAATGTCACTGTGAGTGAGTGTCATTGTGGGTGAGTGTCACTGTGAGTTTCACTGTGAGTGTCACTGTGAGTGTCACTGTGGGTGAGTGTCACTGTGAGTGTCACTGTGGGTGAGTGTCACTGTGAGTGCCACTGAGTGTCACTGTGAGTTTCACTGTGAGTGTCACTGTGAGTGTCACTGTGGGTGAGTGTCACTGTGGGTGTCACTGTGGGTGAGTGTCACTGTGAGTGTCACTGTGGGTGAGTGTCACTGTGGGTGTCATTGTGGGTGAGTGTCACTGTGGGTGAGTGTCACTGAGTGTCACTGTGTCACTGTGGGTGAGTGTCACTGAGTGTCACTGTGAGTTTCACTGTGAGTGTCACTGTGAGTGTCACTGTGGGTGAGTGTCACTGTGAGTGTTACTGTGAGTGTCACTGTGAGTGTCACTGTGGCTGAGTGTCACTGTGGGTGTCACTGTGAGTGTCACTGTGGGTGAGTGTCACTGTGAGTGTCACTGTGGCTGAGTGTCACTGTGAGTGTCACTGTGGGTGAGTGTCACTGTGGGTGAGTGTCACTGAGAGTCACTGAGTGTCACTGTGGGTGAGTGTCACTGAGTGTCACTGTGGGTGATTGTTACTGTGAGTGTCACTGTGAGTGTCACTGCGAGTTTCACTGTGAGTGTCACTGTGGGTGAGTGTCACTGTGGGTGTCACTGTGGGTGAGTGTCACTGTGAGTGTCACTGTGGGTGAGTGTCACTGTGGGTGTCACTGTGGGTGAGTGTCACTGTGGGTGAGTGTCACTGAGTGTCACTGTGAGTTTCACTGTGAGTGTCACTGTGAGTGTCACTGTGGGTGAGTGTCACTGTGAGTGTTACTGTGAGTGTCACTGTGAGTGTCACTGTGGGTGAGTGTCACTGTGGGTGTCACTGTGGGTGAGTGTCACTGTGAGTGTCACTGTGAGTGTCACTGTGGCTGAGTGTCACTGTGGGTGTCACTGTGGGTGTCATTTTGGGTGTCACTGTGAGTGTCACTGTGAGTGTCACTGTGGCTGAGTGTCACTGTGAGTGTCACTGTGGGTGAGTGTCACTGTGAGTGTCACTGAGTGTCACTGTGGGTGAGTGTCACTGAGTGTCACTGTGGGTGAGTGTCACTGAGTGTCACTGTGGGTGAGTGTCACTGTGAGTGTTACTGTGAGTGTCACTGTGAGTGTCACTGTGGGTGAGTGTCACTGTGAGTGTCACTGTGAGTGTCACTGTGGCTGAGTGTCACTGTGAGTGTCACTGTGAGTGTCACTGTGGGTGAGTGTCACTGTGGGTGAGTGTCACTGAGTGTCACTGTGAGTTTCACTGTGAGTGTCACTGTGAGTGTCACTGTGGGTGAGTGTCACTGTGAGTGTTACTGTGAGTGTCACTGTGAGTGTCACTGTGGGTGAGTGTCACTGTGGGTGTCACTGTGGGTGAGTGTCACTGTGAGTGTCACTGTGAGTGTCACTGTGGCTGAGAGTACTGTGGGTGTCACTGTGGGTGAGTGTCACTGTGAGTGTCACTGTGGGTGAGTGTCACTGTGGGTGTCACTGTGGGTGAGTGTCACTGTGAGTGTCACTGTGGGTGAGTGTCACTGAGTGTCACTGTGGGTGAGTGTCACTGTGGGTGAGTGTCACTGTGAGTGTTACTGTGAGTGTCACTGTGAGTGTCACTGTGGGTGAGTGTCACTGTGAGTGTCACTGTGAGTGTCACTGTGGGTGAGTGTCACTGTGGGTGAGTGCCACTGTCAGTGTCACTGTGAGTGTCACTGTGAGTGTCACTGTGTCACTGTGAGTGTCACTTTGGCTGAGTGTCACTGTGAGTGTCACTGTGAGTGTCACTGTGGGTGTCACTGTGGGTGAGTGTCACTGTGAGTGTCACTGTGAGTGTCACTGTCCCTGAGTGTCACTGTGGCTGAGTGTCACTGTGAGTGTCACTGTGAGTGTCAGTGTGAGTGTCACTGTGGGTGAGTGTCACTGTGAGTGTCACTGTGAGTGTCACTGTGAGTGTCACTGTGGGTGAGTGTCACTGTGAGTGTCACTGTGAGTGTCACTGTGGCTGAGTGTCACTGTGAGTGTCACTGTGGCTGAGTGTCACTGTGAGTGTCACTGTGGCTGAGTGTCACTGTGAGTGTCACTGTGTCACTGTGAGTGTCACTGTGAGTGTCACTGTTCCTGAGTGTCACTGTGAGTGTCACTGTGTCACTGTGAGTGTCACTGTGAGTGTCACTGTCACCCTGGTTGTCCACAGCTCCGTCTCCGGCAGGAGGAAGAGAACGATGACTCAGATCACGCCGTCTGCTGCGTGCCCACAGGTGTGGGTGTGTGTGTGTGACCCTGTGTGTGTGACTGTGTGTGTGTGACCCTGTGTGTGTGCGGGTGTGTGTGACACTACGTGTGTGACCCTGTGTGTGTGTGTGTGACTGTGTGTGTGTGACCCTGTGTGTGTGTGACTGTGTGGGTGTGTGTGGGTGGTTGTCTGTGTGTGTGTGACCCTGTGTGTGTGTGACCCTGTGTGTGTGTGACTGTGTGGGTGTGTGTGGGTGGTTGTCTGTGTGTGTGTGACCCTGTGTGTGTGTGGGGGTGTGTGTGTGTGACCCTGTGTGTGGGGGTGTGTGTGGGTGTGTGTGTGTGTGTGGGGGTGTGTATGACACTGCGTGTGTGACCCTGTGTGTGTGACTCTGTGTGTGTGTGGGGGTGGTTGTGTGTGTGTGTGACCCTGTGTGTGTGTGTGGGGGTGTGTGTGTGTGTGAGACCCTGCCTGGCACAAGCGTCGTGGTGACGTCACCGCCACTTAGTGGCGAATGGCGGTTGTTGTTGTTGTTGACCCTGTGTGTGTGCGTGTCTGTTAGATATATTTTTTGTCACGTGATTTTGTGGTAATTTATTGAAGGTGGAGGGGTTACCAGCCCCTCGCACCCATCCAGAGCCCCCATTTAGCCGCTGTGGTAGCTACAAACGCCTCGAGGGGAAAATCCAATCGGAATTGGCCCTCCACCCACAGCACTGTCCACGACAGCATTGCCCGTCCGGCACCACGAGGATGTAGGGGGTTGTCTCCTCGACCACGGTCTTTCCCTCCCTTCTCTACGCTTGCGAAACGTGGACCCCCCTTATGGAACATCTTCGCTGGTTATAAACACTTAGGCTGGCCTGCCTACGATCCATCCTGGGTTTAACCTGGTTGGATTGTGTGAGGAGCTCACAAATCCTTTAAAAGATCTGGGCAAGGTCCCATCGGTGAGCTTCTCCGGCAGGCAAGGCTGCGTTGGCTGGGTCACGTGGCCCGCATGCCCAGCCACCGCATGCCCAAACAGCTTTTGTTCGGCCGGATCGAGGGGGCTAAACGGGCTCGGCACCTCCTGCCAGCGGGCGTTGGACACTTTACGTGGCCTCAAGGTGAACATAGCCTGGCACAAGCGTCGTGGTGACGTCACGTAGCCACGAAGTGACGTCACCTCCACTTAGTGGCGAATGGCGGTTGTTGTGACCCTGTGGGTGTATGTGACTGTGTGTGTGTGTGGGGGTGTGTAGGTTGGTGCCTGTGTGTGTGACCCTGTGTGTGTGTGGGTGTGTGTGGGTTGGTGCCTGTGTGTGTGACCCTATGTGTGTGTCTGTGTCTGTGTGTGGGTTGGTGCCTGTGTGTGTGACCCTGTGTGTGTGTGTGGGTTGGTGCCTGTGTGTGTGTGTGTCTGTGTGTGGGTGTGTGTGGGTTGGTGCCTGTGTGTGTGACCCTGTGTGTGTGACCCTGTGTTTGTGTTGGTTGGTGCCTGTGTGTGTGACCCTGTGTGTGTGTCTGTGTCTGTGTGGGGGTGTGTGTGACCCACCACGGTGGTGGTGGTCGGGGTGGT
The DNA here is from genome assembly GCF_048934315.1 of Petromyzon marinus. Classification (NCBI taxonomy): domain Eukaryota; kingdom Metazoa; phylum Chordata; class Hyperoartia; order Petromyzontiformes; family Petromyzontidae; genus Petromyzon; species Petromyzon marinus. The sequence continues at coordinate 3,242,666 of NW_027423046.1, forward strand.
GGTGGTCGGGGTGGTGGTGATGGTGACGATAGTGGCGATGGTGGTGATGATGTCGGTGGTGGCGATAGTGCCGATGGTGGTGACGGTGGTGGCGATGGTGGTGGCGATGGCGGTAGTGGTCACACTGAGGAGCGCTGGGCACCAGCCCTCGTCTCTCTGCCTCCCACAGGTCCACTGCCGCCACTGTACGGGGGAGGCCGAGACGCCTGCACGTGGAAGAGGAGCTGGCGCCGGTGATGGTGGTGATGGTGGAAGTGGTGGTGGTGGTGATGGTGGTGGTGGTGGTGATGGTGGTGGTGGTGATGGTGGTGGTGGTGGTGATGGTGGTGGTGGTGATGGTGGTGGTGGTGATGGTGGTGATGATGATGGTGATGATGGTGATGATGATGATGATGGTGGTAGTGGTGGTGCTGGTGGTAGTGGTGGTAGTGGTGGTGGTAGTGGTGGTAGTGGTGGTGATAGTGGTGGTGGTGATGGTGGTGTTGGTGGTGGTGATGGTAGTAGTGGTGGTGCTGGTGGTGATGGTGGTGGTGCTGGTGGTGGTGCTGGTGGTGATGGTGGTGGCGATGATGGTGGGGGTGATGGTGGTGATGGTGAGAAAATGGAGGAGGAGGAGGAGGAAGAGGAGGAGGGTGAGGAGGAAGAGGTGAGGGTCAGGACGCACACACTCACCCACGTGTGTGTAGGTGTGTGAGTGTGTAGGTGTTTGTGTGTAGGTGTGTGTGTAGGTGTGTGAGTGTGTAGGTGTTTGTGTGTAGGTGTTTGTGTGTAGGTGTGTGTGTAGGTGTGTGAGTGTGTAGGTGTTTGTGTGTAGGTGTTTGTGTGTAGGTGTGTGTGTAGGTGTTTGAGTGTGTAGGTGTTTGTGTGTAGGTGTGTGAGTGTGTAGGTGTTTGTGTGTGTGTGAGGTGTGGGAAGCTGTAAGCCCCAGGCTACTTTGGGCTCGCCTTCCCATCAATCAGAGGCGAGGAGTGGTGGTAGTGGTTACTTATGCCCCCACCGAAGATGAACATCCGTGGGAGAATGCAGGCAAAGCCGATGAGTCAGATGCCTTCTATGACCTCCTGTCACAGGTGCTGGCTAAAGTGGCCCCTCGGGATAGAGTCATCTTGTTGGGTGACTTCAATGCCCGAGTTGGTCATGATGCTGGCACCTGGCCTGGGTTGATTGGAAGGCATGGGCCAGATCAGCTCAATAACAACGGTAGGAAGCTGCTATTTTTGTGGAGCCCGTGGGCTTGTAATTACCAACACGCTGTTCCGGCATCGGCGCATCCACACAACATCATGGATGCATGCCGGGTCCAAGCAAGAACATCTGCTGGACTACATAGTGACAGAACAGCGGTTGCGGGCCGATGTCCTTCATACCAGGACCTACCGTGGAGCTGATCTGCCGACTGACCATCGACTTGTCATCTGTAAGATGCGCCTGCCATTCTTCCACTCCGGTGGTGGGTGTACACCCAGGACCCCATTTCAACCTAAGGCGGCCTGGTCTCAACTAGTTGATGAAAGTTGCAAGCGAGAATTTCATCATCGCTTGCGGCTGGGGTTGGCATCGTCCCCCACCCCTCTTGATGTCGAGGGTAAATGGGCGAGGTTTAGGACTGTGACTCATGCAGCTGCAATGGCTGCTTTGGGTACGCGGTCCACACCTCCTCAGAGACCCTGGCTGACAGAGGACAAGTTCAGGCTGGCTGAGAAAAAGCGACAGGCCCACTGTCATCGTCTACAGCATCCCACGTCAGAGAATGAGGAGGCTGGCCGCAGCCTTCACTCGGAGGTTCGGAGAACTGTGAGGCGCTGCAAGGATGGGTGGTGGTCGCGAGTTTTTGAGGAGATGGAATCTGCCTCAATGGCCCGTGATCACAAATCGCTCTTTAATTCCATCAAAAAAGTAACCTGCAGCGCCACACCTATTACCATCATTAGGGGAAAGAATGGTGATCCAATCTCCAACCCCCAGGAACAGGTTTTCAGATTTGCTAAGGATTTCTGTGAGGTCCTGGGGGAGGTGAAATCCCTCGGCCTGGAAAACATCGTGGGACAAAGTGGGGATGACCCTGCTGAGGCTGAGGTGCCGCAAATATTGGAAGCAGACGTCACCCTTGTGAGTGGCTGGCTGAGGTGCTATCTGCTGAGGAAGTACTGAAGGCGATCCAGAGCCTGAGACCAGGAAAGGCACCGGGCGGAGATGATCTCCCAAGCGAAATGCTGAGGGATGGTGGCATTTGTGCATAGACTGCCCTACATGACATAACAACAGTCTGGACCACTTGATGGGTTCTGCAGGATTTGAAGGATGCCCTGGTGGTCCCCCACTTTGTAGTAAGGGGACCGCACAGACTGTAACAACGACAGGGGCATATCACTCCTCAGTGTGCCTGGAAAGGTCCTGGTAATAATTATTTAACATCGCCTTGCCAGGCACGCTGAGGAGAGGCTTGCGGAGCTCCAATGTGGTTTTAGGAAAGGGCGTTCCTGCACAGATGCCATATTTTCTTTCCGTCTGCTAAAGCAGAGGTGTAGGGAATTCCAACAAGACCTACATCTCTGCTTTATTGACCTGGTCAAGGCCTATGATACCATCAATAGGCCTGGGCTCTGGGTTGGTCTTCGTGCTTTTGGAGTCCCTGACCCGCTGCTCACGATCATTAAGGACCTTCAAGATAGTGAGTGGGCCTGGGTAAATTTACGTGGCCGGGAGTCGGATCCATTCCCTGCTCACTTTGGGGTGCGAGAGGGATGTCATTTGGCTTCCACATTATTTAGCATCTATTTCGACCACATAATTCGCGAAGCCTTCAATAGCTATACCGGAGGAATTTTCATCTGGTACAGATACAATGGGAGGCTGATCGATGCCCGGGTGCGGTCAAGGAATGGCTCCCTATTGCTCAACCATGTTATGTATGCCGATGATCTGGTAATTGCTGCTTACTCAGCGGAGGAGTTGGAGGCGCTGCTGCTGAAACTGGAGCTTGCCACTAAGAGGTGAGGACTTACCATCAGCCCCACCAAAACTAGGCACCTGCCAGGGTATTTTGTACCATCGGGCACTCAACCCCCACAACCCAATTGGTGATAGGGCAGTTGTGGAGAGAGTGGAGAGTTTCCCATACCCGGGCAGTGTGCTCATGACCGGCTCCGGTTAAACAGCAGTGGTCTCCAAATCACTCGAGCGGCATTATCTTTTAATAGGTTGTGTAACGCTGTGTGGAAGCTACCTGGTCTGTCGCTCCGCACGAAGCTTCGGGTCTTCTCAGCCACGGTCATTCTCTCCCTTCTCTATGCTTGCGAAACGTGGTCCCCCCTAATGGAACATCTTTGCCAGTTAGAAACATTTAGACTGGCCTGCCTATGATCCATCCTGGGTTTAACCAGGCTGGATTGTGTGAGGAGCTCACTTATCCTTGAAATTTCTGGACAAAGTCCCATTGGTGAGCACCTCCGGCAGGCAAGGCTGCGTTGGCTGGGTCATGTAGCCTGCATGTCCAGCCACCGCATGCCTAAACAGCTTTTCTTTGGGCGGTTCGAGGGGGCTAACCGGGCGATGCACGGGCTAGAGAAGAGATGGAGTGATGTGGTACAGGAGGACGTGGAGCTGAGTGGACTTGCCGATGACTGGTACCAGCGGTGTCAAGATCGGTCTCTGTGGAGGAGGCTCGTGAAGGATGCTACTGGGCATTTGGCGGCATTCGCCCTCCAACAACAACGGAGGGCGGAGGAGCGACGCTCACAACAAAGAGCGGAGCGCTGGGTTGGCTAAAGCACAGCAAGTTGGCACAGTAGGGGTCACAGGTGGTGCATCAGCCAGTCATCTCAGTCAGTCGACCCGTGGCACCTGGGTCTGCCCTGTGACTTCCTGTCAGTGGGCATTCGATACTTCACGTGGCTTCAACGTGCACATAGCCTGGCACAAGCGTCGTGGTGATGCCACTTAATGTTGTTGTTGAGTTGTAGGTGTGTAGATGTTTGTGTCTATGTGTGTGTGAGTGTGTAGGTGTTTGTGTGTGAGTGTATATGTGTGTGAGTGTGTAAGTGTTTGTGTGTGAGTGTGTATGGGTCTCGGAGTCTCTGGGTCTCTGTGTGAGTCTCTGGGTCTCTGTGTGAGTCTCTGGGTCTCTGTGTGAGTGTGGATCGCTGTGTGAGTGTTTGTTTGAGTCTCTGTGTGAGTCTATGGGTGTCTGTGTGTGTCTGTGTAAGTCTCTGGGTCTCAGTGTGTATATATGGGTCTCTTTGTGAATCTCTATGTGAGTCTATGGGTCTCTGTGTGAGTCTATGAGTGTTTCTGTGAGTATAGGGGTTTCTCTGTGAATCTATGGGTCTCTTTCTAAGTCTATGGGTCTCTGTCTAAGTCTCTGTGAGTATTGGTCTCTGTGTAAGTCTTTGTGTAAGTCTATGGGTGTTTGTGTGAGTCTCTGTGTGAGTCTATGGGTGTTTGTGTGAGTCTCTGTGTGAGTCTATGGGTGTTTGTGTGAGTCTCTGTGTGAGTCTATGGGTGTCTATGCAAGTCTATGGGTGTTTGTGTGAGTCTCTCTGTGAGTCTATGGGTGTTTGTGTGAGTCTATGGGTGTTTGTGTGAGTCTATGGGTGTTTGGGTGAGTCTATGGGTGTTTGTGTGAGTCTGTGTGAGTCTCTGTCTCAGTCTATGGGTGTTTGTGTGAGTCTATGGGTGTTTGTGTGAGTCTATGGGTGTTTGTGTGAGTCTATGTGTGAATCTATGGGTGTTTGTGTGAGTCTCTGTGTGAGTCTCTGGGTGAGTCGATGGGCCTCCGTAGCAGGTGAGGTAGACAACATCTTCTAGCCACTGTCTCATTGTCACCTCTCCTCCGCCCCCCTTCCCAGGTGCTGCCTGGCAACCACAGCCTTGGTGAGTAGCACCGTAACTATACACTACACTATACACTACACTATACACTACACTATACACTATATACTACACTACACTATACACTATATACTACACTACACACTACACTATACACTACACTATACACTACACTATACACTACTATACACTACACTATACACTACTATACACTACACTATACTATACACTACACTATACACTACACTATACACTACACTATAGACTACTATACACTACACTATACACTACTATACACTACACTATACACTACACTATACACTACACTATACACTACTACACTATACACTACTACACTATACACTACACTATACACTACACTATACACTACACTATACACTATACACTACACTATACACTACTACACTACACTATACACTACTACACTACACTATACACTACACTCTACACTACTATACACTACACTATACACTACACTATACACTACTACACTACACTATACACTACACTATACACTACTACATTATACAATACACTGTACACTACACTATACATTACACTACACTGTACACCTACACTATACACTACTACACTACACTATACACTACACTTTACACTACTATATACTACACTATACACTACACTATACACTACTACACTACACTATACACTACACTATACACTACACTATACTCTACTACACTATACACTACACTATACACTACACTACTACACTATACACTACACTATACACTACACTATACATTACACTACACTATACACTACACTATACACTACACTATACACTACATTACACTATACACTGCACTATACACTACTACACTATACACTACACTATACACTACTACACTACACTGTCTAACTGGAGGTGTTGTGTCTAACTCCCACCCCCCTGTGTCTAACTGGTGGTGTTGTGTCTGACCCCCCCCCCGTGTCTAACTGGAGGTGTTGTGTCTGACTCCCACCCCCCGTGTCTAACTGGTGGTGTTGTGTCTGACCCCGTGTCTAACTGGAGGTGTTGTGTCTGACTCCCTCCCCCCGTGTCTAACTAGTGGTGTTGTGTCTGACTCCCACCCCACCGTGTCTAACTGGAGGTGTTGTGTCTGACTCCCACCCCCCGTGTCTAACTGGTGGTGTTGTGTCTGACTCCCACCCCCCGTGTCTAACTGGAGGTGTTGTGTCTGACCCCCCCCCCCCCGTGTCTAACTGGAGGTGTTGTGTCTGACTCCCTCCCCCTGTGTCTAACTGAAGACAACCAGAGGCTGCATCTGATGCTGTCTTTGCCACAGCCAAGTACCAGCGGTGGTAACCACAGCGGCAACGAGGTGAAGACGGCCTAGCCCTGTGTCTGTGTGTGTGTGTGTGTCTGTGTGTGTGTGTGTGTCTGTGTGTGTCTGTGTGTGTGTGTCTGTGTGTGTGTCTGTGTGTCTGTGTGTGTGTGTCTGTGTGTGTCTGTGTGTGTGTCTTTGTGTGTGTGTGTCTGTGTGTGTGTGTCTGTGTGTGTCTGGGTGTGTCTGTGTGTGTGTGTCTGTGTGTGTGTCTGTGTGTGTGTGTGTCTGTGTGTGTGTGTCTGTGTGTGTGTGTCTGTGTGTGTGTGTGTGTCTGTGTGTGTCTGTGTGTGTGTGTCTGTGTGTGTGTGTCTGTGTGTCTGTGTGTGTGTGTCTGTGTGTGTGTCTGTGTGTGTCTGTGTGTGTGTCTGTGTGTGTGTGTCTTTGTGTGTGTGTCTGTGTGTGTCTGTGTGTGTCTGTGTGTGTCTGTGTGTGTGTGTGTGTCTGTGTGTGTGTCTGTGTGTGTGTGTCTGTGTGTGTGTCTGTGTGTGTCTGTGTGTGTGTCTGTGTGTGTCTGTGTCTGTGTGTGTGTCTGTGTGTGTGTGTCTGTGTGTGTCTGTGTGTGTGTGTGTGTCTGTGTGTGTGTGTGTGTCTGTGTGTGTGTCTGTGTGTGTGTCTGTGTGTGTGTCTGTGTGTGTGTGTCTGTGTGTGTCTGTGTATGTGTGTCTGTGTGTATGTGTGTGTCTGTGTGTGTGTGTCTGTGTGTGTGTGTATCTGTGTGTGTCTGTGTGTGTCTGTGTGTGTGTGTCTGTGTGTGTCTGTGTGCATCTGTGTGTGTGTGTGTGTCTGTGTGTGTGTCTGTGTGTGTGTCTGTGTGTGTGTCTGTGTGTGTGTATCTGTGTGTGTGTATCTGTGTGTGTGTCTCTGTGTGTGTGTATCTGTGTGTGTGTCTGTGTGTGTGTGTCTGTGTGTGTGTCTGTGTGTCTGTGTGTGTGTGTATCTGTGTGTGTGCGTCTGTGTGTGTGTCTGTGTGTGTCTGTGTGTGTGTGTATCTGTGTGTGTGTCTGTGTGTGTCTGTGTGTGTGTCTGTGTGTGTCTGTGTGTGTGTCTGAGTGTTTGCATCTGTGTGTGTGTCTGTGTGTGTGTATCTGCGTGTGTCTGTGTGTGTCTGTGTGTGTGTCTGTGTGTGTGTGTCTGTGTGTGTGTGCGTCTGTGTGTGTGTGCATCTGTGTGTGTGTCTGTGTGCGTGTATCTGTGTGTGTGTGTCTGTGTGTGCGTCTCTGTGTGTGTGTCTGTGTGTGTGCGTCTGTGTGTGTGTCTGTGTGTGTCTGTGTGTGTGTCTGTGTGTGTCTGTGTGTGTATATCTGTGTGTGTCTCTGTGTGTGTGTATCTGTGTGTGTGTCTGTGTGTGTGTGTCTATGTGTGTGTCTGTGCGTGTCTGTGTGTGTATCTGTGTGTGTGCGTCTGTGTGTGTGTGTGTCTGTGTGTGTGTCTGTGTGTGTCTGTGTGTGTGTATCTGTGTGTGTGTCTCTGTGTGTGTGTATCTGTGTGTGTGTCTGTGTGTGTCTGTGTGTGTGTCTGTGTGTGTCTGTGTGTGTGTGTCTGTGTTAGTGTCTGTGTGTGTATCTGTGTGTGTCTGTGTGTGTCTGTGTGTGTGTCTGTGTGTGTGCGTCTGTGTGTGTGTGCGTCTGTGTGTGTGTGCAACTCTGTCGTGGACAGCGCTGTGGGGGGAGATCCAATTTTGATTGGCTCCTCCCCTCATGGCATATGTGTCCACCACAGGGGCTAAACGGGGGCTCTGGACGGGTGCGAGGGGCTGGTAACCCCTCCACCTTCAATTAATTACCACGAAACTACGAATTAAACTGAAATATGTAACAACTAAGCTTGTGCCGGAGGCCCCGGGGGGCCAGGCGTCTATGACGTCTCCTGGCCAAACCCCAATTGGCGGAGCCAGGAGATTGAATACCTACCCTCGGGGCTACTCCAGAAACAACGAAAAGCCACTACGGTTGGCCACGTGGAATGTTCGAACGCTCACTGCAGAGGAGAGGCTGCCACTCCTCTGTCGGGAGCTGGACCGGTACCGCCTGGATCTATGCGGCATTCAGGAGGTCCGGTGGACCGGCTCTGGCTCCTGCCACCATGAGGGGTGGACAGTCCTCTACTCGGGGCAGCAGACTGCCAAACAACAGGGTGTGGGTCTTCTTTTGAACAAAAGAATGAAGGGGGCGTGGGAGCGTGGCGGTGAGGTGTGGGAAGCTGTAAGCCCCAGGCTACTTTGGGCTCGCCTTCCCATCAACCGGAGGCGAGGAATGGTGGTCGTGGTTACTTATGCCCCCACCGAAGATGAACATCCGTGGAGGGATGCAGGCAAAGCCGATGAGTCAGATGCCTTCTATGACCTCCTGTCACAGGTGCTGGCTAAAGTGGCCCCTCGGGATAGAGTCATCATGTTGGGTGACTTCAATGCCCGAGTTGGTCATGATACTGGCACCTGGTCTGGAGTGATTGGAGGGCATGGGCCAGATCAGCTCAATAACAACGGTAGGAGGCTGCTAGATTTTTGTGCAGCCCATGGGCTTGTAATTACCAACACGCTGTTCCGGCATCGGCGCATCCACACAACATCATGGATGCATGCCGGGTCCAAGCAAGAACATCTGCTGGACTACATAGTGATGGACCAGCGAATGCGAGCCCATGTCCTTGACACCAGGACCTACCGTGGAGCTGATCTGCCCTCTGACCATCGACTAGTCATCTGTAAGATGCGCCTGCCATTCTTCCACTCCGGTGGTGGGTGTACACCCAGGACCCCATTCCAACCTAAAGTGGCCTGGTCTCAGTTATCTGATGAAAGTTGCAAGCGAGAATTTCATCATCGCTTGCGGCTGGGATTGGCATCGTCCCCGACTCCTCCTGATGTCGAGGGTAAATGGGCGAGGTTTAGGACTGTGACTCATGCAGCTGCAATGGCTGCTTTGGGTACGCGGTCCAGACCTCCCCAGACACCCTGGATGACAGAGGAGTTGTTCAGGATGGTTGAGAAAAAGCGACAGGCCCACTGTCATCGGCTACAGAATCCCACGTCAGAGAATGAGGAGGCTTACCGCAGCCTTCGCTCGGAGGTTCGGAGAGCCGTGAGGCGCTGCAAGGATGGGTGGTGGTCGCGGGTTGCTGAGGAGATGGAGTCTGCCTCAGTGGCCCGTGATCACAAATCTCTATTTAACTCCATCAAAAAAGTAACCTGCAGCGCCACACCTATTACCATCATTAGGGGAAAAAACGGTGATCCAATTTCCGACCCCCAGGAACAGGTTCGCAGATTTGCTGAGCATTTCTGTGAGGTCCTGGGGGAGGGAAAATCCCTCAGCCAGGAAAACATCGTGGCACAAAGTGAGGATGACCCTGCTGAGGCTGCGGTGCCTCAAATATTGGATGAAGTCACCCCCTGTGAGTGGCTGGCTGAGGTGCCAGCTGCTGATGAAGTATTGAAGGCGATCCGGAGTCTGAGACCAGGAAAGGCAGCGGGCAGAGATGATCTCCCAAGCGAGGGAGGGTGGCGTTTGTGCACAGACTGCCCTATATGACATCATAACAACAGTCTGGACCACTGGACGGGTTCCGCAGGATTGGAAGGATGCCCTGGTGGTCCCCCTTTTTAAGAAGGGGGACCGCACAGACTGTAACAACTACAGGGGCATCTCACTCCTCAGTGTGCCGGGAAAGGTCCTGGCAAGAATTATTCAGCATCGCCTTGCCAGGCACGCTGAGGAGAGGCTTGCGGAGCCCCAATGCGGTTTCAGGAAAGGGCGGTCCTGCACAGATGCCATATTTTCTGTCCGTCTGCTACAGCAGAGGTGTAGGGAATTCCAACAAGACCTACATCTCTGCTTTATTGACCTGGTCAAGGCCTATGATACCATCAGTAGGCCTGGGCTCTGGGTCGTTCTTTGTGCTTTTGGAGTACCTGACCCTCTGCTCACGATCATTAAGGACCTTCATGATGGTGAGCGGGCCCGGGTAAAACTACGTGGCCGGGAGTCAGAGCCATTCCCTGTACACCTTGGGGTGCGACAGGGATGTCCTCTGGCTCCCACATTATTTAACATCTATTTTGACCACGTAGTTCGTGAAGCCTTCAATAGCTGTACCGGGGGAATCTCCTTATGGTACAGATATAATGGGAGGCTAATCGATGCCCGGGTGCGGTCAAGGGATGGCTCCCTATTGCTCAACCACGTTATGTATGCTGATGACTTGGTAATAGCTGCTCAGTCAGAGGAGGAGTTGGAGACGCTGCTGCTGAGACTGGAGCGTGCCACTAAGAGGTGGGGCCTTACCATCAGCCCCACCAAAACTAAGCACCTGCCTGGGTATTTTGTACCATCGGACACTCCACCCCCACAACTCCCAATCGGTGATGGGGCAGTTGTGAAGAGGGTGGAGAGTTTCCCATACCTGGGCAGTGTGCTTATGACTGGCTCCAGTTTAACAGCAGAGGTCTCACTCCGAATCAGTCGAGCGGCAATATCTTTTCATCGGTTGCGTAACGCTGTGTGGAAGCTACCTGGTCTGTCGCTCCGCACTAAGCTTCAGGTCTTCTCGGCCACGGTCATTCCCTCCCTTCTCTACGCTTGCGAAACGTGGACCCCCCTAATGGAACATCTTCGCCGGTTAGAAACATTTAGGCTGGCCTGCCTACGATCCATCCTGGGTTTAACCAGACTGGATTGTGTGAGGAGCTCACAAATCCTTGAAAGATCTGGGCAGGGTCCCATCGGTGAGCTCCTCCGGCAGGCAAGGCTGCGATGGCTGGGTCATGTAGCCCGCATGCCCAGCCACCGCATGCCGAAACAGCTTTTGTTTGGCCGGATTGAGGGGGCTAAGCGGGCGCGGCACGGGCTAGAGAAGAGATGGAGTGATGTGGTACAGGAGGACGTGGAGCTGAGTGGACTTGCCGATGACTGGTACCAGCGGTGTCAAGATCGGCCTCTGTGGAGGAGGCTCGTGAAGGATGCTACTGGGCAGTTGGAGGCAGTCGCCCTCCAACAACAACGGAGGGCGGAGGAGCGACGCTCACAACAGCGAGCGGAGCGCCGGGTGGCTAAAGCACAGCAGGTTGGCACAGTAGGGGGCACAGGTGGTGCATCAGCCAGTCATCTCAGTCAGTCGACCCGTGGCACCTGGGTCTGCCCCGTGACCTCCTGCCAGCGGGCGTTCGACACTTCACGTGGCCTCAGGGTGCACATAGCCTGGCACAAGCGTCGTGGTGACGTCACCGCCACTTAGTGGCGAATGGCGGTTGTTGTTGTTGTGTATCTGTGTGTGCGTCTCTGTGTGTGTGTGTCTGTGTGTGTGTCTGTGTGTGTGCGTCTCTGTGTGTGTGTCTGTGTGTGTGTATCTGTGTGTGTGTGTGTATCTGTGTGTGTGTGTCTGTGTGTGTGCGTCTCTGTGTGTGTGTCTGTGTGTGTATCTGTGTGTGTGTGTGTCTGTGTGTGTATCTGTGTGTGTATCTGTGTGTGTGTATCTGTGTGTGTGTGTGTATCTGTGTGTGTATGTGTGTATCTGTGTGTGTGTATCTGTGTGTGTATCTGTGTGTATCTGTGTGTGTGTGTGTATCTGTGTGTATGTATCTGTGTGTGTGTATCTGTGTGTGTGCGTCTGTCAAATGGGGTTTGACCAGGAGACGTCATAGACGCCTGTCCCCCCCCCCCCCCCCCCCGAGGCCTCCGGCAGAAGCGTATGACTTAGATATTTTAGACGTGGTTTAGTGGTAATGTATTGAAGGTGGAGGGGTTACCAGCCCCTCGCACCCGTCCAGAGCCCCCGTTTAGCCCCTGTGGTGACTACAAACGCCCCGCGGGGAAAGGCCAATCGGAATTGGCCCTCCCTCCACGACACTGTTCACGACAACGTTGCCCGTCCGGCACCACGAGGAGGTAGGGGGTTGTTTTGCCACATCGATGATCTGGTGATTGCTGCTCACTCAGAGGAGGAGTTGGAGGTGCTGCTGCTAAACCTGGAGCTTGCCACCAAGAGGTGGGGCCTTACCATCAGCCCCACCAAAACTAAGCACCTGCCTGGGTATTTTGTACCATCGGACACTCCACCCCCACAACTCCCAATCGGTGATGAGGCAGTTGTGGAGAGAGTGGAGAGTTTCCCATATTTATTTTTTACCTATGTGACTTTACCGAATAGAACCAAAGAGTATGAGTTTCCCATACCTGGGGCAGTGTGCTCATGACCGGCTCCGGTTTAACAGCAGAGGTCTCACTCCGAATCAGTCGAGCGGCATTATCTTTTAATCGGTTGCGTAACGCTGTGTGGAAGCTACCTGGTCTGTCGCTCCGCACTAAGCTTCAGGTCTTCTCGGCCACGGTCATTCCCTCCCTTCTCTACGCTTGCGAAACGTGGACCCCCCTAATGGAACATCTTCGCCGGTTAGAAACATTTAGACTGGCCTGCCTACGATCCATCCTGGGTTTAACCAGACTGGATTGTGTGAGGAGCTCACAAATCCTTGAAAGATCTGGGCAAGGTCCCATCGGTGAGCTCCTCCGGCAGGCAAGGCTGCGATGGCTGGGTCATGTAGCACGCATGCCCAGCCAACGCATGCCTAAACAGCTTTTGTTCGACCGGATCGAGGGGGCAAAGCGGGCTCGGCATGGGCTGGAGAAGAGATGGAGTGATGTGGTACAGGAGGACGTGGAGCTGAGTGGACTTGCCGATGACTGGTACCAGCGGTGTCAAGATCGGCCTCTGTGGAGGAGGCTCGTGAAGGATGCTACTGGGCAGTTGGAGGCAGTCGCCCTCCAACAACAACGGAGGGCAGAGGAGCGACGCTCACAACAATGAGCGGAGCGCCGGGTGGCTAAAGCACAGCAGGTTGGCACAGTAGGGGGCACAGGTGGTCCATCAGCCAGTCATCTCAGTCAGTCGACCCGTGGCACCTGGGTCTGCCCCGTGACCTCCTGCCAGCGGGCGTTCGACACTTCACGTGGCCTCAGGGTACACATAGCCTGGCACAAGCGTCGTGGTGACGTCACCGTCACTTAGTGGCGAATGGCAGTTATTGTTATATGTGTTTGTCTGTGTGTCTATGTATGTGTGTCTGCGCGTGTGTCTGTGTGTGTGTCTGTGTGTGTGTCTGTCTGTGTCTGTGTGTGTCTGTGTATGTGTGTCTGTGTGTGTCTGTGTGTGTGTCTGTCTTTGTCTGTGTGTCTGTGTATGTGTCTGTGTGTGTGTCTGTCTGTGTCTGTGTGTGTCTGTGTATGTGTGTCTGTGTGTGTCTGTGTGTGTGTCTGTGTATGTGTGTCTGTCTGTGTGTGTGTGTCTGTGTGTGTGTCTGTGTGTGTGTCTGTGTGTGTGTCTGTGTATGTCTGTGTGTGTGATCCCAAGTTCGATTCCCGCTCGCTCACAGCCATCAACACCATCAGTGACAGCCATTTTTCGAATCGGTCCTGGGCCTCCCCTAGGTCGACTCAGCCTCAAATGAGTACCTGGTGCAGTGTGTAGTCAACATCGCTAGCACTGGGGAGACAAAGGCGGCCGGGCGTGGTGCTGGCCACCCACCCCCTCGTGTGCCATTCCGGCCTTCATAGGCACTGCTACTCGCTAACAGCACTTGCCCCTACAGCCTGTTCCAGGCTACACGGGGAATCTGTGTCTTTATATGTACATACATACGTACCGCTGGTGACGATGGTCACGATGGTGATGGCGATGGTGATGATGATGATGACGATGATGATGGTGATAATGGTGGTGATGATGACGATGATGATGATGGTGGTGATGATGATGACGATAATGACGATGATGGTGATAATGGTGGTGATGATGACGATGATGATGATGGTGGTGATGATGGTGATGACAATGATGACGATGATGATGGTGGTGATGATGACGATGATGATGACGGTGGTGATGATGATGATGATAATGACGATGATGATAATGATGACGATAATGGTGGTGATGATGATGACGAAGATGATGACGATGATGATAATGATGACGATGATAATGGTGGTGATGATGATGACGAAGATGATGACGATGATGATAATGATGACGGTGGTGATGATGATGACGATAATGACGATGATAATGATGACGATAATGGTGGTGATGATGATGAGGAAGATGATGACGATGATGATAATGATGACGATGATAATGGTGGTGATGATGATGATAAAGGTGGTGATGATGACGATGATAATGGCAGTGATGATGATGACGATAATGGTGATGATGATGATGGTGATGCTGGTGATGGTTTTGATGTTTTTTTAGGATTATCTGCGTGACGATCCCGTGTACCAGCTCAGTGTTGAGGAAACAAGAAAACTCGCCACACACAGATACTCAGCCAGCCTCGACCAGACGTCAACACAGTACTCATTACTCTCTACGTCATCACAATCAACATCATCATCGTCATCATCACCATCATCATGTCCATCATGATCATCATGATCATCATCGTCACACACTCAAACACACACTCTCATACTCACACACTCAAACTCACACACACATACTCACACACTCACGTACTCACTCTCATACTCACACAGTCACTCACATACACACTCAATTAAACACACTCATTCACTCATACTCACATACTCACACAATTAAACACACACTCACACACACACTCTCATACTCACACACTCAAACTCACACACACACACATACTCACACACTCACATACTCACACAGTCACTCACATACTCACACACAATTAAACACACACACTCACTCATACTCACATACTCAAACTCACACACACTCACACACACACTCTCATACTCACACAGTCACTCACACACTCACACACTCACATACTCACACTCACACACTCATATACTCACACTTACATACTCACACACTCACACACTCACACACCCACTCACATACACACACTCACACACTCACACACTCACACACACACTCACACAAACACACACATACACACACACACATACACTCACACACATACACACACACACTACACACACTCACATACACACACACTAAACACACATACACATACACACACTCACAAACACATACACACTCATATACTCACACTTACATACTCACACACTCATTCCCACACTCACACTCACATACACTCACATACTCACACTCACATACACACACTCACACACACTCACACACTCACATACACACACAATCACAGACTCACACACTCACTCACACTCACAGACTCACACACACACAGACTCACACACTCACACACACTCACACACCCACACACTCACACACATTCACACTCACTCACACACACACTCACATACACACTCACACACTCACACACACTCACACACAAACACTCACACACACAAACACCTAAACACATACACATACAAAGACAAAGATCCCCCATATAGCCTTAACAGACTGTAGGGGCAAGTGCTGTTAGCGAGCACCTATGAAGGCCGGAACGGTAGACGAGGGGGTGGGTGGCCAGCACCACGCCCGACCGCCTTTGTCTCCCTAGTGGCAATGTTTACACACCGCACCAGGTACTCATTTGAGGCTGAGTCGACCTAGGGGAGGCCCGGGACCGGTTCAGATAATCGTCACTTGTGTTGGCCGTGAGCGGGAATCGAACCCGGGTCGCCAGGTTCATAGCGCAGCGCGCTAACCGCTACACTATCGCTCCCCACACACACATACACATACTCACATACACACACTCACACACACACACTCACATACACACACTCACACACAAACACCTAAACACAACAACAACAACCGCCATTCGCCACTAAGTGGCGGTGACGTCACCACGACGCTTGTGCCAGGCTATGTGCACCCTGAAGCCACGTGAAGTGTCGAACGCCCGCTGGCAGGAGGTCACTGGGCAGACCCAGGTGCCACGGGTCGACTGACTGAGATGACTGGCTGATGCACCACCTGTGCCCCCTACTGTGCCAACCTGCTGTGCTTTAGCCACCCGGCGCTCCGCTCGTTGTTCTGAGCGTCGCTCCTCCGCCCTCCGTTGTTGTTGGAGGGCGACTGCCTCCAACTGCCCAGTAGCATCCTTCACGAGCCTCCTCCACAGAGGCCGATCTTGACACCGCTGGTACCAGTCATCGGCAAGTCCACTCAGCTCCACGTCCTCCTGTACCACATGACTCCATCTCTTCTCTAGCCCGTGCCGCGCCCGCTTAGCCCCCTCAATCCGGCCAAACAAAAGCTGTTTCGGCATGCGGTGGCTGGGCATGCGGGCTACATGACCCAGCCATCGCAGCCTTGCCTGCCGGAGGAGCTCACCGATGGGACCCTGCCCAGATCTTTCAAGGATTTGTGAGCTCCTCACACAATCCAGTCTGGTTAAACCCAGGATGGATCGTAGGCAGGCCAGCCTAAATGTTTCCAACCGGCGAAGATGTTCCATTAGGGGGGTCCACGTTTCGCAAGCGTAGAGAAGGGAGGGAATGACCGTGGCCGAGAAGACCTGAAGCTTAGTGCGGAGCGACAGACCAGGTAGCTTCCACACAGCGTTACGCAACCGATGAAAAGATATTGCCGCTCGACTGATTCGGAGTGAGACCTCTGCTGTTAAACTGGAGCCAGTCATAAGCACACTGCCCAGGTATGGGAAACTCTCCACTCTCTCCACAACTGCCCCATCACCGATTGGGAGTTGTGGGGGTGGAGTGTCCGATGGTACAAAATACCCAGGTAGGTGCTTAGTTTTGGTGGGGCTGATGGTAAGGCCCCACCTCTTAGTGGCACGCTCCAGTCTCAGCAGCAGCGTCTCCAACTCCTCCTCTGACTGAGCAGCTATTACCAAATCATCAGCATACATAACGTGGTTGAGCAATAGGGAGCCATCCCTTGACCGCACCCGGGCATCGATTAGCCTCCCATTATATCTGTACCATATGGAGATTCCCCCGGTACAGCTATTGAAGGCTTCACGAACTACGTGGTCAAAATAGATGTTAAATAATGTGGGAGCCAGAGGACATCCCCGTCGCACCCCAAGGTGTACAGGGAATGGCTCTGACTCCCGGCCACGTAGTTTTACCCGGGCCCGCTCACCATCATGAAGGTCCTTAATGATCGTGAGCAGAGGGTCAGGTACTCCAAAAGCACGAAGAACGACCCAGAGCCCAGGCCTACTGATGGTATCATAGGCCTTGACCAGGTCAATAAAGCAGAGATGTAGGTCTTGTTGGAATTCCCTACACCTCTGCTGTAGCAGACGGACAGAAAATATGGCATCTGTGCGGGACCGCCCTTTCCTGAAACCGCATTGGGGCTCCGCAAGCCTCTCCTCAGCGTGCCTGGCAAGGCGATGCTGAATAATCCTTGCCAGGACCTTTCCCGGCACACACACACATACACACACATACACACATACACTCACACACACACATACACACACTCACTACACACACTCATACACACACACACTACACACACACACACATACACACACTCACACACACATACACATACTCACACACACACACATACACACACACTCACACACTCACACACATACACACACTCACATACACACACACTCACACACTCACACATACACACACATACACACACATACACACACACTCACATACACACTCACACACTCACTCACACACTCACACAAACACACACATACACACACACACATACACTCACACACATACACACACACACTACACACACATACACACACACACTACACACACATACACACACTCACAAACACATACACACACATACACACAAACACATACACACACATACACACACACTCACATACACACTCACACACTCACTCACACACTCACACAAACACACACATACACACACACACATACACTCACACACATACACACACACACTACACACACTCACATACACACACACACTACACACACATACACACACTCACAAACACATACACACACATACACACAAACACATACACACACATACACACGCATACATACACATACAGATACACACACACACACTACACACAAACACATACACACACTACACACATACACACACTCACACATTCACTTCCCCCAACCCCCCTCTCGCCCCCCAGCTGCATCATTTGCCTGGAGGTGCTTGTGGATGGAGCCGTGATGTGCAGGCTGCCCTGCCAGCATGCACACTTCCACAGAGCCTGCATCCACACCTGGCTACAGGTTATGCCCACCAGCTCGTGGTGGTGGTGGTGGTGATGTTGTTGATGATGCTGGTGATGTTGATGATGATGCTGGTGATGATGATGTTGATGATGCTGGTGATGATGATGTTGATGATGTTGTTGTTTATGATGCTGGTGATGATGATGTTGTTGATGATGCTGGTGATGATGATGTTGTTGTTGGTGCTGTTGATGCTGGTGATGATGTTGTTGTTGGTGATGCTGTTGATGATGTTGATGATGATGTTGTTGATGATGCTGGTGATGCTGGTGATGATGATGTTGTTGATGATGCTGGTGAGGATGATGTTGTTGATGCTGGTGATGATGATGTTGATGATGCTGGTGATGATGTTGTTGGTGCTGGTGATGCTGGTGATGATGATGTTGTTGGTGATGCTGGTGATGATGATGATGTTGTTGATGATGCTGGTGATGCTGGTGATGATGATGTTGTTGTTGATTATGCTGGTGATGATGGTGTTGTTGTTGTTGATGCTGGTGATGAAGATGTTGATGTTGATGATGCTGGTGATGATGATGTTGTTGGTGATGCTGGTGATGATGGTGATGATGATGTTGTTGATGATGCTGGTGATGATGTTGTTGTTGATGATGCTGGTCATGATGATGTTGTTATTGATGATGATGCTGGTGATGATGATGTTGTTGATGATGCTGGTGATGATGATGTTGTTGTTGATGATGCTGGTGATGCTGGTGATGATGATGTTGTTGTTGATGATGCTGGTGATGCTGGTGATGATGATGTTGTTGATGATGCTGGTGATGATGATGTTGTTGTTGTTGGTGATGTTGGTGATGCTGGTGATGATGATGTTGTTGTTGATGATGCTGGTGATGATGATGTGTGTCTCTCTCTCTCTGTCTGAGTCTCTGTGTTTGTCTCTCTCACTTGGTCTGTGTGTCTGTCTCTCTCTGTGTCTCTCTCTGTCTCGGTGTCTGTGTCTGTGTGTCTCTGTGTCTCTCTCTGTCTTTGTGTCTTTCTCTGTCTCTCTGTCTGTCTGTCTGTTTCTCTGTCTCCCTCTGTCTCTCTCTGTTTCTCTCTCTGTCTCTGTGTCTCTGTGTGTCTCTCTGTCTCTCTCTGTGTCTCTCTATGTCTTTGTGTCTTTCTCTGTCTCTCTCTCTGTGTCTCTGTGTTTGTCTCTCTCACTCGGTCTGTGTGTGTCTCTCTCTCTCTGTGTCTGTCTCTGTCTCTCTCTGTCTTTCTCTCGATGTCTTTGTGTCTTTCTCTGTCTCGCTCTGTTTCTCTGTCTCTGTCTATGTCTCTGTCTGTGTCTATGTCTGTCTCTCTGTTTCTCTGTGTGTCTCTCTCTCTTTCTCTCTGTGTGTCTCTCTGTCTCTGTGTCTGCCTCTCTGTCTCTGTGTGTGTCTCTCTGTGTGTGTGTCTGTGTGTGTCTGTCTGTCTGTGTGCGTGTCTGTGTGTGTGTGTGTGTGTCTGTGTGTGTGTGTGTCTGTCTGTGTGTGTGTCTGTGTTTATGTGTGTCTGTGTGTGTGTCTGTATGTGAGTGTCTGTGTGTGTGTCTGTGTGTGTGACTGTGTGTGTGTGTGTCTGTGTGTGTGTCTGTGTGTGTGTCTGTGTGTGTCACTGTGTGTGTCTGTGTGTGTGTATGACTGTGTGTGTGTCTGTGTGTGTGTCTGTGTGTCTCTGTGTGTGTCTGTGTGTTTGTCTGTGTGTGTGTGTCTGTGTGTGTCTGTGTGTGTCACGTCTGTGTGTGTCTGTGTGTGTCACTGTGTGTGTCTGTGTGTGTATGTGTGTGTGTCACTGTGTGTGTCTGTGTGTGTGTCTGTGTGTGTGTATGTGTGTGTCACTGTGTGTGTCTGTGTGTGTGTCACTGTGTGTGTCTGTGTGTGTGTGTCTGTATGTGTCTGTGTGTGTGTGTCTGTATGTGTCTGTGTGTGTGTCTGTGTGTGTGTCTGTGTGTGTGTGTCTGTGTGTGTGTATGTGTCTGTGTGTGTCTGTGTGTGTGTGTCTGTGTGTCTGTGTGTGTGTGTGTCTGTGTGTGTGTCTGTGTGTGTGTGTCTGTGTGTGTGTCTGTGTGTGTGTCTGTGTGTGTGTGTCTGTGTGTGTGTGTCTGTGTGTGTCACTGTGTGTGTCTGTGTGTGTGTGTGTCTGTGTGTGTGTGTCTGTGTGTGTGTGTGTCTGTGTGTTTGTGTCTCTGTGTGTGTCTGTGTGTGTGTGACTGTGTGTGTGTGTGTCTGTGTGTGTGTCTGTGTGTGTGTCTGTGTGTGTCACTGTGTGTGTCTGTGTGTGTGTATGACTGTGTGTGTGTGTCTGTGTGTGTGTCTGTGTGTCTCTGTGTGTGTCTGTGTGTTTGTCTGTGTATGTGTGTCTGTGTGTGTCTGTGTGTGTCACGTCTGTGTGTGTCTGTGTGTGTCACTGTGTGTGTCTGTGTGTGTGTGTGTGTCACTGTGGGGAGCGATAGTGTAGCGGTTAGCGCGCTGCGCTATGAACCTGGCGACCCGGGTTCGATTCCCGCTCACGGCCAACACCAGTGACGATTATCTGAACCGGTCCCGGGCCTCCCCTAGGTCGACTCAGCCTCAAATGAGTACCTGGTACGGTGTGTAAACATCGCGACTGGGGAGACAAAGGCGGTCGGGCGTGGTGCTGGCCACCCACCCCCTCGTGTACCGTTCCGGCCTTCATAGGTGCTCGCTAACAGCACTTGCCCCTACAGTCTGTTAAGGCTATACGGGGGATCTTTGTCTTTGTTTTGTGATTGTGTGTGTGTCTGTGTGAGTGTCTGTGTGTCACTGTGTGTGTCTGTGTGTGTGTGTGTGTGTCTGTGTGTGTCTGTGTGTGTGTGTGTCTGTGTGTGTCTTAGGAGAGCGGCGTGTGTCCGGTGTGCCGTGACATCGTCATCGTACACTGAGGAGGAAGCTGCAGCTCCAACAAACCCTCAAAGTCTCCCTCACCACCAGTGTCTCACTACCCAGTGTGGTGGTGGTGGTGACGATGATGGTGGTGATGGTAGTGACGATGATGGTGGTGGTGGTGGTGACAATGGTGATGATGATGGTGATGATGGTGATTTGTTAGCCCCTGCCTCTGGTGATACAGGCTGCTTCAAACACAAAACAAGAAAGTAGTAGTAGTTGTGGTAGTGGTGGTAGTTGTGGTAGTGGTGGTAGTTGTGGTGGTAGTGGTAGTGGTGGTAGTAGTGGTGGTAGTAGTTGTGGTAGTAGTGGTAGTAGTTGTAGTAGTAGTTGTGGTAGTAGTTGTGGTAGTAGTAGTTGTGGTAGTGGTAGTAGTAGTTGTAGTGTTAGTAGTAGTAGTTGTGGTAGTTGTGGCAGTTGTGGTGGTAGTGGTGGTAGTAGTGGTAGTTGTGGTAGTGGTGGTAGTAGTTGTAGTAGTTGTGGCAGTTGTGGTGGTAGTGGTGGTAGTAGTGGTGGTGGTAGTGGTGGTAGTTGTGGTGGTAGTGGTGGTGGTAGTGGTGGTAGTGGTAGTTGTGGTAGTATTGTGGTGGTGGTGGTGGTAGTGGTAGTTGTGGTAGTAGTGGTGGTAGTGGTGGTAGTAGTGGTGGTGGTAGTGGTGGTAGTTGTGGTAGTGGTGGTGGTAGTGGTAGTTGTGGTAGTAGTGGTGGTAGTTGTGGTAGTGGTGGTGGTAGTTGTGGTAGTGGTAGTAGTAGTGGTGTTAGTAGTGGTAGTAGTTGTTGTGGTGGTAGTTGTAGTAGTTGTGGTAGTGGTGGTAGTTGTGGTAGTGGTGGTGGTAGTAGTAGTGGTGGTAGTAGTGGTGGTAGTTGTGGTAGTAGTGGTGGTAGTTGTGGTAGTGGTAGTAGTAGTGGTGGTAGTAGTTGTAGTTGTGGTAATTGTTGTGATAGTAGTGGTAGTTGGTGTTGTAGTGGTGATGGTAGTTGTGGTAGTAGTGGTGGTAGTTGTGGTAGTGGTAGTAGTAGTGGTGGTGGTAGTGGTAGTAGTAGTGGTGGTAGTAGTAGTTGTGGTAATTGTTGTGGTGGTAATGGTGGTAGTAGTTGTGGTAGTGGTAGTGGTGGTAGTAGTTGTGGTAGTAGTAGTTGTGGTAGTGGTAGTTGTGGTAGTAGTAGTTGTGGATGCGGTGGTAGTAGTTGTGGTATTTGTGGTAATAGTTGTGGTAGTTGTGGTAATAGTTGTGGTAGTTGTTGTGGTAACGGTGAAGCGACGATGAACGTGACGCTGGCGGGTGCAGTTCTTGTGGCCTTGTCGCAAATTCTCACAAATGTCGTGTATAGTGTAGTGTATAGTGTAGTGTATAGTAGTGTAGTGTATAATGTAGTGTATAGTGTAGTGTATAGTAGTGTATAGTAGTGTATAGTGTAGTGTATAGTAGTGTATAGTGTTGTGTATAGTAGTGTAGTGTATAGTGTAGTATAGTGTTTAGTGTAGTGTATAGTAGTGTAGTGTACAGTGTAGTGTATAGTGTATAATATTGTATAGTAGTGTATAGTGTAGTGTATAGTGTAGTGTATAGTGAAGTGTATAGTGTAGTGTATAGTAGTGTATTGTATAGTAGTGTATAGTGTAGTGTACAGTGTATAGTAGTGTATTGTATAGTAGTGTATAGTGTAGTGTTTAGTGTATAGTAGTGTATAGTGTAGTGTATTGTAGTGTAGTGTATAGTGTAGTGTATAGAGTAGTGTAGTGTATAGTGTAGTAAATAGTGTAGTGTATAGTAGTGTATAGTGTAGTGTATAGTGTAGTAAATAGTGTAGTGTATAGTAGTGTATAGTGTAGTGTATAGTAGTGTAGTGTATAGTAGTGTATAGTAGTGAATAGTGTAGTGTATAGTGTAGTGTATAGTAGTGTATAGTGTAGTAAATAGTGTAGTGTATAGTGCAGTGTAAAGTAGTGTATAGTGTAGTGTATAGTAGTGTAGTGTATAGTGTAGTGTATAATGTAGTGTATAGTGTAGTGTATAGTAGTGTATAATGTAGTGTATAGTGTAATGTATAGTGTAGTGTATAGTGTATTGTATAGTAGTGTATAGTGTAGTGTATAGTGTAGTGTATAGTAGTTTATAGTGTAGTGTGTAGTAGTGTATAGTGTAGTGTATAGTAGTGTATAGTGTAGTGTACAGTGTAGTGTATAGTAGTGTATAGTGTAGTAGTATAGTGTAGTGTATAGTAGTGTATAGTATAGTGTAGTGTATAATAGTGTAGTGTATAGTGTAGTAGTGTATAGTGTAGTGTATAGTGTAATGTATCGTGTAGTGTATAGTGTAGTGTATAGTAGTGTATAGCGTAGTGTATAGTAGTGTATAGTGTAGTGTATAGTGTGTTGTATAGTAGTGTATAGTGTAGTGTATTGTATAGTAGTGTATAGTGTAGTGTATAATAGTGTAGTGTATAGTAGTGTAGTGTATAGTGTAGTGTTTAGTGTAATGTATAGTGTAGTGTATAGTAGTGTATAGTGTAGTGTAGTCTATAGTGTAGTGTATAGTGTAATGTATAGTGTAGTGTATAGTGTAGTGTATAGTGTAGTGTGTAGTAGTGTATAGTGTAGTGTATAGTAGTGTGGTGTGTAGTGTATAGTAGTGTATAATGTAGTGTATAGTGTAATGTATAGTGTAGTGTATAGTGTATTGTATAGTAGTGTGTAGTGTATAGTGTAGTGTATAGTAGTGTAGTGTATAGTGTAGTGTATAGTGTAGTGTAGAGTGTAGTGTATATTAATGTGTAGTGTATAGTGTAGTGTAGTGTGTAGTGTATAGTAGTGTATAATGTAGTGTATAGTGTAGTGTATGGTGTAGTGTATAGTAGTGTCGTGTATAGTGGTGTAGTGTGTAGTGTATAGTGTTGTGTGTAGCGTATAGTGTAGTATATAATAGTGTAGTGTATAGTGTAGTGTATAGTGTACTGTATAGTGTAGTGTGTAGTTTATAGTGTAGTGTACAGTAGTGTATAGTGGTGTATAGTGTAGTGTATAGTAGTGTATAGTGTAGTGTATAGTAGTATAGTGTGGTGTGTAGTGTATAGTGTAGTGTATAGTAGTGTACAGTAGTGTACAGTGTGTAGTGTATAGTATAGTGTAGTGTATAGTGTAGAGTGTAGTTTATAGTAGTGTATAGTGTAATAGTGTAGTGTATAGTAGTGTATAGTGTAGTGTATAGTAGTGTAGTGTATAGTGTTGTGTATATTGCAGTTTATAGTGTAGTGTATAGTGTAGTTTATAGTGTATAGTAGTGTATAGTGTAGTGTATAGTAGTGTAGTGTATACTAGTGTATAGTGTAGTGTATAGTGCAGTTTATAGTGTAGTTTATAGTGTAGAGTATAGTAGTGTATAGTGTAGTGTATAATATAGTGTATAGTAGTGTATAGTAGTGTATAGTGTAGTGTATAGCAGTAGAGTAGTGTACAGTAGTGTATAGTAGTGTAGTGTCGTGTATAGTAGTGTTGTGTATAGTCTAGTGTATAGTAGTGTATAGTGTAGTGTATAGTGTATTGCATAGTATAGTGTAGTGTATAGTGTAGTGTATAGTAGTTTATAGTGTAGTGTATAGTGTAGTGTTTAGTATTGTATAATATAGTGTAGTGTACAGTGTAGTGTATAGTAGTGTATGGTGTAGTGTACAGTGTAGTGTATAGTAGTGTATAGTGTAGTGTATAGTAGTGTATAGTGTAGTGTATAGTGTAGTGTATATTGCAGTTTATAGTGTAGTGTATAGTGTAGTTTATAGTGTAGTGTATAGTAGTGTATAGTGTAGTGTATAGTAGTGTATAGTGTAATGTAGTCTGTAGTGTATAGTGTAATGTATTGTATAGTGTAGTGTATAGTGTAGTGTATAGTTTAGTGTAGTGTATAGTGTAGTGTATAGTAGTGTATAGTGTAGTGTATAGTAGTGTATAGTGTAGTGTAGTCTGTAGTGTATAGTGTAATGTATAGTGTAGTGTATAGTGTAGTGTATAGTGTAGTGTTTAGTGTATAGTAGTGTATAGTGTAGTGTATATTGTAGTGTATAGTGTAGTGTGTAGTAGTGTATAGTTTAGTGTATAATAGTGTAGTGTATAGTGTAGTGTATAGTAGTGTATAATGTAGTGTATCGTGTAATGTATGGTGTAGTGTATAGTCTAGTGTATAGTCTAGTGTATTGTATAGTAGTGTATAGTGTGTAGTGTATAGTGTAGTGTATAGTAGTGTATAGTGTAGTGTGTAGTAGTGTATAGTGTAGTGTATAATATAGTGTAGTGTATAGTGTAGTGTACAGTGTAGTGTATAGTAGTGTAGTAGTATAGTGTAGTGTATAGTAGTGTATAGTGTAGTGTAGAGTAGTGTATAGTGTAATGTATCGTGTATAGTGTAGTGTATAGTAGTGTATAGTGTAGTGTATAGCATAGTGTATAGTAGTGTATAGTGTAGTGTATAGTGTAGTTTATAGTAGTGTATAGTGTAGTGTATTGTGTAGTGTATAGTGTATTGTATAGTAGTGTATAGTGTAGTGTATAGTAGTTTAGTGTATAGTGTAATGTATAGTAGTGTAGTGTATAGTAGTGTAGTGTATAGTTTAGTGTTTAGTGTAATGTATAGTGTAGTGTATAGTAGTGTATAGTGTAGTGTGTAATAGTGTTGTGTATAGTAGTGTGGTGTGTAGTGTATAGTAGTGTATAATGTAGTGTATAGTGTAGTGTATAGTGTATTGTATAGTAGTGTATAGTGTAGTGTATAGTAGTGTATAGTGTAGTGTATAGTGTAGTTTATAGTGTAGTGTATAGTAGTGTATAGTGTAGTGTATAGTGTATTGTATAGTAGTGCATAGTGTAGTGTATAGTAGTGTAGTGTATAGTAGTGTAGTGTATAGTGTAGTGTTTAGTGTAATGTATAGTGTAGTGTATAGTGTAGTGTATAGTAGTGTATAGTGTAGTGTGTAGTAGTGTATAGTGTAGTGTATAGTAGTGTGGTGTGTAGTGTATAGTAGTGTATAGTGTAATGTATAGTATAGTGTAGTGTATAGTGTAGTGTATAGTGTAGTGTATAGTAGTGTATATTGTAGTGTATAGTGTAGTGTGTAGTAGTGTATAGTGTAGTGTATAATATAGTGTAGTGTATAGTAGTGTATAGTGTAGTGTACAGTGTAGTGTATAGTGTAGTAGTATAGTGTAGTGTATAGTGTAGTGTATAGTAGTGGTGTATAGTGTAGTGTATAGTGTATTGTATAGTGTAGTGTATAGTGTAGTGTATAGTAGTTTATAGTGTAGTGTTTAGTATAGTATAATAGAGTCTAGTGTATAGTGTAGTGTACAGTGTAGTGTATAGTAGTGTATAGTGTAGTAGTATAGTGTAGTGTAAATTAGTGTATAGTAGTGTATAGTGTAGTGTACAGTGTAGTGTATAGTGTAGTGTATAGTAGTGTATAGTAGTGTATAGTGTAGTGTATAGTAGTGTATAGTGTAGTGTATAGTAGTGTATAGTGTAGTGTATATTGCAGTTTATAGTGTAGTGTATAGTGTAGTTTATAGTGTAGTGTATAGTAGTGTATAGTGTAGTGTATAGTAGTGTATAGTGTAGTGTAGTCTGTAGTGTATAGTGTAATGTATTGTATAGTGTAGTGTATAGTGTAGTGTATAGTGTAGTGTTTAGTGTAGTGTATAGTGTAGTGTATAGTAGTGTAGTGTATATTGTAGTGTATAGTGTAGTGTATAGTGTAGTGTTTAGTAGTGTATAGTGTAGTGTAGTCTGTAGTGTATAGTGTAATGTATTGTATAGTGTAGTGTATAGTGTAGTGTATAGTGTAGTGTATAGTGTAGTGTTTAGTGTAGTGTATAGTGTAGTGTATAGTAGTGTAGTGTATATTGTAGTGTATAGTGTAGTGTATAGTGTAGTGTGTAGTAGTGTATAGTGTAGTGTATAGTAGTGTATAGTAGTGTATAGTGTAGTGTAGTCTGTAGTGTATAGTGTAATGTATTGTATAGTGTAGTGTATAGTGTAGTGTATAGTGTAGGGTATAGTGTAGTGTATAGTGTAGTGTTTAGTGTAGTGTATAGTGTAGTGTATAGTAGTGTATAGTGTAGTGTATATTGTAGTGTATAGTGTAGTGTATAGTGTAGTGTGTAGTAGTGTATAGTTTAGTGTATAATAGTGTAGTGTATGGTGTAGTGTATAGTGTAGTGTGTAGTGTATAGTGTAGTGTATAGTAGTGTATAGTGTAGTGTGTAGTAGTGTATAGTGTAGTGTGTAGTAGTGTATAGTGTAGTGTATAATATAGTGTAGTGTATAGTGTAGTGTACAGTGTAGTGTATAGTAGTGTAGTAGTATAGTGTAGTGTATAGTAGTGTGTAGTGTAGTGTAGAGTAGTGTATAGTGTAATGTATCGTGTATAGTGTAGTGTATAGTAGTGTATAGTGTAGTGTATAGCATAGTGTATAGTAGTGTATAGTGTAGTGTATAGTGTAGTTTATAGTAGTGTATAGTGTAGTGTATTGTGTAGTGTATAGTGTATTGTATAGTAGTGTATAGTGTAGTGTATAGTAGTTTAGTGTATAGTGTAATGTATAGTAGTGTAGTGTATAGTAGTGTAGTGTATAGTTTAGTGTTTAGTGTAATGTATAGTGTAGTGTATAGTAGTGTATAGTGTAGTGTGTAATAGTGTAGTGTATTGTAGTGTGGTGTGTAGTGTATAGTAGTGTATAATGTAGTGTATAGTGTAGTGTATAGTGTATTGTATAGTAGTGTATAGTGTAGTGTATAGTAGTGTATAGTGTAGTGTATAGTAGTGTATAGTGTAGTGTATAGTGTAGTTTATAGTGTAGTGTATAGTAGTGTATAGTGTATTGTATAGTAGTGCATAGTGTAGTGTATAGTAGTATAGTGTAGTGTATAGTAGTGTAGTGTATAGTGTAATGTATAGTGTAGTGTATAGTAGTGTATAGTGTAGTGTGTAGTAGTGTATAGTGTAGTGTATAGTGTAGTGTATAGTAGTGTGGTGTGTAGTGTATAGTAGTGTATAGTGTAATGTATAGTATAGTGTAGTGTATAGTGTAGTGTATAGTGTAGTGTATAGTAGTGTATATTGTAGTGTATAGTGTAGTGTGTAGTAGTGTATAGTGTAGTGTATAATATAGTGTAGTGTATAGTAGTGTATAGTGTAGTGTACAGTGTAGTGTATAGTGTAGTAGTATAGTGTAGTGTATAGTAGTGTATAGTGTAGTGTATAGTAGTGGTGTATAGTGTAGTGTATAGTGTATTGTATAGTGTAGTGTATAGTAGTTTATAGTGTAGTGTTTAGTATAGTATAATATAGTCTAGTGTATAGTGTAGTGTACAGTGTAGTGTATAGTAGTGTATAGTGTAGTAGTATAGTGTAGTGTAAATTAGTGTATAGTAGTGTATAGTGTAGTGTAGTGTACAGTGTAGTGTATAGTGTAGTGTATAGTAGTGTATAGTAGTGTATAGTGTAGTTTATAGTGTAGTGTATAGTAGTGTATAGTGTAGTGTATAGTAGTGTATAGTGTAGTGTATATTGCAGTTTATAGTGTAGTGTATAGTGTAGTTTATAGTGTAGTGTATAGTAGTGTATAGTGTAGTGTATAGTAGTGTATAGTGTAGTGTAGTCTGTAGTGTATAGTGTAATGTATTGTATAGTGTAGTGTATAGTGTAGTGTATAGTGTAGTGTATAGTGTAGTGTTTAGTGTAGTGTATAGTGTAGTGTATAGTAGTGTAGTGTATATTGTAGTGTATAGTGTAGTGTATAGTGTAGTGTATAGTAGTGTATAGTGTAGTGTAGTCTGTAGTGTATAGTGTAATGTATTGTATAGTGTAGTGTATAGTGTAGTGTATAGTGTAGTGTTTAGTGTAGTGTATAGTGTAGTGTATAGTAGTGTAGTGTATATTGTAGTGTATAGTGTAGTGTATAGTGTAGTGTGTAGTAGTGTATAGTGTAGTGTATAGTAGTGTATAGTAGTGTATAGTGTAGTGTAGTCTGTAGTGTATAGTGTAATGTATTGTATAGTGTAGTGTATAGTGTAGTGTATAGTGTAGGGTATAGTGTAGTGTATAGTGTAGTGTTTAGTGTAGTGTATAGTGTAGTGTATAGTAGTGTATAGTGTAGTGTATATTGTAGTGTATAGTGTAGTGTATAGTGTAGTGTGTAGTAGTGTAGTGTGTAGTAGTGTATAGTTTAGTGTATAATAGTGTAGTGTATAGTGTAGTGTATAGTGTAGTGTGTAGTGTATAGTGTAGTGTATAGTAGTGTATAATGTAGTGTATCGTGTAATGTATGGTGTAGTGTATAGTCTAGTGTATTGTATAGTAGTGTATAGTGTGTAGTGTATAGTGTGTAGTGTATAGTGTAGTGTATAGTAGTGTATAGTGTAGTGTGTAGTAGTGTATAGTGTAGTGTATAATATAGTGTAGTGTATAGTGTAGTGTACAGTGTAGTGTATAGTAGTGTAGTAGTATAGTGTAGTGTATAGTAGTGTATAGTGTAGTGTATAGTGTAGTGTATAGTAGTGTATATTGTAGTGTATAGTGTAGTGTGTAGTAGTGTATAGTGTAGTGTATAATATAGTGTAGTGTATAGTAGTGTATAGTGTAGTGTACAGTGTAGTGTATAGTGTAGTAGTATAGTGTAGTGTATAGTAGTGTATAGTGTAGTGTATAGTAGTGGTGTATAGTGTAGTGTATAGTGTATTGTATAGTGTAGTGTATAGTGTAGTGTATAGTAGTTTATAGTGTAGTGTTTAGTATAGTATAATATAGTCTAGTGTATAGTGTAGTGTACAGTGTAGTGTATAGTAGTGTATAGTGTAGTAGTATAGTGTAGTGTAAATTAGTGTATAGTAGTGTATAGTGTAGTGTAGTGTACAGTGTAGTGTATAGTGTAGTGTATAGTAGTGTATAGTAGTGTATAGTGTAGTTTATAGTGTAGTGTATAGTAGTGTATAGTGTAGTGTATAGTAGTGTATAGTGTAGTGTATATTGCAGTTTATAGTGTAGTGTATAGTGTAGTTTATAGTGTAGTGTATAGTAGTGTATAGTGTAGTGTATAGTAGTGTATAGTGTAGTGTAGTCTGTAGTGTATAGTGTAATGTATAGTGTATAGTGTAGTGTATAGTGTAGTGTATAGTGTAGTGTTTAGTGTAGTGTATAGTAGTGTAGTGTATATTGTAGTGTATAGTGTAGTGTATAGTGTAGTGTATAGTAGTGTATAGTGTAGTGTAGTCTGTAGTGTATAGTGTAATGTATTGTATAGTGTAGTGTATAGTGTAGTGTATAGTGTAGTGTTTAGTGTAGTGTATAGTGTAGTGTATAGTAGTGTAGTGTATATTGTAGTGTATAGTGTAGTGTATAGTGTAGTAGTGTATAGTGTAGTGTATAGTAGTGTATAGTGTAGTGTAGTCTGTAGTGTATAGTGTAATGTATTGTATAGTGTAGTGTATAGTGTAGTGTATAGTGTAGGGTATAGTGTAGTGTATAGTGTAGTGTTTAGTGTAGTGTATAGTAGTGTATAGTGTAGTGTATAGTGTAGTGTATAGTGTAGTGTGTAGTAGTGTATAGTGTAGTGTGTAGTAGTGTATAGTGTAGTGTATAATATAGTGTAGTGTATAGTGTAGTGTACAGTGTAGTGTATAGTAGTGTAGTAGTATAGTGTAGTGTATAGTAGTGTATAGTGTAGTGTAGAGTAGTGTATAGTGTAATGTATCGTGTATAGTGTAGTGTATAGTAGTGTATAGTGTAGTGTATAGCATAGTGTATAGTAGTGTATAGTGTAGTGTATAGTGTAGTTTATAGTAGTGTATAGTGTAGTGTATTGTGTAGTGTATAGTGTATTGTATAGTAGTGTATAGTGTAGTGTATAGTAGTTTAGTGTATAGTGTAATGTATAGTAGTGTAGTGTATAGTAGTGTAGTGTATAGTTTAGTGTTTAGTGTAATGTATAGTGTAGTGTATAGTAGTGTATAGTGTAGTGTGTAATAGTGTAGTGTATAGTAGTGTGGTGTGTAGTGTATAGTAGTGTATAATGTAGTGTATAGTGTAGTGTATAGTGTATTGTATAGTAGTGTATTGTATAGTAGTGTATAGTGTAGTGTATAGTAGTGTATAGTGTAGTGTATAGCGTAGTGTATAGTAGTGTATAGTGTAGTGTATAGTGTAGTGTATAGTGTAGTTTATAGTGTAGTGTATAGTAGTGCATAGTGTAGTGTATTGTGTAGTGTATTGTATAGTAGTGTATAGTGTAGTGTATAGTAGTGTAGTGTATAGTGTAATGTATAGTAGTGTAGTGTATAGTAGTGTAGTGTATAGTGTTTAGTGTAATGTATAGTGTAGTGTATAGTAGTGTATAGTGTAGTGTGTAGTAGTGTATAGTGTAGTGTGTAGTGTATAGTAGTGTGGTGTGTAGTGTATAGTAGTGTATAGTGTAGTGTATAGTGTAGTGTATTGTATAGTAGTGTATAGTGTAGTGTATAGTAGTGTATAGTGTAGTGTATAGCGTAGTGTATAGTAGTGTATAGTGTAGTGTATAGTGTAGTGTATTGTGTATAGTCTAGTTTATAGTGTAGTGTATAGTAGTGTATAGTGTAGTGTATTGTGTAGTGTATAGTGTATTGTATAGTAGTGTATAGTGTAGTGGATAGTAGTGTAGTGTATAGTGTAGTGTATAGTAGTGTAGTGTATAGTGTAGTGTTTAGTGTAATGTATAGTGTAGTGTATAGTAGTGTATAGTGTAGTGTGTAGTAGTGTAGTGTATAGTGTAGTGTATAGTAGTGTGGTGTGTAGTGTATAGTAGTGTATAATGTAGTGTATAGTGTAATGTATAGTGTAGTGTATAGTGTAGTGTATATTGTAGTGTATAGTGTAGTGTGTAGTAGTGTATAGTGCAGTGTATAATATAGTGTAGTGTATAGTAGTGTATAGTGTAGTGTACAGTGTAGTGTATAGTAGTGTATAGTGTAGTAGTATAGTAGTGTATAGTGTAGTGTATAGTAGTGGTGTATAGTGTAGTGTATAGTAGTGTAGTGTATAGTAGTGTATAGTGTAATGTATTGTGTAGTGTATAGTAGTGTATAGTGTAGTGTATAGTAGTGTATTTTGTATAGTGTAGTGTATAGTAGTGTATAGTGTAGTGTATAGTGTATTGTATAGTAGTGTATAGTGTAGTTAATAGTGGTGTACAGTGTATAGTGTAGTGTATAGTGTAGTGTATAGTAGTGTAGTGATAGTAGTGTATAGTGTAGTGTATAGTAGTGTAGTGTGTAGTGTAGTGTATAGTGGTGTAGTGTGTAGTGTAGTGTATAGTGGTGTAGTGTAGTGTATTGTGTATAGTGTAGTGTATAGTGTAGTGTATAGTAGTGTATAGTGTAGTGTATAGTGTAATGTATTGTATAGTGTAGTGTATAGTGTAGTGTATAGTGTAGTGTATAGTGTAGTGTTTAGTGTAGTGTATAGTGTAGTGTATAGTACTGTATAGTGTAGTGTATATTGTAGTGTATAGTGTAGTGTAGTGTTTAGTGTAGTGTATAGTAGTGTATAGTGTAGTGTATAGTGTAGTGTATAGTGTAGTGTGTAGTGTATAGTGTAGTGTATAGTAGTGTATAATGTAGTGTATCGTGTAATGTATGGTGTAGTGTATAGTCTAGTGTATTGTATAGTAGTGTATAGTGTGTAGTGTATAGTGTGTAGTGTATAGTGTAGTGTATAGTAGTGTATAGTGTAGTGTGTAGTAGTGTATAGTGTAGTGTATATTATAGTGTAGTGTATAGTGTAGTGTACAGTGTAGTGTATAGTAGTTTAGCAGTATAGTGTAGTGTATAGTAGTGTATAGTGTAGTGTATAGTAGTGTATAGTGTAATGTATAGTGTAGTGTATAGTAGTGTATAGCGTAGTGTATAGTAGTGTATAGTGTAGTGTATAGTGTAGTGTATTGTGTATAGTGTAGTGTATAGTGTAGTTTATAGTGTAGTGTATAGTAGTGTATAGTGTAGTGTATTGTGTAGTGTATAGTGTATTGTATAGTAGTGTATAGTGTAGTGTATAATAGTGTAGTGTATAGTGTAGTGTATACTAGTGTAGTGTATAGTAGTGTAGTGTATAGTGTAGTGTTTAGTGTAATGTATAGTGTAGTGTATAGTAGTGTATAGTGTAGTGTGTAGTAGTGTAGTGTATAGTGTAGTGTATAGTAGTGTGGTGTGTAGTGTATAGTAGTGTATAGTGTAGTGTATAGTGTAGTGTATTGTATAGTAGTGTATAGTGTAGTGTATAGTAGTGTATAGTGTAGTGTATAGTAGTGTATAGTGTAGTGTATAGTGTAGTGTATTGTGTATAGTGTAGTGTATAGTGTAGTTTATAGTGTAGTGTATAGTAGTGTATTGTGTAGTGTATAGTGTATTGTATAGTAGTGTATAGTGTAGTGTATAGTGTATTGTATAGTAGTGTATAGTAGTGTAGTGTATAGTAGTGTAGTGTATAGTGTAGTGTATAGTAGTGTATAGTGTAGTGTGTAGTAGTGTATAGTGTAGTGTATAGTGTAGTGTATAGTAGTGTGGTGTGTAGTGTATAGTAGTGTGTAATGTAGTGTATAGTGTAATGTATAGTGTAGTGTATAGTGTAGTGTATAGTGTAGTGTATAGTAGTGTATAGTGTAGTGT
This sequence comes from Petromyzon marinus, assembly GCF_048934315.1. Classification (NCBI taxonomy): domain Eukaryota; kingdom Metazoa; phylum Chordata; class Hyperoartia; order Petromyzontiformes; family Petromyzontidae; genus Petromyzon; species Petromyzon marinus. The sequence goes on from NW_027423046.1 coordinate 3,276,618, forward strand.
ATATTGTAGTGTATAGTGTAGTGTATAGTGTAGTGTGTAGTAGTGTATAGTGTAGTGTATAATATAGTGTAGTGTATAGTAGTGTATAGTGTAGTGTACAGTGTAGTGTATAGTAGTGTATAGTGTAGTAGTGTAGTGTATAGTAGTGTATAGTGTAGTGTATAGTGTAGTGTATAGTAGTGTAGTGTATAGTAGTGTATAGTGTAGTGTATAGTTAATGTATTGTGTAGTGTATAGTAGTGTATAGTGTAGTGTATTTTGTATAGTGTAGTGTATAGTAGTGTATAGTGTAGTGTATTGTATAGTAGTGTATAGTGTAGTTAATAGTGGTTTACAGTGTATAGTGTAGTGTATAGTGTAGTGTATAGTAGTGTAGTGATAGTAGTGTATAGTGTAGTGTATAGTAGTGTAGTGTGTAGTGTAGTGTATAGTGGTGTAGTGTGTAGTGTAGTGTATAGTGGTGTAGTGTGTAGTGTAGTGTATTGTGTATAGTGTAGAGTATAGTGTAGTGTATAGTAGTGTATAGTGTAGTGTATAGTAGTTTATAGTGTAGTGTATAGTGTAGTAGTGTATAATATAGTATAGTGTAGTGTATAGTGTAGTGTATAGTAGTGTATAGTGTAGTAGCATAGTGTAGTGTATAGTAGTGTATAGTGTAGTGTATAGTAGTGTAGTGTATAGTGTATTGTATAGTAGTGTATAGTGTAGTGTATAGTAGTGTAGTGTATAGTAGTGTATAGTGTAGTGTATAGTAGTGTATATTGTAGTGTTTAGTATAGTGTAGTGTATAGTGTAGTGTATAGTAGTGTAGTGTATAGTAGTGTATAGTGTAGTGTTTAGTGTAATGTATAGTGTAGTGTATAGTAGTGTATAGTGTAGTGTGTAGTAGTGTATAGTGTAGTGTATAGTAGTGTGGTGTGTAGTGTATTGTAGTGTATAGTGTAGTGTATAGTGTAGTGTATAGTAGTGTGGTGTGTAGTGTATAGTAGTGTATAATGTAGTGTATAGTGTAATGTATAGTGTAGTGTATAGTGTAGTGTATAGTGTAGTGTGTAGTAGTGTATAGTGTAGTGTATAATATAGTGTAGTGTATAGTAGTGTATAGTGTAGTGTACAGTGTAGTGTATAGTAGTGTATAGTGTAGTAGTATAGTGTAGTGTATAGTAGTGTATAGTGTAGTGTATAGTAGTGGTGTATAGTGTAGTGTATAGTAGTGTAGTGTATAGTAGTGTATAGTGTAATGTATTGTGTAGTGTATAGTAGTGTATAGTGTAGTGTATAGTAGTGTATTTTGTATAGTGTAGTGTATAGTAGTGTATAGTGTAGTGTATAGTGTATTGTATAGTAGTGTATAGTGTAGTTAATAGTGGTGTACAGTGTATAGTGTAGTGTATAGTGTAGTGTATAGTAGTGTAGTGATAGTAGTGTATAGTGTAGTGTATAGTAGTGTAGTGTGTAGTGTAGTGTATAGTGGTGTAGTGTGTAGTGTAGTGTATAGTGGTGTAGTGTAGTGTATTGTGTATAGTGTAGTGTATAGTGTAGTGTATAGTAGTGTATAGTGTAGTGTATAGTGTAATGTATTGTATAGTGTAGTGTATAGTGTAGTGTATAGTGTAGTGTTTAGTGTAGTGTATAGTGTAGTGTATAGTACTGTATAGTGTAGTGTATATTGTAGTGTATAGTGTAGTGTATAGTGTAGTGTAGTGTTTAGTGTAGTGTATAGTAGTGAATAGTGTAGTGTATAGTGTAGTGTGTAGTGTATAGTAGTGTATAATGTAGTGTATCGTGTAATGTATGGTGTAGTGTATAGTCTAGTGTATTGTATAGTAGTGTATAGTGTGTAGTGTATAGTGTGTAGTGTATAGTGTAGTGTATAGTAGTGTATAGTGTAGTGTGTAGTAGTGTATAGTTTAGTGTATATTATAGTGTAGTGTATAGTGTAGTGTACAGTGTAGTGTATAGTAGTGTAGCAGTATAGTGTAGTGTATAGTAGTGTATAGTGTAGTAGTGTATAGTGTAGTGTATAGTAGTGTATAGTGTAATGTATCGTGTATAGTGTAGTGTATAGTAGTGTATAGTGTAGTGTATAGCGTAGTGTATAGTAGTGTATAGTGTAGTGTATAGTGTAGTGTATTGTGTATAGTGTAGTGTATAGTGTAGTTTATAGTGTAGTGTATAGTAGTGTATAGTGTAGTGTATTGTGTAGTGTATAGTGTATTGTATAGTAGTGTATAGTGTAGTGTATAGTGTAGTGTATAGTAGTGTAGTGTATAGTAGTGTAGTGTATAGTGTAGTGTTTAGTGTAATGTATAGTGTAGTGTATAGTAGTGTATAGTGTAGTGTGTAGTAGTGTATAGTGTAGTGTATAGTAGTGTGGTGTGTAGTGTATAGTAGTGTATAGTGTAGTGTATAGTGTAGTGTATTGTATAGTAGTGTATAGTGTAGTGTATAGTAGTGTATAGTGTAGTGTATAGTAGTGTATAGTATAGTGTAGTGTATTGTGTATAGTGTAGTGTATAGTGTAGTTTATAGTGTAGTGTATAGTAGTGTATAGTGTAGTGTATTGTGTAGTGTATAGTGTATTGTATAGTAGTGTATAGTGTAGTGTATAGTGTATTGTATAGTAGTGTATAGTGTAGTGTATAGTAGTGTAGTGTATAGTAGTGTAGTGTATAGTGTAGTGTATAGTAGTGTATAGTGTAGTGTGTAGTAGTGTATAGTGTAGTGTATAGTGTAGTGTATAGTAGTGTGGTGTGTAGTGTATAGTAGTGTGTAATGTAGTGTATAGTGTAATGTATAGTGTAGTGTATAGTGTAGTGTATAGTGTATGTATAGTGTATAGTGTAGTGTATAGTAGTGTATAGTGTAGTGTATATTGTAGTGTATAGTGTAGTGTAGTGTGTAGTAGTGTATAGTGTAGTGTATAATATAGTGTAGTGTATAGTAGTGTATAGTGTAGTGTACAGTGTAGTGTATAGTAGTGTATAGTAGTGTAGTGTATAGTGTAGTGTATAGTGTAGTGTATAGTAGTGTAGTGTATAGTAGTGTATAGTTAATGTATTGTGTAGTGTATAGTAGTGTATAGTGTAGTGTATTTTGTATAGTGTAGTGTATAGTAGTGTATAGTGTAGTGTATTGTATAGTAGTGTATAGTGTAGTTAATAGTGGTGTACAGTGTATAGTGTAGTGTATAGTGTAGTGTATAGTAATGTAGTGATAGTAGTGTATAGTGTAGTGTATAGTAGTGTAGTGTATAGTGGTGTAGTGTAGTGTATAGTGGTGTAGTGTGTAGTGTAGTGTATTGTGTATAGTGTAGAGTATAGTGTAGTGTATAGTAGTGTATAGTGTAGTGTATAGTAGTTTATAGTGTAGTGTATAGTGTATAATATAGTGTAGTGTATAGTGTAGTGTATAGTAGTGTATAGTGTAGTAGTATAGTGTAGTGTATAGTAGTGTATAGTGTAGTGTATAGTAGTGTAGTGTATAGTGTATTGTATAGTAGTGTATAGTGTAGTGTATAGTAGTGTAGTGTATAGTAGTGTATAGTGTAGTGTATAGTAGTGTATATTGTAGTGTTTAGTATAGTGTAGTGTATAGTGTAGTGTATAGTAGTGTATAGTGTAGTGTTTAGTGTAATGTATAGTGTAGTGTATAGTAGTGTATAGTGTAGTGTGTAGTAGTGTATAGTGTAGTGTATAGTAGTGTGGTGTGTAGTGTATAGTAGTGTATAGTGTAGTGTATAGTGTATTGTATAGTAGTGTATAGTGTAGTGTATAGTAGTGTATAGTGTAGTGTATAGCGTAGTGTATAGTAGTGTATAGTGTAGTGTATTGTGTATAGTGTAGTGTATAGTGTAGTTTATAGTGTAGTGTATAGTAGTGTATAGTGTAGTGTATTGTGTAGTGTATAGTGTATTGTATAGTAGTGTATAGTGTAGTGTATTGTATAGTAGTGTATAGTAGTGTAGTGTATAGTAGTGTATAGTGTAGTGTGTAGTAGTGTATAGTGTAGTGTAGTGTATAGTGTAGTGTATAGTAGTGTGGTGTGTAGTGTATAGTAGTGTGTAATGTAGTGTATAGTGTAATGTATAGTGTAGTGTATAGTGTAGTGTATAGTGTATGTATAGTGTAGTGTGTAGTGTATAGTGTAGTGTGTAGTGTATAGTAGTGTATAGTGTAGTGTATTGGTCGCGAAAGCCTACGTGTTAAACTGAGTGTAGTGTATATTGTAGTGTATAGTGTAGTGTATAGTGTAGTGTGTAGTAGTGTATAGTGTAGTGTATAATATAGTGTAGTGTATAGTAGTGTATAGTGTAGTGTACAGTGTAGTGTATAGTGTAGTAGTGTAGTGTATAGTAGTGTATAGTGTAGTGTATAGTAGTGTAGTGTATAGTAGTGTATAGTGTAGTGTATAGTGTAATGTATTGTGTAGTGTATAGTAGTGTATAGTGTAGTGTATTTTGTATAGTGTAGTGTATAGTAGTGTATAGTGTAGTGTATTGTATAGTAGTGTATAGTGTAGTTAATAGTGGTGTACAGTGTAGTGTATAGTGTAGTGTATAGTAGTGTAGTGATAGTAGTGTATAGTGTAGTGTATAGTAGTGTAGTGTGTAGTGTAGTGTATAGTGGTGTAGTGTGTAGTGTATAGTGGTGTAGTGTATTGTGTATAGTGTAGAGTATAGTGTAGTGTATAGTAGTGTATAGTGTAGTGTATAGTAGTTTATAGTGTAGTGTATAGTGTAGTAGTGTATAATATAGTATAGTGTAGTGTATAGTGTAGTGTATAGTAGTGTATAGTGTAGTGTATAGTAGTGTAGTGTATAGTGTATTGTATAGTAGTGTATAGTGTAGTGTATAGTAGTGTAGTGTATAGTGTAGTGTATAGTGTAGTCTATAGTGTAGTGTATAGTAGTTTATAGTGTAGTGTATAGTGTGTAGTAGTGTATAATATAGTGTAGTGTATAGTGTAGTGTATAGTGTACAGTGTAGTGTATAGTAGTGTATAGTGTAGTAGTATAGTGTAGTGTATAGTGTAGTGTATAGTGTAGTGTATAGTAGTGTAGTGTATAGTGTATTGTATAGTAGTGTAGTGTATAGTAGTGTATAGGGTAGTGTATAGTGTAATGTGTAGTGTATAGTGTAGTGTACAGTAGTGTATAGTGTAGTGTATAGTAGTGTATAGTGTAGTGTATAGTAGTGTAGTGTATAGTGTAGTGTATAGTAGTGTATAGTGTAGTGTAAAGTGTATTGTATAGTAGTGTATAGTGTAGTGTATAGTGTAGTGTATACTGTAGTGTATAGTGTAGTGTATAGTGTAGTTTATAGTATAGTGTAGTGTATAGTGTAATGTATAGTAGTGTATAGTGTAGTGTATAGTAGTGTAGTGTATAGTAGTGTATATTGTAGTGTTTAGTATAGTGTAGTGTATAGTAGTGTAGTGTGTAGTGCAGTGTTTAGTGTAGTGTATAGTGTAGTGTATAGTGTAGTGTTTAGTGTAGTGTATAGTGTAGTGTATAGTAGTGTAGTAGTGTAGTGTATAGTGCAGTGTATAGTGTGTAGTGTACAATATAGTGTATAGTGTAGTGTAAAGTGTTATGTATAGTAGTGTATAGTGTGTAGTGTACAGTGTGTAGTGTATAGTGTGTAGTTTATAGTGTAGTGTATAGTGTAGTGTATAGTAGTGTATAGTGTAGTGTATAGTGCAGTGTGTAGTGTATAGTTTAGTGTATAGTGTAGTGTATAGTGTAGTGTATAGTGTAGTTTATAATAGTGTAGTGTATGTGTTTAGTGTAGTGTATAGTGTAGTGTATAGTAGTGTAGTAGTGTAGTGTATAGTGCAGTGTATAGTGTGTAGTGTACAATATAGTGTAGTGTAAAGTGTTATGTATAGTAGTGTATAGTGTGTAGTGTACAGTGTGTAGTGTATAGTGTGTAGTTTATAGTGTAGTGTATAGTAGTGTATAGTGTAGTGTATAGTGCAGTGTGTAGTGTGTAGTTTATAGTGTAATGTATAGTAGTGTGTAGTGTAGTGTATATATAGTGTAGTGTATAGTGTAATGTATAGTAGTGTATAGTGTAGTGTATCGTGTAATGTAGAGTAGTGTATAGTGTAGTGTACAGTGTGGTGTGTAGTGTAATGTATAGTAGTGTATAGTATAGTGTAGTGTGTAGTGTATAATGTAGGGTATAATGTAATGTATAGTAGTGTATAGTGTAGTGTATAATGTAGTGTATAGTAGTGTGTAGTGTATAATGTAGTGTATAGTGTAAATTAGAACAGAACCAGCCCACAGTTTGTATCACTGCTGCTGCTGCTGTCAGTGACATTTACTCCACGTGGGGTTGATAATGACCTCAGGCAAGAGGACCACAATGCAGCTATTAAGGAAATTCTGCTTATCCACACATGGCCGTTTTAAAATAAAACGTGTGCATCTTGTGTGTAACGTACGGGGTTTTAGCATGCCCTATTCTTTGGTTGTGATTTCGGTTTTTTTTGCTCATTGACAGCTTTGTTGATTGGAACTGAAACGCTAGGTGACATTTTAGATAGGGGCTGTACCGTACGTGGCGTGCCTGAGATGGTTATAACACGTGTGTCACTGGTGAGTGATTGGTGAGGGAGATGGTGAGTTGGTGAGGGAGTGATTGGTGAGTGAGTTGGTGAGTGAGTTGGTCAGTGAGTGAGCTAACCACTGCACCACCACTCCCCACTCACACACACTGCGCTAACCACTGCACCACCACTCCCCCCACACAAATTATTTCGCAACTCAATGCTGCTGTCTTGTGGTAAATAACTAGAATCTCACTCACCAACTCACCCACTCACCCACCCATTCATCCACTCACTCACCAACTCACTCACCCACCCACCCATTCATCCACTCACTCACCCACACACCCACATACCCACCCACCCACACACCCACTCACCCACCCACATACCCACCCACTCACCCACCCACTCACCCATCCACTCACCCACCCATTCATCCACTCACTCACTCACCCACACACCCACTCACCCACCCACATACCCACCCACTCACCCACCCACTCACCCACCCATTGATCCACCCACCCACCCATTCAGCTTTGATGATTGGAACTGAAAAGCTTGGTGACATTTTAGATAGGGGCTGCACCGTACGTGGCGTGCCTGAGATGGTTATAACACGTGTGTCACTGGTGAGTGATTGGTGAGGGAGTTGGTGAGTGAGTTGGTGAGGGAGTGATTGGTGAGTGAGTTGGTGAGTTGGTGAGTGAGTTGGTTATAACACGTGTGTCACTGGTGAGTGATTGGTGAGGGAGTTGGTGAGTGAGTTGGTTATAACACGTGTGTCACTGGTGAGTGATTGGTGAGTGAGATGGTTATAACACGTGTGTCACTGCTCACTGTGCACATTTAAGAGTGTTCATGCGTGTTTCGGCAGTAAAGGGAGTTTGTCTCTCTGTCTCTTAAGTTGTACGTCTCGTTTGAAACGACACCCTCAGTTACAACTACATCACCAAACTGCGCTCAGCCACTCCACCACTGCAGTACACTACACACTACACTACACCACAATACCACACCACTACAGTACACTACACACTACACTACACCACAATACCAGACCACTCCACCACTGCAGTACATTACACACCACCACTACACCACAACACCACGACTGTAACACGTTGTACCACTACTACACCACACCACTACACACCACTACTACACCACACTACACCACACAACACCACCACACCACACTACACCACTACTACACCACACTACACCACACCACGACTGTAACACGTTGTACCACCACTACTACACTACTACTACACCACACTACACCACACCACGACTGTAACACGTTGTACCACCACCACCACTACACCACGACTGCCCCGCGTACATTCTGACGGATTCTCACCCTGGACACCGACCGATGAGACGCTTCCCTTGGCGCCAGGAAAAGCTGTGGTACAATAAAAGCGACCGGCGAAGGAATCCCCAGGTCTTGTCGGTGTTAGTTTGACACGTCCCCGTTGGCTGTCGCGACCAACGTCAACTCGTACAGCGAGCAGGAAACCGGGCGGAAAGTTCCTCCAGGATTTTATAATGACGACGACGATGAGCAGAGCTCTAAACTTATCGGCAAACTCTTACCAATTTGGCACGCGCACGCAGAGACAAAGATCCCCCGTGTAGCCTTAACAGACTGTAGGGGCAAGTGCTGTTAGCGAGCACCTATGAAGGCCAGAACGGTACACGAGGGGGCGGGTGGCCGGCACCACCCCTGGCCGCCTTTGTCTCCCCAGTGGCGATGTTTACACAACGCACCAGGGTACTCATTTAATGCCGAGTCGACCTAGGGGAGGCCCGGGACCGGTTCAGATGATCGTCGCCGGCGGCGTCGGCCGTGAGCGGGAATCGAACCCCGGGTCACCACCACCTGACACACACCACGTGACACACACCACCTGACACACCACCTCACACACACCACCTCACACTCACCACCTCACACGCACCACCTCACACACCACCTCACACACACCACCACACACACCACGTGACACACCACCTCACACACACCACCTGACACACCACGTGACACACCACCTCACACACACCACCTCACACACACCACCTGACACACACCACCTGACACTGTTGTATCTAGGCCCCTTTTCCATCTTAATGTTAACAGGTAATTTTCCGATACATATAGATACATGTTTCTATTGTTTTTTTTATATAATAATGAATAAAAACACCAAACCAGGCCTCCGCATGGCATGTGGAGGTTCTCTTTACCATGACCCACTAATACGATTTTGACATTAAGAGCCCTCCCAGGGTCAGAGGGAGCAGATAGAGAGCAGAGCACAGCGGATTGCAAGGGGCTGACGTAAACACACCAAGCCAGGGTCACTGGGAGTTTGCGTTAGCCTAGATATAGTTCAGTCAAAAAGCTGATTGGTTCTACATTACTATTAAAGTAACTTAACATCGGAATTCAATGACAGGGTAGGCTAAAGTTATTGATCTTCACACCAACTTCAATTGAACCCTGCCAATAGCTACATCAATGTAACCATCAACCGTCTATTGGTTTAACATTAAATCTATTTTCATATTTTAATAATTTTTATACGACTGGACCCAAAGCCTATAACAATCAGGTTTTCCGAAGTCAACATGAATGTTCTAACCCAGACATGAGCGAATAATGAGCAGAGTGGATATAAGGTTGGAGAAGAAAGGAAAATAAGCGCAGCAAACTGCAAACGTAGGCAAAAAGCCAGGAACAACCAACCAACCTAACAACAGCAAGCCGGGGCTAGACAGGCCATCAAATTAGATAAATCCCGGGGTCAGAGGTCACAGACCAAGTGCTGAGAGGCAGACGAAAACCAGAACTGACTCCAGGGCTAACCCGCCCTCACCTACACGGAGTGACGGAAATTAATGAGGCCTTGAATTGGCGGCGTCAGCGAAAACAGCGGTCACCACGCGCTAGAGAGAGTGAGGGCCAAAGAGTGTAGAGAGACTGAAAAGAGAATAAGGGCGGGACCTTAGAGTGTCAACGCATTTCAGCGAAAATACCAGGCTAATAAAAATCACAGTGCATTATTTCCTACTTAACATTCGTGTTGGCACCATTCACCGAGGCTTACACAAAACATAAACTGCATAATGACTTGGGCGGTGTTAAACCCAAGGTTGGAAAGAAAGGGAGATTCCGGCCATCTTTGTATCCCCGCAGCGCGGGGTAGGAGTGTGTATACGCTCGGGGGGAAAACCTTCCCTTGACATTAAGTACAATACCACAACGGAAGCTAACCCAGACCTTGGGTTACATACAGAGCATAACTGTGAAACTGTGAGGGATAAATGTTAACTTTAAAAACCTTAACCGTTTCTTGGTGCGTCGGTGAAAGTCGGAGGGAATATCGCCCCTCCCTCCAGGTTGTGTACCCAGACAGAGAGGCGCCTTCGAGACAATTTATAACATTTGATTGTTTTACTTGTGGGTTTTATGGAAGGAGGGTGACAACGGAATATGCACACAAGAACACACACTGACACACACTGACACACACACGGACGCAGATACATACGGACAAACCCTGACACAGCAAAAATCGGAAGAAACCCCGCCTTGTGGGCAGGGTCCGAGTGAAGGGATTTTTGGGCATAAAAAGAGGATCCTGAACATTGAAACCTCAGTTCGACTGGGGGGGTCGACTCAGGAGCGAGCTGCGGCCAACGGGTCGGCTCGACTCGTCCGCAGTTCATCGGAAACTCAGCTGAGTTCGATCGGCTCACCGGAGCCGGCCATCGGGGGCTCGACTCATTGGAGCAGCTCCCCATCTCATCTGCAGGCGGGCAAGACCCGCTTGACAGCTCAACTCGCCCCTGCGTGGGTCAGCCTCTGCCGACACGGAGGTCTCTGCTGCCGCCGGGGTGGTGAGGGTCGCTGTTTGGCGACAAGGCTGCGTGCACACCGTGCATCGCCAGCCGAGTGCGCACCCGGGTCAACACTCAACCACCGTGCACGCTGCGAGCGAGCTGTGGCGCCATCTACCGACCGTATCCTGACCTGCAGCAGCGTATCGACGACATCCGAATCCGTTCAACACGGTGACCGCCGAATCGACTGATACGTATGACGCGCACCGCCCCCTCACCACACGACAAGCAGGCGTCTGTTTGACACGAAGTTCGACTCCGAACACTGACTATTCAAAACAATTCATGTCACTCAAACATACACGGGTCCTTAAACCAGAAGCCAACACTCAAGTCTATCGGGCATCAGTGGCTGTGAAGGCATCACGACGAGACCGAGTGTTCATACATGTGTCGTTATAAGCATATCCATAGTTGTCCTCTTTACTATTTAGTGGGCTGTACTCTTAATCGCATAAATATTCAACAGATCCATCAATACGAATTTACTTTTGACACCTTCTCCCGTAGAGCGACGCTCTTGTGGGGAAGGGTGTGTCCCACCAGATCCTCATCAGGCGATCTGGTCCACAATTAATTAAAACTTGGTATCAGGTGAGGTCTTCAGGAGAAAGGAGCACCCCATCGCATGCCCTTACTCCAAGCCATTATGTAGTCAGATAATCTGCCGATGTATCTGTTGAGATTTGTGCCTTTGAGAATAATAACTGTTTTAATTGTTTTTCTTATCGTCGTATAATCTTTAAAGTACCTTTCGTTCGTAATCGCTGCACGTTCTCACGTACTCTACAGAATAATCACCTGTTCTGTGACCCAGTGTGCTAACAACGTGATAAGGGTTGCATATGATCTATGATCAATAACGATTGCGATACTGCGGGAATAATTCAAGTATAATCATTCATTATAAGTTACGTTTTTTGTTTAGTATAGCATTTCCATGTTCTAATAACTCTCTCTTTCACTAATAACCATCGCTTCATGCGGGGTCCATGTGTTATCAAAGTGAAATCGTACAGTCATTGATGATACTGTCTCATTGATGATACTGTTAAACTGACTAACCTCTATGGGGAGGATACTTTTCTTAAAACCAGAAAATTGGAGAAGCTTCGCATTAAGCGGATGAAATTGATATCTTCACTGGCATTCCTCAAAAGGTGCAGAGATTCAAAGGTAATACCAAACGCAGTTAAAATAACACATCACATAAAGTCTTCTAAAGCTAACCAAATACTACACAAAGCTAGCAAATTATTATTAATAGAGACAATACAGCACAATAGGAGTGAATTATCTTCTTTGGTTCTTTCGGTAAAGTCACGTAGAATGAGAATAAAATAATAAATTGATAAAATAAAATAACACAATAATATTCTCACGACGTTTCGGCCACAACACAAGCGGCCTTCATCAGGTGAAGGGAGCGAGACTGTCTGGTAGGACAGCGCTGGAGTGAGAGAGCCACGTTCAGATCACGGCTTTTAAGCTGTGTGAGAGGAACAAAGAGCCTTGACGAAGGAATTAGCATAAAATTTAGCATTGAAAAGGCTGAATGATTAGCTTGTGACTGGTCACAGAAATAGCTATGTTAAAAGTCAAGGCATACACATCCGCAGAGGCACCCATTGTTAAAAGGAATTAGCATAGAATTTAGCATTGAAATAGCTAAATTAAGGCATTCGCTTGTAACTGCTACAGAAATAGTTACGTTGAAGTCAGAGCATACACATTCACCGAGGCACTTAGTACAAATCAAAACAGGAGAATTTAGCATTGAAATAACTAGGCGAATTTAGCATTGAAATAACTGGGTGATTTGCTAGTGACTGGTCACAGAAATGACTACAAATCTGAGCTATTCACAGTACTATATAGTGAACCAATAAAAACTAAAATATAAATTACCTTCATGTTATCAATAAACTCTATATTCTCCAATCAGCTAAGCTACCAACCATGAGTCGTTATATATCACAATGCTATATGGCGAAAAAATGGGTGGATTCTTACCCTCAAATTTCCGTACCACGGATAGCTACGGGCCCCGTTCAGACGGACGAGTTCGTCCATGGTCGGAACAGAGGAGGGGGAGAGAGACAGCTGCGAAGCCCTAGTATACTCCATGTTGTAAACCATACCATTAACCGTGGTGTGAGAGGTATTAAGAGGCAATGCTGGCGAAAGAGCTGCGGTCTGAAGGTCATCGTAAAATTACAATTAATTAAGAACAGAAATGATTTAACACATCTTTCCAGTGGTTACTGAGCCTGAATCCATCTTCTCGGTTGAAATTGTCTCTGTGCTTGTATATGTGAATGGCCTCATGAACGAATCTCTCATGGTAGCCAGTTGGTTTGCAAAGAACCTCCGTCTTGGAGAAGTCAATGTCATGTGAGCCCACTGAATTGTAACAGTGATCTGCCACGGCAGAGGAGTTCGTCTTACCGTGTTTCAAGTCTGCTTTATGTTCGCGGATGCGATCCGAGATATGTCTTTTGGTTTCTCCAATGTAGCTACTACCACAGAGGCACTTTAGTTTGTAAACGCCCGGGTACTGTATGTCTGGAGGAGCATCTTTTACAGATGGAAGTAAATCACGGATTTTGTGTACTGTGTTGAATCGGACCTGGATCTTGTGTTTATTCAGGATTTTGGAGATCTTTTTAGTGACCCCTGCAATGTAGGGTAAGGTGATGGTTTTGAGTGGCTCCACAAGAGGATCCTTCTTCATGACTACACAATCCGCAAAGCCATCACTCCAGTCATGAAGAAGGATCCTCTTGTGGAGCCACTCAAAACCATCACCTTACCCTACATTGCAGGGGTCACTAAAAAGATCTCCAAAATCCTGAATAAACACAAGATCCAGGTCCGATTCAACACAGTACACAAAATCCGTGATTTAGTTCCATCTGTAAAAGATGCTCTTCCAGACATACAGTACCCGGGCGTTTACAAACTAAAGTGCCTCTGTGGTAGTAGCTACATTGGAGAAACCAAAAGACATATCTCGGACCGCATCCGCGAACATAAAGCAGACTTGAAACACGGTAAGACGAACTCCTCTGCCATAGCAGATCACTGTTACAATTCAGTGGGCTCACATGACATTGACTTCTCCAAGACAGAGGTTCTTTGCAAACCAACTGGCTACCATGAGAGATTCGTTCATGAGGCCATTCACATATACAAGCACAGAGACAATTTCAACCGAGAAGATGGATTCAGGCTTAGTAACCACTGGAAAGATGTGTTAAATCATTTCTGTTCTTAATTAATTGTAATTTTACGATGACCTTCAGACCGCAGCTCTTTCGCCAGCATTGCCTCTTAATACCTCTCACACCACGGTTAAGGGTATGGTTTACAACATGGAGTATACTAGGGCTTCGCAGCTGTCTCTCTCCCCCTCCTCTGTTCCGACCATGGACGAACTCGTCCGTCTGAACGGGGCCAGTAGCTATCCGTGGTACGGAAATTTGAGGGTAAGAATCCACCCATTTTTTCGCCATATAGCATTGTGATATATAACGACTTATGGTTGGTAGCTTAGCTGATTGGAGAATATAGAGTTTATTGATAACATGAAGGTAATTTATATTTTAGTTTTTATTGGTTCACTATATAGTACTGTGAATACCTCAGATGTGTAGTCATTTCTGTGACCAGTCACTAGCAAATCACCCAGTTATTTCAATGCTAAATTCGCCTAGTTATTTCAATGCTAAATTCTCCTGTTTTGATTTGTACTAAGTGCCTCGGTGAATGTGTATGCTCTGACTTCAACGTAACTATTTCTGTAGCAGTTACAAGCGAATGCCTTAATTTAGCTATTTCAATGCTAAATTCTATGCTAATTCCTTTTAACAATGGGTGCCTCTGCGGATGTGTATGCTTTAACTTTTAACATAGCTATTTCTGTGACCAGTCACAAGCTAATCATTCAGCCTTTTCAATGCTAAATTTTATGCTAATTCCTTCGTCAAGGCTCTTTGTTCCTCTCACACAGCTTAAAAGCCGTGATCTGAACGTGGCTCTCTCACTCCAGCGCTGTCCTACCAGACAGTCTCGCTCCCTTCACCTGATGAAGGCCGCTTGTGTTGTGGCCGAAACGTCGTGAAAATATTATTGTGTTATTTTATTTTATCAATTTATTATTTTATTCTCATTCTACGTGACTTTACCGAAAGAACCAAAGAAGATGAATCATTGCAGTCACGAAAGCTTTAAATCGAAATTTAACCGCCTCTACGGGGAGGGATTCCACACATCCTTAAGATCATTCAACAGACTTCGGGATAAGAAGGCTCAACTAATCGAGTCTCTCACCTTTCTGAAGAGATGCCGCGACTCTAAGGTAATACCAACCGCATTTACACTAACCTCTGCTGTTGCAACTTCTCTCAATGCAAAACGAATTCTAGCTAGAACTAGCTTCGCTCTTATCTCGGAAAAAATCAGACTTACACGCACCGAACTCGATCAGTTAGACAAGACACTCTACAAATCACACTTAAAATTGACAGCAACAATGTCTACATCGGATTGGGAACATGTAGACAATATGACTACCTCTTCGGCTGCCACTATGTCGAACAAATGTAGGGACAATTTGATTTCCAAATTCAATCACCTCTCCAGCAAAAAATCGGATCCACACACCGAAAAGATAGACGTCAACAAAGTCGTAATTAATCGCAGTAACAGTTCCATTTCTGATGGTCTGAAATCCGTTTTAGCTAAAGGTCTAAACTTTGCTGTCACACCGAGACACTTACCGGTTAATGATATCATTGCCCATGTCGACGTTGCACTCAAGGGCTTGAGTCACATCTCGGCAGACGTAGCAAGATCTGAAATCGCTGCAACCCTCAAAAACGCTAAGTTGCCACCTAGCAACATCAGCAAAGACGAACGTTTTGAATTATCTCAATTAAAAAAGAGGGATGATATTGTCGTTCTCTCAGCCGACAAAGGCAATGCCACTGTCATCATGGACAAAACAGAATATAACAACAAAATTCAAGAACTACTCAACGATGGCAGCTATACAAAAATAAAAAGAGATCCCACCAACAGCCTGGTCACCAAAACGAACAAAATTATCTCTGATTCAACAGCATTAATTGATGAGAACAAACAGTTCTTGTTGAAACCCTCTGCTGCCAGACCACCAAGATTATATGGCCTTCCAAAGATACACAAAGAAGATACACCCCTTCGTCCCATCGTCTCTACTATCAGCTCCCCCACCTACAAACTGGCACGTTTTCTGGCTGATATACTGCGACCTTTCACTGGAAAAACCACCTCTGCGGTACTAAATTCTACTCACCTGGTATCGACAATCAAAGACATTTCCCTGTCCCCAAACGACCTGCTTGTCAGTTTTGATGTGGTGTCCTTGTTCACCAAAGTCCCGGTACCTGACACCATCGCTATCATTGAAGACCTGGTTCATCAAGGACTGCATACTGATGCACCCCCCCTGGTGAGACATTGCTTAACCAACACATACTTCACCTGGAATGGAACTTTCTACAAACAAACTGAGGGCACCCCAATGGGCTCCCCCCTATCTCCGGTTGTAGCCAACGTATTCATGGAAAAATTTGAAACTGACGCCATCCAGACTGCCACTCTGCGCCCGACCTTATGGAAGAGGTACGTTGATGACACCTTTGTCATCTGGCCACATGGCCAGCCTGCTCTAGACCAATTCCGCGACCACATCAATTCCATACACCCAGCCATCAGATTTACCATGGAGGTCGAAAAAGATGGCAAACTACCCTTTCTGGATGTCGTAATTAAAAGGAGACATGATGGTTCAATGAGCCACTCTGTCTACAGGAAAGCTACCCATACAGATGCTTACTTGAAACCGGATTCCCACCACTATCCATCCCAGAAGAACTGCCTCATCAAGACTCTATACCATAGAGCCCAATGCATTTCCGACCAGGAACACATTACCAGTGAACTCAAGCACGTACACCAGGCTCTCAGGGCTAATGGCTACTCCGACTACACAATCCGCAAAGCCATCACTCCAGTCATGAAGAAGGATCCTCTTGTGGAGCCACTCAAAACCATCACCTTACCCTACATTGCAGGGGTCACTAAAAAGATCTCCAAAATCCTGAATAAACACAAGATCCAGGTCCGATTCAACACAGTACACAAAATCCGTGATTTAGTTCTATCTGTAAAAGATGCTCTTCCAGACATACAGTACCCGGGCGTTTACAAACTAAAGTGCCTCTGTGGTAGTAGCTACATTGGAGAAACCAAAAGACATATCTCGGACCGCATCCGCGAACATAAAGCAGACTTGAAACACGGTAAGACGAACTCCTCTGCCGTGGCAGATCACTGTTACAATTCAGTGGGCTCACATGACATTGACTTCTCCAAGACGGAGGTTCTTTGCAAACCAACTGGCTACCATGAGAGATTCGTTCATGAGGCCATTCACATATACAAGCACAGAGACAATTTCAACCGAGAAGATGGATTCAGGCTTAGTAACCACTGGAAAGATGTGTTAAATCATTTCTGTTCTTAATTAATTGTAATTTTACGATGACCTTCAGACCGCAGCTCTTTCGCCAGCATTGCCTCTTAATACCTCTCACACCACGGTTAAGGGTATGGTTTACAACATGGAGTATACTAGGGCTTCGCAGCTGTCTCTCTCCCCCTCCTCTGTTCCGACCATGGACGAACTCGTCCGTCTGAACGGGGCCCGTAGCTATCCGTGGTACGGAAATTTGAGGGTAAGAATCCACCCATTTTTTCGCCATATAGCATTGTGATATATAACGACTTATGGTTGGTAGCTTAGCTGATTGGAGAATATAGAGTTTATTGATAACATGAAGGTAATTTATATTTTAGTTTTTATTGGTTCACTATATAGTACTGTGAATAGCTCAGATGTGTAGTCATTTCTGTGACCAGTCACTAGCAAATCACCCAGTTATTTCAATGCTAAATTCGCCTAGTTATTTCAATGCTAAATTCTCCTGTTTTGATTTGTACTAAGTGCCTCGGTGAATGTGTATGCTCTGACTTCAACGTAACTATTTCTGTAGCAGTTACAAGCGAATGCCTTAATTTAGCTATTTCAATGCTAAATTCTATGCTAATTCCTTTTAACAATGGGTGCCTCTGCGGATGTGTATGCTTTAACTTTTAACATAGCTATTTCTGTGACCAGTCACAAGCTAATCATTCAGCCTTTTCAATGCTAAATTTTATGCTAATTCCTTCGTCAAGGCTCTTTGTTCCTCTCACACAGCTTAAAAGCCGTGATCTGAACGTGGCTCTCTCACTCCAGCGCTGTCCTACCAGACAGTCTCGCTCCCTTCACCTGATGAAGGCCGCTTGTGTTGTGGCCGAAACGTCGTGAGAATATTATTGTGTTATTTTATTTTATCAATTTATTATTTTATTCTCATTCTACGTGACTTTACCGAAAGAACCAAAGAAGACCATCAACCATCTTATTCTTAGCTCTTTCGGTAAAAGTCACGTTGAGTGAGTGGTGAGTGGGTGGTGAGTGGGTGAGTGAGTGGGTGGTGAGTGGGTGGTGAGTGAGTGAGTGGTGAGTGTGTGGTGAGTGGGTGAGTGGGTGGTGAGTGGGTGGTGAGTGAGTGGTGAGTAGGTGGTGAGTGAGTGGTGAGTGGGTGGTGAGTGGTGAGTGGGTGGTGAGTGAGTGGTGAGTGAGTGGTGAGTGGGTGGTGAGTGAGTGAGTGGGTGGTGAGTGGTTGGTGAGTGGGTGAGTGGGTAGTGAATGAGTGAGTGGTGAGTGGGTGGTGAGTGCGTGAGTGGGTGGTGAGTGGGTGGTGAGTGAGTGGTGAGTAGGTGGTGAGTGAGTGAGTGGGTGGTGAGTGAGTGAGTGGGTGGTGAATGAGTGAGTGGTGAGTGGGTGGTGAGTGAGTGAGTGGGTGGTGAGTGGGTGGTGAGTGGGTGAGTAGGTGGTGAGTGGTGAGTGGGTGGTGAGTGAGTGAGTGGTGAGTGGGTGGTGAGTGAGTGGGTGGTGAGTGGGTGGTGAGTGGGTGGTGAATGAGTGAGTGGTGAGTGGGTGGTGAGTGAGTGAGTGGGTGGTGAGTGGGTGGTGAGTGAGTGGTGAGTAGGTGGTGAGGGAGTGGTGAGTGGGTGGTGAGTGGGTGAGTGGGTGGTGAGTGGCGAGTGAGTGGTGAGTGGGTGGTGAGTGAGTGGGTGGTGAGTGAGTGGGTGGTGAGTAGGTGAGTGGGTGAGTGAGTGGGTGAGTGGGTGAGTGGTGAGCGGGTGGTGAGTGAGTGAGTGAGTGGTGAGTGAGTGAGTGGTGCGTGAGTGAGTGCGTGGTGAGTGGGTGGTGAGTGGGTGAGTGGGTGGTGAATGAGTGAGTGGTGAGTGGGTGGTGAGTGAGTGAGTGGGTGGTGAGTGGGTGGTGACTGAGTGGTGAGTAGGTGGTGAGTGAGTGGTGAGTGGGTGGTGAGTGGCGAGTGAGTGGTGAGTGGGTGGTGAGTGAGTGGGTGTTGAGTGAGTGGGTGTTGAGTGAGTGGGTGGTGAGTGGGTGGTGAGTGAGTGGGTGGTGAGTGGGTGGTGAGTGAGTGGTGAGTAGGTGGTGAGGGAGTGGTGAGTGGGTGGTGAGTGGGTGAGTGGGTGGTGAGTGGCGAGTGAGTGGTGAGTGGGTGGTGAGTGAGTGGGTGGTGAGTGGGTGAGTGGGTGAGTGAGTGGGTGAGTGGGTGAGTGGTGAGTGGGTGGTGAGTGAGTGAGTGGGTGGTGAGTGTGTGGTGAGTGGGTGAGTGGGTGGTGAGTGGGTGGTGAGTGAGTGGTGAGTAGGTGGCGAGTGAGTGGTGAGTGGGTGGTGAGTGGTGAGTGGGTGGTGAGTGAGTGGTGAGTGAGTGGTGAGTGGGTGGTGAGTGAGTGAGTGGGTGGTGAGTGGGTGGTGAGTGGGTGAGTGGGTAGTGAATGAGTGAGTGGTGAGTGGGTGGTGAGTGCGTGAGTGGGTGGTGAGTGGGTGGTGAGTGAGTGGTGAGTAGGTGGTGAGTGAGTGAGTGGGTGGTGAGTGAGTGAGTGGGTGGTGAATGAGTGAGTGGTGAGTGGGTGGTGAGTGAGTGAGTGAGTGGGTGGTGAGTGGGTGGTGAGTGGGTGAGTAGGTGGTGAGTGGCGAGTGGGTGGTGAGTGAGTGAGTGGTGAGTGGGTGGTGAGTGAGTGGGTGGTGAGTGGGTGGTGAGTGGGTGGTGAATGAGTGAGTGGTGAGTGGGTGGTGAGTGAGTGAGTGGGTGGTGAGTGGGTGGTGAGTGAGTGGTGAGTAGGTGGTGAGGGAGTGGTGAGTGGGTGGTGAGTGGGTGAGTGGGTGGTGAGTGGCGAGTGAGTGGTGAGTGGGTGGTGAGTGAGTGGGTGGTGAGTGAGTGGGTGGTGAGTAGGTGAGTGGGTGAGTGGGTGAGTGGGTGAGTGGTGAGCGGGTGGTGAGTGAGTGAGTGAGTGGTGAGTGAGTGAGTGAGTGGTGCGTGAGTGAGTGCGTGGTGAGTGGGTGGTGAGTGGGTGAGTGGGTGGTGAATGAGTGAGTGGTGAGTGGGTGGTGAGTGAGTGAGTGGGTGGTGAGTGGGTGCGTAGTGAGTGATGAGTAGGTGGTGAGTGAGTGGTGAGTGGGTGGTGAGTGGGTGAGTGGGTGGTGAGTGGCGAGTGAGTGGTGAGTGGGTGGTGAGTGAGTGGGTGTTGAGTGAGTGGGTGTTGAGTGAGTGGGTGGTGAGTGGGTGGTGAGTGAGTGGGTGGTGAGTGAGTGGTGAGTAGGTGGTGAGGGAGTGGTGAGTGGGTGGTGAGTGGGTGAGTGGGTGGTGAGTGGCGAGTGAGTGGTGAGTGGGTGGTGAGTGAGTGGGTGGTGAGTGAGTGGGTGGTGAGTGGGTGAGTGGGTGAGTGAGTGGGTGAGTGGGTGAGTGGTGAGTGGGTGGTGAGTGAGTGAGTGGTGAGTGAGTGAGTGAGTGGTGCGTGAGTGAGTGCGTGGTGAGTGGGTGGTGAGTGGGTGAGTGGGTGGTGAATGAGTGAGTGGTGAGTGGGTGGTGAGTGAGTGAGTGGGTGGTGAGTGGGTGGTGAGTGAGTGGTGAGTAGGTGGTGAGTGAGTGGTGAGTGGTGAGTGAGTGGTGCGTGAGTGAGTGAGTGGTGAGTGGGTGGTGAGTGAGTGGGTGGTGAGTGAGTGGTGAGTGAGTGAGTGGTGAGTGAGTGGTGAGTGGGTGGTGAGTGAGTGGTGAGTGGGTGGTGAGTGAGTGAGTGGGTGGTGAGTGGGTGGTGAGTGGTGAGTGAGTGAGTGGTAAGTGAGTGGTGAGTGAGTGAGTGGGTGGTGAGTGGGTGGTGAGTGAGTGGGTGGTGAGTGGGTGGTGAGTGGGTGAATGGATGGTGAGTGAGTGGTGAGTGGGTGGTGAGTGGGTGGTGAGTGAGTGATGAGTGGGTGGTGAGTGAGTGAGTGGGTGGTGAGTGGCGAGTGAGTGATTGGTGAGTGGGTGGTGAGTGAGTGAGTGGGTGGTGAGTGGGTGGTGAGCCAGCCACACAGTCACTTTCACAAACACACACAGTCACACACACACACAGTCACACACACACACAGTCACACACACACAGTCACACAGTCACACACACAGTCACACACACAGTCACACACACAGTCACTATCACACACACACACAGTCACACACACACACAGTGAGTGGGTGGTGAGTGGGTGAGTGGGTGAGTGAGTGGGTGAGTGGGTGAGTGGTGAGTGGGTGGTGAGTGAGTGAGTGAGTGGTGAGTGAGTGAGTGGTGCGTGAGTGAGTGCGTGGTGAGTGGGTGGTGAGTGGGTGAGTGGGTGGTGAATGAGTGAGTGGTGAGTGGGTGGTGAGTGAGTGAGTGGGTGGTGAGTGGGTGGTGAGTGAGTGGTGAGTAGGTGGTGAGCGAGTGGTGAGTGGGTGGTGAGTGGGAGAGTGCGTGGTGAGTGGCGAGTGAGTGGTGAGTGGGTGGTGAGTGAGTGGGTGGTGAGTGAGTGAGTGAGTGGTGAGTGAGTGGTGCGTGAGTGAGTGAGTGGTGAGTGGGTGGTGAGTGAGTGGGTGGTGAGTGGGTGGTGAGTGAGTGAGTGGTGAGTGGGTGGTGAGTGAGTGCGTGGTGAGTGGGTGGTGAGTGAGTGGTGAGTGGGTGGTGAGTGAGTGCGTGCGTGGTGAGTGGGTGGTGAGTGAGTGGTGAGTGGGGGGTGAGTGGTGAGTGGGTGGTGAGTGGGTGGTGAGTGGGTGAGTGGGTGGTGAGTGAGTGGTGAGTGGGTGGTGAGTGAGTGGGTGGTGAGTGGGTGGTGAGTGAGTGGTGAGTGGGTGGTGAGTGAGTGGTGAGTGGGTGGTGAGTGAGTGGTGAGTGAGTGGGTGGCGAGTGAGTGAGTGGTGAGTGAGTGGTGAGTGAGTGAGTGGGTGGTGAGTGAGTGGTGAGTGGGTGGTGAGTGAGTGGTGAGTGGGTGGTGAATGAGTGAGTGGGTGGTGAGTGGGTGGTGAGTGGTTAGTGAGTGAGTGGTAAGTGGGTGGTGAGTGAGTGAGTGGGTGGTGAGTGGGTGGTGAGTGAGTGGGTGGTGAGTGGGTGGTGAGTGGGTGAGTGGATGGTGAGTGAGTGGTGAGTGGGTGGTGAGTGGGTGGTGAGTGAGTGGGTGGTGAGTGGCGAGGGAGTGGTCAGTGGGTGGTGAGTGGGTGGTGAGTGAGTGAGTGGGTGGTGAGTGGGTGAGTGGGTGGTGAGTGGGTGGTGAGTGGTGAGTGAGTGAGTTGGTGGTGAGTGAGTGGTGAGTGGGTGGTGAGTGAGTGGTGAGTGGGTGGTGAGTGAGTGAGTGGGTGGTGAGTGGCGAGTGAGTGATTGGTGAGTGGGTGGTGAGTGAGTGAGTGGGTGGTGAGTGGGTGGTGAGCCAGCCACACAGTCACTTTCACAAACACACACAGTCACACACACACAGTCACACACACACACAGTCACACAGTCACACACACAGTCACACACACAGTCACACACACAGTCACTATCACACACACACACAGTCACACACACAGTCACAAACACACACAGTCACACACGCACAGTCACACACACAGTCACACACACACAGTCACACACACAGTCACACACACAGTCACACACACACAGTCAGTCACTTTCACACACACACAGTCACACACACACAGTCACACACACACAGTCACACACACAGTCACACACACAGTCACACTCACACACAGTCACACACACAGCCAGTCACTTTCACACACACAGTCACACACACACACAGTCACACACACAGTCACACACACACACAGTCACACACACATAAACAGTCACACACACAGTCACACACACACAGTCACACACACACAGTCACACACACACAGTCACACACACAGGCAGTCACTTTCACACGCACACACACACACAGTCACACAGTCACACACACAGTCACACAGTCACACACACACAGTCACACACACAGTCACACACACAGTCACACACACACACAGTCAGTCACTTTCACACACACAACAACAACAACAACCGCCATTCGCCACTAAGTGGCGGTGACGTCACCACGACGCTTGTGCCAGGCTATGTGCACCCTGAGGCCACGTGAAGTGTCGAACGCCCGCTGGCAGGAGGTCACGGGGCAGACCCAGGTGCCACGGGTCGACTGACTGAGATGACTGGCTGATGCACCACCTGTGCCCCCTACTGTGCCAACCTGCTGTGCTTTAGCCACCCGGCGCTCCGCTCGCTGTTGTGAGCGTCGCTCCTCCGCCCTCCGTTGTTGTTGGAGGGCGACTGCCTCCAACTGCCCAGTAGCATCCTTCACGAGCCTCCTCCACAGAGGCCGATCTTGACACCGCTGGTACCAGTCATCGGCAAGTCCACTCAGCTCCACGTCCTCCTGTACCACATCACTCCATCTCTTCTCTAGCCCGTGCCGCGCCCGCTTAGCCCCCTCAATCCGGCCAAACAAAAGCTGTTTCGGCATGCGGTGGCTGGGCATGCGGGCTACATGACCCAGCCATCGCAGCCTTGCCTGCCGGAGGAGCTCACCGATGGGACCCTGCCCAGATCTTTCAAGGATTTGTGAGCTCCTCACACAATCCAGTCTGGTTAAACCCAGGATGGATCGTAGGCAGGCCAGCCTAAATGTTTCTAACCGGCGAAGATGTTCCATTAGGGGGGTCCACGTTTCGCAAGCGTAGAGAAGGGAGGGAATGACCGTGGCCGAGAAGACCTGAAGCTTAGTGCGGAGCGACAGACCAGGTAGCTTCCACACAGCGTTACGCAACCGATGAAAAGATATTGCCGCTCGACTGATTCGGAGTGAGACCTCTGCTGTTAAACTGGAGCCAGTCATAAGCACACTGCCCAGGTATGGGAAACTCTCCACTCTCTCCACAACTGCCCCATCACCGATTGGGAGTTGTGGGGGTGGAGTGTCCGATGGTACAAAATACCCAGGCAGGTGCTTAGTTTTGGTGGGGCTGATGGTAAGGCCCCACCTCTTAGTGGCACGCTCCAGTCTCAGCAGCAGCGTCTCCAACTCCTCCTCTGACTGAGCAGCTATTACCAAGTCATCAGCATACATAACGTGGTTGAGCATTAGGGAGCCATCCCTTGACCGCACCCGGGCATCGATTAGCCTCCCATTATATCTGTACCATATGGAGATTCCCCCGGTACAGCTATTGAAGGCTTCACGAACTACGTGGTCAAAATAGATGTTAAATAATGTGGGAGCCAGAGGACATCCCTGTCGCACCCCAAGGTGTACAGGGAATGGCTCTGACTCCCGGCCACGTAGTTTTACCCGGGCCCGCTCACCATCATGAAGGTCCTTAATGATCGTGAGCAGAGGGTCAAGTACTCCAAAAGCACGAAGAACGACCCAGAGCCCAGGCCTACTGATGGTATCATAGGCCTTGACCAGGTCAATAAAGCAGAGATGTAGGTCTTGTTGGAATTCCCTACACCTCTGCTGTAGCAGACGGACAGAAAATATGGCATCTGTGCAGGACCGCCCTTTCCTGAAACCGCATTGGGGCTCCGCAAGCCTCTCCTCAGCGTGCCTGGCAAGGCGATGCTGAATAATCCTTGCCAGGACCTTTCCCGGCACACTGAGGAGTGAGATGCCCCTGTAGTTGTTACAGTCCGTGCGGTCCCCCTTCCCAAAAAGGGGGACCACCAGGGCATCCCTCCAATCCCGCGGAACCCGTCCAGTGGTCCAGACCGTTGTCATGATGTCATACAGGGCAGTCTGTGCACAAACGCCACCCTCCCTCAGCATCTCGCCTGGGAGATCATCTCCGCCCGCTGCCCCTCCTGGTCCCAGACTCCGGATCGCCCTCAATACCTCCTCAGCAGATGGCACCTCAGCCAGCCACTCACAGGGGGCGACTCCATCCAACACCTGAGGCACCGCAGCCTCAGCAGGGCCATCCTCACCCTGTGCCACGATGCTTTCCTGGCTGAGGGACCCTCCCTCCCCCAGGACCTCACAGAAACGCTCAGCAAATCTGCGAACCCGTTCCTGGGGGTCGGAAATTGGACCACCGTCCCTTCCCCCAATGATGGTAATAGGTGTGGCGCTGCAGGTTACTTTTTTGATGGAGTTAAATAGAGATTTGTGATCACGCGCCACTGAGGCAGACTCCATCTCCTCAGCAACCCGCGACCACCACCCATCCTTGCAGCGCCTCACGGCTCTCCGAACCTCCGAGCGAAGGCTGCGGCAAGCCTCCTCACTCTCCGACGTGGGACTCTGCAGCCGATGACAGTGGGCCCGCCGCCCCTTCTCAACCATCGCGAACAACTCCTCTGTCATCCAGGGTGTCTGGGGAGGTCTGGACCGCGCACCCAAAGCAGCCATTGCAGCTGCATGAGTCACAGTCCTAAACCTCGCCCATCTACCCTCGACATCAGGAGGAGTCGGGGACGATGCCAATCCCAGCCGCAAGCGATGACGAAATTCTCGCCCGCAACCCCCATCAGACAACTGAGACCAGGCCACTCCAGGTTGGAATGGGGTCCTGGGTGTACACCCACCACCGGAGTGGAAGAATGGCAGGCGCATCTCACAGATGACCAGTCGATGGTCAGAGGGCAGATCAGCTCCACGGTAGGTCCTGGTGTCAAGGACATGGGCTCGCATTCGCTGGTCCGTCACTATGTAGTCCAGCAGATGTTCTTGCTTGGACCCGGCATGCATCCATGATGTTGTGTGGATGCGCCGATGCCGGAACAGCGTGTTGGTAATTACAAGCCCATGGGCTGCACAAAAATCTAGCAGCCTCCTACCGTTGTTATTGAGCTGATCTGGCCCATGCCCTCCAATCACTCCAGACCAGGTGCCAGTATCATGACCAACTCGGGCATTGAAGTCACCCAACATGATGACTCTATCCCGAGGGGCCACTTTAGCCAGCACCTGTGACAGGAGGTCATAGAAGGCATCTGACTCATCGGCTTTGCCTGCATCCCTCCACGGATGTTCATCTTCGGTGGGGGCACAAGCAACCACGACCACCACTCCTCGCCTCCGGCCGATGGGAAGGCGAGCCCAAAGCAGCCCGGGGCCCACAGCCTCCCACACCCCACCGCCACGCTCCCACGCCCCCCCCACCCCCCTGCCCAAAAGAAGACCCACACCCCGCCGCCCGGCAGTCTGCTGCCCCGAGCAGAGGACTGTCCACCCCTCATGGCGGCAGGAGCCAGAGCCGGCCCACCGGACCTCCCGAATGCCGCATAGATCCAGGCGGCACCGGTCCAGCTCCCGACAGAGGAGCGGCAGCCCCTCCTCTGCAGCGAGCGCCCGAACACCCCACGTGGCCAACCGCAGTGGCTCTTCGTTGTTTCTGGAGTAGCCCCGAGGGTAGGTATTCAATCTCCTGGCTCCGCCAATTGGGGTTTGGCCAGGAGACGTCATAGACGCCTGGCCCCCCGGGGCCTCCGGCACAAGCTTAGTTGTTACATATTTCAGTTTAATTCGTAGTTTCGTGGTAATTAATTGAAGGTGGAGGGGTTACCAGCCCCTCGCACCCGTCCAGAGCCCCCGTTTAGCCCCTGTGGTGGACACATATGCCATGAGGGGAGGAGCCAATCAAAATTGGATCTCCCCCCACAGCGCTGTCCACGACAGAGTTGCCCGTCCGGCACCACGAGGAGGTAGGGGGTTGTTTTGCCACACACACACACACACAGTCACACACACACAGTCAACAACAACAACAACAACCGCCATTCGCCACTAAGTGGCGGTGACGTCACCACGACGCTTGTGCCAGGCTATGTGCACCCTGAGGCCACGTGAAGTGTCGAACGCCCGCTGGCAGGAGGTCACGGGGCAGACCCAGGTGCCACGGGTCGACTGACTGAGATGACTGGCTGATGCACCACCTGTGCCCCCTACTGTGCCAACCTGCTGTGCTTTAGCCACCCGGCGCTCCGCTCGCTGTTGTGAGCGTCGCTCCTCCGCCCTCCGTTGTTGTTGGAGGGCGACTGCCTCCAACTGCCCAGTAGCATCCTTCACGAGCCTCCTCCACAGAGGCCGATCTTGACACCGCTGGTACCAGTCATCGGCAAGTCCACTCAGCTCCACGTCCTCCTGTACCACATCACTCCATCTCTTCTCTAGCCCGTGCCGCGCCCGCTTAGCCCCCTCAATCCGGCCAAACAAAAGCTGTTTCGGCATGCGGTGGCTGGGCATGCGGGCTACATGACCCAGCCATCGCAGCCTTGCCTGCCGGAGGAGCTCACCGATGGGACCCTGCCCAGATCTTTCAAGGATTTGTGAGCTCCTCACACAATCCAGTCTGGTTAAACCCAGGATGGATCGTAGGCAGGCCAGCCTAAATGTTTCTAACCGGCGAAGATGTTCCATTAGGGGGGTCCACGTTTCGCAAGCGTAGAGAAGGGAGGGAATGACCGTGGCCGAGAAGACCTGAAGCTTAGTGCGGAGCGACAGACCAGGTAGCTTCCACACAGCGTTACGCAACCGATGAAAAGATATTGCCGCTCGACTGATTCGGAGTGAGACCTCTGCTGTTAAATTGGAGCCAGTCATAAGCACACTGCCCAGGTATGGGAAACTCTCCACTCTCTCCACAACTGCCCCATCACCGATTGGGAGTTGTGGGGGTGGAGTGTCCGATGGTACAAAATACCCAGGCAGGTGCTTAGTTTTGGTGGGGCTGATGGTAAGGCCCCACCTCTTAGTGGCACGCTCCAGTCTCAGCAGCAGCGTCTCCAACTCCTCCTCTGACTGAGCAGCTATTACCGTCACACACACACAGTCACACACACAGTCACACACACACAGTCACACACACAGTCACACACACACAGTCACACACACAGTCACACACACAGTCACACACACACAGTCACACACACAGTCACACACACACAGTCACACACACAGTCACACACACAGTCACACACACACAGTCACACACACACAGTCACACACACAGTCACACACACAGTCACACACACACAGTCACACACATACAGTCACACACACACACAGTCACACACACACAGTCACACACACACACACAGTCACACACACAGTCACACACAGTCACACACACACACAGTCACACACACACAGTCAGTCACTTTCACACACACACACACACAGTCACACACACAGTCACACACACACACAGTCACACACACAGTCACACACAGTCACATACACACACAGTCACACACACAGTCACACACACACAGTCACACACACAGTCACACACACACAGTCACACACACAGTCACACACACACAGTCACACACACAGTCACACACACAGTCACAGTCACACACAGAGTCACACACACACAGTCACAAACACAGTCACACACACACACAGTCAGTCACTTTCACACACACACAGTCACACACACACACACAGTCAATCACTTTCACACACACACACAGTCACACACACACACAGTCACACACACACAGTCACACACACACAGTCTCTCACAAACACACAGTCACACACACAGTCACACACAGTCACACACACACACACAGTCACACACACACAGTCACTCAGTCACACACAAAACAAACAAACAAACATCCCCCATATAGCCTTAACAGACTGTAGGGGCAAGTGCTGTTAGCGAGCACCTATGAAGGCCGGAACGGTACACGAGGGGGTGGGTGGCCAGCACCACGCCCGACCGCCTTTGTCTCCCCAGTGGCGATTTTACACACCGCACCAGGTACTCATTTTGAGGCTGAGTCGACCTAGGGGAGGCCCAGGACCGGTTCAGATAATCGTCACTGGTGTTGGCCGTGAGCGGGAATCGAACCCGGGTCGCCAGGTTCATAGCGCAGCGCGCTAACCGCTACACCATCGCTCCCCCACACACAGTCACACACACACACACACAGTCACACACACACAGTCACACACACACAGTCACACACACACAGTCACACACACACAGTCACACACACACAGTCACACACACAGTCACACACACACAGTCACACACACACAGTCAGTCACTTTCACACACACACAGTCACACACACACACAGTCACACACACAGTCACACACACACAGTCACACACACAGTCACACACAAAGATAAAGACAAAGATCCCCCGTATAGCCTTAACAGACTGTAGGGGCAAGTGCTGTTAGCGAGCACCTATGAAGGCCGGAACGGTACACGAGGGGGTGGGTGGCCAGCACCACGCCCGACCGCCTTTGTCTCCCTAGTGGCAATGTTTACACACCGCACCAGGTACTCATTTGAGGCTGAGTCGACCTAGGGGAGGCCCAGGACCGGTTCAGATAATTGTCACTGGTGTTGGCCGTGAGCGGGAATCGAACCCGGGTCGCCAGGTTCATAGCGCAGCGCGCTAACCGCTACACTACCACACACACACAGTCTCACACACACAGTCATACACACACACAGTCACACACAGTCATAAACACAGTCACACAGTCACACACACACACAGTCACACACACGCAGTCACACACACACACACAGTCACACACACACAGTCTCACACACACAGTCACACACACAGTCACACACACACAGTCACACACACAGTGGGGAGGGGGAGGTCAGCCCCCGTGCACCTAGCCTGGCACAGGGAGGTCAACACGTGACAACTGGGTCTGCCCACGTGACCTCCTCGTGCACCTAGCCTGGCACGGGGCAGTCACCTTCTGTAACGGGAAGCCATCTTCCGTGATGGGTTTTCATTCCACCAATCAAAAGAGGGGTTGGGGGGGGGGTGACGTAGCAACGCCGGCAGCCAATCGGTGGAGCGCCTCGCGACAGCAGGGGGCGTCTGAGGTCGCCGTGGTGTTGAGAGACGCTCGGACATCGCCAAGCAACAACAACTACTACTTTTATATCTACTGCTGCTACCTTGTGAGTATTACTACTGTTATTATCACTACTGCTACCCTGTGAGTATCACAATCACAACTAATACTACTTATATATCTACTGCTGCTACCTTGTGAGTATTACTACTGTTATTATCACTACTGCTACCCTGTGAGTATCACAATCACAACTAATACTACTTATATATTTACTGCTGCTACCTTGTGAGTATTACTACTGTTATTATCACTACTGCTACCCTGTGAGTATCACAATCACAACTAATACTACTTATATATCTACTGCTGCTACCTTGTGAGTATTACTACTGTTATTATCACTACTGCTACCCTGTGAGTATCACAACAACCGCAACTACTTATATATCTACTGCTGCTACCTTGTGAGTATTACTACTGTTATTATCACTGCTGCTACCTTGTGAGTATCACAACAACTACTTATATATCTGCTGCTGCTACCTTGTGAGTATTACTACTGTTATTATCACTACTGCTACCCTGTGAGTATCACAACAACATCAACTTATATATCTACTGCTGCTACCTTGTGAGTATTACTACTCGTATTATCACTGCTGCTACCCTGTGAGTATCACAACAACTACTTATATATCTACTGCTGCTACCTTGTGAGTATTACTACTGTTATTATCACTACTGCTACCCTGTGAGTATCACAACAACAACAACTGGTGTGGTAGTTGTTGTAAGCGGTAGACATTACTCACCGCCATTCAGCAACACCGCCAGGCCTCTGTGTGGTAGAGTCACCACGCTTTGTGTAGACACAGTGGTGGCCGTGTGGCTGTGTGTGTGTAGCCCGCACGCCCAGAGCCCACATGGCAAACACAGCTGCTGTTAGGGCGGTCTATGGTGCAGTGTTGAGTCTATGGTGCAGTGTTGAGTCTATGGTGCAGTGTTGAGTCTGTGGTGTAGTGTTGAGTCTATGGTGCAGTGTTGAGTCTATGGTTCAGTGATGAGTCTATGGTGCAGTGTTAGTCTATGGTGCAGTGTTGAGTCTATGGGCAGTGTTGAGTCTATGGTGCAGTGTTGAGTCTATGGTGCAGTGTTGAGTCTATGGTGTAGTGTTGAGTCTATGGGTAGTGTTGAGTCTATGGTGCAGTGTTGAGTCTATGGTACAGTGTTGAGTCTATGGTGCAGTGTTGAGTCTATGGTGTAGTGCTAGTCTATGGTGCAGTGTTGAGTCTGTGGTGCAGTGTTGAGTCTATGGTGCAGTGCTGAGTCTATGGTGCAGTGTTAGTCTATGGGTAGTGTTGAGTCTATAGTGTAGTGTGAGTCTATGGTGTAGTGTTAGTCTATGGTACAGTGTTGAGTCTATGGGTAGTGTTGAGTCTATGGTGCAGTGTTGAGTCTATGGTGCAGTGTTGAGTCTATGGTGCAGTGTTGAGTCTATAGTGCAGTGTTGAGTCTATGGTACAGTATTGTGTATGGTGCAGTGTTGAATCTATGGTGTAGTGTTGAGTCTATGGTGTAGTGTTGAGTCTATGGGTAGTGTTGAGTCTATGGGTAGTGTTGAGTCTATGGTGCAGTGTTGAGTTTATGGTGCAGTGTTGAGTCTATGGCGCAGTGTTGAGTCTATGGTGCAGTATTGAGTCTATAGTGTAGTGTGAGTCTATGGTGTAGTGTTTGTCTATGGTGCAGTGTTGAGTCTATGGTTTAGTGTTGAGTCTATGGTGCAGTGTTGAGTCTATGGTACAGTCTTGAGTCTATGGTGTAGTGTTAGTCTATGGTGCAGTGTTGAGTCTATGGTGCAGTGTTTGTCTATGGTTCAGTGTTGAGTCTATGGTTCAGTGTTGAGTCTATGGTGTAGTGTGAGTCTATGGTGCAGTGTTGAGTCTATGGTGGAGTGTTGAGTCTATGGTGCAGTGTTGAGTCTATGGGTAGTGTTGAGTCTATGGGTAGTGTTGAGTCTATGGTGTAGTGTTTGTCTATGGTGCAGTGTTGAGTCTATGGTTCAGTGTTGAGTCTATGGTGTAGTGTGAGTCTATGGTGCAGTGTTGAGTCTATGGTGCAGTGTTGAGTCTATGGTGCAGTGTTGAGTCTATGGGTAGTGTTGAGTCTATGGGTAGTGTTGAGTCTATGGTGTAGTGTTTGTCTATGGTGCAGTGTTGAGTCTATGGTTCAGTGTTGAGTCTATGGTGTAGTGTGAGTCTATGGTGCAGTGTTGAGTCTATGGTGCAGTGTTGAGTCTATGGTGCAGTGTTGAGTCTATGGGTAGTGTTGAGTCTATGGGTAGTGTTGAGTCTATGGTGTAGTGTTTGTCTATGGTGCAGTGTTGAGTCTATGGTTCAGTGTTGAGTCTATGGTGTAGTGTGAGTCTATGGTGCAGTGTTGAGTCTATGGTGCAGTGTTGAGTCTATGGTGCAGTGTTGAGTCTATGGGTAGTGTTGAGTCTATGGGTAGTGTTGAGTCTATGGTGTAGTGTTTGTCTATGGTGCAGTGTTGAGTCTATGGTTCAGTGTTGAGTCTATGGTGTAGTGTGAGTCTATGGTGCAGTGTTGAGTCTATGGTGCAGTGTTGAGTCTATGGTGCAGTGTTGAGTCTATGGGTAGTGTTGAGTCTATGGGTAGTGTTGAGTCTATGGTGTAGTGTTTGTCTATGGTGCAGTGTTGAGTCTATGGTGCAGTGTTGAGTCTATGGTGCAGTGTTGAGTCTATGGTGTAGTGTTGAGTCTATGGTACAGTGTTGAGTCTATGGTGGTGGTGACGGTGGTGCGTGTGGTGGTGGTGGTGGTGGTGACGGCGGCGGTGGTCGCAGTGTGTGCAGGTTGCAGGATGGCCTCGAGCGAGGGCAGCGTCGGACCGTGCCCCTGCCGCCGCTCTGCGTCCGGCGGCGGCGTCAGAGCCGCCGCCACGAACGACGCGGCCGCGGCCGTCGCCGCCGCCTTCAGCGACTTCGTCCGCGTGAGGTTTGGCGACGTCGACGGCTTCGGCGATTCCGACGGCGCCGACTGCAGCGACTCCGGCGGCGTCGCCTTCAGCGACAGGAGCGCCGACTGCGACGGTGTCGGCGTCCCCTACGGCGACATCATCGGCAACGTTGATGGCTTTGGCTTCGGCGACGTCAACAGCGCCGACGACATGGACAGGATTGGCGACGACGATGACGACGATGGTGGTGGTGGTGGTGGTGTTGAGTGCCGTGGCGGTCACGGCGGTGGTGAGCGCGGTGACGGTGGCCGTGGTGGTGCCGGATTGAACGAGGACTCTGACAGCTCCGTCCCCACAGTGCCGGAGAAGACGCGCAAACGGCAACACCAGAGGTACACTTACACACACACACACTTACACACTTACACACACACACACTTACGTACACACACCAACACACACTTACACACACACACTTACACACACTTACACACACACACCAACACACACACACTTACACACGCACACTTACACACACTTACACACACTTACACACACACTTACAGACACACTTACATACACTTACACACACACACTTACACACACACACTTACACACACACACTTACGTACACACACTTACACACACACACACACACTTACACACACTTACACACACACACCAACACACACACTTACACACATACACTTACACACACTTACACTTACACACACTTCCACACACTTCCACACACTTACACACACTTACATACACTTACGCACACTTACACACACTTACACACACACACTTACGTACACACACTTACACACACTTACACACACACACTTACACACACTTACACACACCAACACACACATACACTTACACACACTTACACTTACACACACTTACACACACTTACACACACACTTACATACACTTACGCACACTTACACACACTTACACACACACACTTACGTACACACACCAACACACACTTACACACACAAACTTACACACACTTACACACACACACTTACACACACACACTTACACACACACTTACACACACTTACACACACACTTACACACACTTACACACACACTTACATACACTAACGCACACTTACACACACTTACACACACACACTTACGTACACACACCAACACACACTTACACACACGAACTTACACACACTTACACACACACACTTACACACACACACTTACACACACACACTTACACACACTTACACACACACTTACATACACTTACGCACACTTACACACACTTACACACACACACACTTACGTACACACACCAACACACACTTACACACACACTTACACACACTTACACACACACACCAACACACACACACACATACACTTACACACACTTACACACACACTTACGCACACTTACACACACTTACACACACACACTTACACACACACACTTACACACACACACTTACACACACATTCTCTGGTTCTTTCCAGAGAATGTGTGTGTACACACATCAGGCAAAGGGGGTCAGCCTCTAAAGGCAAACTGTTTATAAAGGTTGAAAATGGGCGTGGCCCAAGTGTCGTCAGCAGCATGGGCGGGGCAGCTTATGTTAATGTAGCCCAGGTGTCAGCAGCATGGGCGGGGCAGCTTATGTTAATGTAGCCCAACTGTCAGCAGCATGACACTTTGGGTGTCTTTGTGGGTGAGTGTCACTGTGGGTGTCACTGAGTGTCACTGTGGGTGTTACTGTGGGTGTCACTGTGGGTGTCACTGTGAGTGTCACTGTGAGTGTCACTGTGGGTGAGTGTCACTGTGAGTGTCACTGTGGATGAGTGTCACTGTGAGTGTCACTGTGGGTGTCACTGAGTGTCACTGTGGGTGAGTGTCACTGTGAGTGTCACTGTGGGTGTCACTGAGTGTCACTTTGGGTGTTACTGTGGGTGTCACTGTGGGTGTCACTGTGAGTGTCACTGTGGGTGAGTGTCACTGTGGGTGAGTGTCACTGTGAGTGTCACTGTGGGTGAGTGTCACTGTGAGTGGCACTGTGAGTGTCACTGTGAGTGTCACTGTGAGTGAGTGTCACTGTGGGTGAGTGTCACTGTGTATGAGTGTCACTGAGTGTCACTGTGAGTGTCACTGTGAGTGTCACTGTGGGTGAGTGTCACTGTGAGTGTCACTGTGAGTGTCACTGTGGGTGTCACTGTGGGTGTCACTGTGAGTGTCACTGTGGGTGAGTGTCACTGAGTGTCACTGTGGGTGAGTGTCACTGTGGGTGAGTGTCACTGTGTGTGAGTGTCACTGTGAGTGTCACTGTGGGTGAGTGTCACTGTGAGTGTCACTGTGAGTGTCACTGTGAGTGTTACTGTGAGTGTCACTGTGAGTGTCACTGTGGGTGAGTGTCACTGTGAGTGTCACTGTGAGTGTCACTGTGACTGAGTGTCACTGAGTGTCACTGTGGCTGAGTGTCACTGTGAGTGTCACTGTGAGTGTCACTGTGGCTGAGTGTCACTGTGAGTGTCACTGTGAGTGTCACTGTGGCTGAGTGTCACTGTGAGTGTCACTGTGAGTGTCACTTTGAGTGTCACTGTGAGTGTCACTGTGAGTGTCACTGTGAGTGTCACTGTGGCTGAGTGTCACTGTGAGTGTCACTGAGTGTCACTGTGGCTGTGTCACTGTGAGTGTCACTGTGGCTGAGTGTCACTGTGAGTGTCACTGTGAGTGTCACTGTGGCTGAGTGTCACTGTGAGTGTCACTGTGAGTGTCACTGTGGCTGAGTGTCACTGTGAGTGTCACTGTGAGTGTCACTGTGGCTGAGTGTCACTGTGAGTGTCACTGTGTCACTTTGAGTGTCACTGTGAGTGTTACTGTGAGTGTCACTGTGAGTGTCACTGTGAGTGTCACTGTGGCTGAGTGTCACTGTGAGTGTCACTGAGTGTCACTGTGGCTGTGTCACTGTGAGTGTCACGGTGAGTGTCACTGTGGCTGAGTGTCACTGTGGCTGAGTGTCACTGTGAGTGTCACTGTGAGTGTCACTGTGTTACTGTGAGTGTCACTGTGGGTGAGTGTCACTGTGAGTGTCACTGTGACTGAGTGTCACTGAGTGTCACTGTGGCTGAGTGTCACTGTGAGTGTCACTGTGTCACTGTGGCTGAGTGTCACTGTGAGTGTCACTGTGTCACTGTGAGTGTCACTGAGTGTCACTGTGGCTGTGTCACTGTGAGTGTCACTGTGAGTGTCACTGTGGCTGAGTGTCACTGTGGCTGAGTGTCACTGTGAGTGTCACTGTGAGTGTCACTGTGAGTGTCACTGTGAGTGTCACTTTGAGTGTCACTGTGAGTGTCACTGTGTCACTGTGAGTGTCACTGTGGCTGAGTGTCACTGTGAGTGTCACTGAGTGTCACTGTGGCTGTGTCACTGTGAGTGTCACTGTGAGTGTCACTGTGGCTGAGTGTCACTGTGAGTGTCACTGTGAGTGTCACTGTGGCTGAGTGTCACTGTGAGTGTCACTGTGAGTGTCACTGTGGCTGAGTGTCACTGTGAGTGTCACTGTGAGTGTCACTGTGGCTGAGTCTCACTGTCACCCTGGTTGTCCACAGCTCCGTCTCCGGCAGGAGGAAGAGAACGATGACTCAGATCACGCCGTCTGCAGCGTGCCCACAGGTGTGGGGGTGTGTGTGTGGGGTGTGTGTGTGTGACCCTGTGTGTGTGTGTGTGTGACCCTGTGTGTGTGTGTGACCCTGTGTGTGTGTGTTACCCTGTGTGTGTGTGACCCTGTGTGTGTGTGTGTGACCCTGTGTGTGTGTGACCCTGTGTGTGTGTGACACTACGTGTGTGTGGGGGTGTGTGCGTGTGTGTGACCCTGTGTGTATGTGGGGGTGTGTTTGTGACCCTGTGTGTGTGTGTGTGTGACCCTGTGTGTGTGTGACCCTGTGTGTGTGTGACCCTGTGTGTGTGTGACACTACGTGTGTGTGGGGGTGTGTGCGTGTGTGTGACCCTGTGTGTATGTGGGGGTGTGTTTGTGACCCTGTGTGTGTGTGTGTGTGACCCTGTGTGTGTGTGACCCTGTGTGTGTGTGTGACCCTGTGTGTGTGTGACCCTGTGTGTGTGTGACACTACGTGTGTGTGGGGGTGTGTGCGTGTGTGTGTGACCCTGTGTGTATGTGGGGGTGTGTTTGTGACCCTGTGTGTGTGTGTGTGTGACCCTGTGTGTGTGTGACCCTGTGTGTGTGTGACCCTGTGTGTGTGTGACACTACGTGTGTGTGGGGGTGTGTGCGTGTGTGTGTGACCCTGTGTGTATGTGGGGGTGTGTTTGTGACCCTGGGTGTGTGTGGGGGTGTGTGCGGGTGTGTGTGACACTACGTGTGTGTGACCCTGTGTGTGTGTGTGTGGGTGGTTGTCTGTGTGTGTGTGACCCTGTGTGTGTGTTTGTGACCCTGCGTGGGTGTGTGTGACTGTGTGTGTGACCCTGTGTGTGTGACCCTGTGTGTGTGTGACCCTGTGTGTGTGTGGGGGTGTGTGTGTGTGTGACCCTGCCTGGCACAAGCATCGTGGTGACATCACCGCCACTTAGTGGCGAATGGCGGTTGTTGTTGTTGTTGACCCTGTGTGTGTGTGTCTGTTAGATATATTTTGTCACGTGATTTTGTGGTAATTTATTGAAGGTGGAGGGGTTACCAGCCCCTCGCACCCATCCAGAGCCCCCATTTAGCCGCTGTGGTAGCTACAAACGCCTTGAGGGGAAAAGCCAATCGGAATTGGCCCTCCCCCCACAGCACTGTCCACGACAGCATTGCCCGTCCGGCACCACGAGGATGTAGGGGGTTGTCTCCTCGGCCACGGTCTTTCCCTCCCTTCTCTACGCTTGCGAAACGTGGACCCCCCTAACGGAACATCTTCGCCGGTTATAAACACTTAGGCTGGCCTGCCTACGATCCATCCTGGGTTTAACCTGGCTGGATTGTGTTAGGAGCTCACAAATCCTTTAAAAGATCTGGGCAAGGTCCCATCTGTGAGCTTCACCGGCAGGCAAGGCTGCGTTGGCTGGGTCATGTAGCCGCATGCCCAGCCACCGCATGCCCAAACAGCTTTTGTTCGGCCGGATCGAGGGGGCTAAACGGGCTCGGCACCTCCTGCCAGCGGGCGTTGGACACTTCACGTGGCCTCAAGGTGCACATAGCCTGGCACAAGCGTCGTGGTGACGTCACGTAGCCACGAAGTTATGTCGCCGCCACTTAGTGGCGAATGGCGGTTGTTGTGACCCTGTGGGTGTATGTGACTGTGTGTGTGTGGGGGTGTGTGGGTTGGTGCCTGTGTGTGTGACCCTGTGTGTGTGTGGGTTGGTGCCTGTGTGTGTGACCCTGTGTGTGTGTGTGGGTTGGTGCCTGTGTGTGTGACCCTGTGTGTGTGTGGGTGTGTGTGGGTTGGTGCCTGTGTGTGTGACCCTGTGTGTGTGTCTGTGTCTGTGTGGGGGTGTGTGTGACCCACCACGGTGGTGGTGGTCGGGGTGGTGGTGGTGGTGATGGTGACGATAGTGGCGATGGTGGTGATGATATCGGTGGTGGCGATGCCGATGGTGGTGACGGTGGTGGCGATGGTGGTGGCGATGGCGGTAGTGGTCACACTGAGGAGCGCTGGGCACCAGCCCTCGTCTCTCTGCCTCCCACAGGTCCACTGCCGCCACTGTACGGGGGAGGCCGAGACGCCTGCACGTGGAAGAGGAGCTGGCGCCGGTGATGGTGGTGATGGTGGAAGTGGTGGTGGTGGTGGTGATGGTGGTGGTGGTGGAAGTGGTGGTAGTGGTGGTGATGGTGGTAGTGGTGGTGGTGATGGTGGTGTTGGTGGTGGTGATGGTAGTAGTGGTGGTGCTGGTGGTAGTTGTGGTGCTGGTGGTGATGGTGGTGCTGGTGGTGGTGCTGGTGGTGATGGTGGTGGTGATGGTGGTGGTGGTGGTGATGGTGGTGGTGGTGGAAGTGGTGGTAGTGGTGGTGATGGTGGTAGTGGTGGTGGTGATGGTGGTGTTGGTGGTGGTGGTAGTGGTGGTGCTGGTGGTGGTGCTGGTGGTGATGGTGGGGGTGATGGTGGTGATGGTGGTGGTGCTGGTGGTGGTGCTGGTGGTGATGGTGGTGGTGGTGATGATGGTGGGGGTGATGGTGGTGATGGTGGTAGTGATGGTGTTGCTGGTGAGAAAATGGAGGAGGAGGAGGAAGAGGAGGAGGGTGAGGAGGAAGAGGTGAGGGTCAGGACGCACACACTCACCCACGTGTGTGTGTGTAGGTGTGTGAGTGTGTAGGTGTGTGAGTGTGTAGGTGTGTGTGTGTGTAGGTGTTTGTGTGTAGGTGTGTGAGTGTGTAGGTGTTTGTGTGTGTGTGGTGTGTAGGTGTTTGTGTGTATGTGTGTGTGTGTGGTGTGGTTTAACTCGTGGTTTCGTGGACCCCCCTAATGGAACATCTTCGCCGGTTAGAAACATTTAGGCTGGCCTGCCTACGATCCATCCTGGGTTTAACCAGACTGGATTGTGTGAGGAGCTCACAAATCCTTGAAAGATCTGGACAAAGTCCCATCGGTGAGCTCCTCCGGCGGGCAAGGCTGCGATTGCTGGGTCATGTAAGCCCGCATGCCCAGCCAACGCATGCCGAAACAGCTTTTGTTCGGCTGGATTGAGGGGGCTAAGCGGGCGCGGCTCGGGCTAGAGAAGAGATGGAGTGATGTAGTACAGGAGGACGTGGAGCTGAGTGGACTTGCCGATGACTGGTACCAGCGGTGTCAAGATCGGCCTCTGTGGAGGAGGCTCGTGAAGGATGCTAC
The DNA here is from genome assembly GCF_048934315.1 of Petromyzon marinus. Taxonomy (NCBI): domain Eukaryota; kingdom Metazoa; phylum Chordata; class Hyperoartia; order Petromyzontiformes; family Petromyzontidae; genus Petromyzon; species Petromyzon marinus. The sequence continues at coordinate 3,316,204 of NW_027423046.1, forward strand.
TGGGCAGTTGGAGGTAGTCGCCCTCCAACAACAACGGAGGGCGGAGGAGCGACGCTCACAACAACGAGCGGAGTGCCGGGTGGCTAAAGCACAGCAGGTTGGCACAGTAGGGGGCACAGGTGGTGCATCAGCCAGTCATCTCAGTCAGTTGACCTGTGGCACCTGGGTCTGCCCCGTGACCTCCTGCCAGTGGGCATTCGCCACTTCACATGGCCTCAGGGTGCACATAGCTTGGCACAAGCGTCGTGGTCATGTCACCACCACTTAGTGGCGAATGGCGGTTGTTGTTGTGTGGTGTGGGAAGCTGTAAGCCCCAGGCTACTTTGGGCTCGCCTTCCCATCAACCAGAGGCGAGGAGTGGTGGTCGTGGTTACTTAAGCCCCCACCGAAGACGGACATCTTTTGGGAGGATGCAGGCAAGGTCGATGAGTCAGATGCCTTCTATGACCTCCTGTAACAGGTGCTGGCTAAAGTGGCCCCTCGGGATAGAGTCGTCTTGTTTGGTGACTTCAATGCCCGAGTTGGTCATGATGCTGGCACCTGGTCTGGGGTGATTGGAAGGCATGGGCCAGATCAGCTCAATAACAACGGTAGGAGGCTGCTATTTTTGTGGAGCCCATGGGCTTGTAATTACCAACACGCTGTTCCGGCATCGGCGCATCCACACAACATCATGGATGCATGCCGGGTCCAAGCAAGAACATCTGCTGGACTACATAGTGACAGAACAGCGGATGCGGGCCGATGTCCTTCATACCAGGACCTACCGTGGAGCTGATCTGCCGACTGACCATCGACTTGTCATCTGTAAGATGCGCCTGCCATTCTTCCACTCCGGTGGTGGGTGTACACCCAGGACCCCATTTCAACCTAAGGCGGCCTGGTCTCAACTAGTTGATGAAAGTTGCAAGCGAGAATTTCATCATCGCTTGCGGCTGGGGTTGGCATCGTCCCTCACTCCTCCAGATGTCGAGGGTAAATGGGCGAGGTTTAGGACTGTGACTCATGCAGCTGCAATGGCTGCTTTGGGTACGCGGTCCACACCTCCTCAGAGACCCTGGCTGACAGAGGACAAGTTCAGGCTGGCTGAGAAAAAGCGACAGGTCCCCTCTCATTGTCTACAGCATTCCACGTCAGAGAATGAGGAGGCTGGCCGCAGCCTTCTCTCGGAGGTTCGGAGAACTGTGAGGCGCTGCAAGGATGGGTGGTGGACGTGGGTTTTTGAGGAGATGGAATCTGCCTCAATGGCCCGTGATCACAAATCGCTCTTTAATTCCATCAAAAAGTAACCTGCAGCGGCACACCTATTACCATCATTAGGGGAAAAAAACGGTGATCCAATCTCCAACCCCCAGGAACAGGTTTTCAGATTTGCTGAGCATTTCTGTGAGGTCCTGGGGAAGGTGAAATCCCTCGGCCTGGAAAACATCATGGGACAAAGTGGGGATGACCCTGCTGAGGCTGAGGTGCCGCAAATATTGGAAGCAGAAGTCACCCCCTGTGAGTGGCTGGCTGAGGTGCCATCTGTTGAGGAAGTACTGAAGGCGATCCAGAGCCTGAGACCAGGAAAGGCACCGGGCAGAGATGATCTCCCAAGCAAAATGCTGAGGGATGGTGGCATTTGTGCATAGACTGCCCTACATGACATCATAACAACAGTCTGGACCACTGGATGGGTTCTGCAGGATTTGAAGGATGCCCTGGTGGTCCCCCACTTTGTAGTAAGGGGACCGCACAGACTGTAACAACGACAGGGGCATATCACTCCTCAGTGTGCCTGGAAAGGTCCTGACAAGAATGATTTAACATCGCTTTGCCAGGTACGCTGAGGAGAGGCTTGCGGAGCTCCAATGTGGTTTTAGGAAAGGGCGTTGCTGCACAGATGCCATATTTTCTTTCCGTCTGCTAAAGCAGAGGTGTAGGGAATTCCAGCAAGACCTACATCTCTGCTTTATTGACCTGGTCAAGGCCTATGATACCATCAGTAGGCCTGGCTCTGGGTTGGTCTTCGTGCTTTTGGAGTCCCTGACCCGCTGCTCACGATCATTAAGGACCTTCAAGATAGTGAGCGGGCCTGGGTAAATTTACGTGGCCGGGAGTCGGATCCATTCCCTGCTCACTTTGGGGTGCGAGAGGGATGTCATTTGGCTTCGACATTATTTAACATCTATTTCGACCACATAATTCGCGAAGCCTTCAATAGCTATACCGGAGGAATTTTCATCTGGTACAGATACAATGGGAGGCTGATCGATGCCCGGGTGGCTCCCTATTGCTCAACCATGTTATGTATGCCGATGATCTGGTAATTGCGGAGGAGTTGGAGGCGCTGCTGCTGAAACTGGAGCTTGCCACTAAGAGGTGAGGACTTACCATCAGCCCCACTAAAACTATGCACCTGCCAGGGTATTTTGTACCATCGGGCACTCAACCCCCACAACCCAATTGGTGATAGGGCAGTTGTGGAGAGAGTGGAGAGTTTCCCATACCCGACCAGTGTGCTCATGACCGGCTCCGGTTAAACAGCAGCGGTCTCCAAATCAGTTGAGCGGCATTATCTTTTAATAGGTTGCGTAACGCTGTGTGGAAGCTACCTGGTCTGTCGCTCCGCACGAAGCTTCGGGTCTTCTCAGCCACGGTCATTCTCTCCCTTCTCTATGCTTGCGAAACGTGGTCCCCCCTAATGGAACATCTTTGCCAGTTAGAAACATTTAGACTGGCCTGCCTATGATCCATCCTGGGTTTAACTAGGCTGGGTTGTGTGAGGAGCTCACTTATCCTTGAAATTTCTGGACAAAGCCCCATCGGTGAGCTCCTCCGGTAGGCAAGGCTGCGTTGGCTGGGTCATGTAGCCTGCATGCACAGCCACCGCATGCCCAAACAGCTTTTGTTTGTCCGGTTCGAGGGGGCTAACCGGGCGATGCACGGGCTAGAGAAGAGATTGATTGATGTGGTACAGGAGGATGATGAGCTCCAACAACAACGCTCACAACAAAGCGGAGCGCTGGGTTGGCTAAAGCACAGCAAGTTGGCACAGTAGGGGGCACAGGTGGTGCATCAGCCAGTCATCTCAGTCAGTCGACCCGTGGCACCTGGGTCTGCCCTGTGACTTCCTGTCAGCGGGCGTTCGACACTTCACGTGGCTTCAACGTGCACATAGCCTGGCACAAGCGTCGTGGTGACGTCACCGCCACTTAATGTTGTTGTTGAGTTGTAGGTGTGCAGATGTTTGTGTCTATGTGTGTGTGAGTGTATAGGTGTTTGTGTGTGAGTGTGTATGGGTCTCGGAGTCTCTGGGTCTCTGTGTGAGTGTGGATCTCGGTGAGCTTTTTGTGTGAGTCTCTGGGTGTCTGTGTGAGTCTCTGTGTCAGTCTATGGGTGTCTGCATGAGTCTCTGTGGCAGTCTATGGGTGTCTGTGTGAGTCTATAGGTGTCTGTGTGAGTATGTCAGTCTATGGGTGTTTGTGTGAGTCTATGGGTGTCTGTGTGAGTCTCTGTGTAAGTCTATGGGTGTCTGTGTGAGTCTCTATGTCAGTCTATGGGGGTTTGTGTGAGTATATGGGTGTCTATTTGATTCTCTATGTCAGTCTATGGGTGTTTGTGTAAGTCTATGGGTGTTTGTGTCAGTCTATGTGTGAGTCTATGGGTGTTTGTTTGTCTATGGGTGTTTGTGTGAGTCTCTGTGTCAGTCTATGGGTGTTTATGTGAGTCTATGGGTGTTTGTGTGAGTCTCTGTGTGAGTCTGTGGGTCTCTGTGTGAGTCTATGGGTGTTTGTGTGAGTCTATGGGTGTTTGTGTGAGTCTCTGTGTGAGTCTGTGGGTCTCTGTGTGAGTCTATGGGTGTTTGTGTGAGTCTATGGGTGTCTGTGTGAGTCTCTGTGTGAGTCTATGGGTGTTTGTGTGAGTCTATGGGTGTTTGTGTGAGTCTCTGTGTGAGTCTATGGGTGTTTGTGTGAGTCTATGGGTGTTTGTGTGAATCTCTGTGTGAGTCTGTGGGTCTCTGTGTGAGTCTATGGGTGTTTGTGTGAGTCTCTGTGTGAGTCTATGAGTGTTTGTGTGTCTATGGGTGTTTGTGTGAGTCTATGGGTGTCTGTGTGAGTCTCTGTGTGAGTCTCTGTGTGAGTCTCTGGGTGAGTCGATGGGCCTCCGTAGCAGGTGAGGTAGACAACATATTCTAGCCACTGTCTCATTGTCACCTCTCCTCCGCCCCCCTTCCCAGGTGCTGCGTGGCAACCACAGCCTTGGTGAGTAGCACCGTAACTATACACTACACTATACACTACACTATACACTACACTACTATACACTACACTACTATACACTACACTATACACGACACTATACACTACACTATACACTACACTATACACTACACTATACACTATAAGCCTATTTAATAAGCCTATTTAATACGCCTATTAATAAGGCTATTTAATATGCCTATTTAATACACCTATTTAATAAGTATTTAATGAGCCTATGTATTAAGTCTATTTAATAAGCCTTTTTAATAAGCCTATTTAATAAGTCTATTTAATAAGCCTATTTAATAAGCCTATTTAATATGCCTATTAATAAGCTTATTTAATACGCCTATTTAATACACCTATTTAATAAGTATTTAATGAGCCTATGTATTAAGTCTATTTAATAAGCCATTTTAATAAGCCTATTTAATAAGTATTTAATGAGCCTATTTAATAAGCCTATTTATTGAGCCTATTTAATAAGCCTATTTATTGAGCCTATTTAATAAGACTATTTAATAAGCCTATTTAATAAGCCTATTTATTGAGCCTATTTAATAAGTCTATTTAATACGCCTATTTAATGAGCGTATTTAATAAGCCTATTTAATAAGCCTATTTATTGAGCCTATTTAATAAGTCTATTTAATAAGCCTATTTAATAAGCCTCTTTATTGAGCCTATTTAATAAGTCTATTTAATAAGCCTATTTAATAAGTATTTAATGAGCCTATTTAATCAGTCTATTTAATAGGCCTATTTAATAAGTCTAAGTTGCTGAAATAAGCCTATTTAATAAGCCTAAGTTTCTGAATGAGCCTATTTAATAAGCCTAAGTTGCTGAAATAAGCCTATTTAATAAGCCTAAGTTGCTGAATAAGCCTATTTAATAAGCCTAAGTTGCTGAATAAACCTATTTAATAAGTCTAAGTTGCTGAAATAAGCCTATTTAATAAGGCTATTTAATAAGCCTAAGTTGCTGAATAAGCCTATTTAATAAGTCTAAGTTTCTGAAATAAGGCTATTTAATAAGCCAAAGTTGCTGAAATAAGGCTATTTAATAAGTCTAAGTTGCTGAAATAAGCCTATTTAATAAGCCTAAGTTGCTGAAATAAGCCTATTTAATAAGGCTATTTAATGAGCCTAAGTTGCTGAAATAAGACTATTTAATAAGCCTGAGTTTCTGAACTAAGCCTATTTAAAAAGGTATATTTAATACGTCTAAGTTGCTGAAATAAACCTATTTAAAATGCTATTTAATAAGCCTAAGTTGCTGAAATAAACCTGTTTAATAAGGCTATTTAATAAGCATAAGTTGCTGAAATAAGCCTATTTAATAAGGCTCTTTAATAAGTCTATTTAATAAGCCTATTTAATAAGCCTATTTAATAAGCCTATTTAATATGCCTATTTAATAAACACATTTAATAAGTATTTAATGAGCATTTTTAATAAGCCTATTTAAAAAGTCTATTTAATAAGCCTATTTAATAAGTCTATTTAATAAGCCTATTTAATACGCCTATTTAATAAACATATTTAATAAGTATTTAATGAGCCTATTTAATAAGTCTATTTAATAAGCCTTTTTAATAAGCCTATTTAATAAGTCTATTTAATAAGCCTTTTTAATAAGCCTATTTAATAAGTCTATTTAATGAGCCTATTTAATAAGTCTATTTAATAAGCCTTTTTAATAAGCCTATTTAATAAGCCGATTTAATAAGTCTATTTAATAAGCCTATTTAATAAGCCTATTTAATAAGCCTATTTATTGAGCTTATTTAATGTCTTTTTAATAAGCCTATTTAATAAGCCTATTTAATGAGCCTATTTAATAAGTCTATTTAATAAGCCTATTTAATAGGCCTTTTTAATAAGTCTAAGTTGCTGAAATAAGCCTATTTAATAAGCCTATTTAATAGGCCTATTGAATAAGTCTAAGTTGCTGAAATAAGCCTATTTAATAAGCCTACGTTTCTGAATGAGCCTATTTAATAAGCCTAAGTTGCTGAAATAAGCCTATTAAATAAGCCTAAGTTGCTGAATAAGCCTATTTAATGAGCCTAAGTTGCTGAATAAACCTATTTAATAAGTCTAATTTGCTGAAATAAGCCTATTTAATAAGGCTATTTAATAAGCCTAAGTTGCTGAATAAGCCTATTTAATAAGTCTAAGTTTCTGAAATAAGGCTATTTAATAAGCCTAAGTTGCTGAAATAAGACTATTTAATAAGTCTAAGTTGCTGAAATAAGCCTATTTAATAAGCCTAAGTTGCTGAAATAAGCCTATTTAATAAGGCTATTTAATAAGCCTAAGTTGCTGAAATAAGACTATTTAATAAGTCTAAGTTGCTGAAATAAGGCTATTTAATAAGCCTAAGTTGCTGAACTAAGCCTATTTAAAAAGGTATATTTAATAAGTCTAAGTTGCTGAAATAAACCTATTTAAAAATGCTATTTAATAAGCCTAAGTTGCTGAAATAAACCTGTTTAATAAGGCTATTTAATAAGCATAAGTTGCTGAAATAAGCCTATTTAATAAGCCTAAGTTGCTGAATAAGCCTATTTCATAAGCCTAAGTTGCTGAAATAAGCCTTTTTAATATGTCTCAGTTGCTGAAATAAGCCTATTTAATAAGCCTAAGTTGCTGAAATAAGCCTATTTAAATAGGCTATTTAATAAGCCTAAGTTGCTGAATAAGCCTATTTAATAAGTCTAAGTTGCTGAAATAAGGCTATTTAATAAGCCTAAGTTGCTGAAATAAGCCTATTTAATAAGCCTACGTTGGTGAACTAAGCCTATATAAAAAGGTCTATTTAATAAGTCTAAGTTGCTGAAAAAAACCTATTTAAAAATGCTATTTAATAAGCCTAAATTGCTAGAAATGAAACTGTTTAATAAGGCTATTTAATAAGCATAAGTTGCTGAAATAAGCCTATTTAATAAGCCTAAGTTGCTGAAATAAGCCTATTTAATAAGGCTATTTAATAAGTCTAAGTTGCAGAAATGAACCTATTTAATAATGCTATTTAATACGCCTAATTTGCTTAAATAAGCATATTTAATAAGCCTAAGTTGCTAAAATAAGCCTATTTAATAGGCCTATCTAATAAGTCTAAGTTGCAGAAATAAGCATATTTCATAAGCATATTTAATGAGCCTAAGTTGCTGAAATGTCTATTTAATAAGTCGGTTTAATAAGTCTAAGTTGCTAAAATAAGCCTATTTAATAAGGCTATTTAATAAGCCTAAGTTGCTGAAATAAGCCTATTTAATAAGGCTATTTAATGAGCCTAAGTTGCTGAAAAAAGCCTATTTAATAAGGCTATTTAATGAGCCTAAGTTGCTGAAATAAGCCTATTTACTAAGCCTAAGTTTCTGAACTAAGCCTATTTAAAAATACTATTTAATAAGCCTAAGTTGCTGAAATAAACCTGTTTAATAAGGCTATTTAATAAGCATAAGTTGCTAAAATAAGCCTATTTAATAAGCCTGAGTTGCTAAAATAAGCCTATTTAATGAGGCTATTTAATAAGTCTATTTGATAAGCCTATTTAATAAGCCTATTTAATACGCCTATTAATAAGCCTATTTAATATGCCTATTTAATACACCTATTTAATAAGTATTTAATGAGCCTATGTATTAAGTCTATTTAATAAGCCTTTTTAATAAGCCTATTTAATAAGTCTATTTAATAAGCCTATTTAATAAGCCTATTTAATATGCCTATTAATAAGCTTATTTAATACGCCTATTTAATACACCTATTTAATAAGTATTTAATGAGCCTATGTATTAAGTCTATTTAATAAGCCATTTTAATAAGCCTATTTAATAAGTATTTAATGAGCCTATTTAATAAGCCTATTTATTGAGCCTATTTAATAAGCCTATTTATTGAGCCTATTTAATAAGACTATTTAATAAGCCTATTTAATAAGCCTATTTATTGAGCCTATTTAATAAGTCTATTTAATACGCCTATTTAATGAGCGTATTTAATAAGCCTATTTAATAAGCCTATTTATTGAGCCAATTTAATAAGTCTATTTAATAAGCCTATTTAATAAGCCTCTTTATTGAGCCTATTTAATAAGTCTATTTAATAAGCCTATTTAATAAGTATTTAATGAGCCTATTTAATCAGTCTATTTAATAGGCCTATTTAATAAGTCTAAGTTGCTGAAATAAGCCTATTTAATAAGCCTAAGTTTCTGAATGAGCCTATTTAATAAGCCTAAGTTGCTGAAATAAGCCTATTTAATAAGCCTAAGTTGCTGAATAAGCCTATTTAATAAGCCTAAGTTGCTGAATAAACCTATTTAATAAGTCTAAGTTGCTGAAATAAGCCTATTTAATAAGGCTATTTAATAAGCCTAAGTTGCTGAATAAGCCTATTTAATAAGTCTAAGTTTCTGAAATAAGGCTATTTAATAAGCCTAAGTTGCTGAAATAAGGCTATTTAATAAGTCTAAGTTGCTGAAATAAGCCTATTTAATAAGCCTAAGTTGCTGAAATAAGCCTATTTAATAAGGCTATTTAATGAGCCTAAGTTGCTGAAATAAGACTATTTAATAAGCCTGAGTTTCTGAACTAAGCCTATTTAAAAAGGTATATTTAATAAGTCTAAGTTGCTGAAATAAACCTATTTAAAATGCTATTTAATAAGCCTAAGTTGCTGAAATAAACCTGTTTAATAAGGCTATTTAATAAGCATAAGTTGCTGAAATAAGCCTATTTAATAAGGCTCTTTAATAAGTCTATTTAATAAGCCTATATAATAAGCCTATTTAATAAGCCTATTTAATACGCCTATTGAATAAACACATTTAATAAGTATTTAATGAGCATTTTTAATAAGCCTATTTAAAAAGTCTATTTAATAAGCCTATTTAATAAGTCTATTTAATAAGCCTATTTAATACGCCTATTTAATAAACATATTTAATAAGTATTTAATGAGCCTATTTAATAAGTCTATTTAATAAGCCTTTTTAATAAGCATATTTAATAAGTCTATTTAATAAGCCTATTTAATAAGTATTTAATGAGCCTATTTAATAAGTCTATTTAATAAGCCTTTTTAATAAGCCTATTTAATAAGCCGATTTAATAAGTCTATTTAATAAGCCTATTTAATAAGCCTATTTAATAAGCCTATTTATTGAGCCTATTTAATAAGTCTATTTAATAAGCCTATTTAATAAGCCTATTTAATGAGCCTATTTAATAAGTCTATTTAATAAGCCTATTTAATAGGCCTTTTTAATAAGTCTAAGTTGCTGAAATAAGCCTATTTAATAAGCCTATTTAATAGGCCTATTGAATAAGTCTAAGTTGCTGAAATAAGCCTATTTAATAAGCCTACGTTTCTGAATGAGCCTATTTAATAAGCCTAAGTTGCTGAAATAAGCCTATTAAATAAGCCTAAGTTGCTGAATAAGCCTATTTAATGAGCCTAAGTTGCTGAATAAACCTATTTAATAAGTCTAATTTGCTGAAATAAGCCTATTTAATAAGGCTATTTAATAAGCCTAAGTTGCTGAATAAGCCTATTTAATAAGTCTAAGTTTCTGAAATAAGGCTATTTAATAAGCCTAAGTTGCTGAAATAAGACTATTTAATAAGTCTAAGTTGCTGAAATAAGCCTATTTAATAAGCCTAAGTTGCTGAAATAAGCCTATTTAATAAGGCTATTTAATAAGCCTAAGTTGCTGAAATAAGACTATTTAATAAGTCTAAGTTGCTGAAATAAGGCTATTTAATAAGCCTAAGTTGCTGAACTAAGCCTATTTAAAAAGGTATATTTAATAAGTCTAAGTTGCTGAAATAAACCTATTTAAAAATGCTATTTAAATAAGCCTAAGTTGCTGAAATAAACCTGTTTAATAAGGCTATTTAATAAGCATAAGTTGCTGAAATAAGCCTATTTAATAAGCCTAAGTTGCTGAATAAGCCTATTTCATAAGCCTAAGTTGCTGAAATAAGCCTTTTTAATATGTCTCAGTTGCTGAAATAAGCCTATTTAATAAGCCTAAGTTGCTGAAATAAGCCTATTTAAATAGGCTATTTAATAAGCCTAAGTTGCTGAATAAGCCTATTTAATAAGTCTAAGTTGCTGAAATAAGGCTATTTAATAAGCCTAAGTTGCTGAAATAAGCCTATTTAATAAGCCTACGTTGGTGAACTAAGCCTATATAAAAAGGTCTATTTAATAAGTCTAAGTTGCTGAAAAAAAACTATTTAAAAATGCTATTTAATAAGCCTAAATTGCTAGAAATGAAACTGTTTAATAAGGCTATTTAATAAGCATAAGTTGCTGAAATAAGCCTATTTAATAAGCCTAAGTTGCTGAAATAAGCCTATTTAATAAGGCTATTTAATAAGTCTAAGTTGCAGAAATGAACCTATTTAATAATGCTATTTAATACGCCTAATTTGCTTAAATAAGCATATTTAATAAGCCTAAGTTGCTAAAATAAGCCTATTTAATAGGCCTATCTAATAAGTCTAAGTTGCAGAAATAAGCATATTTCATAAGCATATTTAATGAGCCTAAGTTGCTGAAATGTCTATTTAATAAGTCGGTTTAATAAGTCTAAGTTGCTAAAATAAGCCTATTTAATAAGGCTATTTAATAAGCCTAAGTTGCTGAAATAAGCCTATTTAATAAGGCTATTTAATGAGCCTAAGTTGCTGAAAAAAGCCTATTTAATAAGGCTATTTAATGAGCCTAAGTTGCTGAAATAAGCCTATTTACTAAGCCTAAGTTTCTGAACTAAGCCTATTTAAAAATACTATTTAATAAGCCTAAGTTGCTGAAATAAACCTGTTTAATAAGGCTATTTAATAAGCATAAGTTGCTAAAATAAGCCTATTTAATAAGCCTGAGTTGCTAAAATAAGCCTATTTTATGAGGCTATTTAATAAGTCTATTTGATAAGCCTATTTAATAAGCCTATTTAATACGCCTATTAATAAGCCTATTTAATATGCCTATTTAATACACCTATTTAATAAGTATTTAATGAGCCTATGTATTAAGTCTATTTAATAAGCCTTTTTAATAAGCCTATTTAATAAGTATATTTAATAAGCCTATTTAATAAGCCTATTTAATATGCCTATTAATAAGCTTATTTAATACGCCTATTTAATACACCTATTTAATAAGTATTTAATGAGCCTATGTATTAAGTCTATTTAATAAGCCATTTTAATAAGCCTATTTAATAAGTATTTAATGAGCCTATTTAATAAGCCTATTTATTGAGCCTATTTAATAAGCCTATTTATTGAGCCTATTTAATAAGACTATTTAATAAGCCTATTTAATAAGCCTATTTATTGAGCCTATTTAATAAGTCTATTTAATACGCCTATTTAATGAGCGTATTTAATAAGCCTATTTAATAAGCCTATTTATTGAGCCAATTTAATAAGTCTATTTAATAAGCCTATTTAATAAGCCTCTTTATTGAGCCTATTTAATAAGTCTATTTAATAAGCCTATTTAATAAGTATTTAATGAGCCTATTTAATCAGTCTATTTAATAGGCCTATTTAATAAGTCTAAGTTGCTGAAATAAGCCTATTTAATAAGCCTAAGTTTCTGAATGAGCCTATTTAATAAGCCTAAGTTGCTGAAATAAGCCTATTTAATAAGCCTAAGTTGCTGAATAAGCCTATTTAATAAGCCTAAGTTGCTGAATAAACCTATTTAATAAGTCTAAGTTGCTGAAATAAGCCTATTTAATAAGGCTATTTAATAAGCCTAAGTTGCTGAATAAGCCTATTTAATAAGTCTAAGTTTCTGAAATAAGGCTATTTAATAAGCCTAAGTTGCTGAAATAAGGCTATTTAATAAGTCTAAGTTGCTGAAATAAGCCTATTTAATAAGCCTAAGTTGCTGAAATAAGCCTATTTAATAAGGCTATTTAATGAGCCTAAGTTGCTGAAATAAGACTATTTAATAAGCCTGAGTTTCTGAACTAAGCCTATTTAAAAAGGTATATTTAATAAGTCTAAGTTGCTGAAATAAACCTATTTAAAATGCTATTTAATAAGCCTAAGTTGCTGAAATAAACCTGTTTAATAAGGCTATTTAATAAGCATAAGTTGCTGAAATAAGCCTATTTAATAAGGCTCTTTAATAAGTCTATTTAATAAGCCTATATAATAAGCCTATTTAATAAGCCTATTTAATACGCCTATTTAATAAACACATTTAATAAGTATTTAATGAGCATTTTTAATAAGCCTATTTAAAAAGTCTATTTAATAAGCCTATTTAATAAGTCTATTTAATAAGCCTATTTAATACGCCTATTTAATAAACATATTTAATAAGTATTTAATGAGCCTATTTAATAAGTCTATTTAATAAGCCTTTTTAATAAGCATATTTAATAAGTCTATTTAATAAGCCTATTTAATAAGTATTTAATGAGCCTATTTAATAAGTCTATTTAATAAGCCTTTTTAATAAGCCTATTTAATAAGCCGATTTAATAAGTCTATTTAATAAGCCTATTTAATAAGCCTATTTAATAAGCCTATTTATTGAGCCTATTTAATAAGTCTATTTAATAAGCCTATTTAATGAGCCTATTTAATAAGTCTATTTAATAAGCCTATTTAATAGGCCTTTTTAATAAGTCTAAGTTGCTGAAATAAGCCTATTTAATAAGCCTATTTAATAGGCCTATTGAATAAGTCTAAGTTGCTGAAATAAGCCTATTTAATAAGCCTACGTTTCTGAATGAGCCTATTTAATAAGCCTAAGTTGCTGAAATAAGCCTATTAAATAAGCCTAAGTTGCTGAATAAGCCTATTTAATGAGCCTAAGTTGCTGAATAAACCTATTTAATAAGTCTAATTTGCTGAAATAAGCCTATTTAATAAGGCTATTTAATAAGCCTAAGTTGCTGAATAAGCCTATTTAATAAGTCTAAGTTTCTGAAATAAGGCTATTTAATAAGCCTAAGTTGCTGAAATAAGACTATTTAATAAGTCTAAGTTGCTGAAATAAGCCTATTTAATAAGCCTAAGTTGCTGAAATAAGCCTATTTAATAAGGCTATTTAATAAGCCTAAGTTGCTGAAATAAGACTATTTAATAAGTCTAAGTTGCTGAAATAAGGCTATTTAATAAGCCTAAGTTGCTGAACTAAGCCTATTTAAAAAGGTATATTTAATAAGTCTAAGTTGCTGAAATAAACCTATTTAAAAATGCTATTTAAATAAGCCTAAGTTGCTGAAATAAACCTGTTTAATAAGGCTATTTAATAAGCATAAGTTGCTGAAATAAGCCTATTTAATAAGCCTAAGTTGCTGAATAAGCCTATTTCATAAGCCTAAGTTGCTGAAATAAGCCTTTTTAATATGTCTCAGTTGCTGAAATAAGCCTATTTAATAAGCCTAAGTTGCTGAAATAAGCCTATTTAAATAGGCTATTTAATAAGCCTAAGTTGCTGAATAAGCCTATTTAATAAGTCTAAGTTGCTGAAATAAGGCTATTTAATAAGCCTAAGTTGCTGAAATAAGCCTATTTAATAAGCCTACGTTGGTGAACTAAGCCTATATAAAAAGGTCTATTTAATAAGTCTAAGTTGCTGAAAAAAAACTATTTAAAAATGCTATTTAATAAGCCTAAATTGCTAGAAATGAAACTGTTTAATAAGGCTATTTAATAAGCATAAGTTGCTGAAATAAGCCTATTTAATAAGCCTAAGTTGCTGAAATAAGCCTATTTAATAAGGCTATTTAATAAGTCTAAGTTGCAGAAATGAACCTATTTAATAATGCTATTTAATACGCCTAATTTGCTTAAATAAGCATATTTAATAAGCCTAAGTTGCTAAAATAAGCCTATTTAATAGGCCTATCTAATAAGTCTAAGTTGCAGAAATAAGCATATTTCATAAGCATATTTAATGAGCCTAAGTTGCTGAAATGTCTATTTAATAAGTCGGTTTAATAAGTCTAAGTTGCTAAAATAAGCCTATTTAATAAGGCTATTTAATAAGCCTAAGTTGCTGAAATAAGCCTATTTAATAAGGCTATTTAATGAGCCTAAGTTGCTGAAAAAAGCCTATTTAATAAGGCTATTTAATGAGCCTAAGTTGCTGAAATAAGCCTATTTACTAAGCCTAAGTTTCTGAACTAAGCCTATTTAAAAATACTATTTAATAAGCCTAAGTTGCTGAAATAAACCTGTTTAATAAGGCTATTTAATAAGCATAAGTTGCTAAAATAAGCCTATTTAATAAGCCTGAGTTGCTAAAATAAGCCTATTTTATGAGGCTATTTAATAAGTCTATTTGATAAGCCTATTTAATAAGCCTATTTAATACGCCTATTAATAAGCCTATTTAATATGCCTATTTAATACACCTATTTAATAAGTATTTAATGAGCCTATGTATTAAGTCTATTTAATAAGCCTTTTTAATAAGCCTATTTAATAAGTATATTTAATAAGCCTATTTAATAAGCCTATTTAATATGCCTATTAATAAGCTTATTTAATACGCCTATTTAATACACCTATTTAATAAGTATTTAATGAGCCTATGTATTAAGTCTATTTAATAAGCCATTTTAATAAGCCTATTTAATAAGTATTTAATGAGCCTATTTAATAAGCCTATTTATTGAGCCTATTTAATAAGCCTATTTATTGAGCCTATTTAATAAGACTATTTAATAAGCCTATTTAATAAGCCTATTTATTGAGCCTATTTAATAAGTCTATTTAATACGCCTATTTAATGAGCGTATTTAATAAGCCTATTTAATAAGCCTATTTATTGAGCCAATTTAATAAGTCTATTTAATAAGCCTATTTAATAAGCCTCTTTATTGAGCCTATTTAATAAGTCTATTTAATAAGCCTATTTAATAAGTATTTAATGAGCCTATTTAATCAGTCTATTTAATAGGCCTATTTAATAAGTCTAAGTTGCTGAAATAAGCCTATTTAATAAGCCTAAGTTTCTGAATGAGCCTATTTAATAAGCCTAAGTTGCTGAAATAAGCCTATTTAATAAGCCTAAGTTGCTGAATAAGCCTATTTAATAAGCCTAAGTTGCTGAATAAACCTATTTAATAAGTCTAAGTTGCTGAAATAAGCCTATTTAATAAGGCTATTTAATAAGCCTAAGTTGCTGAATAAGCCTATTTAATAAGTCTAAGTTTCTGAAATAAGGCTATTTAATAAGCCTAAGTTGCTGAAATAAGGCTATTTAATAAGTCTAAGTTGCTGAAATAAGCCTATTTAATAAGCCTAAGTTGCTGAAATAAGCCTATTTAATAAGGCTATTTAATGAGCCTAAGTTGCTGAAATAAGACTATTTAATAAGCCTGAGTTTCTGAACTAAGCCTATTTAAAAAGGTATATTTAATAAGTCTAAGTTGCTGAAATAAACCTATTTAAAATGCTATTTAATAAGCCTAAGTTGCTGAAATAAACCTGTTTAATAAGGCTATTTAATAAGCATAAGTTGCTGAAATAAGCCTATTTAATAAGGCTCTTTAATAAGTCTATTTAATAAGCCTATATAATAAGCCTATTTAATAAGCCTATTTAATACGCCTATTTAATAAACACATTTAATAAGTATTTAATGAGCATTTTTAATAAGCCTATTTAAAAAGTCTATTTAATAAGCCTATTTAATAAGTCTATTTAATAAGCCTATTTAATACGCCTATTTAATAAACATATTTAATAAGTATTTAATGAGCCTATTTAATAAGTCTATTTAATAAGCCTTTTTAATAAGCATATTTAATAAGTCTATTTAATAAGCCTATTTAATAAGTATTTAATGAGCCTATTTAATAAGTCTATTTAATAAGCCTTTTTAATAAGCCTATTTAATAAGCCGATTTAATAAGTCTATTTAATAAGCCTATTTAATAAGCCTATTTAATAAGCCTATTTATTGAGCCTATTTAATAAGTCTATTTAATAAGCCTATTTAATAAGCCTATTTAATGAGCCTATTTAATAAGTCTATTTAATAAGCCTATTTAATAGGCCTTTTTAATAAGTCTAAGTTGCTGAAATAAGCCTATTTAATAAGCCTATTTAATAGGCCTATTGAATAAGTCTAAGTTGCTGAAATAAGCCTATTTAATAAGCCTAAGTTTCTGAATGAGCCTATTTAATAAGCCTAAGTTGCTGAAATAAGCCTATTAAATAAGCCTAAGTTGCTGAATAAGCCTATTTAATGAGCCTAAGTTGCTGAATAAACCTATTTAATAAGTCTAATTTGCTGAAATAAGCCTATTTAATAAGGCTATTTAATAAGCCTAAGTTGCTGAATAAGCCTATTTAATAAGTCTAAGTTTCTGAAATAAGGCTATTTAATAAGCCTAAGTTGCTGAAATAAGATTATTTAATAAGTATAAGTTGCTGAAATAAGCCTATTTAATAAGCCTAAGTTGCTGAATAAGCCTATTTAATGAGCCTAAGTTGCTGAATAAACCTATTTAATAAGTCTAATTTGCTGAAATAAGCCTATTTAATAAGGCTATTTAATAAGCCTAAGTTGCTGAATAAGCCTATTTAATAAGTCTAAGTTTCTGAAATAAGGCTATTTAATAAGCCTAAGTTGCTGAAATAAGATTATTTAATAAGTATAAGTTGCTGAAATAAGCCTATTTAATAAGCCTAAGTTGCTGAAATAAGCCTATTTAATAAGGCTATTTAATGAGCCTAAGTTTCTGAAATAAGACTATTTAATAAGCCTGAGTTTCTGAACTAAGCCTATTTAAAAAGGTATATTTAATAAGTCTAAGTTGCTGAAATAAACCTATTTAAAAATGCTATTTAATAAGCCTAAGTTGCTGAAATAAACCTGTTTAATAAGGCTATTTAATAAGCATAAGTTGCTGAAATCAGCTTATTTAATAAGCCTAAGTTGCTGAAATAAGCCTATTTAATAAGGCTCTTTAATAAGTCTATTTAATAAGCCTATTTAATACGCCTATTTAATAAACACATTTAATAAGTATTTAATGATCATTTTTAATCAGCCTATTTAAAAAGTCTATTTAATAAGCCTATTTAATAAGTCTATTTAATATGTCTAGTTAATAAGCCTACTTAATAAGTATTTAATGAGCCTATTTAATAAGTCTATTTAATAAGCCTATTTAATAGGCCTATTTAATAAGTCTAAGTTGCTGAAATAAGCCTATTTAATTAGGCTATTTAATAAGCCCAAGTTGCTGAATGAGCATATTTAATAAGCCTAAGTTGCTGAAATAAGCCTATTTAATAAGCCTAAGTTGCTGAATAAGCCTATTTAATAAGCCTAAGTTGCTGAATAAACCTATTTAATAAGTCTAAGTTGCTGAAATAAGCCTATTTAATAAGGCTATTTAATAAGCCTAAGTTGCTGAATAAGCCTATTTAATAAGTCTAAGTTGCTGAAATAAGGGTATTTAATAAGCCTAAGTTGCTGAAATAAGGCTATTTAATAAGTTTAAGTTGCTGAAATAAGCCTATTTAATAAGCTTAAGTTGCTGAAATAAGCCTATTTAATAAGGCTATTTAATGAGCCTAAGTTGCTGAAATAAGCCTACTTAATAAGCCTAAGTTTCTGAACTAAGCCTATTTAAAAAGGTTTATTTAATAAGTCTAAGTTGCTGAAATAAACCTATTTAAAAATGCTATTTAATAAGCCTAAGTTGCTGAAATAAACCTGTTTAATAAGGCTATTTAATAAGCATAAGTTG
Source organism: Petromyzon marinus (assembly GCF_048934315.1). Taxonomy (NCBI): domain Eukaryota; kingdom Metazoa; phylum Chordata; class Hyperoartia; order Petromyzontiformes; family Petromyzontidae; genus Petromyzon; species Petromyzon marinus. Next base: position 3,334,204 of record NW_027423046.1, read on the forward strand.
CTGAAATAAGCCTATTTAATAAGCCTAAGTTGCTGAATAAGCCTATTTCATAAGCCTAAGTTGCTGAAATAAGCCTTTTTAATATGTCTCAGTTGCTGAAATAAGCCTATTTAATAAGCCTAAGTTGCTGAAATAAGCCTATTTAAATAGGCTATTTAATAAGCCTAAGTTGCTGAATAAGCCTATTTAATAAGCCTACGTTGGTGAACTAAGCCTATATAAAAAAGGTCTATTTAATAAGTCTAAGTTGCTGAAAATACCTATTTAAAAATGCTATTTAATAAGCCTAAATTTCTAGAAATAAACCTGTTTAATAAGGCTATTTAATAAGCATAAGTTGCTGAAATAAGCCTATTTAATAAGCCTAAGTTGCTGAAATAAGCCTATTTCATAAGGCTAAGTTGCTGAACTAAGCCTATTTAAAAAGGTATATTTAATAAGTCTAAGTTGCTGAAATAAACCTATTTAAAAATGCTATTTAAATAAGCCTAAGTTGCTGAAATAAACCTGTTTAATAAGGCTATTTAATAAGCATAAGTTGCTGAAATAAGCCTATTTAATAAGCCTAAGTTGCTGAATAAGCCTATTTCATAAGCCTAAGTTGCTGAAATAAGCCTTTTTAATATGTCTCAGTTGCTGAAATAAGCCTATTTAATAAGCCTAAGTTGCTGAAATAAGCCTATTTAAATAGGCTATTTAATAAGCCTAAGTTGCTGAATAAGCCTATTTAATAAGTCTAAGTTGCTGAAATAAGGCTATTTAATAAGCCTAAGTTGCTGAAATAAGCCTATTTAATAAGCCTACGTTGGTGAACTAAGCCTATATAAAAAGGTCTATTTAATAAGTCTAAGTTGCTGAAAAAAACCTATTTAAAAATGCTATTTAATAAGCCTAAATTGCTAGAAATGAAACTGTTTAATAAGGCTATTTAATAAGCATAAGTTGCTGAAATAAGCCTATTTAATAAGCCTAAGTTGCTGAAATAAGCCTATTTAATAAGGCTATTTAATAAGTCTAAGTTGCAGAAATGAACCTATTTAATAATGCTATTTAATACGCCTAATTTGCTTAAATAAGCATATTTAATAAGCCTAAGTTGCTAAAATAAGCCTATTTAATAGGCCTATCTAATAAGTCTAAGTTGCAGAAATAAGCATATTTCATAAGCATATTTAATGAGCCTAAGTTGCTGAAATGTCTATTTAATAAGTCGGTTTAATAAGTCTAAGTTGCTAAAATAAGCCTATTTAATAAGGCTATTTAATAAGCCTAAGTTGCTGAAATAAGCCTATTTAATAAGGCTATTTAATGAGCCTAAGTTGCTGAAAAAAGCCTATTTAATAAGGCTATTTAATGAGCCTAAGTTGCTGAAATAAGCCTATTTACTAAGCCTAAGTTTCTGAACTAAGCCTATTTAAAAATACTATTTAATAAGCCTAAGTTGCTGAAATAAACCTGTTTAATAAGGCTATTTAATAAGCATAAGTTGCTAAAATAAGCCTATTTAATAAGCCTGAGTTGCTAAAATAAGCCTATTTAATGAGGCTATTTAATAAGTCTATTTGATAAGCCTATTTAATAAGCCTATTTAATACGCCTATTAATAAGCCTATTTAATATGCCTATTTAATACACCTATTTAATAAGTATTTAATGAGCCTATGTATTAAGTCTATTTAATAAGCCTTTTTAATAAGCCTATTTAATAAGTCTATTTAATAAGCCTATTTAATAAGCCTATTTAATATGCCTATTAATAAGCTTATTTAATACGCCTATTTAATACACCTATTTAATAAGTATTTAATGAGCCTATGTATTAAGTCTATTTAATAAGCCATTTTAATAAGCCTATTTAATAAGTATTTAATGAGCCTATTTAATAAGCCTATTTATTGAGCCTATTTAATAAGCCTATTTATTGAGCCTATTTAATAAGACTATTTAATAAGCCTATTTAATAAGCCTATTTATTGAGCCTATTTAATAAGTCTATTTAATACGCCTATTTAATGAGCGTATTTAATAAGCCTATTTAATAAGCCTATTTATTGAGCCAATTTAATAAGTCTATTTAATAAGCCTATTTAATAAGCCTCTTTATTGAGCCTATTTAATAAGTCTATTTAATAAGCCTATTTAATAAGTATTTAATGAGCCTATTTAATCAGTCTATTTAATAGGCCTATTTAATAAGTCTAAGTTGCTGAAATAAGCCTATTTAATAAGCCTAAGTTTCTGAATGAGCCTATTTAATAAGCCTAAGTTGCTGAAATAAGCCTATTTAATAAGCCTAAGTTGCTGAATAAGCCTATTTAATAAGCCTAAGTTGCTGAATAAACCTATTTAATAAGTCTAAGTTGCTGAAATAAGCCTATTTAATAAGGCTATTTAATAAGCCTAAGTTGCTGAATAAGCCTATTTAATAAGTCTAAGTTTCTGAAATAAGGCTATTTAATAAGCCTAAGTTGCTGAAATAAGGCTATTTAATAAGTCTAAGTTGCTGAAATAAGCCTATTTAATAAGCCTAAGTTGCTGAAATAAGCCTATTTAATAAGGCTATTTAATGAGCCTAAGTTGCTGAAATAAGACTATTTAATAAGCCTGAGTTTCTGAACTAAGCCTATTTAAAAAGGTATATTTAATAAGTCTAAGTTGCTGAAATAAACCTATTTAAAATGCTATTTAATAAGCCTAAGTTGCTGAAATAAACCTGTTTAATAAGGCTATTTAATAAGCATAAGTTGCTGAAATAAGCCTATTTAATAAGGCTCTTTAATAAGTCTATTTAATAAGCCTATATAATAAGCCTATTTAATAAGCCTATTTAATACGCCTATTTAATAAACACATTTAATAAGTATTTAATGAGCATTTTTAATAAGCCTATTTAAAAAGTCTATTTAATAAGCCTATTTAATAAGTCTATTTAATAAGCCTATTTAATACGCCTATTTAATAAACATATTTAATAAGTATTTAATGAGCCTATTTAATAAGTCTATTTAATAAGCCTTTTTAATAAGCATATTTAATAAGTCTATTTAATAAGCCTATTTAATAAGTATTTAATGAGCCTATTTAATAAGTCTATTTAATAAGCCTTTTTAATAAGCCTATTTAATAAGCCGATTTAATAAGTCTATTTAATAAGCCTATTTAATAAGCCTATTTAATAAGCCTATTTATTGAGCCTATTTAATAAGTCTATTTAATAAGCCTATTTAATAAGCCTATTTAATGAGCCTATTTAATAAGTCTATTTAATAAGCCTATTTAATAGGCCTTTTTAATAAGTCTAAGTTGCTGAAATAAGCCTATTTAATAAGCCTATTTAATAGGCCTATTGAATAAGTCTAAGTTGCTGAAATAAGCCTATTTAATAAGCCTAAGTTTCTGAATGAGCCTATTTAATAAGCCTAAGTTGCTGAAATAAGCCTATTAAATAAGCCTAAGTTGCTGAATAAGCCTATTTAATGAGTCTAAGTTGCTGAATAAACCTATTTAATAAGTCTAATTTGCTGAAATAAGCCTATTTAATAAGGCTATTTAATAAGCCTAAGTTGCTGAATAAGCCTATTTAATAAGTCTAAGTTTCTGAAATAAGGCTATTTAATAAGCCTAAGTTGCTGAAATAAGATTATTTAATAAGTATAAGTTGCTGAAATAAGCCTATTTAATAAGCCTAAGTTGCTGAATAAGCCTATTTAATGAGCCTAAGTTGCTGAATAAACCTATTTAATAAGTCTAATTTGCTGAAATAAGCCTATTTAATAAGGCTATTTAATAAGCCTAAGTTGCTGAATAAGCCTATTTAATAAGTCTAAGTTTCTGAAATAAGGCTATTTAATAAGCCTAAGTTGCTGAAATAAGATTATTTAATAAGTATAAGTTGCTGAAATAAGCCTATTTAATAAGCCTAAGTTGCTGAAATAAGCCTATTTAATAAGGCTATTTAATGAGCCTAAGTTTCTGAAATAAGACTATTTAATAAGCCTGAGTTTCTGAACTAAGCCTATTTAAAAAGGTATATTTAATAAGTCTAAGTTGCTGAAATAAACCTATTTAAAAATGCTATTTAATAAGCCTAAGTTGCTGAAATAAACCTGTTTAATAAGGCTATTTAATAAGCATAAGTTGCTGAAATCAGCTTATTTAATAAGCCTAAGTTGCTGAAATAAGCCTATTTAATAAGGCTCTTTAATAAGTCTATTTAATAAGCCTATTTAATACGCCTATTTAATAAACACATTTAATAAGTATTTAATGATCATTTTTAATCAGCCTATTTAAAAAGTCTATTTAATAAGCCTATTTAATAAGTCTATTTAATATGTCTAGTTAATAAGCCTACTTAATAAGTATTTAATGAGCCTATTTAATAAGTCTATTTAATAAGCCTATTTAATAGGCCTATTTAATAAGTCTAAGTTGCTGAAATAAGCCTATTTAATTAGGCTATTTAATAAGCCCAAGTTGCTGAATGAGCATATTTAATAAGCCTAAGTTGCTGAAATAAGCCTATTTAATAAGCCTAAGTTGCTGAATAAGCCTATTTAATAAGCCTAAGTTGCTGAATAAACCTATTTAATAAGTCTAAGTTGCTGAAATAAGCCTATTTAATAAGGCTATTTAATAAGCCTAAGTTGCTGAATAAGCCTATTTAATAAGTCTAAGTTGCTGAAATAAGGGTATTTAATAAGCCTAAGTTGCTGAAATAAGGCTATTTAATAAGTTTAAGTTGCTGAAATAAGCCTATTTAATAAGCTTAAGTTGCTGAAATAAGCCTATTTAATAAGGCTATTTAATGAGCCTAAGTTGCTGAAATAAGCCTACTTAATAAGCCTAAGTTTCTGAACTAAGCCTATTTAAAAAGGTTTATTTAATAAGTCTAAGTTGCTGAAATAAACCTATTTAAAAATGCTATTTAATAAGCCTAAGTTGCTGAAATAAACCTGTTTAATAAGGCTATTTAATAAGCATAAGTTGCTGAAATAAGCCTATTTAATAAGCCTAAGTTGCTGAATAAGCCTATTTCATAAGCCTAAGTTGCTGAAATAAGCCTTTTTAATATGTCTCAGTTGCTGAAATAAGCCTATTTAATAAGCCTAAGTTGCTGAAATAAGCCTATTTAAATAGGCTATTTAATAAGCCTAAGTTGCTGAATAAGCCTATTTAATAAGCCTACGTTGGTGAACTAAGCCTATATAAAAAAGGTCTATTTAATAAGTCTAAGTTGCTGAAAATACCTATTTAAAAATGCTATTTAATAAGCCTAAATTTCTAGAAATAAACCTGTTTAATAAGGCTATTTAATAAGCATAAGTTGCTGAAATAAGCCTATTTAATAAGCCTAAGTTGCTGAAATAAGCCTATTTAATAAGGCTATTTAATAAGTCTAAGTTGCAGAAATAAACCTATTTAATAATGCTATTTAATACGCCTAATTTGCTTAAATAAGCATATTTAATAAGCCTAAGTTGCTAAAATAAGCCTATTTAATAGGCCTATCTAATAAGTCTAAGTTGCAGAAATAAGCATATTTCATAAGCATATTTAATGAGCCTAAGTTGCTGAAATGTCTATTTAATAAGTCGATTTAATAAGTCTAAGTTGCTAAAATAAGCCTATTTAATAAGGCTATTTAATAAGCCTAAGTTGCTGAAATAAGCCTATTTAATAAGGCTATTTAATGAGCCTAAGTTGCTGAAAAAAGCCTATTTAATAAGGCTATTTAATGAGTCTAAGTTGCTGAAATAAGCCTATTTAATAAGGCTATTTAATAAGCCTAAGTTTCTGAACTAAGCCTATTTAAAAATACTATTTAATAAGCCTAAGTTGCTGAAATAAACCTGTTTAATAAGGCTATTTAATAAGCATAAGTTGCTGAAATAAGCCTATTTAATAAGCCTGAGTTGCTGAAATAAGCCTATTTAATAAGGCTATTTAATAAGTCTAAGTTGCTGAAATAAACCTATTTAATAAGCCTAAGTTGCTAAAATAAGCCTATTTAATGAGGCTATTTAATAAGTCTATTTAATAAGCCTATTTAATAAGCCTATTTAATACACCTATTTAATACACCTATTTAATAAGTATTTAATGAGCCTATGCATTAAGTCTATTTAATAAGCCTTTTTAATAAGCCTATTTAATAAGTCTATTTAATAAGCCTATTTAATAAGTCTATTTAATACGTCTATTTAATAAGCCTATTTAATAAGTATTTAATGAGCCTATTTAATAAGCCTATTTATTGAGCCTATTTAATAAGCCTATTTATTGAGCCTATTTAATAAGCCTATTTAATAAGCCTATTTAATTAGCCTATTTATTGAGCCTATTTAATAAGTCTATTTAATAGGCCTATTTAATAAGCCTATTTAATAAGCCTATTTAATAAGCCTATTTATTGAGCCTATTTAATAAGCCTATTTAATACGCCTATTTAATAAGCCTCTTTATTGGGCCTATTTAATAAGTCTATTTAATAAGCCTATTTCATAAGTATTTAATTAGCCTATTTAATCAGTCTATTTAATAGGCCTATTTAATAAGTCTAAGTTGCTGAAATAAGCCTATTTAATAAGCCTAAGTTTCTGAATGAGCCTATTTAATAAGCCTAAGTTGCTGAAATAAGCCTATTTAATAAGCCTAAGTTGCTGAATAAGCCTATTTAATAAGCCTAAGTTGCTGAATAAACCTATTTAATAAGTCTAAGTTGCTGAAATAAGCCTATTGAATAAGGCTATTTAATAAGCCTAAGTTGCTGAAATAAGGCTATTTAATAAGCCTAAGTTGCTGAAATAAGCCTATTTAATAAGGCTATTTAATGAGCCTAAGTTGCTGAAATAAGCCTATTTAATAAGCCTAAGTTTCTGAACTAAGCCTATTTAAAATACTATTTAATAAGCCTAAGTTGCTGAAATAAACCTGTTTAATGAGGCTATTTAATAAGCATAAGTTGCTGAAATAAGCCTATTTAATAAGCCTGAGTTGCTGAAATAAGCCTATTTAATAAGGCTATTTAATAAGTCTAAGTTGCTGAAATAAACCTATTTAATAAGCCTAAGTTGCTAAAATAAGCCTATTTAATGAGGCTATTTAATACGTCTATTTAATAAGCCTATTTAATAAGCCTATTTAATACGCCTATTTAATACACCTATTTAATAAGTATTTAATGAGCCTATGTATTAAGTCTATTTAATAAGCCTTTTTAATAAGCCTATTTAATAAGTCTATTTAATAAGCCTATTTAATAAGTATTTAATGAGCCTATTTAATAAGCCTATTTATTGAGCCTATTTAATAAGCCTATTTATTGAGCCTATTTAATAAGTCTATTTAATATGCCTATTTAATAAGCCTATTTAATAAGCCTATTTAATAAGCCTATTTATTGAGCCTATTTAATAAGCCAATTTAATAAGCCTATTTAATAAGCCTCTTTATTGAGCCTATTTAATAAGTCTATTTAATAAGCCTATTTCATAAGTATTTAATGAGCCTATTTATTCAGTCTATTTAATAGGCCTATTTAATAAGTCTAAGTTGCTGAAATAAGCCTATTTAATAAGCCTAAGTTTCTGAATGAGCCTATTTAATAAGCCTAAGTTGCTGAAATAAGCCTATTTAATAAGCCTAAGTTGCTGAATAAGCCTATTTAATAAGCCTAAGTTTCTGAACTAAGCCTATTTAAAAATACTATTTAATAAGCCTAAGTTGCTGAAATAAACCTGTTTAATGAGGCTATTTAATAAGCATAAGTTGCTGAAATAAGCCTATTTAATAAGCCTGAGTTGCTGAAATAAGCCTATTTAATAAGGCTATTTAATAAGTCTAAGTTGCTGAAATAAACCTATTTAATAAGCCTAAGTTGCTAAAATAAGCCTATTTAATGAGGCTATTTAATAAGTCTATTTAATAAGCCTATTTAATATGCCTATTTAATAAGCCTATTTAATAAGCCTATTTAATAAGCCTATTTAATAAGTATTTAATGAGCCTATTTAATAAGCCTATTTATTGAGCCTTTTTAATAAGCCTATTTAATAAGTCTATTTAATAAGCCTATTTAATAAGTCTATTTAATACGTCTATTTAATAAGCCTATTTAATAAGTATTTAATGAGCCTATTTAATAAGCCTATTTATTGAGCCTATTTAATAAGCCTATTTATTGAGCCTATTTAATAAGCCTATTTAATAAGCCTATTTAATAAGCCTATTTATTGAGCCTATTTAATAAGTCTATTTAATAGGCCTATTTAATAAGCCTATTTAATAAGCCTATTTAATAAGCCTATTTATTGAGCCTATTTAATAAGCCTATTTAATACGCCTATTTAATAAGCCTCTTTATTGAGCCTATTTAATAAGTCTATTTAATAAGCCTATTTCATAAGTATTTAATTAGCCTATTTAATCAGTCTATTTAATAGGCCTATTTAATAAGTCTAAGTTGCTGAAATAAGCCTATTTAATAAGCCTAAGTTTCTGAATGAGCCTATTTAATAAGCCTAAGTTGCTGAAATAAGCCTATTTAATAAGCCTAAGTTTCTGAATGAGCCTATTTAATAAGCCTAAGTTGCTGAAATAAGCCTATTTAATAAGCCTAAGTTGCTGAATAAGCCTATTTAATAAGCCTAAGTTGCTGAATAAACCTATTTAATAAGTCTAAGTTGCTGAAATAATCCTATTGAATAAGGCTATTTAATAAGCCTAAGTTGCTGAAATAAGGCTATTTAATAAGCCTAAGTTGCTGAAATAAGCCTATTTAATAAGGCTATTTAATGAGCCTAAGTTGCTGAAATAAGCCTATTTAATAAGCCTAAGTTTCTGAACTAAGCCTATTTAAAATACTATTTAATAAGCCTAAGTTGCTGAAATAAACCTGTTTAATGAGGCTATTTAATAAGCATAAGTTGCTGAAATAAGCCTATTTAATAAGCCTGAGTTGCTGAAATAAGCCTATTTAATAAGGCTATTTAATGAGCCTAAGTTGCTGAAATAAGACTATTTAATAAGCCTGTGTTTCTGAACTAAGCCTATTTAAAAAGGTATATTTAATAAGTCTAAGTTGCTGAAATAAACCTATTTAAAAATGCTATTTAATAAGCCTAAGTTGCTGAAATAAACCTGTTTAATAAGGCTATTTAATAAGCATAAGTTGCTGAAATAAGCCTATTTAATAAGTCTATTTAATAAGCCTATTTAATAAGCCTATTTAATACGCCTATTTAATACACCTATTTAATAAGTATTTAATGAGCCTATGTATTAAGTCTATTTAATAAGCCTTTTTAATAAGCCTATTTAATAAGTCTATTTAATAAGCCTTTAATAAGTCTATTTAATAAGTCTATTTAATAAGCCTATTTAATAAGTATTTAATGAGCCTATTTAATAAGCCTATTTATTGAGCCTATTTAATAAGCCTATTTATTGAGCCTATTTAATAAGTCTATTTAATATGCCTATTTAATAAGCCTATTTAATAAGCCTATTTAAGAAGCCTATTTATTGAGCCAATTTAATAAGCGTATTTAATAAGCCTCTTTATTGAGCCTATTTAATAAGTCTATTTAATAAGCCTATTTCATAAGTATTTAATGAGCCTATTTAATCAGTCTATTTAATAGGCCTATTTAATAAGTCTAAGTTGCTGAAATAAGCCTATTTAATAAGCCTAAGTTTCTGAATGAGCCTATTTAATAAGCCTAAGTTGCTGAAATAAGCCTATTTAATAAGCCTAAGTTGCTGAATAAGCCTATTTAATAAGCCTAAGTTTCTGAACTAAGCCTATTTAAAAATACTATTTAATAAGCCTAAGCTGCTGAAATAAACCTGTTTAATGAGGCTATTTAATAAGCATAAGTTGCTGAAATAAGCCTATTTAATAAGCCTGAGTTGCTGAAATAAGCCTATTTAATAAGGCTATTTAATAAGTCTAAGTTGCTGAAATAAACCTATTTAATAAGCCTAAGTTGCTAAAATAAGCCTATTTAATGAGGCTATTTAATAAGTCTATTTAATAAGCCTATTTAATAAGCCTATTTAATATGCCTATTTAATAAGCCTATTTAATAAGCCTATTTAATAAGCCTATTTAATAAGCCTATTTAATAAGTATTTAATGAGCCTATTTAATAAGCCTATTTATTGAGCCTATTTAATAAGCCTATTTATTGAGCCTATTTAATAAGCCTATTTAATAAGCCTATTTAATAAGCCTATTTATTGAGCCTATTTAATAAGTCTATTTAATAGGCCTATTTAATAGGCCTATTTAATAAGCCTATTTAATAAGCCTATTTATTGAGCCTATTTAATAAGCCTATTTAATAAGCCTATTTAATAAGCCTCTTTATTGAGCCTATTTAATACGTCTATTTAATAAGCCTATTTCATAAGTATTTAATGAGCCTATTTAATCAGTCTATTTAATAGGCCTATTTAATAAGTCTAAGTTGCTGAAATAAGCCTATTTAATAAGCCTAAGTTTCTGAATGAGCCTATTTAATACGCCTAAGTTGCTGAAATAAGCCTATTTAATAAGCCTAAGTTGCTGAATAAGCCTATTTAATAAGCCTAAGTTGCTGAATAAACCTATTTAATAAGTCTAAGTTGCTGAAATAAGCCTATTTAATAAGGCTATTTAATAAGCCTAAGTTGCTGAAATAAGGCTATTTAATAAGTCTAAGTTGCTGAAATAAGCCTATTTAATAAGCCTAAGTTGCTGAAATAAGCCTATTTAATAAGGCTATTTAATGAGCCTAAGTTGCTGAAATAAGACTATTTAATAAGCCTGTGTTTCTGAACTAAGCCTATTTAAAAAGGTATATTTAATAAGTCTAAGTTGCTGAAATAAACCTATTTAAAAATGCTATTTAATAAGCCTAAGTTGCTGAAATAAATCTGTTTAATAAGGCTATTTAATAAGCATAAGTTGCTGAAATAAGCTTATTTAATAAGCCTAAGTTGCTGAAATAAGCCTATTTTATAAGGCTCTTTAATAAGTCTAAGTTGCTGAAATAAACCTATTTAATAAGCCCAAGTTGCTAAAATAAGCCTATTTAATGAGGATATTTAATAAGTCTATTTAATAAGCATATTTAATAAGCCTATTTAATAAGCCTTTTTAATACGCCTATTTAATAAACACATTTAATAAGTATTTAATGAGCATTTTTAATAAGCCTATTTAATAAGTCTATTTAATAAGCCTATTTAATAAGTCTATTTAATAAGTCTAGTTAATAAGCCTACTTAATAAGTATTTAATGAGCCTATTTAATAAGTCTATTTAATAAGCCTATTTAATAGGCCTATTTAATAAGTCTAAGTTGCTGAAATAAGCCTATTTAATAAGCCTAAGTTGCTGAAATAAGCCTATTTAATAAGGCTGTTTAATAAGCCTAAGTTGCTGAATAAGCCTATTTAATAAGTCTAAGTTGCTGAAATAACGCTATTTAATAAGCCTAAGTTGCTGAAATAAGCCTATTTAATAAGCCTAAGTTGCTAAAATAAGCCTATTTAATGAGGCTATTTAATAAGTCTATTTAATAAGCCTATTTAATACGCCTATTTAATATGCCTATTTAATAAGCCTATTTAATAAGTCTATTTAATAAGCCTATTTAATAAGTCTATTTAATACGTCTATTTAATAAGCCTATTTAATAAGTATTTAATGAGCCTATTTAATAAGCCTATTTATTGAGCCTATTTAATAAGCCTATTTATTGAGCCTATTTAATAAGCCTATTTAATAAGCCTATTTATTGAGCCTATTTAATAAGTCTATTTAATAGGCCTATTTAATAAGCCTATTTAATAAGCCTATTTAATAAGCCTATTTATTGAGCCTATTTAATAAGCCTATTTAATACGCCTATTTAATAAGCCTCTTTATTGAGCCTATTTAATAAGTCTATTTAATAAGCCTATTTCATAAGTATTTAATTAGCCTATTTAATCAGTCTATTTAATAGGCCTATTTAATAAGTCTAAGTTGCTGAAATAAGCCTATTTAATAAGCCTAAGTTTCTGAATGAGCCTATTTAATAAGCCTAAGTTGCTGAAATAAGCCTATTTAATAAGCCTAAGTTGCTGAATAAGCCTATTTAATAAGCCTAAGTTGCTGAATAAACCTAAGTTGCTGAAATAATCCTATTGAATAAGGCTATTTAATAAGCCTAAGTTGCTGAAATAAGGCTATTTAATAAGCCTAAGTTGCTGAAATAAGCCTATTTAATAAGGCTATTTAATGAGCCTAAGTTGCTGAAATAAGCCTATTTAATAAGCCTAAGTTTCTGAACTAAGCCTATTTAAAATACTATTTAATAAGCCTAAGTTGCTGAAATAAACCTGTTTAATGAGGCTATTTAATAAGCATAAGTTGCTGAAATAAGCCTATTTAATAAGCCTGAGTTGCTGAAATAAGCCTATTTAATAAGGCTATTTAATAAGTCGAAGTTGCTGAAATAAACCTATTTAATAAGCCTAAGTTGCTAAAATAAGCCTATTTAATGAGGCTATTTAATAAGTCTATTTAATAAGCCTATTTAATACACCTATTTAATAAGTATTTAATGAGCCTATGTATTAAGTCTATTTAATAAGCCTTTTTAATAAGCCTATTTAATAAGTCTATTTAATAAGCCTATTTAATAAGTCTATTTAATAAGTCTATTTAATAAGCCTATTTAATAAGTATTTAATGAGCCTATTTAATAAGCCTATTTATTGAGCCTATTTAATAAGCCTATTTATTGAGCCTATTTAATAAGTCTATTTAATATGCCTATTTAATAAGCCTATTTAATAAGCCTATTTATTGAGCCTATTTAATAAGCCAATTTAATAAGCGTATTTAATAAGCCTCTTTATTGAGCCTATTTAATAAGTCTATTTAATAAGCCTATTTCATAAGTATATAATGAGCCTATTTAATCAATCTATTTAATAGGCCTATTTAATAAGTCTAAGTTGCTGAAATAAGCCTATTTAATAAGCCTAAGTTTCTGAATGAGCCTATTTAATAAGCCTAAGTTGCTGAAATAAGCCTATTTAATAAGCCTAAGTTGCTGAATAAGCCTATTTAATAAGCCTAAGTTTCTGAACTAAGCCTATTTAAAAATACTATTTAATAAGCCTAAGCTGCTGAAATAAACCTGTTTAATAAGCCTAAGTTGCTAAAATAAGCCTATTTAATGAGGCTATTTAATAAGTCTATTTAATAAGCCTATTTAATAAGCCTCTTTATTGAGCCTATTTAATAAGTCTATTTAATAAGCCTATTTCATAAGTATTTAATGAGCCTATTTAATCAGTCTATTTAATAGGCCTATTTAATAAGTCTAAGTTGCTGAAATAAGCCTATGTAATAAGCCTAAGTTTCTGAATGAGCCTATTTAATACGCCTAAGTTGCTGAAATAAGCCTATTTAAAAAGCCTAAGTTGCTGAATAAGCCTATTTAATAAGCCTAAGTTGCTGAATAAACCTATTTAATAAGTCTAAGTTGCTGAAATAAGCCTATTTAATAAGGCTATTTAATAAGCCTAAGTTGCTGAAATAAGGCTATTTAATAAGTCTAAGTTGCTGAAATAAGCCTATTTAATAAGCCTAAGTTGCTGAAATAAGCCTATTTAATAAGGCTATTTAATGAGCCTAAGTTGCTGAAATAAGACTATTTAATAAGCCTGTGTTTCTGAACTAAGCCTATTTAAAAAGGTATATTTAATAAGTCTAAGTTGCTGAAATAAACCTATTTAAAAATGCTATTTAATAAGCCTAAGTTGCTGAAATAAACCTGTTTAATAAGGCTATTTAATAAGCATAAGTTGCTGAAATAAGCCTATTTAATGAGGCTATTTAATAAGTCTATTTAATAAGCCTATTTAATAAGCCTATTTAATACGCCTATTTAATACACCTATTTAATAAGTATTTAATGAGCCTATGTATTAAGTCTATTTAATAAGCCTTTTTAATAAGCCTATTTAATAAGTCTATTTAATAAGCCTATTTAATAAGTCTATTTAATAAGTCTATTTAATAAGCCTATTTAATAAGTATTTAATGAGCCTATTTAATAAGCCTATTTATTGAGCCTATTTAATAAGCCTATTTATTGAGCCTATTTAATAAGTCTATTTAATATGCCTATTTAATAAGCCTATTTAATAAGCCTATTTAATAAGCCTATTTATTGAGCCTATTTAATAAGCCAATTTAATAAGCGTATTTAATAAGCCTCTTTATTGAGCCTATTTAATAAGTCTATTTAATAAGCCTATTTCATAAGTATTTAATGAGCCTATTTAATCAGTCTATTTAATAGGCCTATTTAATAAGTCTAAGTTGCTGAAATAAGCCTATTTAATAAGCCTAAGTTTCTGAATGAGCCTATTTAATAAGCCTAAGTTGCTGAAATAAGCCTATTTAATAAGCCTAAGTTGCTGAATAAGCCTATTTAATAAGCCTAAGTTTCTGAACTAAGCCTATTTAAAAATACTATTTAATAAGCCTAAGCAGCTGAAATAAACCTGTTTAATGAGGCTATTTAATAAGCATAAGTTGCTGAAATAAGCCTATTTAATAAGCCTGAGTTGCTGAAATAAGCCTATTTAATAAGGCTATTTAATAAGTCTAAGTTGCTGAAATAAACCTATTTAATAAGCCTAAGTTGCTAAAATAAGCCTATTTAATGAGGCTATTTAATAAGTCTATTTAATAAGCCTATTTAATAAGCCTATTTAATATGCCTATTTAATAAGCCTATTTAATAAGCCTATTTAATAAGCCTATTTAATAAGTATTTAATGAGCCTATTTAATAAGCCTATTTATTGAGCCTATTTAATAAGCCTATTTATTGAGCCTATTTAATAAGCCTATTTAATAAGCCTATTTAATAAGCCTATTTATTGAGCCTATTTAATAAGTCTATTTAATAGGCCTATTTAATAGGCCTATTTAATAAGGCTATTTAATAAGCCTATTTATTGAGCCTATTTAATAAGCCTATTTAATAAGCCTATTTAATAAGCCTCTTTATTGAGCCTATTTAATAAGTCTATTTAATAAGCCTATTTCATAAGTATTTAATGAGCCTATTTAATCAGTCTATTTAATAGGCCTATTTAATGAGTCTAAGTTGCTGAAATAAGCCTATGTAATAAGCCTAAGTTTCTGAATGAGCCTATTTAATACGCCTAAGTTGCTGAAATAAGCCTATTTAATAAGCCTAAGTTGCTGAATAAGCCTATTTAATAAGCCTAAGTTGCTGAATAAACCTATTTAATAAGTCTAAGTTGCTGAAATAAGCCTATTTAATAAGGCTATTTAATAAGCCTAAGTTGCTGAAATAAGGCTATTTAATAAGTCTAAGTTGCTGAAATAAGCCTATTTAATAAGCCTAAGTTGCTGAAATAAGCCTATTTAATAAGGCTATTTAATGAGCCTAAGTTGCTGAAATAAGACTATTTAATAAGCCTGTGTTTCTGAACTAAGCCTATTTAAAAAGGTATATTTAATAAGTCTAAGTTGCTGAAATAAACCTATTTAAAAATGCTATTTAATAAGCCTAAGTTGCTGAAATAAACCTGTTTAATAAGGCTATTTAATAAGCATAAGTTGCTGAAATAAGCCTATTTAATGAGGCTATTTAATAAGTCTATTTAATAAGCCTATTTAATAAGCCTATTTAATACGCCTATTTAATACACCTATTTAATAAGTATTTAATGAGCCTATGTATTAAGTCTATTTAATAAGCCTTTTTAATAAGCCTATTTAATAAGTCTATTTAATAAGCCTATTTAATAAGTCTATTTAATAAGTCTATTTAATAAGCCTATTTAATAAGCCTATTTAATATGCCTATTTAATAAGCCTATTTAATAAGCCTATTTAATAAGCCTATTTAATAAGTATTTAATGAGCCTATTTAATAAGCCTATTTATTGAGCCTATTTAATAAGCCTATTTATTGAGCCTATTTAATAAGCCTATTTAATAAGCCTATTTAATAAGCCTATTTAATAAGCCTATTTATTGAGCCTATTTAATAAGTCTATTTAATATGCCTATTTAATAAGCCTATTTAATAAGCCTATTTATTGAGCCTATTTAATAAGCCTATTTAATAAGCCTATTTAATAAGCCTCTTTATTGAGCCTATTTAATAAGTCTATTTAATAAGTATTTAATGAGCCTATTTAATCAGTCTATTTAATAGGCCTATTTAATAAGTCTAAGTTGCTGAAATAAGCCTATGTAATAAGCCTAAGTTTCTGAATGAGCCTATTTAATAAGCCTAAGTTGCTGAAATAAGCCTATTTAATAAGCCTAAGTTGCTGAATAAGCCTATTTAATAAGCCTAAGTTTCTGAACTAAGCCTATTTAAAAATACAATTTAATAAGCCTAAGCTGCTGAAATAAACCTGTTTAATGAGGCTATTTAATAAGCATAAGTTGCTGAAATAAGCCTATTTAATAAGCCTGAGTTGCTGAAATAAGCCTATTTAATAAGGCTATTTAATAAGTCTAAGTTGCTGAAATAAACCTATTTAATAAGCCTAAGTTGCTAAAATAAGCCTATTTAATGAGGCTATTTAATAAGTCTATTTAATAAGCCTATTTAATAAGCCTATTTAATATGCCTATTTAATACGCCTATTTAATAAGCCTATTTAATAAGCCTATTTAATAAGTATTTAATGAGCCTATTTAATAAGCCTATTTATTGAGCCTATTTAATAAGCCTATTTATTGAGCCTATTTAATAAGCCTATTTAATAAGCCTATTTAATAAGCCTATTTAATAAGCCTATTTATTGAGCCTATTTAATAAGTCTATTTAATAGGCCTATTTAATAGGCCTATTTAATAAGCCTATTTAATAAGCCTATTTATTGAGCCTATTTAATAAGCCTATTTAATAAGCCTATTTAATAAGCCTCTTTATTGAGCCTATTTAATAAGTCTATTTAATAAGCCTATTTCATAAGTATTTAATGAGCCTATTTAATCAGTCTATTTAATAGGCCTATTTAATAAGTCTAAGTTGCTGAAATAAGCCTATGTAATAAGCCTAAGTTTCTGAATGAGCCTATTTAATACGCCTAAGTTGCTGAAATAAGCCTATTTAAAAAGCCTAAGTTGCTGAATAAGCCTATTTAATAAGCCTAAGTTGCTGAATAAACCTATTTAATAAGTCTAAGTTGCTGAAATAAGCCTATTTAATAAGGCTATTTAATAAGCCTAAGTTGCTGAAATAAGGCTATTTAATAAGTCTAAGTTGCTGAAATAAGCCTATTTAATAAGCCTAAGTTGCTGAAATAAGCCTATTTAATAAGGCTATTTAATGAGCCTAAGTTGCTGAAATAAGACTATTTAATAAGCCTGTGTTTCTGAACTAAGCCTATTTAAAAAGGTATATTTAATAAGTCTAAGTTGCTGAAATAAACCTATTTAAAAATGCTATTTAATAAGCCTAAGTTGCTGAAATAAACCTGTTTAATAAGGCTATTTAATAAGCATAAGTTGCTGAAATAAGCCTATTTAATGAGGCTATTTAATAAGTCTATTTAATAAGCCTATTTAATAAGCCTATTTAATACGCCTATTTAATACACCTATTTAATAAGTATTTAATGAGCCTATGTATTAAGTCTATTTAATAAGCCTTTTTAATAAGCCTATTTAATAAGTCTATTTAATAAGCCTATTTAATAAGTCTATTTAATAAGTCTATTTAATAAGCCTATTTAATAAGTATTTAATGAGCCTATTTAATAAGCCTATTTATTGAGCCTATTTAATAAGCCTATTTATTGAGCCTATTTAATAAGTCTATTTAATATGCCTATTTAATAAGCCTATTTAATAAGCCTATTTATTGAGCCTATTTAATAAGCCAATTTAATAAGCGTATTTAATAAGCCTCTTTATTGAGCCTATTTAATAAGTCTATTTAATAAGCCTATTTCATAAGTATTTAATGAGCCTATTTAATCAGTCTATTTAATAGGCCTATTTAATAAGTCTAAGTTGCTGAAATAAGCCTATTTAATAAGCCTAAGTTTCTGAATGAGCCTATTTAATAAGCCTAAGTTGCTGAAATAAGCCTATTTAATAAGCCTAAGTTGCTGAATAAGCCTATTTAATAAGCCTAAGTTTCTGAACTAAGCCTATTTAAAAATACTATTTAATAAGCCTAAGCTGCTGAAATAAACCTGTTTAATGAGGCTATTTAATAAGCATAAGTTGCTGAAATAAGCCTATTTAATAAGCCTGAGTTGCTGAAATAAGCCTATTTAATAAGGCTATTTAATAAGTCTAAGTTGCTGAAATAAACCTATTTAATAAGCCTAAGTTGCTAAAATAAGCCTATTTAATGAGGCTATTTAATAAGTCTATTTAATAAGCCTATTTAATAAGCCTATTTAATATGCCTATTTAATAAGCCTATTTAATAAGCCTATTTAATAAGCCTATTTAATAAGTATTTAATGAGCCTATTTAATAAGCCTATTTATTGAGCCTATTTAATAAGCCTATTTATTGAGCCTATTTAATAAGCCTATTTAATAAGCCTATTTAATAAGCCTATTTAATAAGCCTATTTATTGAGCCTATTTAATAAGTCTATTTAATAGGCCTATTTAATAAGCCTATTTAATAAGCCTATTTATTGAGCCTATTTAATAAGCCTATTTAATAAGCCTATTTAATAAGCCTCTTTATTGAGCCTATTTAATAAGTCTATTTAATAAGTATTTAATGAGCCTATTTAATCAGTCTATTTAATAGGCCTATTTAATAAGTCTAAGTTGCTGAAATAAGCCTATGTAATAAGCCTAAGTTTCTGAATGAGCCTATTTAATAAGCCTAAGTTGCTGAAATAAGCCTATTTAATAAGCCTAAGTTGCTGAATAAGCCTATTTAATAAGCCTAAGTTTCTGAACTAAGCCTATTTAAAAATACTATTTAATAAGCCTAAGCTGCTGAAATAAACCTGTTTAATGAGGCTATTTAATACGCATAAGTTGCTGAAATAAGCCTATTTAATAAGCCTGAGTTGCTGAAATAAGCCTATTTAATAAGGCTATTTAATAAGTCTAAGTTGCTGAAATAAACCTATTTAATAAGCCTAAGTTGCTAAAATAAGCCTATTTAATGAGGCTATTTAATAAGTTTATTTAATAAGCCTATTTAATAAGCCTATTTAATATGCCTATTTAATAAGCCTATTTAATAAGCCTATTTAATAAGCCTATTTAATAAGTATTTAATGAGCCTATTTAATAAGCCTATTTATTGAGCCTATTTAATAAGCCTATTTATTGAGCCTATTTAATAAGCCTATTTAATAAGCCTATTTAATAAGCCTATTTAATAAGCCTATTTATTGAGCCTATTTAATAAGTCTATTTAATAGGCCTATTTAATAGGCCTATTTAATAAGCCTATTTAATAAGCCTATTTATTGAGCCTATTTAATAAGCCTATTTAATAAGCCTATTTAATAAGCCTCTTTATTGAGCCTATTTAATAAGTCTATTTAATAAGCCTATTTCATAAGTATTTAATGAGCCTATTTAATCAGTCTATTTAATAGGCCTATTTAATAAGTCTAAGTTGCTGAAATAAGCCTATGTAATAAGCCTAAGTTTCTGAATGAGCCTATTTAATACGCCTAAGTTGCTGAAATAAGCCTATTTAATAAGCCTAAGTTGCTGAATAAGCCTATTTAATAAGCCTAAGTTGCTGAATAAACCTATTTAATAAGTCTAAGTTGCTGAAATAAGCCTATTTAATAAGGCTATTTAATAAGCCTAAGTTGCTGAAATAAGGCTATTTAATAAGTCTAAGTTGCTGAAATAAGCCTATTTAATAAGCCTAAGTTGCTGAAATAAGCCTATTTAATAAGGCTATTTAATGAGCCTAAGTTGCTGAAATAAGACTATTTAATAAGCCTGTGTTTCTGAACTAAGCCTATTTAAAAAGGTATATTTAATAAGTCTAAGTTGCTGAAATAAACCTATTTAAAATGCTATTTAATAAGCCTAAGTTGCTGCAATAAACCTGTTTAATAAGGCTATTTAATAAGCATAAGTTGCTGAAATAAGGCTATTTAATAAGTCTAAGTTGCTGAAATAAGCCTATTTAATAAGCCTAAGTTGCTGAAATAAGCCTATTTAATAAGGCTATTTAATGAGCCTAAGTTGCTGAAATAAGACTATTTAATAAGCCTGTGTTTCTGAACTAAGCCTATTTAAAAAGGTATATTTAATAAGTCTAAGTTGCTGAAATAAACCTATTTAAAAATGCTATTTAATAAGCCTAAGTTGCTGAAATAAACCTGTTTAATAAGGCTATTTAATAAGCATAAGTTGCTGAAATAAGCCTATTTAATGAGGCTATTTAATAAGTCTATTTAATAAGCCTATTTAATAAGCCTATTTAATAAGTCTATTTAATAAGTCTATTTAATAAGCCTATTTAATAAGCCTATTTAATAAGCCTATTTAATAAGCCTATTTAATAAGTATTTAATGAGCCTATTTAATAAGCCTATTTATTGAGCCTATTTAATAAGCCTATTTATTGAGCCTATTTAATAAGCCTATTTAATAAGCCTATTTAATAAGCCTATTTATTGAGCCTATTTAATAAGTCTATTTAATAGGCCTATTTAATAAGCCTATTTAATAAGCCTATTTATTGAGCCTATTTAATAAGCCTATTTAATAAGCCTCTTTATTGAGCCTATTTAATAAGTCTATTTAATAAGTATTTAATGAGCCTATTTAATCAGTCTATTTAATAGGCCTATTTAATAAGTCTAAGTTGCTGAAATAAGCCTATGTAATAAGCCTAAGTTTCTGAATGAGCCTATTTAATAAGCCTAAGTTGCTGAAATAAGCCTATTTAATAAGCCTAAGTTGCTGAATAAGCCTATTTAATAAGCCTAAGTTTCTGAACTAAGCCTATTTAAAAATACTATTTAATAAGCCTAAGCTGCTGAAATAAACCTGTTTAATGAGGCTATTTAATAAGCATAAGTTGCTGAAATAAGCCTATTTAATAAGCCTGAGTTGCTGAAATAAGCCTATTTAATAAGGCTATTTAATAAGTCTAAGTTGCTGAAATAAACCTATTTAATAAGCCTAAGTTGCTAAAATAAGCCTATTTAATGAGGCTATTTAATAAGTCTATTTAATAAGCCTATTTAATAAGCCTATTTAATATGCCTATTTAATAAGCCTATTTAATAAGCCTATTTAATAAGTATTTAATGAGCCTATTTAATCAGTCTATTTAATAGGCCTATTTAATAAGTCTAAGTTGCTGAAATAAGCCTATGTAATAAGCCTAAGTTTCTGAATGAGCCTATTTAATACGCCTAAGTTGCTGAAATAAGCCTATTTAATAAGCCTAAGTTGCTGAATAAGCCTATTTAATAAGCCTAAGTTGCTGAATAAACCTATTTAATAAGTCTAAGTTGCTGAAATAAGCCTATTTAATAAGGCTATTTAATAAGCCTAAGTTGCTGAAATAAGGCTATTTAATAAGTCTAAGTTGCTGAAATAAGCCTATTTAATAAGCCTAAGTTGCTGAAATAAGCCTATTTAATAAGGCTATTTAATGAGCCTAAGTTGCTGAAATAAGACTATTTAATAAGCCTGTGTTTCTGAACTAAGCCTATTTAAAAAGGTATATTTAATAAGTCTAAGTTGCTGAAATAAACCTATTTAAAAATGCTATTTAATAAGCCTAAGTTGCTGAAATAAACCTGTTTAATAAGGCTATTTAATAAGCATAAGTTGCTGAAATAAGCCTATTTAATGAGGCTATTTAATAAGTCTATTTAATAAGCCTATTTAATAAGCCTATTTAATACGCCTATTTAATACACCTATTTAATAAGTATTTAATGAGCCTATGTATTAAGTCTATTTAATAAGCCTTTTTAATAAGCCTATTTAATAAGTCTATTTAATAAGCCTATTTAATAAGTCTATTTAATAAGTCTATTTAATAAGCCTATTTAATAAGCCTATTTAATATGCCTATTTAATAAGCCTATTTAATAAGCCTATTTAATAAGCCTATTTAATAAGCCTATTTAATAAGTATTTAATGAGCCTATTTAATAAGCCTATTTATTGAGCCTATTTAATAAGCCTATTTATTGAGCCTATTTAATAAGCCTATTTAATAAGCCTATTTAATAAGCCTATTTATTGAGCCTATTTAATAAGTCTATTTAATAGGCCTATTTAATAAGCCTATTTAATAAGCCTATTTATTGAGCCTATTTAATAAGCCTATTTAATAAGCCTATTTAATAAGCCTCTTTATTGAGCCTATTTAATAAGTCTATTTAATAAGTATTTAATGAGCCTATTTAATCAGTCTATTTAATAGGCCTATTTAATAAGTCTAAGTTGCTGAAATAAGCCTATGTAATAAGCCTAAGTTTCTGAATGAGCCTATTTAATAAGCCTAAGTTGCTGAAATAAGCCTATTTAATAAGCCTAAGTTGCTGAATAAGCCTATTTAATAAGCCTAAGTTTCTGAACTAAGCCTATTTAAAAATACTATTTAATAAGCCTAAGCTGCTGAAATAAACCTGTTTAATGAGGCTATTTAATAAGCATAAGTTGCTGAAATAAGCCTATTTAATAAGCCTGAGTTGCTGAAATAAGCCTATTTAATAAGGCTATTTAATAAGTCTAAGTTGCTGAAATAAACCTATTTAATAAGCCTAAGTTGCTAAAATAAGCCTATTTAATGAGGCTATTTAATAAGTCTATTTAATAAGCCTATTTAATAAGCCTATTTAATATGCCTATTTAATAAGCCTATTTAATAAGCCTATTTAATAAGCCTATTTAATAAGTATTTAATGAGCCTATTTAATAAGCCTATTTATTGAGCCTATTTAATAAGCCTATTTATTGAGCCTATTTAATAAGCCTATTTAATAAGCCTATTTAATAAGCCTATTTAATGAGCCTATTTATTGAGCCTATTTAATAAGTCTATTTAATAGGCCTATTTAATAGGCCTATTTAATAAGCCTATTTAATAAGCCTATTTATTGAGCCTATTTAATAAGCCTATTTAATAAGCCTATTTAATAAGCCTCTTTATTGAGCCTATTTAATAAGTCTATTTAATAAGCCTATTTCATAAGTATTTAATGAGCCTATTTAATCAGTCTATTTAATAGGCCTATTTAATAAGTCTAAGTTGCTGAAATAAGCCTATGTAATAAGCCTAAGTTTCTGAATGAGCCTATTTAATACGCCTAAGTTGCTGAAATAAGCCTATTTAATAAGCCTAAGTTGCTGAATAAGCCTATTTAATAAGCCTAAGTTGCTGAATAAACCTATTTAATAAGTCTAAGTTGCTGAAATAAGCCTATTTAATAAGGCTATTTAATAAGCCTAAGTTGCTGAAATAAGGCTATTTAATAAGTCTAAGTTGCTGAAATAAGCCTATTTAATAAGCCTAAGTTGCTGAAATAAGCCTATTTAATAAGGCTATTTAATGAGCCTAAGTTGCTGAAATAAGACTATTTAATAAGCCTGTGTTTCTGAACTAAGCCTATTTAAAAAGGTATATTTAATAAGTCTAAGTTGCTGAAATAAACCTATTTAAAAATGCTATTTAATAAGCCTAAGTTGCTGAAATAAACCTGTTTAATAAGGCTATTTAATAAGCATAAGTTGCTGAAATAAGCCTATTTAATGAGGCTATTTAATAAGTCTATTTAATAAGCCTATTTAATAAGCCTATTTAATACGCCTATTTAATACACCTATTTAATAAGTATTTAATGAGCCTATGTATTAAGTCTATTTAATAAGCCTTTTTAATAAGCCTATTTAATAAGTCTATTTAATAAGCCTATTTAATAAGTCTATTTAATAAGTCTATTTAATAAGCCTATTTAATAAGTATTTAATGAGCCTATTTAATAAGCCTATTTATTGAGCCTATTTAATAAGCCTATTTATTGAGCCTATTTAATAAGTCTATTTAATAAGCCTATTTATTGAGCCTATTTAATAAGTCTATTTAATATGCCTATTTAATAAGCCTATTTAATAAGTCTATTTAATAAGTCTATTTAATAAGCCTATTTAATAAGTATTTAATGAGCCTATTTAATAAGCCTATTTATTGAGCCTATTTAATAAGCCTATTTATTGAGCCTATTTAATAAGCCTATTTATTGAGCCTATTTAATAAGCCTCTTTATTGAGCCTATTTAATAAGTCTATTTAATGAGCCTATTTCATAAGTATTTAATGAGCCTATTTAATCAGTCTATTTAATAGGCCTATTTAATAAGTCTAAGTTGCTGAAATAAGCCTATTTAATAAGCCTAAGTTTCTGAATGAGCCTATTTAATAAGCCTAAGTTGCTGAAATAAGCCTATTTAATAAGCCTAAGTTGCTGAATAAGCCTATTTAATAAGCCTAAGTTTCTGAACTAAGCCTATTTAAAAATACTATTTAATAAGCCTAAGCTGCTGAAATAAACCTGTTTAATGAGGCTATTTAATAAGCATAAGTTGCTGAAATAAGCCTATTTAATAAGCCTGAGTTGCTGAAATAAGCCTATTTAATAAGGCTATTTAATAAGTCTAAGTTGCTGAAATAAACCTATTTAATAAGCCTAAGTTGCTAAAATAAGCCTATTTAATGAGGCTATTTAATAAGTCTATTTAATAAGCCTATTTAATAAGCCTATTTAATATGCCTATTTAATAAGCCTATTTAATAAGCCTATTTAATAAGCCTATTTAATAAGTATTTAATGAGCCTATTTAATAAGCCTATTTATTGAGCCTATTTAATAAGCCTATTTATTGAGCCTATTTAATAAGCCTATTTAATAAGCCTATTTAATAAGCCTATTTATTGAGCCTATTTAATAAGTCTATTTAATAGGCCTATTTAATAGGCCTATTTAATAAGCCTATTTAATAAGCCTATTTATTGAGCCTATTTAATAAGCCTATTTAATAAGCCTATTTAATAAGCCTCTTTATTGAGCCTATTTAATAAGTCTATTTAATAAGCCTATTTCATAAGTATTTAATGAGCCTATTTAATCAGTCTATTTAATAGGCCTATTTAATAAGTCTAAGTTGCTGAAATAAGCCTATTTAATAAGCCTAAGTTTCTGAATGAGCCTATTTAATACGCCTAAGTTGCTGAAATAAGCCTATTTAATAAGCCTAAGTTGCTGAATAAGCCTATTTAATAAGCCTAAGTTGCTGAATAAACCTATTTAATAAGTCTAAGTTGCTGAAATAAGCCTATTTAATAAGGCTATTTAATAAGCCTAAGTTGCTGAAATAAGGCTATTTAATAAGTCTAAGTTGCTGAAATAAGCCTATTTAATAAGCCTAAGTTGCTGAAATAAGCCTATTTAATAAGGCTATTTAATGAGCCTAAGTTGCTGAAATAAGACTATTTAATAAGCCTGTGTTTCTGAACTAAGCCTATTTAAAAAGGTATATTTAATAAGTCTAAGTTGCTGAAATAAACCTATTTAAAAATGCTATTTAATAAGCCTAAGTTGCTGAAATAAACCTGTTTAATAAGGCTATTTAATAAGCATAAGTTGCTGAAATAAGCTTATTTAATAAGCCTAAGTTGCTGAAATAAGCCTATTTTATAAGGCTCTTTAATAAGTCTAAGTTGCTGAAATAAACCTATTTAATAAGCCCAAGTTGCTAAAATAAGCCTATTTAATAAGCCTATTTAATAAGTCTATTTAATAAGCCTATTTAATAAGCCTATTTAATAAGCCTTTTTAATACGCCTATTTAATAAACACATTTAATAAGTATTTAATGAGCATTTTTAATAAGCCTATTTAATAAGTCTATTTAATAAGCCTATTTAATAAGTCTATTTAATAAGCCTATTTAATAGGCCTATTTAATAAGTCTAAGTTGCGGAAATAAGCCTATTTAATAAGCCTAAGTTGCTGAAATAAGCCTATTTAATAAGGCTGTTTAATAAGCCTAAGTTGCTGAATAAGCCTATTTAATAAGTCTAAGTTGCTGAAATAACGCTATTTAATAAGCCTAAGTTGCTGAAATAAGCCTATTTAATAAGCCTAAGTTGCTAAAATAAGCCTATTTAATGAGGCTATTTAATAAGTCTATTTAATAAGCCTATTTAATAAGCCTATTTAATAAGCCTATTTAATACGCCTATTTAATAAACCTATTTAATAAGTATTTAATGAGCCTATTTAATAAGCCTATTTAATAAGCCTTTTTAATAAGCCTATTTAATAAGCCTATTTAATAAGCCTATTTAATAAGTCTATTTAATAAGTCTATTTAATAAGCCTATTTAATAAGTATTTAATGAGCCTATTTAATAAACCTATTTATTGAGCCTATTTAATAAGCCTATTTATTGAGCCTATTTAATGAGCCTATTTATTGAGCCTATTTAATAAGCCTATTTAATAAGTCTATTTAATAAACCTATTTAATAAGCCGAATTAATAAGCCTATTTAATAAGCCTATTTATTGAGCCTATTTAATGAGTCTATTTAATAAGCCTGTTTAATAAGCCTATTTAATAAGTATTGAATGAGCCTATTTAATAAGCCTAAGTTGCTGAATATGCCTATTTAATAAGCCTAAGTTGCTGAAATAAGCCTATTTAATAAGCCTATTTGATAAGCCTAAGTTGCTGAATAAGCCTATTTAATAAGCCTAAGTTGCTGAAATAAGCCTATTTAATAAGCCTAAGTTGCTGAAATAAGGCTATTTAATAAGTCCAAGTTGCTGAAATAAGCCTATTTAATAAGCCTAAGTTGCTGAAATAAGTATATTTAATAAGAATAAGTTGCTGAAATAAGCCTATTTAATAAGTCTAAGTTGCTGAAATAAGGCTATTTAATAAGTCTAAGTTGCTGAAATAAGCGTTTTTAATCAGCGTAAGTTGCTGAAATAAGCCTATTTAATAAGCCCAAGTTGCTGAAATAAGCCTACTTAATTAGGCTATTTAATAAGCCTAAGTTGCTGAAATAAGCCTATTTAATAAGTGTAAGTTGCTGAAATAAGGCTATTTAATAAGTCTAAGTTGCTGAAATAAGCCTATTTAATAAGCCTAAGTTGCTGAAATAAGCCTATTAATAAGCCTGTTTAATAAGCCTAAGTTGCTGAAATAAGCCTATTTAATAAGCCTATTTAATAGGCCTATTAAATAAGTCTAAGTTGCTGAAATAAGCCTATTTAATAAGCCTATATAATAGGCCTATTTAATAAGTCTAAGTTGCTGAAATAAGCCTATTTAATAAGCCTAAGTTGCTGAATGAGCCTATTTAATAAGCCTAAGTTGCTGAAATAAGCCTATTTAATAAGCCTAAGTTGCTGAATAAGCCTATTTAATAAGCCTAAGTTGCTGAATAAACCTATTTAATAAGTCTAAGTTGCTGAAATAAGCCTATTTAATAAGGCTATTTAATAAGCCTAAGTTGCTGAATAAGCCTATTTAATAAGTCTAAGTTGCTGAAATAAGGCTATTTAATAAGCCTAAGTTGCTGAAATAAGGCTATTTAATAAGTTTAAGTTGCTGAAATAAGCCTATTTAATAAGCCTAAGTTGCTGAAATAAGCCTATTTAATAAGGCTATATAATGAGCCTAAGTTGCTGATTTAAAAATGCTATTTAATACGCCTAAGTTGCTGAAATAAACCTGTTTAATAAGGCTATTTAATAAGCATAAGTTGCTGAAATAAGCTTATTTAATAAGCCTAAGTTGCTGAAATAAGCCTATTTAATAAGGCTATTTAATAAGTCTAAGTTGCTGAAATAAAAATATTTAATAAGCCTAAGTTGCTAAAATAAGCCTATTTAATGAGGCTATTTAATAAGTCTATTTAATAAGCCTATTTAATAAGCCTATTTAATAAGCCTATTTAATAAGCCTATTTAATACGCCTATTTAATAAACATATTTAATAAGTATTTAATGAGCCTTTTTAATAAGTCTATTTAATAAGCCTTTTTAATAAGCCTATTTAATAAGTCTATTTAATAAGCCTATTTAATAAGGCTATTTAATAAGTCTATTTGATAAGCCTATTTAATAAGTATTTAATGAGCCTATTTAATAAGCCTATTTATTGAGCCTATTTAATAAGCCTATTTATTGAGCCTATTTAATAAGCCTATTTATTGAGCCTATTTAATAAGCCTATTTATTGAGCCTATTTAATAAGCCTATTTAATAAGCCTATTTAGTAAGCCTATTTAATACGCCTATTTAATAAACACATTTAATAAGTATTTAATGAGCATTTTTAATAAGCCTATTTAATAAGTCTATTTAATAAGCCTATTTAATAGGTCTATTTAATAAGTCTAGTTAATAAGCCTACTTAATAAGTATTTAATGAGCCTATTTAATAAGTCTATTTAATAAGCCTATTTAATAGGCCTATTTAATAAGTCTAAGTTGCTGAAATAACGCTATTTAATAAGCCTAAGTTGCTGAATAAGCCTATTTAATAAGCCTAAGTTGCTGAAATAAGCCTTTTTAATAAGTCTAAGTTGCTGAAATAAGCCTATTTAATAAGCCTAAGTTGCTGAAATAAGCATATTTAATAAGGCTATTTAATAAGCCTAAGTTGCTGAATAAGCCTATTTAATAAGTCTAAGTTGCTGAAATAACGCTATTTAATAAGCCTAAGTTGCTGAAATAAGCCTATTTAATAAGCCTAAGTTGCTAAAATAAGCCTATTTAATGAGGCAATTTAATAAGTCTATTTAATAAGCCTATTTAATAAGCCTTTTTAATAAGCCTATTTAATACGCCTATTTAATAAACCTATTTAATAAGTATTTAATGAGCCTATTTAATAAGCCTATTTAATAAGCCTTTTTAATAAGCCTATTTAATAAGCCTATTTAATAAGTCTATTTAATAAGCCTATTTAATACGTATTTAATGAGCCTATTTAATAAGCCTATTTATTGAGCCTATTTAATAAGCCTATTTATTGAGCCTATTTAATGAGCCTATTTATTGAGCCTATTTAATAAGCCTATTTAATAAGTCTATTTAATAAACCTATTTAATAAGCCTAATTAATAAGCCTATTTAATAAGCCTATTTAATGAGTCTATTTAATAAGCCTGTTTAATAAGCCTATTTAATAAGTATTGAATGAGCCTATTTAATAAGCCTAAGTTGCTGAATAAGCCTATTTAATAAGCCTAAGTTGCTGAAATAAGCCTATTTAATAAGCCTATTTGATAAGCCTAAGTTGCTGAATAAGCCTATTTAATAAGCCTAAGTTGCTGAAATAAGCCTATTTAATAAGTCTAAGTTGCTGAAATAAGGCTATTTAATAAGCCTTTTTAATAAGCCTATTTAATAAGTCTATTTAATAAGCCTTTTTAATAAGTCTATTTAATAAGTCTATTTAATAAGCCTATTTAATAAGTATTTAATGAGCCTATTTAATAAGCCTATTTATTGAGCCTATTTAATAAGCCTATTTATTGAGCCTATTTAATACGTATTTAATGAGCCTATTTAATAAGCCTATTTAATAAGCCTTTTTAATAAGCCTATTTAATAAGCCTATTTAATAAGCCTATTTAATAAGTCTATTTAATAAGTCTATTTAATAAGCCTATTTAATAAGTATTTAATGAGCCTATTTAATAAACCTATTTATTGAGCCTATTTCATAAGCCTATTTATTGAGCCTATTTAATGAGCCTATTTATTGAGCCTATTTAATAAGCCTATTTAATAAGTCTATTTAATAAACCTATTTAATAAGCCTAATTAATAAGCCTATTTAATAAGCCTATTTATTGAGCCTATTTAATGAGTCTATTTAATAAGCCTGTTTAATAAGCCTATTTAATAAGGCTATTTAATAAGTCTAAGTTGCTGAAGTAAACCTATTTAATAAGCCTAAGTTGCTAAAATAAGCCTATTTAATGAGGCTATTTAATAAGTCTATTTAATAAGCCTATTTAATAAGCCTATTTAATAAGCCTATTTAATACGCCTATTTAATAAACATATTTAATAAGTATTTAATGAGCCTTTTTAATAAGTCTATTTAATAAGCCTTTTTAATAAGCCTATTTAATAAGTCTATTTAATAAGCCTATTTAATAAGGCTATTTAATAAGTCTATTTGATAAGCCTATTTAATAAGTATTTAATGAGCCTATTTAATAAGCCTATTTATTGAGCCTATTTAATAAGCCTATTTATTGAGCCTATTTAATAAGCCTATTTATTGAGCCTATTTAATAAGCCTATTTATTGCGCCTATTTAATACGCCTATTTAATAAGCCTATTTAATAAGCCTATTTAATATACCTATTTAATACGCCTATTTAATAAACACATTTAATAAGTATTAAATGAGCATTTTTAATAAGCCTATTTAATAAGTCTATTTAATAAGCCTATTTAATAGGTCTATTTAATAAGTCTAGTTAATAAGCCTACTTAATAAGTATTTAATGAGCCTATTTTATAAGTCTATTTAATAAGCCTATTTAATAGGCCTATTTAATAAGTCTAAGTTGCTGAAATAAGCCTATTTAATAAGCCTAAGTTGCTGAATAAGCCTATTTAATAAGCCTAAGTTGCTGAAATAAGCCTTTTTAATAAGTTTAAGTTGCTGAAATAAGCCTATTTAATAAGCCTAAGTTGCTGAAATAAGCCTATTTAATAAGGCTATTTAATAAGCCTAAGTTGCTGAATAAGCCTATTTAATAAGTCTAAGTTGCTGAAATAACGCTATTTAATAAGCCTAAGTTGCTGAAATAAGCCTATTTAATAAGCCTAAGTTGCTAAAATAAGCCTATTTAATGAGGCAATTTAATAAGTCTATTTAATAAGCCTATTTAATAAGCCTTTTTAATAAGCCTATTTAATACGCCTATTTAATAAACCTATTTAATAAGTATTTAATGAGCCTATTTAATAAGCCTATTTAATAAGCCTTTTTAATAAGCCTATTTAATAAGCCTATTTAATAAGCCTATTTAATAAGTCTATTTAATAAGTCTATTTAATAAGCCTATTTAATACGTATTTAATGAGCCTATTTAATAAGCCTATTTATTGAGCCTATTTAATAAGCCTATTTATTGAGCCTATTTAATGAGCCTATTTATTGAGCCTATTTAATAAGCCTATTTAATAAGTCTATTTAATAAACCTATTTAATAAGCCTAATTAATAAGCCTATTTAATAAGCCTATTTATTGAGCCTATTTAATGAGTCTATTTAATAAGCCTGTTTAATAAGCCTATTTAATAAGTATTGAATGAGCCTATATAATAAGCCTAAGTTGCTGAATAAGCCTATTTAATAAGCCTAAGTTGCTGAAATAAGCCTATTTAATAAGCCTATTTGATAAGCCTAAGTTGCTGAATAAGCCTATTTAATAAGCCTAAGTTGCTGAAATAAGCCTATTTAATAAGTCTAAGTTGCTGAAATAAGGCTATTTAATAAGCCTTTTTAATAAGCCTATTTAATAAGTCTATTTAATAAGCCTTTTTAATAAGTCTATTTAATAAGTCTATTTAATAAGCCTATTTAATAAGTATTTAATGAGCCTGTTTAATAAGCCTATTTATTGAGCCTATTTAATAAGCCTATTTATTGAGCCTATTTAATACGTATTTAATGAGCCTATTTAATAAGCCTATTTAATAAGCCTTTTTAATAAGCCTATTTAATAAGCCTATTTAATAAGCCTATTTAATAAGTCTATTTAATAAGTCTATTTAATAAGCCTATTTAATAAGTATTTAATGAGCCTATTTAATAAACCTATTTATTGAGCCTATTTAATAAGCCTATTTATTGAGCCTATTTAATGAGCCTATTTATTGAGCCTATTTAATAAGCCTATTTAATACGTCTATTTAATAAACCTATTTAATAAGCCTAATTAATAAGCCTATTTAATAAGCCTTCACATTACTGTCATTAAAGGCCTGTGACAAAGGTGCATCTATTGTAGCGACATCGTCTCTGGCTTACACATCTACCGGGTCTCCACTTGACTTTGTATTGTCTAGGAGCAAGTCCACCCACACCTCCATTTCCACAAACTGCTGGGAGTTGCCTCACTCTGCATCAGTCAGAATTCTCCTCCTGCTTCACGTTGCCTTCATCAATGTAAAGGTCCCATTCTGGAGATGAATCTTCATCTTCACATTTTACCTTCACTTCTTCGCTTATCACTTCTTCACATTTCACCATCACCTCTTAATATTTGACCTTGATACCTTTAAAAGTGTCCAAGCTGGGATTTTCGTCTGGTTCTTGTTTCATGAGGGATGGGCTCATTGCGGCACTTTGACTTTCACAAGCTGATTTCAGACTCCGACTCCGCTCCTTGTGATGCCTTTTTGTTCTCTGGTGTCTTCGAAGAGTTGATGAATCTGCAAATGGCTTCCCGCACAGAGCACACTTGAAGGGTTTCTCTCCTGTGTGTGTTCTCTGGTGTTTTACAAGATCAGATGACTGTGCAAATGCCTTCCCACAAACACTGCACTTGAAGGGTTTCTCTCCCGTGTGTGTTCTTTGGTGTTTTACAAGATTACATGACTGTGCAAACGCCTTGCCACACACACTGCACCTGAAGGGTTTCTCTCCCGTGTGTGTTCTCTGGTGGGTCTGAAGAACTGATGGCCATGCAAATGCCTTGTTACACACAGTACATTTGAAGGGTTTCTCTCCTGTGTGACTCCTCTGGTGCCGTGTCAGATTTCCAGTCCGGTCCGTGCTGTATGCACGCTGGTCGCATTGTTGACTTGTCGTACCGAGCTGCGCTGAGTGCCTTTGCTCCATCAGACCAATTCTGCAGAGGAAGCGTCAGCTGCAGACATAAAAAAAGAATATCCACACCATCTACACGTCAGGCACAGAGGAATGCACACGTGACTTACACGTCTATACTTATTAATATATTCATGATGTAGTGAAAAGTTTCTCAAATTCATCAGATTTGATGAACGTGCAAACGCCTTCACGCACAGAGTGCACCTGAAGGGTTTCTCTCCACGGGCTGTTAGGGCACACAATGAGAGGGCAGATGTCATTAATATGCCTGGAAGCCTTCATATCTTCCAAGATGAATGTTAACCCAAAACTCTAAGCACACAAATTTGGCTGTCTGACTACAAAAGGAATATTTATGAAAGCTAAATTCAGCTGACATAGCAAAGGGTGTTGAAAACAATACTATTTGTGTTTTGCAGAAATGCATGACTTAATGTTCAATCGCAACTTAGAGGTGTGAATCCAGGCTCAGATGTCCTTGAATGCTGGGATGAACAGTTCCGAATTCAGCTGCATGTGTGTGCTGTGTTCACCTCCTGTTTCCATTCTTACAAAGCATTCCAGAGGAAAACAAAAATAAACTATTGTCTTGATATAACTTCCGTGTTCAACAGAGTTAATAGACTTTACTGCAAACAAACTTGACACTGTCACACACTGCCATGAGTAAACAGGTGGCGGTATGACCAGCACCATGCCTGGCCACCTTCATCTGCTCAGCATTAATTCTTCCTCACTCCACCAAGTAATGAATCAAGGATCAATCAACATAGCCGAGGCTATCCGTGTCTCTGTCTCTCTCTCCCCGTGGTGAAGGTGTTCCCCTCCACACATTCAGAGTCAACAGCGGCACGCGCTTAGCGTCTTTGACCGATAGACATGGACGCACGTATTGTTGGTTCTTTCAGTAAAGTCACGTAGATAGAAAATAAAAATAACAGATTAAATTTAATAAGATAAAGACCACTTGTGTTGCGATCGAAACGTCGTGGGTTTTTTGCTTCATTTAAAAATTTTTTAGTTTTCATTAAATTTATTATCTGTTATTTTATATTCTATGTACGTGACTTTACCGAAAGAACCAAGAATATTAATTCCTGCAGTCACCAAAGTTTTAAGTCAAAACATTCACACACGTTGACAAAGCCTCACCTTGTGTTGTTGTGGGCAGGTCGCTTCTGATAACAAGAGCGGTATAGCAGCTCAAGCGGGCTTGGCCTGCTAACAAAAGAAAATAAAAACTGCGTGAATATTGACAATAAAACAAAGTTACAAAGTGGCGAGCCGGGTGAAGACAAATTAAACTTAAGAGAGATAATTAAAGTAAATGCAATCAGGCGAGGGCAGGAGGCAAGGCCCCGCGTGGCTAGGCCCCGCATTGTAAAGTTCCAACCTGGACATCGATTCCCATGCTCGCTGCTACTCAACTGACATCCCTACGAGAGAGAGGCTCTACCTTGGTAAACAACAACAACCACCACCACCACAACAACCACGAACACCAACACGATAATAATTTCTCACCTCGGATTTCAGTGCAAGAGCGAAGCGATCGCTTCCTGTTACCTCAAGACGTCACGCGGCAGCAGCAGGTGACATGACGTCACTTCCGGGTACAAGACACTCCCCTCCCACGAGCGGCTCCGTAACTGAATAAAATTATATTATGAGACCTCTTTTGCCAGAAACAAGATATAGAAATAGGTTTTACCCTTTTAACTGGCAAACATGATGCCTTGAATAAAGGTGTCAGTTTTTTGTGCCAGTTAAAAGGGTAAAACCTATTTCTATGAATAAAATTATGTTAATGAGCCCGGGCCATATGTCGAGGGATGGGGTTGTGTGTGCTGAACCCGTCCCAATAAACTCGCGACGGCTTTAACGGACAAATTATGTTAATGAGCCGCCAGTCACTGGGCGTAGCTTTGCCCAAATAAGGATTGTACCGGAACAGATATCGGCAGTGACCAGGCAGAGGTGACGTCACGCTCAAGGGCGCGGTGGACGGGGGTGGGGTGAATACCTTGGTGACATGACGTCACTAACGAGGCACACCTCCCCCTGGCGTTTCACACCGACGAGGTCATGCTGAGTGGTGACGTCACAGAGCGGGGATGGAGTTTAAGTTGATTTAGATTAATTTTCCATTGCTCCATCTCTTCAACAGAGACCCCTTGGGTGCGTGAACTCAGCAACAACGTGGACATTATTGTGTATACACCGTGTGTGTGTGTGTACACACAGAAACAGTGTGTACACACTTTCTGTAGTGTGTACACACTTTCTGTGTGTATACACTGTTTCTGTGTGTACACACTGTTTCTGTGTGTACACTGTGTGTACAGACTGTGTGTGTGTACACACTGTGTGTGTACGTACACACTGTTTCTGTGTTCACACTGTACGTGTGTACACTGTGTGTACAGACTGTGTACAGTGTGTGTGTACAGTGTGTGTGTGTACAGTGTGTGTACACACTGTGTGCCTGTATCTGTGTGTGCCTGTGTCTCTGTGTGTGTGCCTGTGTGACACCTGATGATGATTGCTTGTGTTGCAGTCGAAACGTCGTGAGAATTTAATTGTTTTATATTTTTGTTATTGTTTCCCTTCTACGTGACTTTACCGAAAGAACCAAGAATAAATATCAGCTCCATGTTTTCAAGTAAATACATTTTGAGTAGTGAATAAATTATAGTCTAAAGAAGCTACACATGACGAATTGTAGGCAATTATAGTTATAATCAAAGACATTTTTAAACAATCACGTGGTCCCTGTAGTCGCTGTTAGAGACACAAAATCTGCTTGAAAACAGTTCATCAACATATATGAATACATTGATACGAATAAGCAGAGTTAATTTCCTATTTATGGCATGCCAGCTATGTGTCAGTTTTCGATATTAACATCACCTTATAAAAGAATAACATTTAAAATACAAACGCACAACTTTGTGATGAATGCTGCACTTTGTCGTTTTCATGCAGGGGGCGCTGTAAACCTACACGCGCCCCCTGCGTGCGAACGACAGAGGCACAGGGACAGACGCTCCATTACGTTGGAATCGATCTGCAGACGGCCAGCAGCTCCGTGTCGCCTTATCTCGATCCCGCAATCCCCTACCAGGTGAAAGTCCGCATCGAACCGAACCCCCGGCAAGGCCATTGTCTACTTAACGACGAGAGAAAATTCACACGAAATGTCCTTTTCAACTAAGTCTTCCAGATGTAAAATTAACTTTTAATGAAGAAATAAAATCATCTAATTCAAAACACAACACAATTCAAAGATGTTTCATTTTAAAACTTCAAAACGGAGCATGGGGTACTTGCGTGAATGTGTCCTTCGTGTGCAAATGTTGTGACAGCGTCTCAACAACAGCAGTGGGGTTTGCTTCAACCGATAGGTAACGAACATCCAGACGTCAATCAGCAAGGAGCACTTCTAGTCCCAGTTAGAAAAAATCTACGTCAACACATAAGACAAAACTACAATTCGTGTTGTAGAGAATGTACCTCCTCCTATACGTGTAACTTTCAAGTGGTATGCCTTGTAACTGATGAATGATCCGAGCGTGCTCCCTATTTCAAAGACAATGAGTTGCTCCAGAGGCAGACACTTCGTGAAACACAAAAGTGCCCTTTGACCTGTATCACAAGAACAACGGGTCTCACCTGAGTTATCTGTACAGGTTACTTCCAAAACACACACACACTTTGTCCTAACATCACTTATTCAATGTTTGACCCTTACAGATCAAATGTTACAAGTATGCACAAAACCAGACAAGTATTCATTCTAAATTATTGACGGGAATATTAACATTGAATTACTGCAGCGAAATATACTGCATCACGATACATCATATTAACAAGAAGGTATTTTAAAAAAAATACACCATCTGCTTCACAGTGTATGTAAAACATACTATTGTGTCATTCAAAATGAGTAGGCCATTGCATGCTGGCGTCTGAGTCAAAATTTTGCAAATTCAAAACATTACCTACAAACTACACAACTGAGATGACACATCAATCATCGCCCCCTACTGACAGGCTCTTGTCCACATGCAGGCTGGTGCAGGGCCACCACATTGTGCCACACAGGGGCAGCTGCTACTTGGGGATGCTCTTCGAGTGTTTGAGATGCGATATGATACAAAACTCCGAATTGCTGAGGCAATTAAGCAAGCACCGTATAAATGCAAATATTATAACATCGTGAATGCTTGGGAGCTTATTGACTCTCTCTCCGGGTTAGAGATCTAGCCAACCCACAGGTCCACAAATACTGGCCGCTCTTACTCTGCAGGTTGACAAAGGTAAATCTATTGGAGCTTCATTGTCTCAAGCTTACACATCGACTAACTGGTCTCCATTTGACTTCATATTGTCGAAGAAGTCCACCCACACCTCCACTTCCACAAACTGCTGGGAGTTGCCTCGCTCTCACGGTCAGAATTCTCCTCCTGCTTTATGTTGCCTCCATCGATGTGAAGGTCCCATTTTGGCGGTGAATCTTCATCTTCACATTTTACGTCACTTTTTCGCTCTTCCCCATCACTTCACCACATTTCACCTTCACCCCTTCATATTTCACCTCGATACCTTTAAAAGTGTCCAAGCTGGGATTTTATTCTGGTTTTTGTTTCATGAGGGATGGGCTCATTACAGCACTTTGACTTTCACAAGATGATTTCAGACTCCGACTCCGCTCCTTGTGGATTTTCTGATGCCTGTGTGACTTCTCTGGTGTGTTTTAAGAGCAGATGACCGTGAAAATGCCTTCCCACATACACTGCACTTGAAGGGTTTCTCTCCTGTGTGTGTTCTCTGGTGTGTTTTAAGATTAGACGAATCTGAAAATGCCTTCACACACACACTGCACTTGAAGGGTTTCTCTCCTGTGTGTGTTCTCTGGTGTCTTTGAAGAACTGCTGACTGTGCAAATGCCTTCTCACACAGAGTGCACTTGAAGGGCTTCTCTCCTGTGTGTGTTCGCTGGTGTTTTATAAGATCAGATGAATCTGAAAATGCCTTCCCACACACAGTGCACTTGAAGGGTTTCTCTCCCGTGTGTGTTCTCTGGTGTATTTTAAGAGCAGATGACCGTGAAAATGCCTTCCCACACACAGTGCACTTGAGGGGTTTCTCTCCCGTGTGTGTTCTCTGGTGTGTTTTAAGAGCAGATGACCGTGAAAATGCCTTCCCACACACACTGCACTTGAAGGGTTTCTCTCCCGTGTGTGTTCTCTGGTGTGTTTTAAGATTAGACGAATCTGAAAATGCCTTCACACACACACTGCACTTGAAGGGTTTCTCTCCTGTGTGTGTTCTCTGGTGTGTTACAAGAGCAGATGAGCATGAAAATGCCTTCCCACACACACTGCACTTGAAGGGTTTCTCTCCTGTGCGAGTTATCTGGTGCTGTGTAAAATTTACAGTCCGATCCGTGCTGTATGCACGCTGGTTGCATTGTTGGCTTGTTGTACCAAGCTGCTGTGCTGACTGCCTTTGCTCCATCAGACCAGCATCAGCTGCAGACAGAAAAAAAGAATATCCACACCATCTACACGTCAGTATCGAGGCACAGAGGAATGCAAATATACAGTCACACGCGACTTACACGTGTTTATTATTCATATATTCATGATATCGTGAAAAAATTTCAAAAATTCATCACACGGGCTGTTGTGGCACTCAATGAGAGGGCAAATGGTTATAAACATGCCTGGAAGCCCTCGTATCTTCAAAATGAATGTTCACCCAAAACTCCGAGCACACAATTTCAGCTGTCTGGCTACAAAAGGAATATTTATAAAAGCTAAATTCAGCTGACATAGCAAAGGGTGTTGATGAAGCATACACAACACGGGGGGGGGGACCTCAAGGCCAGCACCCAGTGGCAGGGTAAACAGTGGGGTGGGAGGGAAAAGCCCCTAGGCAGATAAGAGTTGACTCAAGTTGGAGGGAGCAAGGGGATTATCGATGAGTCAACGGCGAGGAACGCAGGCACAGAGACAATGGGAAGGGGGGGAATGACGCGACCCCCCCACCCTCCCAACGGCCAGAGCGCTCAAAACGTCCGTAAAGAGGATTCGATTGGATGCGCAGGATGACGTCATGTGACCCAGGGGTTAAGGGGGGCTTTGGAGACATAAGGGGGCCGGAGGGGCGGATTGAATCAGAGTCCTTCTGGAGCGGCGGAGGAGACCAGCCGTCCTCAGCGTCTGTTCGACCAATGCAGGGTGGAGCTGGAAACGGTCGGACAGAAAAAGTCCCCAAGGTGAGCATCTTCCCCAGCCCCCATGGGGCAGCCGAAGAGGTGAGTGGGTACGGGGAGGGGGGCCAATTCAGTCAGCTCGAGCTTGGGGGATAGACGCACTCTGCGACGGCCAGGTGACAGGAGGTTAGGCGCTGTCCGAAGGGTGCTGGCTGGAGGGGGCCATAAACGGGTGTCCCTATTCGGAAATAAATCTTAGCACAGACTGACGTTGTGACGCGTGGTGCATGTGTGCGTGTGAAGAGCGGTGGGACAGCGATCGGCGTACGACGGTGTGTGGGTGACTATAAATCAGTGTGGGTGTATAATCTTAGTTCTTTCGGTAAAGTCACGTGACTTTACCGAAAGAACTAAGAATATGAATTACTGCAGTCACGAAAGCTTTAAATCAAAATTCAGTGTGGGTGTGTCGCACGCGCATATTAAAATACCAACGGTGGCCCGCGCCGGCGCGTGTCTGTGCGTGCACCACGGTGTTAACGGTGAGACACACACGAGTGTCACTAGTGTCTGTGCGTGCACCAACGGTGTTAACGGTGAGACACACACGAGTGTCACTAGTGTCTGTGTGCACCGCGGTGTTAACGGTGAGACACACGTGAGTGTCACTAGTGTCTGTGTGTGCACCGCGGTGTTAACGGTGAGACACACACGAGTGTCACTAGTGTCTGTGTCTGCACCACAGTGTTAACGGTGAGACACGCACGAGTGTCACTAGTGTCTGTGCGTGCACCGCGGTGTTAATGGTGAGACACGCGCGAGTGTCACTAGTGTCTGTGTGTGCACCGCGGTGTTAACGGTGAGACACACGAGTGTCACTAGTGTCTGTGTCTGCACCGCAGTGTTAACGGTGAGACACGAGCGAGTGTCACTAGTGTCTGTGTCTGCACCGCAGTGTTAACGGTGAGACACGAGCGAGTGTCACTAGTGTCTGTGCATGCACCGCAGTGTTAACGGTGAGACACGAGCGAGTGTCACTAGTGTCTGTGCGTGCACCGCAGTGTTAACGGTGAGACACGAGCGAGTGTCACTAGTGTCTGTGCGTGCACCGCGGTGTTAACGGTGAGAGAACTACAATATCATTCCTCTTTTTTAATTTATATAATTCAAAACGCTCATCTTTGCTGAGGTTGCTAGCTGGCATCTTAGCGTTTTTGAGGGTTGCAGCGATTTCAGATCTTGCTACGTCTGCAGCGATGTGACCCAGGCCCCTGAGAGCAACGTCTACTTGGGCAATTATATCATTAACTGGTATGTGTTTAGGTGTGACTGCAAAGTTTAGACCTTTAGCTAAAACGGATTTCAGACCATCGGAAATAGAACTGTTACTGCGATTAATTACGACTTTATTAACGTCTAACTTTTTGGTGTGTGGGTCCGGTCTTTTGTTGAAGAGGAGGTTAAATTTGGAAATCAGGTTTTCCTTACATTTGGTCGACATAGTAGCAGCTGAAGAGGCAGTCATATTGTCTACATGTTCCCAATCCGATGTGGACATTATTGCCGTCAATGATAAGTGTGATTTGTAGAGTGTCTTGTCTAACTGATCTAGTTCTGTGCGTATTGCTCTCTGGGTCACATCGCTGCAGACGTAGCAAGATCTGAAATCGCTACAACCCTCAAAAACGCTAAGATGCCAGCTAGCAACCTCAGCAAAGATGAGCGTTTTGAATTATATAAATTAAAAAAGAGGAATGATATTGTAGTTCTCTCAGCTGACAAAGGCAATGCTACTGTCATCATGGATAAAATAGAATACAACAACAAAATTAAAGAATTACTCGACGATGGTAGTTATACAAAAATAAAAAGAGATCCCACCAACAGCCTCGTCACACAAACCAACAAAATAATTTCTGATTCAACCGCATTAATTGATCAATCTAAACAGTTTTCGTTGAAACCTTCTGCTGCCAGGCCACCAAGATTATACGGCTTACCAAAAATACATAAAGTTGATACACCTCTTCGTCCCATAGTCTCTACTATCAGCTCCCCCACCTACAAACTAGCTCGTTTTTTGTCTGAAATCCTGCGTCCTTTCACTGGAAAGACCACCTCTGCGGTACAAAATTCTACTCACCTGGTATCAACAATCAAGGGTATTTCCCTGTCCCCAGACGACCTGCTTGTCAGTTTTGATGTAGTTTCCTTATTCACCAAGGTTCCTGTACCTGACACCATTGCAATCATTGAAGACTTGGTTCATCAAGGACTAAACACTGAGGTACCCCCCCTGGTGAGACACTGTTTAACCAATACATACTTCACTTGGAATGGAACTTTCTACAAACAAACTGAGGGCACCCCAATGGGCTCCCCCCTTTCTCCAGTTATAGCTAACATTTTCATGGAGAAATTTGAGACTGACGCCATCCAGACTGCCACTCTGCGCCCAACCTTATGGAAGAGGTACATGGATGACACTTTTGTCATCTGGCCACATGGCCGGCCTGCTCTAGACCAATTCTTCGACCACATCAATTCCATACACCCAGCCATCAGATTTACCATGGAA
Source organism: Petromyzon marinus (assembly GCF_048934315.1). NCBI lineage: Eukaryota > Metazoa > Chordata > Hyperoartia > Petromyzontiformes > Petromyzontidae > Petromyzon > Petromyzon marinus. Next base: position 3,375,899 of record NW_027423046.1, read on the forward strand.
GTCGAAATAGATGGCAAGATACCTTTTTTGGATGTCCTAATTAAAAAGAGACCTGATGGTTCAATGAGCCACTCTGTCTACAGGAAAGCTACCCATACGGATGCTTATCTGAAACCGGATTCCCACCACCATCCATCACAGAAGAATTCTCTCATCAAGACTCTGTATCATAGAGCCCAATGCATATCCGACCAGGAACACATAAGCAGTGAACTCAAGCACGTACACCAAGCTCTTAGGGCTAATGGTTACTCCGACTATACAATCCGCAAAGCTATCACTCAAACCATGAAGAAGAACCCTCTTGAGGAGCCTTTCAAAACCATCACTTTACCCTACATTGCTGGGATCACAAAAAAGATCTCCAAAATCTTGAATAAACACAAGATCCAGGTCCGTTTCAACACATTACATAAAATCCGTGATCTGGTTCCGTCTGTAAAAGATGTGATTCCGGACATACAATACCCTGGTGTCTACAAACTAAGTTGCCTCTGTGGTAGTAGTTACATTGGAGAAACCAAACGCCATGTCTCGGACCGCATTCGTGAACATAAAGCAGACCTTAAACACGGTAGGACTAACACCTCGGCCGTAGCAGATCATTGTTCTAATTCAGTAGGCTCACATGCCATTGACTTTTCCAAGACGGAGGTTCTTTGTAAGCCATCTGGCTTCCATGAGAGATTCGTTCATGAGGCTATCCACATATACAAGCACAGAGACAATTTCAACCGAGAAGATGGATTCTATCTTAGCAATCATTGGAAAGATTTGATAAATCATTTCAGTTCTTGATTGATTGTTCACGCTTACAGTGGCTTTCAGACAGCATACATTATAAAAAATTTCGTCTCCCCCCTCCTCTTTAAAAAAAAAATAGATGGACTAGTCCTGGGCAAACTGCCAAATCGCTGCGCGTGACGCCAACGTTTTTTTATAAATAAATAAATGTACCGTTTTAAAAATAAATTTATGCAAACCGACACACCTGATGATGACCGTTTGAGTTATGGTCGAAACGTCGTGAGAATTTTTTATTGTTTTATATATTTTGTTATTTTGTTGTTTCTCTTCAACGTGACTTTACCGAAAAAACTAAGAATATGAATAAATTATGTTAATTAGTTTGGTCCATTTGTCGAGGATGTTAATGTTCCGCCAGTCACTGGGCGTAGCTTTACCTAAATAAGGATTGTACCGGAACAGATTTCTGCAGTGACCAAGCGGAGGTGACGTCACGCTCAAGAGCGCACCGAATACCTCGGTGACATGAAGTCACTAGCGAAGGACACCGCCGCCTGGCGTTTCACGCCGATGAGATATTGCTGAGTGGTGACGTCACAGAGCGGAGTTCGAGTTTAAGTTGATTTAGATTAATTTTCCATTGCTCCCTCTCTTCAACAGAGACCCCTTGGGTGCGTAAGCTCAACAAAAACGTGGATATTATTGTGTGTACACTGTGTGTGTGTACAAACTGTGTGTGTGTACAAACTGTGTGTGTACACTGTGTATGTGTACAAACTGTGTGTGTGTACAAACTGTGTGTGTCGTGTGTACAGTGTGTGTAGAAACTGTGTATGTGTGCACTGTGTGTGTGTACACTGTTTATGGGTGTACAAACTGTGTATACACTGTGTGTGTACACTGTGTGTGTGTACAAACTGTGTGTGTGTGTGTACAAACTGTGTGTACAAACTGTGTGTGTGTGTACACTGTGTGTGTGTGTACAATGTGTGTGTACACTGTGTGTGTACAAACTGTGTATGTGTGCACTGTGTGTGTACAAACTGTGTGTACACTGTGTGTGTGTGTGTACAAACTGTGTGTACACTGTGTGCGTGTGTACAAACTGTGTGTGTACAAACTGTGTGTGTGTACAAACTGTGTGTGTGTACAAACTGTGTGTGTGTGCACTGTGTGTGTACAAACTGTATGTGTGTACACTGTGTGTGTACAAACTGTGTGTGTGTACACTGTGTGTGTGTACAAACTGTGTGTGTACACTGTATGTGTACAAACTGTATGTGTGTACACTGTGTGTGTGTACAAACTGTGTGTGTACAAACTGTGTGTGTGTATACACTGTGTGTGTACAAACTGTGTGTGTACACTGTGTGTTCAAACTGTGTGTGTGTGTACACTGTGTACAAACTGTGTGTGTGTACACTGTGTGTACAAACTGTGTATGTGTACAAACTGTGTTCAAACTGTGTACAAACTGTGTGTGTGTACACTGTGTGTGTGTACACTGTATGTACAAACTGTGTGTGTGCACAAACTGTGTGTGTGTACAAACTGTGTGTGTACACTGTATGTGTGTGTGTACAAACTGTGTGTGTGTACACTGTGTGTGTGTACAAACTGTATGTGTGTGTGTACACTGTGTGTGTGTACAAACTGTGTGTGTACACTGTGTGTGTGTACAAACTGTGTGTACACTCTGTGTGTGTGTACAAACTGTGTGTGTGTACACTGTGTGTGTGTACAAACTGTGTGTGTACACACTATGTGTGTACACAAACTGTGTGTGTGTACACTGTGTGTGTGTACAAACTGTGTGTACACTGTGTGTGTGTGTACAAACTGTGTGTGTACACTCTGTGTGTGTGTACAACTGTGTGTGTGTACACACTGTGTGTGTGTGCAAACTGTGTGTGTGTACACTGTGTGTGTGTGTACAAACTGTGTGTGTACACTGTGTGTGTGTGTACAAACTGTGTGTGTGTACACTGTGTGTGTGTGTACAAACTGTGTGTGTGTACAACTGTGTGTGTGTACACACTGTGTGTGTACAAACTGTGTGGGGGCACAGGTGGTGCATTGGCCAGTCATCTCAGTTGTGGTGCCACGACCACGGAGCAACTCCGCAAACACCACAATCCCCTCCCGGCCCCCGACTAAGCGCGCAACCCGCACACAGCGCACCCCCTAGTAGTGTCCTGACGGGGGGTTTCCTGGCACATCGGGTTTTAATCTAAAGGGCGCCTAGAGGGAGAGTCCCACGGTTTCCCGGTGCCAGGAGATTGGCCGACCCCCCACAGGACAGGTTACACTGCGGTGCCCCTAAATTGGCTGAAGATTTTATGGGCGCAGAAGAGAAAGGTTCACTGGACCAACCGCGATGAGTTACTCACGACCTTGGGATAGGCGGAGTGTGGAGTAATTGGCCAGAAGAGCAGACCAGTGAGTTAGAATTAATGAGCACGGGAGGACAATGGGTGAGCGGCAGCAGACCCCGTGGCCCTCCATTTAGACAGCGCAGGTTAAGCGCGCGATTGGCCGCGCGGTACAATTCCACCCTGGGCCTTTTAAGTTTAGAGAATGAAGGTGGGAGCCCCGGGACGATTAGGGCAGTTGTCTTCAACCTCCGGGCAATCCAGACCCACTGCCTGCCGTCCTGCCTCCTCGAGCTGCTCGCAGCGTCCATGTGATGCCAGCGAGTGCTGCTATGAGGCAGCGATAGGCAAGGGTTTCGCTCGTCCTTCTCCCTCTGACTCTCATAGCGTCTGTGCGAAGCCGTGAGAACAGCTACGAGGTACATGGTAGGACGTTTGTGTAACTGGGGTCATAGGCAGAGTTAGGCTAGGCTCTCCTCACGAAATATTCCCCCTCCAGGTAGCGGGTTTTTGTGCCGTTAATAAACTTTAGTTCATTTCTGTGTGTGTGGGTAGAGCCTCGGCGTGGAGTCTGTGATTTTTGTGGGGAGACGGTGTGCATGAGAGGGTGTGCGCGGGGCTGCAGGGTTTCAGCGTGGGGCCCACTTGCTGGCACTCGCGCGCACTTACACAGCGTGTGCATAGTAAAAACAGCCTTAGCGGCGAGGCGTGCACCCAGAGTCCTGCCGCAGCCATCCCGTTTTCGTTATCATTAGCATTGGTACACAGCGGATTAGGGCCTCGCCACGGTACATTTCAAATCCACTCACTCACATGCTCACTCACCCTCATGTAGAACAAGGGGAGTACATTCCAACTCCACTCACACGCTCACTCACCCTCATGCAGAACAAGGGGAGTACATTCCAACTCCACTCACTCACACGCTCACTCACCCTCATGCAGAACAAGGGGAGTACATTCCAACTCCACTCACACGCTCACTCACCCTCATGCAGAACAAGGGGAGTACATTCCAACTCCACTCACTCACACGCTCACTCACCCTCATGCAGAACAAGGGGAGTACATTCCAACTCCACTCACACGCTCACTCACCCTCATGCAGAACAAGGGGAGTACATTCCAACTCCACTCACTCACACGCTCACTCACCCTCATGCAGAACAAGGGGAGTACATTCCAACTCCACTCACATGCTCACTCACCCTCATGCAGAACAAGGGGAGTACATTCCTACTCCACTCACTCATGCTCACTCACCCTCATGCAGAACAAGGGGAGTACATTCCAACTCCACTCACTCACACGCTCACTCACCCTCATGCAGAACAAGGGGAGTACACGCCAACCCCACCCAAAAAAGCACACGAGTCTGGAATCGATCCCAGACACATTCTGGTGCACCACTCTGCCCCCAATAGAGCGTGATTCAATTATTTCTGTCAATATGTAGCGTTTTCGGATGCACCTCATGTAACTCCTGAACCCCGTTAAATTGGTTGCATTGGATTGTTGCAGCCAACTCTCTGGGAACCAGTTCCTTCAACAAAGTGCGGGCTTGCGTGTGGCGGTGTGAGTGTCTGGAAACAACTGGAATTGGACTCTGCAATGCCTGTAATGTGAAGGTTTCTGGTCTTTTTCACAAATGTCCAGCAGGGGCGGATCAAGTTACAACAAGCAATACAATTTTGTTAGGAGTACAAAATAGAAAAAAGTAATGCAAGTCACTAAAAATGTACGACTATAAATATAGTATCTAAGTACAAATTAAATGAGTACATACATGCCTGCCGATGTATCAATACCGAACGCAAGCTAGGGCAAGGCAGTAAAACACCAACAAAACAGTCCCAGACCACACCAAGACAACACGCAGTCATTTAATTAAATGTTCTGATCTGTGTTCTGACTTTAATGCTTCCTAACTTGTATTCTCCTGCAAGAGATGATGACATTCTAACTTGCAACGTTCATCAGCTAGCTGAGACCAGGCCAATGTGGCTTTGAATGGTGTCCTAGATGGACACCCACCACCGGAGTGGAAAATCTTACAGATGTCAAGCATATGGTCAACGGGCAGATCACCTCAACGGTAGGTCCTGGTGTCAAGGACATGGGCTTGCATTCGGTGTTCTGTTACTATATAGTCCAGCAGATGTCCCTGCTTGGACCCAGTGTGCATCCATGATGCTGTGTGGATGCGCCGATGCCGGAACAGCGTGTTGGTAAGCCCAATGTGCTGCATAGAAGTCTAGCAGCCTCCTACCATTGTTATTGAGCTGTTCTGGCCGATGCCTTCCAATCACTCTGGCCCAGGTGCCAGTGTCATGACCCACTCAGGCATTAAAGTCACCCGACAGGATGACTCCATCCCAAGGGGCGACTTTAGCTAGTACTTGTGACAGGTCATAGAAGGCATCTGACTCACCGGCCTTGCCTCCATCCCTCCACTGGTGTTAATAGTCGGTGGAGGCGTAAGCAACCACCATTACCATTCCTCGTGTTTTGTTTATGGGAAGGCCAGACCATAGAAGCCTGGGACTTACAGTTTGCTAAACCTCAGCGCCATGCTCCCACACCTGTTGTATATATGCCTCTTCCAAAAAACTGTTAGTGTAATATTGTCTATTTTTTATATCATGGCTCCTTGGACACAAATATACGTTCCCTGCATGCTGAAGCTTGGGAAAACCAGATGACGAAGCCAAAACAGCACTATGAGAAACGGGTAAACATAATACAAGAGACATTGATCAGATGGGCATGATGAGAATAACCAGAGCTGAGGAGGGCCTTAAAGCCGTCGAATATTTCGCTTCTCAGGAATAAACCTAACTCATGTAGCAAAAGGTGAAACGTTAATGAAAGGCCATAAAGGAATAACTCTTCCAAGGAGTGACTCAGGGAATTTCTGAGAGAGCAAGGGAGGACCCATGGCAAAACACCATAAACTCACTGCACCCGAGGGCAAACACAGGACAAAGAGACGAGAATGTCCCTTGCTGTTTCACTCTCTGAATTAACAAACCCGAGTGCCTGGAAAGTTGAAACGTAAAATTGCCAACCGCTGCATGTGAATATTGTTAAACGTCACGATTTTAAATGTTAACTTTTGTGAACGGATACATTTCAGAAGGTTTTGACTACGACTAGTTGCATGTTTTATTAACATCCACTTATCAATATGTAATCAGCGTCTCCGACATGGGTTAAACTTCAGTTGTATTTATTCTCAAGTTGCAGTACAGCACGTGTCTCCCTGCGCGGCTGGCTTCTCTCTTGCTCCCGGGACGGCGGCGCACGCTTTGCCTCCCGCCGCCATGGCACTCACTCCTTCTCCGCCTCGCCGCTGGCTGACGGCGTGTCGGAGAGAGGGGAGGCTCAGCTGGTGGAGCCCGCCACGTGGCCGATGGGTGGTAGCGCAGGTGGTGACGACGTTCGGACCCAGGCTCTTCACACCGACGACCCAGAGTCCTCTGCTGCTTCTGCTTATATCCCTCTCGGCGGTGCTAAGCTCCGCCTCTAGCCACGCCCCTCTCGGAACATTTTAGAGGGCTCTCGAGGCTTCCCGCTAGCTCTACCCATTTACCTTTCACCCAGATGGGATCCCCCTTACTGATTGGATGTGAGACAACATAGCACGTGTCTGCAATAACCCCCCGGTCGTCCTGTAGGTGGCGCACTCTCATTACAAATACATAAGTGCCATGATATCTGGGTTAAGCATATAAACTTGTTAACGATTTATGGAAGTTTTGTATTGACGTATTCTACCAAAGAATCATCCCTAAGATAAACACGTACAAATTACATATATTCTCCACTCTCACTCACTCTTCTCCTCACCATCCTCCTGTCACTCACCCTTCTCACGCTCACTCACCCTTCTCCTGTCACTTTTCTCCTGTCACTCACCCTTCTCCTCACTCTCACCATTCTCACTGTCACCCTTCTCACTCTCACTCACCCTTCTCACTCTCACTCACCCTTCTCCTCACTCTCACCATTCTCAATCACCCTTCTCCTCACTCACTCTCACCCTTCTCCTCACTCTCACTCACCCTTCTCCTGTTACCTGTCTCCTCACCCATCTCCCTCAGGGCAGCAGCGGCCCGAGCACGGCTCTGCCTCAGGGCAGCATCGGGGGGCGTACATGTTTGGGAGGGGCTCATCTCTGCTTGGATGGTTGCTCGCGGTCACGTGACACACTTAAACCAATCCGGGGGCGTACATGTTTGGGGGGGGGGGGCGCACCTCTGGTTGGCTGCTTGCTCGGGATCACGTGACGCACTTAAACCAATCCGGGGGCGTTAATCACAGTCACAGAATGACAGGACAGATCTGTGATATTATATATGTAGATAAAGAATGGTAATAGCATTTTGCTGTATATGTTTAAAACTGGTTTGCAAGATTGATAATACGTGATAATGATGATTTCTGCTGAATAATCCATCGCGAAACTATCTAATGCAACAATTCAGAAATGTCAACTCCATGTATTGTTTAGGAATACATTAACATGGCTTTATAATTTAAAATGAGTTGTATGTATCAACAGCTGGTGTTGATACATATTCAAATACACAACTATATACATTTGGATGTATAAATATATTCCTACTGAATCTATTATGTTTAATGTGAGTCTTTACTAGCTCATTTGGCCCAAAACACACCTGTCATTCAAATTATCACTCAAATTAAAAGTTTAATATCGTATGTACATTTTTTTATCACCACAGGATTTACTTTTTAAAATCCTGCCACCATCCTCTGGGATTTGACTATCCTCCGTGGACACGAGTCATGAAAACAATAAGCTCATTAGAGACTGGTAGAACATGCACACTGAACATTTATTTAAATCAATTTGTGCCACATTTTAAATGTTTTAACCTGGAAACATTTCGAGTGGTACTCCCAAAAGCAATAGAAATAATTAGGATTGGTTTAAAATAAACCAATGTTAACTTCCCTAGCTTCCATAAGATATACCAATACAACCCCTATTGTGCCCTGGTGGATTCAAATGCAGAAAAACATGAAGATAACAAATTTTAACTGTAAACGCAATCATAAGATTAGCAAATAAATATGTCCCATACATTGACCACATTCGCAAACGGAAAACTCACAAACACCGGTGTTTAACTCAAATTGCAAGACCGCAAAAAACGCAAGATGACAATCAACGCCACCGCCGCCACCGCCGCCCGTTGTGCCTACTCATTCCAGAAGACCCTGTTGAGGACCTTGTTGACATTTCTGATCAGAGTGGCATTGTATCTCCACAGCGTGAGGTCCACGACCAGCGAGTCGAGCGGCAGGTCGGGCTGCTTGGGCGATCGGTAGTGGTGCATGATCGCGATGTCTCCGGGCACCGTCTGCGAGATGCCCAGCGCGTTGAGCGTACTGTGCACCGACGTCTGCAGCACCGCGCGTGGGTTCAGGATCATCTTGGTCGGGTTGAAGACCTCCGGCAGGTTTGGCTCGCGTCTAATGTGGCGCATGATGTTGACGCCCGGGATGGCGTTCCACGCCTGGAACTTCGACCGAAACTCTTCCGATACCGTGTAGGGAAACAAGTGGTTTTCGAATGTGTAAATGTCGGCGCCGTACTTGTCGTTCAAGTACCGCATGAGGTCCTTCCATTTTGTGTGCTTCAAAGGGATGATCACTTCGTCGATGTCCGTGAGGACCAGGTAGCGCGTGCTGTACATGTGCCGAGACACGCAGTCGTTCAGCGCCGCTATCTGGCCATAGTAGTGCAGCTCGCCTGGGTGCTCGGGGTAGTGCCACCCTCTGGACACCCGCACGTAGTCCGTGATGGGCCACTGAACGACCTCGACGAGGCCGGTCTTGATGTAGTAGAGGAGCACTTTGTTCAGCTCAGAGCTGCAGCTTGTGTTGTATACCGTCACGCGGCCCGCACCCAAGATGCGGTACATTTCGATCGCCTGCACGAACTGCAGGACGTTGCCGTAGTTCCCGAAGAGCATGGAGATGCAGACGCTGAATTCCTGTGTGAAGGTGGGGGGCATGTAGAGCCGATTTCGCACGGGCATGAAGACCCACTCGGCCTCCTCCTCGTCCGGTATTGTGCGCATGCGCTGGACGGACACGTGTCCCGGCTCGCAGTCCAGCGGCTCCGTGCACAGGAAGTCGGCCGTGCCGTACGGGAAGTCAAAGTGATTCGAGTGGACGTAGGCGCTGGCGGTGACCGTCAGGATCTCCGAGTGCCCTCGGCAGCAGAAGTGGCAGGAGAGCACGTCCGGCTCATACCGGTTGGCGATGCCGATGATGCGTGTGCTCTGACCGGCCTCGCGCTGGTCGTGGTACGCCGACACCAAGAATATCTTGGTGTCGCGCACGCGCATCATCGACGTGTTCTGCAGCGCTCCCCGTTGCCCGCACAGCGTCACGCGGTCGATCTTATCAGAAGCAGACCCCGGCTTTGGCCTGAAGACGGACGAGTTAACCTGGATAACCTGGATATAAGCATGCGTTAAATGTATTACTAAACAATACGCTCCCAGCAGCACTGAGCCTGCAGCTGTCAGAACGGTGAAATAGTTTTTTTTATTTCTCTCAATTTCAACAGATGATCTAAATAGTCGTGGTCAATAATAATTCGTTTTACACAAACATCAACATATTTCTTTGGTGTTATTTTAGTCTTAATACTGGCCAATACTAATGATAAAATCTATTGAAATTGAGAGAAATACAAAATATTGTCAACCAATTACACAGCCACCACCACAACCAGAGCCGCAACCACCACCACCACAGCCACCACCACCACAACCACCACAACCAGAGCCACCACCACCACAGCCACCACCACAGCCACCACCACAACCACCACCACCACAGCCACCACCACAGCCACCACAACCACCACTACCACAGCCACCACCACAGCCACCACCACAACCACCACCACAGCCACCACCACAACCACCACCACAGCCACCACCACAGCCACCAACACAGCCACCACCACCACAGCTACCACCACCACAACCAGAGCCACAACCACCACCACCACAGCCACCACAACCACCACCACAGCCACCACCACAGCCACCACAACCACCACCACAGCCACCACCAGAGCCACAACCACCACCACCACAGCCACCACCACCACAACCACCACCATAGCCTCCACAACCACCACCACTACAACCACCACAACCACAGCCACCACCACAGCCACCACAACCACCACCATAGCCACCACAACCACTACAACCACCACTACCACAACCACCACCATAGCCACCACAACCACCACCACTACAAGCACCACCACAACCACCACTACCACAACCACAAACACCACCACCACAACCACTACAACCACCACCACAACCACCACCATAGCCACCACTAACACGACCCCAGGCCGCCACCACCGCACCTGCCAGTCGAGGGCGCTGTGCTCCTGCTGCTGCTGTTCCTCTCCGTAGAAGCGCCACTTCGCGTCGCCCTTCGGCTCGCACGCGAAGCTCAATGCAACCCGCGGGCACCGGCGGCAGCAGCAGCACAGAGGGCAGCAGCAGTAGCAGAGGGCAGCAGAAGCAGAGGGCAGCAGTAGCAACAGAGGGCAGCAGTACAGAGGGCAGCAGCAGCAGAGGGCAGCAACAGTAGCATGCGCTTACGGAAATAATTCCATGAAGATAGCTGCAACTCAACTGCGTTCAATTAAGATCGCATTGAAATCACGCAGTTGCCTCTAAACGAGCAAAAGGCGAAAACGACCCGAGGCAAGGCCACTGGGCAACGGAAACCACGTGGCATTAAGAGGGCAAAGGTGCAGCCCTGCAGTGCCGATGTTTACCGCACACCGCACCCCCCCCCTCCCGTACCCGCAGCTCCTCCGTACGCAGGCTGCACGAAGGGACGGTGCCCGACCGCTGTGGCCCAGGCGTCGTGCCGCGCGTGGCCCGGGTGGCCGCCCGTGGCACCGCGGGGGGGTCCGGTCGGCGTGCCCGGCGCGGAGTGGCAGCTCGCCGCCGCTCCGATACCGCACGTGTGGCAGCGAGCGGCGGCCCCCCCCGGGGTGCCCGGCGAGGACTGGACGGGGGGTGAGGGTGGGTTAGGCAGCGATTAGAACAAATCACGACGGACGACGTACGCATGTCAAACTTCTTATGCACCTTCTTGGTTCTTTCGGTAAAGTCACCACCACGTAGAAGGGAAACAATAAAATAATAAAAATATAAAACTTTAAAATTCTCACGACGTTTCGACTGCAAGACAAGCAATCATCATCAGGTGTAAAAACCACAGCAAGACATTTTTTTTTAAAAAGTGGCGGGTTTTTTTTAACGTTAGCACCACGGAGAGCGATTTGGCAGTTATTCAGATGGACAAGTCCATCTATGTTCGGAAAAGAGGGGGGAGACGAAAATGATGGATGCGGTCTGAAAGCCACCGTAAGCGTGAACAATCAATTAAGACCCGGAATGGTTTATCAAATCCTTCCAATGATTGCTAAGCCAGAATTCCTTCCTCTCGGTTGAAATTGTCTCTGTGTTTGTATATGTGGATAGCCTCATAAACGAATCTCTCATGGTAGCCAGATGGCTTACAGAGAACCTCTGCAAGCCATCAGGCTACCATGAGAGATTCTCCCGTTTCGGTCTTAGGAGGGATAATTGCGATGTCATCACCCGAGAGCCAATCAGGTGCCAAGGGTTGCGCAATTCAGCCACTGGCACGCTGGCACCCGGGCTCGGATCTTGGTAGCCTCTTCCATCTCCTCCTCCTCAACCTGTAAAAACCCTCCACAGCTACCACTGTTAGCTAACTATTGTAACTCTCAAATGCAACTTTCATCAAGCCCCCCAAGTGTGAAGTGCAGTCTCCAACCTCGTATTCTCCACCATCTCTGGCTTCCTCGATTCCAGTGCCATGAAGGGAAAATTTGCCCGAAATGCGGCCGATCAGCGTTGACTTTTTTTTCCACATTTTGTCAACATGTTGCCAAAGATGTCCCTTAAAGGCTTAACGGACGTTCGGGGCAAGTGCAGTGCGAGCAACTACGAGGCCGGCAAAGCACACGGAGGAGGTGGGGAAGCCAGACCCACGCCCGACCGTCTTCTCCCCAGTGGCGATGTTTATACATCGCACCAGGTGCTCATTGGATAGACCTCAGGAAAAGCCCGGGACCGTTTCAGATAATCGTCACCTGGCGTTGGCCGTAAGTGGGAATCAAACCCCGGTGGGTCGTAGGCGGGTTTGTGGTGCAGCGCATCAACCACTGTGCCACCGCTCCCCTAAACCATGGCACTGCTGCAGTGGCAAGATGTTAACTACCTCGCCTGGAGTACAATAGGTCGTGGGGTTTGATCCAGACCCCCGACGCCTGCATATTTTTGGAGTTTTCAACGTCCTCCCCCGTGGTCACGTGGATTTCTCTGGGTCATCCAGTTTCTACCTCCACGTTTTAGAACCGACGTGCATTTGGAGTATTTGGCTGCTGGAAATGTCCACGCGATAAGCCGCTTCGTTGAGCAAATCATTTGTGGCCAGGTCGCTTCTGAAAAGAGAGTCAAGTAGCTCGGTGGGCCTCACATGGTACAATAAATAGTTTAATGGTAAAGAGCGGCTGCACCTCTCACCTGCACCATGGCCACGTCGTGGTGCAGAGCGGACAGCATGTACTCGCACGGGGTCAAGTCCTTGATCTCGCTGACGCGAAAGACGATGTATTCGAAGACCTCCTCACGAGGGGCGATGGGACGGTCGGCGGGGCGCCCCTCCGTCCCGCGCAAGCGCACTGCGCGCACACAAAGACGCCCGCCGCTGGTACAGACCTCCACGTACCCGTTTGGTCAAGCGTTGTTACGGTCGAGAGCACCTATGCAGGTCGGAGCAGGTGCGTGGTTGTGGGTTTTGGGCGCCACTGTGGTGAGAAGTTAACTACCTCGCCTGGTATATATCGAAGGTCATGCGTTTCATCCCAACCCTGACAACACCTGCTGTATATTTGGAGTCAGCGAGGTTTTCTCTTCCCATGGGTCGAGTGGATTTCCCCCCCCCCCCTCCAGGTCCTTCGATAAGCCACTTCGTTGCGTTACCTACCATTTGTGGGGAGGTCGCTTCTGAAAGAGCAGTATAGTAAGTGGGCCTTACCCGCAACCTAAACAATTGTTTAAAATAGTTTCTAGCTGGTTCAGCTACCTTCATCCTCCCCAGTGCTGATTTAATCATCTTTTTTACTAACACACCGCACCAGGTAACTTCACTTGAAGGCAGTCTACCTACACGAAAACCAGAATGAGTTGGGATACAAGGCCACCACCGACGACGTTGTCTGTAGCCAGGAATCAAATCTAGCTCGCGGGGTTCCGAGCTGCACACATTTCTCAACTCTGCAAGCCAAAAATTGAGATTCATTTATTTCCTGCCAGAAGCTGTATTAAATATTCTTGTTTCTTTCGGTAAAGTCACGTAGAACGGAAATAATAAAAATAAAACATAAAATAAAAATGAAATTTATTTTATTTTTATTTAAATAAAATATAAATGAAATTTATTTTATATGTATTTTATTTTATTATGTCTTAGCTGTATTAAAACCAACCAATAGCCTGTCATCCATAAGCCATATGCCTGCAGGTATTGAATGTTTATGGGTATCAACATCACAAATCCCTATCATCACCGTCGCAAAGAAGTTCTCCATTGTGCCAATTTAATCCAGACAGGTGCCGTTGGCCCAGATCTGTGAACGAAGGCAAAAATGAATCTGGAACATTTCCAAATTAACTGTTTTGGGGCCTCTTCTTTGGTTCTTTCGGTAAAGTCACCACGTAGAATTAGAATAAAATAATAAATTGATAAAATAAAATAACACAATAATATTCTCACGACGTTTCGGCCACAACACAAGTGGCCTTCATCAGGTGAAGGGGTCGAGACTGTCTGGTAGGACAGCGCTGGAGTGTTTTGGGGCCGTCCAGAAATGACGTCACGCACCTGGGGGGGGGGGGTCAGACATTTGTGACGACGTGTGACGACTGGGGGGGGGGGGGAGTTTGATAAATGTGACGTCACATCAAAATGCGCAACTTTAAATATAGACAACACGTTCCACTTAATTAGACTTTTTAATGTTTTCTCCTACAAGATCAGAGTGCAGCGGCACATTAAATACGCACTACAATGACAACAATAGTTTAAAGCGATTTGAAGTGTGTTTTATTTTGGCGGGGGGGAGGGGGCAGAGCTTTGTGACGTCATATTTGAGGGCGGGGGGGGGGTCAAAAAAATCGTTCAGAATCGCGTGACGTCATTTATGGACGGCCCCTTAAGCGGCACCCTGCCGGGCTTTTTGGCCGGGGTCACGCGCCGTCTATGACCAGCCGCATCTCATTGCCCTGTGACTACCGACCCGGCTTCAACACTTGATTTTTGCGCGCAGCGTTTTAATACGTTGTTTTTGTGTGGAATTATTTGCTGGTTTATTCCAGAATGTTTCTGTTACGCGTCGTCGCTTTAAGATGTTCTGTGTTCAAATTTTGTTTGTTGCGGTTGCACCCCGACTTAAGATGCTCGCATGGCTCACAGGACTATACCTAATAAATGAAACTTGAACACGCGCACGCACCGAAACCACGAACTTGTTCAGGTCAACGGGGTTAATCGCGCGTTCGTGTTGGCATAGCTGTCAACCCCTTATCAGTGCCCCTAGATTGTTACAGATCGATTCAAACCCTTATTGGTCACCCCCTGCCCTTATAAATATCAACGTTTAGACAACGAGGTCCCGTCGCAAGGGAGAAACGCAAACAGACGGACGAAACAATGTGTGCCCGTATTGAAACGGCTGTGCACCCAATAACCTTCGTTGAAAAATACTTGAAACCACTGCGACCCAGAATCAGCAAGAACAACCTCAGAACATTCGTGATTAAGCGGGTGACGAGTTGAAGAACTTTGCCCCAGCACAGCTAGAGGCGCCGGCCATAAATGACGTCGCGTGATTTTGGACGATTTTTTGCCACCCCCCCCCCCCCCAAAAAAAAATATAAAACACGCTTCAAATCTCTTTAAACTATTATCATTGTAGTGCGTATTTAATGTGGCGCTGCACTCCGATGTTGAAGGTGAAAACATTTATTAACAAGTCTATTTGATTAAGTAGAACGTTTCGATTTAAAGCTTTCGTGACTGCAGGGATTCATCTTATTGGCTCTTTCGGTAAAGTCACGTAGAATGGAAATAAAATAATAAAAATAAAACATAATAAAATAACATTTTATTTTATTAAAAAAAAATAATAAAACATTATACAATTTTCTTAACAATAAAATGTTATTGCTTTATTTTTATTATTTTATTTCCATTCTATGTGACTTTACCGAAAGAACCAAGAAGATAAGTAGAACGTGTTCTCTATATTTAAAGTTGCGAATTTTCATGTGACGTCACATTTCTCAACTCCCCACCGCCCCTCGTCACACATCGTCACAAATGTCTGACCCCCACGTGACGCATCAATGGCTGTCATTTTAAACATTTCTGGGCAATTCCCACTGAGATTAAGGACTCTCTTACAAATCCAGGTTAATTGAAAACACAAAAGTACATACAGCAATCCAATACAATCATGATTTAATTTAGTTGTTTTCATTTTTTTTAACCTACGTGACGTTACCGAAAAAAACCAAAGACTATCTTGTCGTTTGAGCATCTTAACACCTCCTGTTTGATTGCCCTGAAAAGGGTCAAACCCCTCCTTAATACCCCCCCACACATTGACCCCACGACACCCACACCAATCTGTCCAGAAGGCGACAACGTCGCCGACACGTTCACCTCCTCCTGGCAAACTTTCCCCAGCCCCAAGGCCTCCTCCTGCTGCTGCTGCTGCTGCCCGAGCGAGTCGCCTGTTAGGACGACTCAAGCGGCTTCATTAAACCCTTAACCCGCAGCTTCGGGGTGTCCACAGTCATCCCGTGAACCACCCACCCCCCAGTGCGTAACCTTTCGCCAAGACGACGGTGGAGTCGTCCGTGTTGATGTCACAGAGGATGCCCTCGTAGCGGATGCCCGCCATGGAGAGCAAGCTCATCCTGACGCCCATGCAGGCCGCCCAAGTGGCCATGGTCGCCGGCTCTGGCTACGGGCGACGAGAGGGGCTGGTGGGGCCGCCTTGGTGGGGCCGGGCAGGAGGAGGGGGGGGGAGGGGGGAACTTGGCCCGGATCGTGAGACGACGACGATGATGATGGTGGTGGTGTTGGTGGTGTTGATGGTGGTGGTGTTGATGATGGTGGTGGTGTTGGTGGTGTTGTTGATGATGGTGTTGATGATGGTGGTGTTGATGATGATGGTGGTGTTGATGATGGTGATGATGGTGATGTTGATGATGGTGGTGGTGTTGATGATGATGGTGATGATGATGGTGGTGTTGATGATGGTGGTGTTTATGATGATGATGGTGTTGTTGATGGTGATGTTGATGGTGTTGATGATGATGGTGGTGTTGTTGATGGTGTTAATGATGGTGGTGTTTATGATGATGATGGTGTTGATGATGATGGTGGTGTTGATGATGATGATGGTGTTGATGATGATGGTGTTGATGATGATGGTGTTGATGATGATGGTGGTGATGATGATGATGGCAACAACCCACCGCGTGGCCCCCACGTGTTCACGGACACGCCACTGGCACTGCAATGCACTCTGGGTAGCGCCAAGTGGGCGGGATTGTGGGGGGAGGGGGATTTGTTTCTCTTCCGCTCAACGTCGTGGGTTTTTTGCTTTGTGTTTCATTTTAGTCATTTTTTATTTAATTTTTATTTTCTATCTACGTGACTTTACCGAAAGAACCAGGAATGTGAACTGCATGAAATATAAAGTGGGTCACGTGCATGCCTCTCGACCAATAGAAATACGCGGCGTTTTTTTAAACCGAGGGGCAATTCCCCACCCCACCCACCCTGCCCCCCGTCCACCCCGCCCCTTACACCCCCACCCCGCCCCCTTACACCCCGCCCCCTTGCACCGCCCCGCCCTCTTCCACCCCGCCCCGCCTCCTTCCACCACGCCCCCTTCAAACCCCGCCCCTCCTCCACCCACGTCTCTCCGTGACGGTTTGAAGGCCCAGTTCAGTTTTCAGTTTATTTTAGCCCTGTGAGCGATTCGGCTCTTGAATCGGGTGCAACCACAACAAACAAAAAAAACAAAAACACGAACAAGAAAAACATCTTAAAGTGACTATGTGACTGTGCAAACAGAAAATCCATGAAAAAAACAGCAAAATATTCCTGAAAAAAGTAGCCGTACACCAACGCTGTGTGCAAAAAATCCCAGTGGGATGCAAGTCAAACAACAACCACAAAAACTTAGATTAAGGCCATCAGTTTAACTCCGTACTACAACAAAACAAACATGTCCAAACCTAAAAACGTTTTCCAAATCACCAAAAAATAAAGCCATAATTGCAGCGTAACAGTGATCACAGGGACTGTGACCGAATTTTTACAATTAACTACATAAATAACATGTAACACCAAATCCTAGAGCCATAGTTGGCTGCATGAGTTACTCCACAACAACAGATGCATCGGTCTGAGTATCAAATTACTCAATGTACCTTTAAGATCAGCACGCTAAATCAAAATACAGATAATACTTTGCAGCGTCATCCGGAGCGAAACATTTTATTTTATGTTACGCCAATGAATAGCAGTGGCAGCTAGGGGTGTACAACTCCTCGAGAGCAGTTTTGAGAGAAGATCTCATTGGTAGCGATTCAAGTTGCAGTTTATTGGCAATAGCATTCCAGACGCTGGGGGCATCAATAGCAAAGGCCCTTCCTACGGCAATAGGGAATGTGAAGCTGGTAAATGAGCGAAGACCTGAGGTCAAATTTGTTATTTGAAATAGAGTGGAGATCCAGCAGGTAGTCTGTGGATTTTTTTGTAAGTACATCGTGAATAAATAAGATCTGGTGCACAAGCCGTCGAACATTAAGAGACGTTAAGTTTGACCCAATGTAGAGATCACAGTGGTGAGTCCTATATGTGCAGTTCAATGTAAATTTTAAGGCCGAGTGATAGATGGAATCAAACTTCTTCAGTACAGTACTTGGGGCTGATTTATACACGATGTCACAGTAGTCAAGTAGAGGCAGTATGGTAGCTTTTATCAATTCCAAACGGAACATTGGGGGGAAGCAGTGCTTGTGTCGATACAGAAAACCAATTTTTATTTTTGTCTTTTTACCAATATAATCAATGTGATCTTCAAAATTCAGTTTTGAATCCAGGATGACCCCAAGATACTTATAGATCTTGACTTGCTCTATTTTATAATTATTTAAGGAATGTAATTGGGGAAACATGACTTCCTGCTTCAGTCCTGGTGAGAAGCATAGCACCTTGGTTTTGTAGGTATTCAGGACTAGTTTAAGAGCAACTAGCTGATGTTGTAGTTTGTTGAAATCACCCTGTAGCTTAGCAATCACGTCATCCGGAGAGCGGCCAGCAGTAATCACTATTGTGTCATCTGCAAAAAGATTTACCCTGGAATGATCCAGGTCAGTGCCCAAGTCATTGACATAAAGAGAGAAGAAAAGGGGGCCGAGGATGGAACCCTGTGGAACCCCTTTTGTTATCTTAACACTGTTTGACCTCCAACCATCTGTGAATACAGTTTGGGTGCGAGAAAAGAGGTAATTTTGTAACCATTTTACTGTGTTTTCGGAAAAACCGAGGCAACTTAATTTACTAAGCAGGGTGTTGTGGTCTACTGTATCAAAAGCTTTGGACAGGTCTAGAAAAAGACAGGTACAGTACTGCTTATTATCAAGGCTACTGTAAATGTGATTCAGAGAGTCTAATGCAGCAGATGTGGTGCTGTATTTTTTTCCGAACCCAGATTGTTTCAGATGTAGTAGATAGTTGGTGGACAGGAAACTGCTAATTTGGTAGGTCAATAATTTTTCAAAAATTTTCATCAACGGGGACAAAATTGAGATAGGTCAGTAGTTATTTGGATCATCTTTAGGGCCCCCTTTGTGAAGTGGACGGACATAGGAATGTTTCCATTCTAGAGGAACTGATGCTTCTTTGATGGACAGGTTGAAAATATGGGCTATATGTTTGTATATTAGGTGACCAACAGTTAGTAGAGCAAAGACGGGAATACTATCTGCTCCGGAAGAGGAAGACCCTTTGAGGTAAGACAGTTGTTTCAGAACATTACTTTCGTGGATTGTCTGGAAACTAAATTCGTTTAATGTTTGGACAGGGGTGTAGGAATTTGCATGAGCAGAGGTGACTCCCAATACATTATAAAAAAAGATTACCAGCTTCAGAAAAATGAAGGTTAAAATTGTCAACTATTTTTTTGGGATCTGAAAAATATTCCCCATTTCGGTTAAGCTCAACGGGCAGATTGTCTGTTTTGGATGACTTTTCGATATATTTGTTTTCAAGAAAATCCTGGCATTTCCATGTGATTCCAGGAGAGTGGAGGAAAAGTAGGCATTTTTTGCATGCCGTATTTTTTTGACGTATCTATTCCTTAAAATCCTGTATTCTAGCCAGTCATTGACCAAATTACTTTTCTCAGCACATGCCCAAGCCTTGTCCCTAGTTTTCATTAGCTTTGTAATCAAATGATCAAACCATGGTGGGCGGTTGCATTTAGTTTTAAATCTAACCAACGGAGCATGTTTGTTAAGAATTTGGAGAAATGTGTACCTGAAAGTCTCCCAAGCCGTAATCAGGTTGGGGATATCACAGACCTTGTCAATATCCGAGTGAAGCACATCATTAGCAAATGCCTGAGTGCTGAAGTGTCTCATAGAGTGCTTCTCAACCAATTTAGGGGGGCTTTGGGTCTGGCTGATGATCTCACTCCAAAAATGAAGGAGTGATCACTAAGGTTATTACCCAGAACACCAGTCAGTGTGAAATTGTGAGGGGCATATGTCAATAGGACGTCAAGCAGAGTTGACTGTCCCGAATATTTTAGGTTGGGTCTTGTGGGGACATTTATTAATTGAAACAGATTAAATTCATCTGCAAAATGTGTGGCCACGGCCGGCGGGTTTAGCCAATTCCAATTTAGATCACCCACTAAAACTATTTCACCTTTAGGGAGGTGCCCAAAAAGCTCTCTCAGTGCAGACGCAGCTTCAACATCCTTCCCACTAGGCGGTCGATAGCAGCACACTACCAATATCTGTTGATTATTTGGGAGCGTTATTTTGAGAGCGAGACCTTCAAAGCAACATTTTTTAAACAAGGAGTGAGCTAGTGAACAAGCTCCTCAGCCGCCACCATTTCAGTCTCCGACCGCCAGCGCTTCCTCTGCGTCTTCGCCATCAACAACTCCAAGTCCTTCGAGGACATCCACCAGTACAGGTGGGTCGGTGTGTGTGTGTGTCGGACTTAACGCATCCACAAGTACAGGTGGATGTGTGTCGGACTTAGTGCATCCACAAGTACAGGTGGGTCGGTGTGTGAGTGTGTCGGACTTAGTGCATCCACAAGTACAGGTGTGTGTGTCGGACTTAGTGCATCCACAAGTACAGGTGTGTGTGTGTGTCGGACTTAGTGCATCCACAAGTACAGGTGTGTGTGTGTGTCGGACTTAGTGCACCCACAAGTACAGGTGTGTGTGTGTGTCGGACTTAGTGCATCCACCAGTACAGTGGGTCGGTGTGTGTGTCGGACTTAGTGCATCCACCAGTACAGTGGGTCGGTGTGTGTGTGTGTGTGTCGGACTTAGTGCATCCACAAGTACAGGTGTGTGTGTCGGACTTAGTCCATCCACAAGTACAGGTGTGTGTGTGTCGGACTTAGTGCATCCACAAGTACAGGTGTGTGTGTGTCGGACTTAGTGCATCCACAAGTACAGGTGGGTCGGTGTGTGTGTGTGTCGGACTTAGTTCATCCACCAGTACAGATGGGTCGGTGTGTGTGTGTCGGACTTAACGCATCCACAAGTACAGGTGTGTGTGTGTGTGTCGGACTTAGTGCATCCACAAGTACAGGTGGGTGTGTGTGTGTTGGCTTAGTGCATCCACAAGTACAGGTGTGTGTGTGTCGGCTTAGTGCATCCACAAGTACAGGTGTGTGTGTGTCGGACTTAGTGCATCCACAAGTACAGGTGTGTGTGTGTGTGTCGGACTTAGTGCATTCACAAGTACAGGTGTGTGTGTCGGACTTAGTGCATCCACAAGTACAGGTGTGTGTGTCGGACTTAGTGCATCCACAAATACACGTGGGTGTGTGTGTGTCGGCGGTGGGTGGCTTACTGCAGCTACCATATCATGCGTCTTGTGCTGGAAGAAATAAAGCCTCCAGTTAAATTTTTGACTTGTTACACTGGTCTACAGCCAAAATGCTTTCGAGAAATAAACATGTAGTCCAACTTTACTAATTCTGTGTCACTGAGCTGTCCACTTGACACCACCTGAAGAAGGAGACTTGTGTTGCCTCCTAAACGTCGTGATTTAATTGTTTTCTTTTGTTTTATTTTATTTTTCCTCCGTGACTCCACCGTACAAATTCTCAACATTGTTTCGTGAGGAGTCGACTCCTTTTTAATCGCATTAAGAATCGACTCCCATTGACTTGCACGGGGAATCGGATTGTAGAGTTGTGTTAGAAATCGATTGCTCATTGAATTGCATGAGGAATCGACTTAGGGTCTGAATCAATTCCTTGTCGACTTGTGTTTGGAACCGGTTCGTCGTGTGGAGTTGGATCCGGGTCCGGGGGGTTCAGCATTGCCTGGTGAGTTTACACTCAACACTCACCACTACTCACCACTAGTACACTCACCACTACTCACCACTACTCACCACTCACCACTAGTACACTCACCACTAGTACACTCACCACTACTCACCACTAGTACACTCACCACTCACCACTAGTACACTCACCACTAGTACACTCACCACTACTCACCACTAGTACACTCACCACTAGTACACTCACCACTACTCACCACTAGTACACTCACCACTAGTACACTCACCACTACTCACCACTCACCACTACTCACCCCTAGTACACTCACCACTACTCACCACTAGTACACTCACCACTACTCACCACTAGTACACTCACCACTCACCACTAGTACACTCACCACTACTCACCACTAGTACACTCACCACTACTCACCACTCACCACTAGTACACTCACCACTACTCACCACTCACCACCAGTCACCACTAGTACACTCACCACTGGTACACTCACCACTGCTCACCACTCACCACTACTCACCACTACTCACCACTAGTACACTCACCACTAGTACACTCACCACTAGTACACTCACCACTCACCACTAGTACACTCACCACTACTCACCACTAGTACACTCACCACTCCCCCACTCCCCCTCCCTCCCCCCCAGGACGAGGGACTTTGTCACCACCATGGCCAACACGGCCTTCCTGTCTCACGCTCCGCGCCCTGTCCCTGATGCTGCCCCTGCTGCTGTCCCTGCTGCTGTCCCTGCTGCCCCTGCTGCTGTCCCTGCTGCTGCTGCCCCTGCTGCTGTTGCTGCCTCTGCTGTCCCTGCTGCTGTACCTGCTGCTGCTGTCCCTGCTGCTGTCCCTGCTGCTGTCCCTACTGCCCCTGCTGTCCCTGCTGCTGCTGTCCCTGCTGTCCCTGCTGCTGCTGTCCCTGCTGCTGCTGTCCCTGCTGCTGCTGTCCCTGCTGCTGCTCCTGCTGCTGCCGCACTGCCGCTTGGCTCCCCGCTGTGCCGCTGGTGGCTCGGCTTCCTGGGCGCTCTCAGACGCTGCTGCTGCTGCACCACCAACACCACCGCCGCTGGCTGTGGTGTTGGTGGTGGTGGGGGTGGTGTTGGTGGTGTTGGTGGGGGTGGTGGTGGTGTTGGTGGTGGTGGTGTTGTCGGTGGTGGTGGAGGTGGTGGTGTTGGTGGTGGTGGTTGGTGGTGGTGGGGGTAGTGGTGGTGTTGGTGGTGGTGGCGTTGGTGGGGGTGGTGGCCGTAGTGTTGGTGGTGGTGGGGGTGGTGTTGGTGGTGGTGGCGGTGGTGGTGGTGGTGGCGGTGGTGTTGGTGGTGGTGGTGTTGTTGTTTGGCCGGATTGAGGGGGCTAAGCGGGCGCGGCACGGGCTAGAGAAGAGATGGAGTGATGTGGTACAGGAGGACGTGGAGCTGAGTGGACTTGCCGATGACTGGTACCAGCGGTGTCAAGATCGGCCTCTGTGGAGGAGGCTCGTGAAGGATGCTACTGAGCAGTTGGAGGCAGTCGCCCTCCAACAACAACGGAGGGCGGAGGAGCGACGCTCACAACAGCGAGCGGAGCGCCGGGTGGCTAAAGCACAGCAGGTTGGCACAGTAGGGGGCACAGGTGGTGCATCAGCCAGTCATCTCAGTCAGTCGACCCGTGGCACCTGGGTCTGCCCCGTGACCTCCTGCCAGCGGGCGTTCGACACTTCACGTGGCCTCAGGGTGCACATAGCCTGGCACAAGCGTCGTGGTGACGTCACCGCCACTTAGTGGCGAATGGCGGTTGTTGTTGTTGTTGGTGGTGGTGGGGGTGGTGTTGGTAGTGGTGGTGTTGGTGGTGGTGGTTGCGGTGGTGGCGGTGGTGGTGGTGGTGGCGTTGGTGGGGGTGGTGGCCGTGGTGTTGGTGGTGGTGGTGTTGGTGGGGGTGGTGTTGGTGGTGGTGGTGTTGGTGGTGGTGGTTGCGGTGGTGGCGGTGGTGGTGGTGGTGGCGTTGGTGGGGGTGGTGGCCGTGGTGTTGGTGGTGGTGCTGGTGGTGTTGGTGGTGGTTGCGAGTAACCCGAGAAGTGGGCGGTGGGGGTGGTGAGGGCGGCTGGGACGCTGCGCTCACTCCTCACGCTGCTCACTGACCGTGAGGACGACGACCAGGTGAGACCACGCACAAGGAAATGTGTCTGTGTGTGTGTAGGTCGACTCAGCCTCAAATGAGTACCTGGAGCGATGTGTAAACATCGCCGCTAGGGAGACAAAGGCGGCCGGGCATGGTGCTGGCCACCCACCCCCTCGTGTGCCGTGCTGGCCTTTAAAGGCGCTCGCTAACAGCACTTGCCCCTACAGTCTGTTAAGGCTATACGGGGTATCTTTGTCTGTGCGCGGCACGGGCTAGAGAAGAGATGGAGTGATGTGGTACAGGAGGACGTGGAGCTGAGTGGACTTGCCGATGACTGGTACCAGCGGTGTCAAGATCGGCCTCTGTGGAGGAGGCTCGTGAAGGACGCTGCTACTGGGCAGTTGGAGGCAGTCACCCTCCAACAACAACGGAGGGCGGAGGAGCGACGCTCACAACAACGAGCGGAACGCCGGGTGGCTAAAGCACAACAGGTTGGCACAGGAGGGGGCACAGGTGGTGCATCAGCCAGTCATCTCAGTCAGTCGACCCGTGGCACCTGGGTCTGTCCCTTGACCTTCTGCCAGCGGGCGTTCGTATTATGAAATAAAAGGCATAATTATCGTATGTAAATATCTTATCTATAAACGTCTCCGCGCGCGTGCGCTTGCGAGGGATTTGCCTCTCGAACCGTGGGGTTGACATCGAAAAAAATGTGCCAGCCAGCACGCCCTAAGCCCCACGGTGGGAATAGGCTCTTCCTTTTTCATGTCCGTCACCTTTAAATTAGTCACAGCGATTTCGTGGGATTTCGCTATATGAATTTATTTACTGCGCGACATTGACCGTACCAACTCACGCCAATTGCTTGGGGGGGGGAAGGGGGCGGTGGACCGCGCCAAGTGTTGTGCGTTCAGTGGAGCTCACACCGGACATTTTATTTCACGTGTTTAACAGAACACCCGGCAGCCGCCTCCCCCCAGGAGGGACCCCGGCGGATCCCAGGACACCCAACAGCCCCCTCCTGCTACGGGGCAAGGGATATTGCGACTGCCCCTACTGGACTATGTCAGTCCTTACAGGTAAGTTGTACACATACCGTCGCTACACATAGCCCATACACGCCCTTCCCTACACTATTATCAAACAAATAAGTTGCCAAATATTACAATGATAATGTTCGTGCACAGATAATAACTCGGGTTCATTGTTTACTATTCCCAAACAAATAAGTTGTCTGATATTACAATAATAATAATGTTTGTGTGCAGATAATAACTCGGGTTCATTGTTTACTATTATGAAACAAAGAAGGTGGCAGATATTACAATCACTTTCTTTGTGTGCAGAAAAATACTTTTTAAATTCTTAGGTTGCTACATGTTTCCTTTTTGAGCTGTGTTTTTATGACGCTGAGACCGTGCACTGCCAGTCTGTGATGTGGCTTGTTGCCTGCTGATTAATTCACGCCAGTGCACCGCCGCTATTATACACACTGCTAATTTAGCTTTTGCCCATTATGAGTGTATGCCAGTCTATAATCTGTTGCCTGCTTCTTTACCTCACTCAGTGTACTGCCAGCCTTTCATGTCGACTGTATCCTGATTTTTCAGCTGCTGCCCATATTGCCAGCTTTTTATGTCGACTGTAGCTATGCTTATGTCATTGAGTCGACATACTGCCACTCTATAATCTAGACTGTAGCCTGCTTCTCAACTTACCTGTGCATACTGATGCTCATTCATGTACACTTATTTCAGCTGATTTCTTCTATGCATTTCTACTATTTCGATTGCTCACGTCACACTATTTGCTGATACGTAGTACTGCGATGCTCATAGCTGTGCCATCATCGGGGATTGCTGTGCACGTCGATGTGTGTGTGTGATTTGATGTGGGGAGCGATAGTGTAGCGGTTAGCGCACTGCGCTATGAACCTGGCGACCTGGGTTCGATTCCCGCTCACAGCCAACACCAGTGACGATTATCTGAACCGGTCCCGGGCCTCCCCTAGGTCGACTCAGCCTCTAAATGAGTACCTGGTGCGGTGTGTAAACATCGGCACTAGGGAGACAAAGGCGGTCGGGCGTGGTGCTGGCCACTCACCCCCTGGTGTACCGTTCCGGCCTTCATAGGTGCTCGCTAACAGCACTTGCCCCTACAGTCTGTTAAGGCTATATGGGGGATCTTTGTTTGTGATTTGATGTGTGTGTTTGAGTCCATACGTGTGTGCGTGTAGGACCATGCGTGTGTCTGTCTTTTTCTAACGGACAACCCCCGATGTGTGTGTGTGTAGGTCGATGTGTGTGTGTGTGTGTCAGTCCAAGGGTGCGTGTCAGTCCATGTGTGTGTATCAGTCGATGTGTGTGTGTGTAGGTCGATGTGTGTGTGTGTGTCAGTCCAAGGGTGCGTGTCAGTCCATGTGTGTGCATCAGTCGCTGTGTGTGTGTGTAGGTCGATGTGTTTGTGTGTGTGTGTCAGTCCAAGGGTGCGTGTCAGTCCATGTGTGCGTGTCAGTCGCTGTGTGTGTGTTAGTCGATGTGTTTGTGTGTGTGTTAGTCAATGTGTGTGCATGGCTCCATGTCAGTGTGTAAGTCAATGTGCGTTTGTGTGTCTATGTGTGTCAGTCGATGTGTGTGTGTACGTCCATGTGTATGTGTGTCAGTCCATGTCTCTATGTTAGTCCACATGTGTGTGTGTAAGTCCATACATGTGTGTGTGTGTAAGTCCATGTGTGTGAGTTGATATGTGTGTGTAACTCCATGTGTGTGTATCTAAATTAGAGTCCATATGTGTGTGGGGCAATGTGTGTGTCAGTCTATTTATGTGTGTGCGAGTCTATGTGTGTGTGTGTAAGTCAATGTGTGTGCGTGGGTCCATGTGTGTGTATATATACGTCCGTGTGTGTGTGTGTCTTACTCGATATGTGTGTGTGTGTAATGACGTGTTTTTACGTCAATGTGTGTGTGAGTTCACCTTTGTCTGTGTGTGAATCGATGTGTGTGTGAGTCGCTGTATGTGTGTAACTCCATGTGGGTGTATCTAAAGTGGATGTCTATGTGTGTGTAAGTTCATATGTGTGTGTGTGTAAGTCGATGTCTGTCTGTGTGAGTCTATATGTGTATGTGTGTGCGCGTGTAAGTCGATGTGTTTCTACGTGTGTGGGTCGATGTCTGTGTGTAAGTTGATGTGTGAGTCTATCTTTTTCGCCCGGGCAACGCCGGGTACTTACCGCTAGTAAAATAATAAAATATAAAACAATACAATTGTAGTTTTATAAAACAATACAATTTTATTGTTTTATAAAATTGTATTCTATGCTAATTCCTTTGTCAAAGGGTACCTCTGCGGATGTGTATACTTTAACTTAGCTATTTCAATGAGCCATTTCAATGCTAAATTATATGCTAATTCCTTTGTCAAGGCGCTTTGTGTTTTTCTTCTCACACAGCTTAAAGGTCGTGATCTGAGCGTGGCTTCTCACACTCCAGCGCTGTCCTCCAGACAGTCTCGTCCCTTCACCTGATGAAGGCCGCTTGTGTTGTGGCCGAAACGTCGTGATTTTTTGTTATTTTATTTTCACCTACGTGACTTTACCCAATAGAACCAAAGAGTATATTTTATACTTTTTGCATTGTTTACAGTCTGGAAGCTACCCACATGGCAAATTTCAAGTTTGTTGCATGTCGGGAAGTATGCTAAACATTTCGAACAGACACACATATTCACAAATTTCGCTTTTATATATACAGACGAAGGGGTGGGTGACAGCACCACGCCCGGCCGCCTTTGTGTCCCCAGTGGCGATGTTCACACACCACAGCAATTACTCGTTTGAGGCTGAGTCGATCTAGGGGAGGCCCAGGAGCGGTTGAAATAATCGTCACCGGTGGTGGCCGTGAGCGGAAATTGAACTCGGGTTGCCGGGTTCGTAGCGCAGTGCGCTAACCACTACACTACAATGCGTTAAGCTTCCACATGCGTGGGTCACGTGACAGATTTGACGTCACAGCTCACTTGCCGTGCAAAAAAAATGCATTATTGAGCTCCCCCCCTCCTCCCCCCAGAAAAAAACACAAAAGTGTATTTTAATATTTTTTGCGTGGTGTACAGTCTGGAAAGTACCCACATGGCAAATTTCAAGTTTGTTGCATGTCGGGAAGTACGCTAAACATTTTGAATAGACACACATAATCACAACTTTGCCTTTTACATATGTATGGAGATAATTTCGGCCAGGGCTGCTCTGTGTCAGCGACTCTGAAAAATCTGCTGACACCCGGCACACCACGTCCAGCGTGTACCTTTCGCTATCGCCGTGGCTACCGGGGCTGTGCTGCCCACTCCACTCCGCACCAGCGACCCGGAAAATATTCAGTGACAGATTAAGCCCTGATTATTATTCACACAATTACACATCCAGTGGAATTTGAACACGTGATTTCGTGCTTACGGGACAAGGTGTTTACTCGGTGGGCCATAGCTGCAGCTCCCCAATGCTGCATAAACCCACGGTTCTTGTTATAATTCCAGTTACAGTAATGCTACTTTATCAGGCACTGGCTGTATTTCCACTGAAATACACAAGGATAATTCTCTGTTATTACGAATCTTATATCTGACATGTTTAAGTGGTGCTTTTCTGTTCGGTGAAATGTGTTGCTATTAAATGTGATGCGAGCAAAGAGACTTGTTTATTGATGTCTGCTTCACAGTCGGATGCTAAAGATCTCGGAGATGTAATTTAAATCAGTAGTATGCCACGTGTGTCGGCACAATTCTGTAAATACGACAACTACTGTGGGCTGTCCGTGAAGCGTAGCGCCTCCAGGGTGTAGCCTCGTGTGTACGCTGAGCTTGTTTCGCACCGTACGTAGCCAACCGTGCTCATCGGAGGCGCCTTGCGCTGCACGAATGGAGCGGACGCCAACGTGCACTTGCAAAACCCAAAAGCTTTTTGATTGCCCTCGTTTTGTCCGTTGAAGACGATGCAAGCCGCGCCGCAGGACGATGGCAGCGAGCACGAGAAGCCGTGCCTCAGCGAGTCCCGCGCGGCGGAGCTGGTGGAGCGCCTCTACGGGGTGAGCGTGGCGGGGGTGAGCCCGCTGGCGAGCTACGTCGACCAGAACTACCGTGTGCTGGCGCGCGACGGTCGCCAGTTCGTGCTCAAGGTCACCAACACGCGGGACAGCCAGCGGCCGCAGATGCTCGAGGTGCAGATGGCCATGATGAGTTTCCTGCGGGAGAGGGGCTTCCCCATGCAGGAGGTGGTGGACAACGTCAGCGGGAAGATCATGTCGCTCGAGAACATCGGTGAGCTGCGCCCGCGTGGGTCCCGGGAGCAGAGACATTGGAGAAGAGATGTACGTAATACTAAATCTTGTTCTACTTGATGTGCGTCTCCATCTCCCTTTGTCTCCCCCTACATGCTAAGGCCTCGGCACAGAGACCCTATCTCTCTGTCCTCCGTACGTTGTGTCTCTCTTTGTGTCTCTGTGTGAACTCCCTTCTACTTAGGTGTCTGTATATATATCTGCGGTTCTGTGTTTCCTCTCTCTTAAATTTAGCTCTTCTATGCCTGATGATGATTGCTTGCGTTGCAATCGAAACGTCGTATGCTATTATGTAATTTTATTATTATTTCTTATTTCTACGTGACTTTACCGAAAAAACCAAAGAGTCATTCCTGCAGTCACGAAAGTGACAAATCAAGTTTAATAGATGTACAGTGCAGTACAATTTATTTTGCTGCAACTGAACTCTGGCCCCCACAACATAGCACCACGCAGCAGCCTGTGATGCCTGTTTAATGCACGATTGTAACCCATAGAAGCCCTAATCCAGGCTCAACCTGCTTAGCTTTCAGATCTTATGATAGGGCACATTCCAGGTGATTTAGTCATAGGCTGATAGTAATCATACGAACACAGCATTGGTTTATACTTGCAAAGACAACGATCAATATCCGAGCATGAGGCGGTGGTATAATACTGGGTCTCACTCCACTGACGATAAGTGATGTAAAAGGATCGTACTTTTTAGTTTTTGTGAGGTTGGTGGATGTAACGCACTGCTTGTTGGTACTGGCCCAAGGTCCACATTGTGATATTTTGTAAATTCTTCATATATATATAAAAAAAAACAATGTTTGGTGTGTGGGATGAAACTGGAATGACTGCTCACAGCAAAGCCACACGGACGAGACGATAACATCTGTGGTGAGAGATCAGAAGCACACTTGCTGTTTTCTCATCTACTGACCTGCAAGTTGGTAGATATAATGTTTGTACAGTTCACCGACGCCGCCATTCGCCAACTGCACAGTGTGTTCCACCTCCCCACACCTCCGATGAGCACGGTTGGCTACGTACGTATGGTGCGAAAGAATTTCAACATACTTACAAAACCTAAATCGTAATTTTTGTTTCTGCTTATCTTCCCACGAGACCCTGAGAAGCAAACGTCAAACTCTTTGCATCGAGTTCCGGATTGGCTGACAAGGGGAACACGTCAAACCAAAACCATGTATTACATGAACAAGCATAGACGGGAAAGATATGTCACAAGTGATATATTGTAGAGATATGAGAGAGATTTATTCATGATAAAGGTTTTTGGGTGAGATAACGTTATTTATAAATGTGTCATAACCCTCCACCACCCGACACAGCCAAACAGTAAAAAATGTGTCACGTTGACAACACATAAAATAGTTCACTACTTTAGCCCACCGGTGTGATGAAGAGTGAATCCACAACATTTACAATATTTGAATACGACGTTTCGCTGGTAATTACATCCAGCATCATCGGGCAATTCGCCAGAATGGTGAAGCCCTCACTTGCTCCCGGTCTTAAATAGAGCAGCAGGGTGATGTCATCATTTAACTCATTCAGAGAGAGATTTAATCAGAAATATGATATTTATATGGAAGAGATAGGAGAAAGATCTATCCGCAAGAGGAGAGATTTAGAGAAATGCAAACATGTCGATACAGAGCTTATCTCTCCCCCACACCCACTCCGGCCTCCTGCATCGCATCACTTCTATTAATATTATTATTGTAATCATCATCGTTACACTTGTTTTCACAGCAGAGCCTCACTGAGTATCGGGAGGGTCTTGTCAAACTTTTCAGTTGGGGGGAGGGCGCGGGGGCGACGGTTGTCGTGTGTAATTTCAAGTGAGTATTGCTGACTGAGACATGTACTTAATTAGTTCTTGTAAGGCGTGGCGGGATAGTTGTCCTGTAGACCAGAATGAATTAATTTTGGTGGTTCGGGCTTGGCCCACGGGCTGTAGTTGGGACAACACTGGGCTGCTAAACATTTGTAAAGCAAAGTGCTTCATAGCTCATCGGATTCCTCCAGTAAAAGTACATATTCTGATTATAATGCCTGGGCTAGCAGCGCTCTTTTAAACCCAGGCTCGGGGTTCATCGCATGAGCTGACATCGCCGCCCAACGCCGTGTTTGGAATGCGAAGATCACGGAATGCCGCTGACCCTTATATTTACGTGATGGAACGAGCGATAAAAGTCGCCTCCTGATGCAGATGGGGCCCCCATTCACCCTGCTCCTAAGTAATTTGCTCAAGCTGAACCCAGGGAATTCAGCTAGACTCGTGGTGCTGACGTATCCATTCTGGCCCGAACCTGGGCGAATTGCCCCCGGTTCTGGCCAGCGTGCGCTAAGGCGTGAGGGTTGCGTGCCACGTTGCAACTTTGGCGGATGCCTTACGCATGGGTGTGGTGAGGTATTATTCCTCTCAAATGCTTTATTTAGCTACAGCGGTTTAGACAACAAGGCCATATAGGAATGCGAATTTCGGAATGCGTTCTTGTTATTAATTTCTGCGTTAATAGTATCGTGAAAGAAAGTCATGAGGAAAAAATCACTCCAATTTACTATTGTTGGGGGGGGGGGAACAGAAATACTCGATTCAAGTTGCTTGAGAGATTGGCGTTTTAAAGACTACACGAATTTTATGTGCGTTATATATGGGACTTAGCACGTTCATTATTGTTATTAACCATTTAATGCTGAGCAGCAAATTGTCGCTTAATTTCCTAAAAAAAGAATAGTAGCCTTGGCTATCAGTTGAGCAATTCATCAGAGACCCTGTGTAGTATAGCACGTGGGTAATGAACACAGGGCGCAAAGTGGTGAGTTGACACTTTGGCCAGACCTTGAAGGTTCCGATATCAGCTTCCAAACAGCTTTTTATGTTCCAGCAAAAGGAAGCGACGGTGAGATTTCACTAACCGTGGTGACCTCTTGACCTCGGTGGCGACTCCTGCTGTGAATTCTCAGACTGCGGCGAAGGAGAGAAGGAGTTCAACGTGCGGCTGCTCACGTACCTGCCCGGCGTGCCGCTGTCCAGGGTGCTGGCGGATGGCAGCCTGTACTACCAGGTGGGCAAGCTGGCAGCGAGCATCCACCAAGCCCTGCAGCAGGTACGAGCGCACGAGCGCCTCTTGACAGGTGACGTGAGACTGCAGGGATTCATATTCTTGTTGCTTTCGGTAAAGTCACCACGTAGAAGGGAAACAATAAAATAATAAAAAATATAAAACAATAACATTCTCACGACGTTTCGACTGCAACACAAGCAATCATCATGAGGTGTGAAAACCACAACAAGGAAATAAAAAAAAAATTCTTGTTGTGGTTTTCACACCTGATGATGATTGCTTGTGTTGCAGTCGAAACGTCGTGAAAATTCTATTGTTTTATATTTTTATTATTTTATTGTTTCCCTTCTACGTGACTTTACCGAAAGAAACAAGAATATGAGAATATTCGACAAAGTAAAGAGGCAAAAAATAAATAACTCGCAAATTACTTCATTGGGAAATGCGGAGCGATAGTTTCCCCAACCCCTTACTGCGACAATCTTAAAAAAAAAGTCTTGAGTCTCGGCGAGCCTTTTCTCTCGGTAAGCAAGTGTAATGTGACGTAACGAGCCCACTCGCTCAGAACGTACGCAGCTGTTCATAATTAGCAATGTGAGAGTCCTTTCAAGTGATCGAATGGCTGGTTTTCAAGCAACGTATTTTTGTTTCCCCCCCCCCCAAATTTTATTCCAAGCGTCGGGGTGGAGCGGTGGCGCAGTTGTGCGCACACTGCGCTACGAACCCGGCCACCTGAGTTTTATTTCCGGCCACGCCTAACATTCGTGGCAAGTGATATCTGAACCAGTCCTGCCCACCCCCCCTTGTCCTCTATCCTTCACCAACCTACACTGACCAGTTTGGCGAAGTATGGTCAAACACCCTACATGACCAACACTGAATACGGCAGTGCCTTGATAAGGGCTGTATGAGTTGTGCTAATTGGTGCCATGTCATGAGATGGAAAAAAACATCTCATTCTGTGCATCACCTCTGGTTAGAGAATGGCCCGCAGAAGGTGATCTCACAAAACTACTTCTCAGATCCATTCAAGTGTCCTGTTACTCACAAATACCAATCAAACATTTGCCAGCCGCACGCAGGACTTGGGCAGCCCCACCCTCAGCTGCATAATAAGTCTAGATTTTTAGCTTTCGTGACTGCAAGGATTCATACTCTTTGGTTTTTTCGGTAAAGTCACGTAGGTAAAACTATAAAATGATAGAATTTTTAAAAATGTAGTTGTTTTTTCATTTATTCTTTTATTTTATAGTTTTACCTACGTGACTTTACCGGAAAAAAAAACAAAGAGAAAATAATAAGTCAAGGAGAACATCTTTTTTGAAACGAAGACTATCCTTTGCTAGCTTGACGTTTTGCTGCCTTTAACTTACATGTGTACTCAACTGGCCAATGCGATGTTAATCTCGTATTGCATTTTTTGTCATCTTACCGCCTTCGTTTTTAAACATCTGCATAGTTTGAGCACCCGTTCCTGCACTCCCTGCAACTAGACGATTTCATCTGGAACCTGTCAAACACCCACCTGCTCGAGCCCTACCTCTTCACTCTGGACGGCGACCCCAACCAGGGTCTGGTCAGGGAGGTCATCGCCAAGTTCCGCGAGGAGATCCAACCCAACCTGCACAAGTTTACCAGATGTACGCTCGCCTCGCAGCTTCACCCGGGACGTAGCTCCATGCCTCAGGGGGCGAGGGGCGCTTCAGGCCACCGACGAGGCCTTGAAGCCACGACGGGTGCCGCGTACGTGTGTACGTTGAACTTCTTTCGCACCGTACATAGCCAACCGTGCTAATCGGAGGTGCGGGGGAAGGACAACAAACTAAACACAAAAAATCAGTTCAAAAATAAATTAGTGTTCAATCTAGGTTTAAAAGTGCATAGCTCCAGTGCTTCCTAATATCGGAAAGAAGAGCTTTTCAGACGGCCGCAGAAGTGCATCTGAAAGCGCGCGATGCGGTGACCGTCTTTGTTTGTTCGATGGTTAGCCAAAAGCCGCTGCGAGGATCACCCGAATTCGCGTGATGGTTTATGCTGCTTGACGAGATCAGCAAGGTATTGTGATTCATTTGTGGCAAGCATTTTCTTTGCAATGTGCTTTACGTGATTACTTTTACCCAGCATACACAGATGCATTACAAGGCATGCATGTAATGGGGGACAC
The DNA here is from genome assembly GCF_048934315.1 of Petromyzon marinus. Taxonomy (NCBI): domain Eukaryota; kingdom Metazoa; phylum Chordata; class Hyperoartia; order Petromyzontiformes; family Petromyzontidae; genus Petromyzon; species Petromyzon marinus. The sequence goes on from NW_027423046.1 coordinate 3,410,454, forward strand.
TCGCACAGACACTGATCACAGGTGAAATCAAATGACAGGGTTATTACATTCAGACGCTACTGTATATAAATCATAATTGTAATTTCTACCAAATCATTTTTCAATGGATGCTAAATCGTGTTCAACAGTTTTTGTTACACATATCCTCATAATAATAATAATGTACAGCCCTTTGTCAATGCACTATCTGGACGAAGGCATTCCCAGGCTGTGTAGGGTCATGGGGGTTGTTTTGCCTCCTTCACCATGCTGGTCGGTGAGGAGGTAGGTAGGATCCCAGGACTGGTTCAGATATCAGTGATGTTCTCCATGGCCGGGAATCAAGGGCTCGTGATGCGGTGTGCATACCACTACACACCGCTCCATATCTTGCCCCCGTGCAGGGTTGTACGACGCTGGTGGGTTATTGTAATTCTGTGCCTTTGAAGGCAGGAGAAGAAGTCGGTGATTCACTGAGACTCTGCGGGGGCCGTTCTTAGACTCGCACACGCGGCTTGCGCAACACCAATCGTGCGGCCGGAATAAAAACGGCACGGGCACGAACGATGACGACGGCGACGAGGGGAGGACGGTCAACAATAAAAGACAACGGACGAAATCAAATTCGACGTTTCCCCCTCGCCGCAGGCATAATCCACGGTGACTTCAATGACGACAACATCCTGGTGCAGGAGGTGGCCGCGGGAAGCGAGCAGCAGCAGCAGCAGGGGCCCAAGTCGGCGGAGGGAGCGCCGCGGCACCGCGTCTCCGGCATTGTGGACCTCAACTCGATGATGTTCGGCTACCACGTGTACGACCTGGCCATGGCCATCATGTACATGATGGTGGAGAGCGGAGAGGCGATGGAGGCCGGGGGTCACGTCCTGGCCGCTACGAGAGCGTGCAGGCCCTCACCGAGGACGAGAGGAGGGCCGTTTACTTCCTGGTGGCGTGCAGGTGAGAGCGGAGGTGGGGAGGGGGGCCGGGGCAGGTCGGGTCGGGTCTGCCCGGATCGCCGTTGGCCGCATCGGGAAACGTTGGCTTCAAAAACCTGTGGCGGTTGCGTAACGAGAATTAATCCAGGTCTGGCGAGAATCCGATAAACTCGATGATTGTGCGGCAAAAAAAAAAAAACACGTGCTTTATTATTTATTTAAAGCTCTTCATCAGACCAATGATGAATGAAGGTCTTGCCAATGCCATGTCGATCGTCGCGGTGGTTGACCATACTTCACCATGCTGGTTAATGTGTATTGGTGAACGGGGGGGATCAGTAACAGTTTAGACATAATAATGCTGATTACCATGATGTTGCTAACAGCACTTCTACGGATGCTGCTGATGACGGTGATGATGATTATAGAAAAGACACTCATAGCAATGTTGTTTACGATCATGTTGCTGATCACGCTGCTGCTGCTGCTGCTGGAGACGAGGAAGATGAAGACGGCGACTTTCCTTCTGCTGGCACTTCTGCTGCTGACCACGAGACTTGATCCAACTATGGCTGCGATTCCTGGACGCTAAAATCCCAGCCGATCAACAAGTCGGCAGCAAAAACCCTCTTGAATAACAAACGATATTAACCGTCACGACAGCAACGGCGACAACAACAACATGGTCTACTTTTCCCCGCAGGTTCTGCCAGTCGCTGGTCATGGCCCGCTACACGATCCTGCGATACCCGCAGAACGCCGACTACCTGCTGATAACGGCGCGCACCGGCTGGGTGAAGCTACGCGAGCTCTGGACCAGGGGCCTGGAGGACATGCAGAGGCTGTGGTCCGATGTTGCGGCACGGTACAGAAACTAGAACCGCGGTGGAGATCGAGACGGACGGCGAGGAGAGAGAAGGGGGAGTTTGGGGTGGGGGGGGGCCCACCGTGAGACACGTCCTCCCACTCGCCCCACCGGTACCTCCCGAGGCTTCGCAAGGAACCGGTTTCAACTTGAACGTGGCGCCGTTGGTTTTGGACACGTGCGATCTTTGAATACGGAATCTGAAAAATGTGAATTGCTCATGCCAGGCACTTAATGCATAGGGGAGGTTTTTCGTGGCTTCAGGTTAGGAACGTATTGTTGCTGCATCCAGCGCTGTTGACAAAACGGCGTTCACATGCGCATCCGTGGGTGATAATAATAATAATAGTACTGTCAGAATATTTGTTTCCCGTTCATTTACTCAGGAAATCCTGACTGTTTCTGAGATTTTGTATTCATGAAGTTCCAGCGTTCAGATGTTCGACCAATTCCTTTGTAGCTTGTTTGGCTCGTGAGAGGAAACCGGAGTAACTCGGAGATTACCTGTGCATACGAAAGGTGGTGGGGGGGGGGTAACACTCGACAACTGCATAGATGTTTTATATTTTTATTATTTTATTGTTTCCCTGCTACGTGACTTTACCGAAAGAACCAAGAATATAAAAAGCGTCACCGTACACCGACATCTGTTGGCCAACTTGCAGCGCAAGGCCTAAAACGTCTGCTTTTCCCAGACAGTCTTCAAATTAAGCACTCAACCCAGGCTCTTCCCCGGTTGAGCTTCAAAGATCTGACGAGATTTGGTGCATTCTGGGTTAATTTTGTTATTTTGTGAGTTGCAGTTGCATTCAGATATTTTTTTAATCTAAACTACAGTTGACCTTAGAACCCTCAGACATGGGCGTGGGGAGTCCTGGCCTCGTGAAAGATCAGTCGACTTTCTTGCGTTGCCATGACCTTCCACTCGGCGGACTTTGGGAACGGTAGTGGGGTGGGGGTGGTGGGTGTTTGATGATTTTGCTGTAAAGGTTTCCTCTACAAAAGTGGGACACTCCTGGGTTTTGCCACCAAGTACTAAGTCATGTTTTGCAGAGGGGTCAAATACTTATTTCCCTCATTAAAATGCAAATCAATTTATGAAATTTTTGACATGCGTTTTTCTGGATTTTTGTTGTTGTTATTCTGTCTCTCACTGTTCAAATAAACCTACCATGAAAATTATAGACTGATCATTTCTTTGTCAGTGGGCAAACGTACAAAATCAGCAGGGGATCAAATACTTTTTTCCCTCACTGTAAGTTCGATTACAGGGAATGACTATAACATGAATTGAAAGTGATATCTGGACCCCTTCAAACAAACCGCATTGACCAGTGTGGTGCAGTATGGTCAAGTAACCCATATAATATGGGGAAAGGCATCATCCAGCAGTGGATTGATCTGAGGCTGTGAAAATTGGCTAAGCCTCAAACGCAGATGCACCACGTATACACTGCCGCCTCCTGTCTTATGCCATTACCGACGAGAATGTTGCCCTCTCATACTAAATTAAAACTTTTTTATTTTACCAGGGCCCACTGAGCTGTAAAGCTCTTTTTTTTAGAAGCGACCTGGCCACAAATGATAGCTCAACGAAGTGGCTTATCGTGTGAAAATTTCTAGCAGCTAAATACTCCAAACACATGCTTCTGAATTGGGAGGGAAAAACCGGAGGACTCGGAGAAAAAGCCACACGATCAAGGGGAGAACATCCAAATATACAGCAGCAGGCATCAGTCGAGATCGAACCAATGACCTCCTGTATACCAGGCGAGGTAGTTAACATCTGGCCACTGTGCTTGCAGCCCATCTTACCCGAGTGAATGTGAGCTTGCATTCTGTGCTCTGGTAACCCGTAATTGTACACAAGCGAGAGTGAGAAAGTACACCGCCAGTTTTTCAGGTCGCCCTATCCGATGAGAGCGATCAAACACAATGTGCGATTCTCAGAGACAGCAATAATATAATCCCATTCCTCTAGAATTACTGTCAGCTGTGCCCCTATGATAGGAAAGGTTATGCCACTCTTCAGAGGTATGGGGTGCTCTCCTTTCCTTCTCACCTCATCTATGCCAACCGTGTCACGATGTATTTATTTCAATTGTGCCTCTCGTTCGCCAGTCTGATTCTTCAGCTTGTGTACGTCTTGTATCGAGTAGGTGGTGTGGCCAACACCACGCCAAAGGGGTCGTCCATAAATGACGTCACGCACCTGGGGGGGGGGGGGTCAGACATTTGTGACGATGCGTGACGAGGGGGGGGGGGTGAGAAATGTGACGTCACATCAAAATGCGCAACTTTAAATAAATATAGACAACACGCTCCACTTAATTAAATAGACTTGTTAATAAATGTTTTCTCCTACAACATCAGAGTGCAGCGGCACAATAAATACGCACTACAATGACAATAGTTTAAAGCGATTTGAAGCATGTTTTATCTTTTTTTTTGGGGGGGGTCAGACATTTGTGACAATGACGAGGGGGGGGTCAAAAATCGTCCAAAATCGCGTGACGTCATTTATGGACGGCCCCAAAGCCGCTTTTGTCGCCCCAATGCTGACGTAATCCACAGCACACCAGGTACTCATTTAAGTCTGAGCCGACATAATTGAGGCCCAGGAAGTCACCGTTGTGACCACATACACACGCACGAACATTCGCCAATGCGTCATCATCGCCACTCCGATCACGTAGCGGCCGACGACAACGACGACGACGACGATGTCTGGGGCCGCTCTACCCGATGCAAGGATTCTGCCGACGGCTAAAGGCTCCTCCTCCCGTGCGCCTCTGGCGATGCCCCCCGAACAGCGCTGTGCCGAGATGGCTGCGTCAACGGCGGGCGCTGCGCGGCTCCCTGGCGTGTGCACCTGCAGGGACGGCTACTCGGGGCTTCGTTGCCACAAGCGTACGGCCACCATCTGCTGCTGCTGCTGCCGCCTCTCAAATCCCCGCCGTCAACTCTTCGTAGAGAGAGATTGGGGGGGGGGGGGGGGGGTATCCGATCGGGATTTCCTTGGCATTTTTCCATCCAGTCCTCTGCATTCTCAAACTGAAGTTTGTGGGCCAGTCTTCCACGGTCCATTCGCATCTCCCATTAGTCGCCATTGAAGTGTAAATTGGACCGTATCGCTGCATTGTATTGCAGGCTGCTGATTTTGTGGGAAGTGAAAAGTGGGCCGCAGAAAGGTGTATCTACTGGCTTTACGAAACACCTGTTGTAGCCTATAGTTACCTGTGTACTAGAGGACATCGAAAGAACGGGTCAACTCCTTGGTAGGTCGGTAAGCTGTACAATGTGGTTATTTATATAAGCATCGTGTCTATCTGTTGATTTGAGAGCTGGAATCGAGACATTCTTCCATATAAGCTGGTATGCTTGATTTGTCACATCGTGTTCCCTGAGATATCACAAATAGTGGCATCAAATGACTGCATCTAACAGAGAAATCCATGTTTAGAAGTCTGTCTCCTTCCTGTTTTATTTCCTCGTAATGATGAATATTTCAAATTTTCAGATTCAGGTTAATGTATCAAGATGCGTTAAAATTGTGGGGAAGATATGTGACCGTTAGTCATTATACCCTGGTCAATGCAGGTTGGTGAGGAAACTCACCCGACGTGGATAACCACACACCACTTGCACTCAGATGACCCCAACCACTCGGGACTCAAGCAGGTACACGGATAGCACCGGGAGGTCTTCATCCAGCTGTGGATTGATCGTGGTCAATGATGACATTCAATGTTTAAGGTGTAGTAGCGGTGCAATTGTTAGCGCAATGCACTATGAACCCAGCAGCGACTCAAGTTACTGATCACGGATGACATCAGTAGCGAGTGATATCTGAACTAATTCTGGGCACCTACCTGTCCTTCACCAATCCACACTGACCAATGTGGTGAATGATGGTCAAACAACCCCCATGGCAGAAACATCGTGGTGGAGGAATTTATCCAGCAGTGGATCGACAAAGGTCTTCACATTTAAATAAAATGTTTAGTGCCAAGCGATTGGACTACACATTATAATTCTAGATTTAAAGCTTTCGTGACTGCTAGGATCCATACTCTTTGGTTCTATTGGGTAAAGTCAGCGCTGTCCTCCAGACAGTCTTGTCCCTTCACCTGATTAAACCGCTTGTGTTGTGGCCGAAACGTAGTGATTTTTTGTTATGTTATTTTCACCTATGTGACTTTACCCAATAGAACCAAAGAGTACTACACATTTTACCCAGCAGAATGGCGGTGATTATCGCACGCGCAAAACGAAATCGTCTCGCAAGTTCACAGTGTCACATTGTGCGTCTTCATTCTTTGTGCCGTCTGCCTTTTGCTCAGGCCAAGCGCGACATCCCGTGTAGTCACGTCGCTGTCACTGATCACCAATCGATTATATAATTACTGCACCTGAATGAGTTAAATGAAGACGTCACCCTGCTGCTGCTCTATTTAAGACCGGGAGCAAGTGAGGGCTTTACCATTCTGGCGAATTGCCCGATGATGCTGTATGTAATTACCAGCGAAACGTCGTATTCAAACTGTAAATGTTGTTGATTCACCCTTCAACACAGCGGTGGGCTGATGTAGTGAACTCTTTTGTCTTTTGTCAACGTGACACTTTTTTTGCTGATTGGCCGTGTCGGGTGGTGGAGGGTTACGACACATTTATAAATAACGCGATCTAACCCAAAAACCTTTATTATGAATCACGACACTAATTACACCATAACTAGCTACGTGTCCACCAGGCTAACTACACTAATTACACCGTAATTAGCTACATAACCACCAGGCTAACTACACTAATTACACCGTACCTAGCTACGGAACCACCAGGCTAACTACAGTAATTACACCGTAACTAGCTACGTGACCACCAGGCTAACTACACTAATTACACCGTAACTAGCTACGTAACCACCAGGCTAACTACACTAATTACACCGTAACTAGCTACGTGACCACCAGGCTAATGACACTAATTACACCATAACTAGCTACATAACCACCAGGCTAACTACACTAATTACACCGTAACTAGCTACGTGACCACCAGGCTAACTACACTAACTACACCGTAACTAGCTACGTAACCACCAGGCTAACTACGCTAATTACACCGTAACTAGCTACGTGACCGCCAGGCTAACTACACTAATTACACCGTAACTAGCTACGTGACCACCAGGCTAACTACACTAATTACACCGTAACTAGCTACGTCACCACCAGGCTAACTACACTAATTACACCGTAACTAGCTCCGTAACCAACAGGCTAACTACACAAATTACACCGTAACTAGCTACGTAACCACCAGGCTAACTACACTAATTACACCCTAACTAGCTACGTCACCACCAGGCTAACTACACTAATTACACCGTAACTAGCTACGTCACCACCAGGCTAACTACACTAATTACACCATAACTAGCTCCGTAACCACCAGGCTAACTACACCAATTACACCGTAACTAGCTACGTAACCACCAGACTAACTACACTAATTACACCATAACTAGCTATGTCACCACCAGGTTAACTACACTAATTACACCGTAACTAGCTACGTCACCACCAGGCTAACTACACTAATTACACCGTAACTAGCTCCGTAACCAACAGGCTAACTACACAAATTACACCGTAACTAGCTACGTAACCACCAGGCTAACTACACTAATTACACCCTAACTGGCTACGTCACCACCAGGCTAACTACACTAATTACACCGTAACTAGCTACGTCACCACCAGGCTAACTACACTAATTACACCGTAACTAGCTCCGTAACCACCAGGCTAACTACACGAATTACACCGTAACTAGCTACGTAACCACCAGGCTAACTACACTAATTACACCGTAACCAGCTACGTAACCCCCAGGCTAACTACACTAATTACACCATAACTAGCTATGTCACCACCAGGATAACTACACTAATTACACCGTAACTAGCTGCGTAACCACCAGGCTAACTACATTAATTACACCGTAACTAGCTACGTAACCACCAGGCTAACTACACTAATTACACTGTAACTAGCTACGTGACCACCAGGCTAACTACACTAACTACACTGGGAGTAGCTACAACGGACAGGACCCCAGCTTGGGTCCAAGTCCACGTGTTGGTGACTCTTCACGGACGTCGAATGTAGATCTTCAGGATGACAACAGCAACTCTGGGGAACCCAGCTTATATCCTCCGTGGCCGTGGCTGGCCCCACCCTTGGCCACGACCACCTTCTAGAATCCACGAGCAGGATCTCGCCCCGACACGTGACCACCCCTAGCCCCCCCACTTGGGGACCCTGTGTAGACTTTACCAGTCACGTGTTCTCCGGGGTCAATCCGAGTGCCATGGCCTAAAGTAACCCGATTCCATGGCTGACACTCTCACACCCCATCCTGTAGGGGTCGGCAATGCACACCTGAGCGTGGTGTCACTCAGCGCTATGACTCAGCGCTCACAGAGCCCCTCTAGGGCCAGCACGACACCCGCATACAAGTGGTGTCCACGATGTGAGTACATCGCACACCGTGCCCCTCTAGTGCCGGCATTACACAGCGACGTCTGCGACGTCAGTACATCTGCATTCCTCTTTCCATCCCAGAGTAACTCTCAGCATGCACCGCTCCACGCTTTTTTCCTAAATACTTTTCAGCTTTTGTTCCATGTTCTTGTTTGATAATTCTTATTTATCACCGGTGCTATGGTATAAGCCATGGTGCTTGTGTATTCTGTGCAACGGCATGGACCATAAATAGCTCGGCACACACCCGGCTTGTTGATGTCCAATTGAACGATGCAATGCGGTGGCACTGGAACCTTAAAGCAGGATCCAAAATCCTGGCTTCTCGAGTTGCCACGCATCACTTCCCCATCCATTTGCCTCAATACTGCAACTGTCCGGGAAGCACAGCAAATCGTGGAAAAACGAACGTCTCCCCATCCATTCGGATCTCAATACAGTCCCTCGCCAGCACTCGAGTCGCGCAAGCCTTTTTGGACCCACGCGCTTAACCTTCAACAATGTAACTTCAAACGTGATATTCTTGGGTCTTTCGGTAAGGTCACGTAGATAGGTTCAAAGAAAATAACAAAAATAACAAAAAAAACTGCAACGTTTCGATCACAACACAAGCAATCGTCATCAGGAGAGCAATCTTATTATCTCTGAGATCAGGGCTAGGCCAGCCCTGAACAAAATCCGTCGACTCGATCAAGTCACTCACATTTCTGAAGAGATGCCGCGACACTAAGGTAATACCGATCGCCTTCACACTGACATCTGCTGTTGTCACTTCTCCCAATGGTAAACGGATCTTGTTCAGGGCTGGCCTAGCCCTGATCTCAGGGATAATAAGATTGCTCTCCTGATGACGATTGCTTGTGCTGTGATCGAAACGTCGTAGTTTTTTTGTTATTTTCTTTGAACCTATCTACGTGACTTTACCGAAAGACCCAAGAATGTGAATTCCTGCAGTCACGAAAGCTTTAAGTCAACATTCAAACGTGATTCTTGGAAATCCGAATGAAGTCCACAAGACACAAACACCTCATGAAAGACCCGATGTAAAAGGTACCTGGCTTCGATCTTCCGTAAAGCTTACGGGCTACCCTAAACAACATCCGGTCGATGCACAAAAAAGGAAAACAGAAAAAACTCTCCAGTGTGCGACTGGGCTCACCCAGAACCATGGAACATATAACAATTCAATGCCCGATTCACAAACATAATGGAGGCATTACAGTGATACAATCTGCTACAGCTGACGCAGTCATCCGGCTCTACCACCTCAAATAAACATTATTGTAGTTGCTACACGTCTGCACATACGAATAAGAGGTTTGTGAAACTTGAATCGATGTGGTCATGCTATATAAAGCTGCTGCACTGGCTGAAATTGTCAGTTTGTATTTATGCATGTTGTTGTTGCAACGCGTTTTCTCAGTGGTCCGTGAACAGTACACGTCGTGTTGAGTGACCAGAACGACACGTACTGCCCCTTCGAGCTTAGTTGTTTCCCTAACTGATAAATGGAGGCTAATGAAAACACTGTTCGTACAGACGTGTCTAATGCCAGACAAGACATTGATTTATGGCACCAATTACCGTAAATGCGAGCTGTTACCTGAGCAAAATGTAACCAAGCAAAAAGTACATTTAAAATGAATAAATCCAACACTCAGTTCAGCAGAAAATACTGAACGTATGACCACCAAAAATAGAATGCGACTTCTAGATTTGAAGCTTTCGTGACTGCAAGGATGAAATTGTCAGTTTGTATTTATGCATGTTGTTGTTGCAACGCAACAACAACATGCAACGCAACAACAACATGCATAGTGGTATTCCAAACTCCCAGGGTGGTGTATTATCATCTTGTGCTAATTCCAAGCTTTGTCAGTGGTGCGTTTCATGCTAATTTCCTTTGTCAGAGCGTTTGCTGTTTGCCCCCTCACAGCTTAAAGGGAGGCGACCAGCGCTTGGCTTTCTTCACTCCAACGCTGCCCCCTGGACAGGTTGGTCCCTTCACCTGATGAAGGCTGCTTGTGTTGTGGCCGAAACGTCGTGATTTTTGTTGTTTTAATTTTTCTACCTACGTGACTTTACCGAATAGAACCAAAGAGTAAGAATGCCACTTATAATTATACACATTAAACAGGATGTAATTGAATAGAGTGGTGGCACTAGGAAACTGACGAAACAACCAGTTAAATTCCCAGCCACAGTTAACATCAGTGGGTGAAGAATGACCGACATGGTGTGGTGAGGCCTTCGTTTAAGCAGTGGGTTGACAAAACGCTGTAAATGATGAACAGTGAACACATTACAATTCTCCAGTGAACTGTTTATCAACACATGGTAAACATGCCTTTAAAAGTGGCAAGGCTCCAAAATACAACTTGTTAAAATGTTGTTGGGTGTCAATTGAAATTTGACATATCCACATATCTGTAACATTCCCAGAGTAAAGAACATGACAACTTAAACTGGACATATTTCCAGGTACATTCATGTTTATTCAACTTTTAAATACACTGCAAAATAGATTCAAAGCTTTCGTGACTGCAGGAATGACTCTTTGGTTCTTTCGGGTAAAGTCGTGTAGTAATTTCTTTCGACGAGACTTTACCGAAAAAAAGTGTAACACTGCAAAATGTCATAAATGAAAATATTAACATTATCAAAAACAATTTTAATGAAAAAAATGTGGAATAAGTGGTGCAGAGCTAAAAGCAGCTTTTTTTCTTATATCCAAATACTGATTTCTAGAAGAGATCAGATAACGGTAATTGTGCTGGTTGTATTGTATAGGTGACTTCCAAGTGAGCCATATTGCTTGGGGGACATTGTGCTGGTGGCCATGTTCTATAGGTGACTTCCAAGTCAGCCATATTGCATGGGGGACATTGTGCTGGTTGCCATGTCCTATAGGTGACTTCCAAGTCAGCCATATTGCATGGGGGACATTGTGCTGGTTGTCTTGTATAGGTGACTTCCAAGTCAGCCATATTGCTTGGGGGACATTGTGCTGGTTGCCATGTTCTATAGGTGACTTCCAAGTCAGCCATATTGCTTGGGGGACATTGTGCTGGTGGCCATGTTCTATAGGTGACTTCCAAGTCAGCCATATTGCTTGGGGGACATTGTGCTGGTTGTATTGTATAGGTGACTTCCAAGTCAGCCATATTGCATGGGGGACATTGTGCTGGTTGTATTGTATAGGTGACTTCCAAGTCAGCCATATTGCATGGGGGACATTGTGCTGGTGGCCATGTCCTATAGGTGACTTCCAAATCAGCCATATTGCATGGGGGACATTGTGCTGGTTGTCTTGTATAGGTTACTTCCAAGTCAGCCATATTGCTTGCGGGACATTGTGCTGGTTGTATTGTATAGGTGACTTCCAAGTCAGCCATATTGCTCGGGGGAAATTGTGCTGGTTGCCATGTTGTATAGGTGACTTCCAAGTCAGCCATATTGCATGGGGGAAATTGTGCTGGTGGCCATGTTCTATAGGTGACTTCCAAGCTAGCCATATTGCATTTGGGACATTGTGCTGGTTGTCTTGTATAGGTGACTTCCAAGTCAGCCATATTGCATGGGGGACATTGTGCTGGTTGTGTTGTATAGGTGACTTCCAAATCAGCCATATTGCATGGGGGACATTGTGCTGGTTGTATTGTATAGGTGACTTCCAAGTCAGCCATATTGCATGGGGGACATTGTGCTGGTTGTCTTGTATAGGTGACTTCCAAGTCAGCCATATTGCTTGGGGGACATTGTGCTGGTTGTATTGTATAAGTGACTTCCAAGTCAGCCATATTGCATGGGGGACATTGTGCTGGTTGCCATGTTGTATAGGTGACTTCCAAGTCAGCCATATTGCTTGGGCGACATTGTGCTGGTGGCCATGTTCTATAGGTGATTTCCAAGTCAGCCATATTGCATGGGGGACATTGTGCTGGTTGCCATGTCCTATAGGTGACTTCCAAGTCAGCCATATTGCATGGGGGACATTGTGCTGGTTGTCTTGTATAGGTGACTTCCAAGTCAGCCATATTGCTTGGGGGACATTGTGCTGGTTGCCATGTTCTATAGGTGACTTCCAAGTCAGCCATATTGCATGGGGGACATTGTGCTGGTGGCCATGTTCTATAGGTGACTTCCAAGTCAGCCATGTTGCTTGGGGGACATTGTGCTGGTTGCCATGTTGTATAGGTGACTTCCAAGTCAGCCATATTGCATGGGGGACATTGTGCTGGTGGCCATGTTCTATAGGTGACTTCCAAGTCAGCCATATTGCATGGGGGACATTGTGCTGGTTGCCATGTTGTATAGGTGACTTCCAAGTCAGCCATATTGCATGGGGGACATTGTGCTGGTTGTATTGTATAGGTGACTTCCAAGTCAGCCATATTGCATGGGGGACATTGTGCTGGTTGCCATGTCCTATAGGTGACTTCCAAGTCAGCCATATTGCATGGGGGAAATTGTGCTGGTTGTCTTGTATAGGTGACTTCCAAGTCAGCCATATTGCTTGGGGGACATTGTGCTGGTTGCCATGTTCTATAGGTGACTTCCAAGTCAGCCATATTGCATGGGGGACATTGTGCTGGTGGCCATGTTCTATAGGTGACTTCCAAGTCAGCCATATTTCATGGGGGACATTGTGCTGGTTGTCTTGTATAGGTGACTTCCAAGTCAGCCATATTGCATGGGGGACATTGTGCTGGTGGCCATGTTCTATAGGTGACTTCCAAGTCAGCCATATTGCTTGGGGGACATTGTGCTGGTTGTATTGTATAGGTGACTTCCAAGTCAGCCATATTGCATGGGGGACATTGTGCTGGTTGCCATGTTGTATAGGTGACTTTCAAGTGAGCCATATTGCTTGGGGGACATTGTGCTGGTTGTGTTGTATAGGTGACTTCCAAGTCAGCCATATTGCATGGGGGACATTGTGCTGGTTGTCTTGTATAGGTGACTTCCGAATCAGCCGTGTTGCATGGGGGACATTTTGCTGGTTGTCTTGTATAGGTGACTTCCAAGTCAGCCATATTGCTTGGGGGACATTGTGCTGGTTGCCATGTTCGGTAGGTGACTTCCAAGTCAGCCATATTGCTTGGGGGACATTGTGCTGGTGGCCATGTTCTATAGGTGACTTCCAAGTCAGCCATATTGCTTGGGGGACATTGTGCTGGTTGCCATGTTGTATAGGTGACTTCCAAGTCAGCCATATTGCATGGGGGACATTGTGCTGGTGGCCATGTTCTATAGGTGACTTCCAAGTCAGCCATATTGCATTTGGGACATTGTGCTGGTTGTCTTGTATAGGTGACTTCCAAGTCAGCCATATTGCTTGGGGGACATTGTGCTGGTTGCCATGTCCTATAGGTGACTTCCAAGTCAGCCATATTGCATGGGGGACATTGTGCTGGTTGTCTTGTATAGGTGACTTCCAAGTCAGCCATATTGCATGGGGGACATTGTGCTGGTTGCCATGTCCTATAGGTGACTTCCAAGTCAACCATATTGCATGGGGGACATTGTGCTGGTTGTCTTGTATAGGTGACTTCCAAGTCAGCCACATTGCATGGGGGACATTGTGCTGGTGGCCATGTTGTATAGGTGACTTCCAAGTCAGCCATATTGCATAGGGGACATTGTGCTGGTTGCCATGTTGTATAGGTGACTTCCAAGTGAGCCATATTGCATGGGGGACATTGTGCTGGTTGCCATGTTTTATAGGTGACTTCCAAGTCAGCCATATTGCATGGGGGACATTGTGCTGGTTGCCATGTTGTATAGGTGACTTCCAAGTCAGCCATATTGCTTGGGGGACATTGTGCTGGTTGCCATGTTGTATAGGTGACTTCCAAGTCAGCCATATTGCCTGGGGGACATTGTGCTGGTTGTATTGTATAGGTGACTTCCAAGTCAGCCATATTGCATGGGGGACATTGTGCTGGTTGTCTTGTATAGGTGACTTCCAAGTCAGCCATATTGCATGGGGGACATTGTGCTGGTGGCCATGTTGTATAGGTGACTTCCAAGTCAGCCATATTGCATGGGGGACATTGTGCTGGTTGCTATGTTGTATAGGTGACTTCCAAGTGAGCCATATTGCATGGGGGACATTGTGCTGGTTGCCATGTTTTATAGGTGACTTCCAAGTCAGCCATATTGCATGGGGGACATTGTGCTGGTTGCCATGTTGTATAGGTGACTTTCAAGTCAGCCATATTGCTTGGGGGACATTGTGCTGGTTGCCATGTTGTATAGGTGACTTCCAAGTCAGCCATATTGCCTGGGGGACATTGTGCTGGTTGTATTGTATAGGTGACTTCCAAATCAGCCATATTGCATGGGGGACATTGTGCTGGTTGCCATGTTGTATAGGTGACTTCCAAGTCAGCCATATTGCATGGGGGACATTGTGCTGGTTGCCATGTTGTATAGGTGACTTCCAAGTCAGCCATATTGCATGGGGGACATTGTGCTGGTTGCCATGTTGTATAGGTGACTTCCAAGTGAGCCATTTTGCTTGGGGGACATTGTGCTGGTTGTGTTGTATAGGTGACTTCCAAGTCAGCCATATTGCATGGGGGACATTGTGCTGGTTGTCTTGTATAGGTGACTTCCAAGTCAGCCGTGTTGCATGGGGGACATTGTGCTGGTTGCCATGTTCTATAGGTGACTTCCAAGTCAGCCATATTGCATGGGGGACATTGTGCTGGTTGCCATGTTGTATAGGTGACTTCCAAGTGAGCCATATTGCTTGGGGGACATTGTGCTGGTTGCCATGTTGTATAGGTGACTTTCAAGTCAGCCATATTGCATGGGGGACATTGTGCTGGTGGCCATGTTCTATAGGTGACTTCCAAGTCAGCCATATTGCATGGGGACATTGTGCTGGTTGTCTTGTATAGGTGACTTCCAAGTCAGCCATATTGCATGGGGGACATTGTGCTGGTTGCCATGTTGTATAGGTGACTTCCAAGTCAGCCATATTGCATGGGGGACATTGTGCTGGTTGCCATGTTGTATAGGTGACTTCCAAGTCAGCCATATTGCATGGGGGACATTGTGCTGGTTGTGTTGTATAGGTGACTTCCAAGTCAGCCATATTTCATGGGGGACATTGTTCTGGTTGTATTGTATAGGTGACTTCCAAGTCAGCCATATTGCATGGGGGACATTGTGCTGGTTGTACTGTATATGTGACTTCGAAGTGAGCCATATTGCTTGGGGGACATTGTGCTGGTGGCCATGTTGTATAGGTGACTTCCAAGTCAGCCATATTGCTTGGGGGACATTGTGCTGGTTGCCATGTTCTATAGGTGACTTCCAAGTCAGCCATATTGCATGGGGGACATTGTGCTGGTTGTGTTGTATAGGTGACTTCCAAATCAGCCATATTGCATGGGGGACATTGTGCTGGTTGTATTGTATAGGTGACTTCCAAGTCAGCCATATTGCATGGGGGACATTGTGCTGGTTGTATTGTATAGGTGACTTCCAAGTCAGCCATATTGCATGGGGGACATTGTGCTGGTGGCCATGTCCTATAGGTGACTTCCAAGTCAGCCATATTGCATGGGGGACATTGTGCTGGTTGTCTTGTATAGGTGACTTCCAAGTCAGCCATATTGCTTGGGGGACATTGTGCTGGTTGTATTGTATAGGTGACTTCCAAGTCAGCCATTTTGCATGGGGGACATTGTGCTGGTTGCCATGTTGTATAGGTGACTTCCAAGTCAGCCATATTGCATGGGGGACATTGTGCTGGTGGCCATGTTCTATAGCTGACTTCCAAGTCAGCCATATTGCATTTGGGACATTGTGCTGGTTGTCTTGTATAGGTGACTTCCAAGTCAGCCATATTGCTTGGGGGACATTGTGCTGGTTGCCATGTCCTATAGGTGACTTCCAAGTCAGCCATATTGCATGGGGGACATTGTGCTGGTTGTCTTGTATAGGTGACTTCCAAGTCAGCCATATTGCATGGGGGACATTGTGCTGGTTGCCATGTTGTATAGGTGACTTCCAAGTCAGCCATATTGCATGGGGGACATTGTGCTGGTTGCCATGTTGTATAGGTGACTTCCAAGTGAGCCATATTGCTTGGGGGACATTGTGCTGGTTGTGTTGTATAGGTGACTTCCAAGTCAGCCATATTGCATGGGGGACATTGTGCTGGTTGTCTTGTATAGGTGACTTCCAAGTCAGCCGTGTTGCATGGGGGACATTGTGCTGGTGGCCATGTTCTATAGGTGACTTCCAAGTCAGCCATATTGCATGGGGGACATTGTGCTGGTTGCCATGTTGTATAGGTGAATTCCAAGTCAGCCATATTGCTTGGGAAACATTGTGCCGGTTGCCACGTTCTATGGGTGACTTCCAAGTGAGCCATATTGCTTGGGGGACATTGTGCTGGTTGCCATGTTGTATAGGTGACTTCCAAGTCAGCCATATCGCATGGGGGACATTGTGCTGGTGGCCATGTTCTATAGGTGACTTCCAAGTCAGCCACATTGCATGGGGGACATTGTGCTGGTTTCTTGTATAGGTGACTTCCAAGTGAGCCATATTGCTTGGGGGACATTGTGCTGGTGGCCATGTTGTATAGGTGACTTCCAAGTCAGCCATATTGCTTGGGGGACATTAAGCTGGTTGCCATGTTCTATAGGTGACTTCCAAGTCAGCCATATTGCATGGGGGACATTGTGCTGGTTGTGTTGTATAGGTGACTTCCAAATCAGCCATATTGCATGGGGGACATTGTGCTGGTTGTATTGTATAGGTGACTTCCAAGTCAGCCATATTGCATGGGGGACATTGTGCTGGTTGTATTGTATAGGTGACTTCCAAGTCAGCCATATTGCATGGGGGACATTGTGCTGGTGGCCATGTCCTATAGGTGACTTCCAAGTCAGCCATATTGCATGGGGGACATTGTGCTGGTTGTCTTGTATAGGTGACTTCCAAGTCAGCAATATTGCTTGGGGGACATTGTGCTGGTTGTATTGTATAGGTGACTTCCAAGTCAGCCATATTGCATGGGGGACATTGTGCTGGTTGCCATGTTGTATTGGTGACTTCCAAGTCAGCCATATTGCATAGGGGACATTGTGCTGGTGGCCATGTTCTATAGCTGACTTCCAAGTCAGCCATATTGCATTTGGGACATTGTGCTGGTTGTCTTGTATAGGTGACTTCCAAGTCAGCCATATTGCTTGGGGGACATTGTGCTGGTTGTCATGTCCTATAGGTGACTTCCAAGTCAGCCATATTGCATGGGGGACATTGTGCTGGTTGTCTTGTATAGGTGACTTCCAAGTCAGCCATATTGCATTGGGGACATTGTGCTGGTTGCCATGTTGTATAGGTGACTTCCAAGTCAGCCATATTGCATGGGGGACATTGTGCTGGTTGCCATGTTGTATAGGTGACTTCCAAGTGAGCCATATTGCTTGGGGGACATTGTGCTGGTTGTGTTGTATAGGTGACTTCCAAGTCAGCCATATTGCATGGGGGACATTGTGCTGGTTGTCTTGTATAGGTGACTTCCAAGTCAGCCGTGTTGCATGGGGGACATTGTGCTGGTGGCCATGTTCTATAGGTGACTTCCAAGTCAGCCATATTGCATGGGGGACATTGTGCTGGTTGCCATGTTGTATAGGTGACTTCCAAGTCAGCCATATTGCTTGGGGGACATTGTGCCGGTTGCCACGTTCTATGGGTGACTTCCAAGTGAGCCATATTGCTTGGGGGACATTGTGCTGGTTGTGTTGTATAGGTGACTTCCAAGTCAGCCATATTGCATGGGGGACATTGTGCTGGTTGTGTTGTATAGGTGACTTCCAAGTCAGCCATATTGCATGGGGACATTGTGCTGGTTGTATTGTATAGGTGACTTCCAAGTCAGCCATATTGCATGGGGGACATTGTGCTGGTTGTATTGTATAGGTGACTTCCAAGTGAGCCATATTGCTTGGGGGACATTGTGCTGGTGGCCATGTTCTATAGGTGACTTCCAAGTCAGCCATATTGCATGGGGGACATTCTGCTGGTTGCCATGTCCTATAGGTGACTTCCAAGTCAGCCATATTGCATGGGGGACATTGTGCTGGTTGCCATGTTGTATAGGTGACTTCCAAGTGAGCCATATTGCTTGGGGGACATTGTGCTGGTTGTTTTGTATAGGTGACTTCCAAGTCAGCCATATTGCATGGGGGACATTGTGCTGGTTGTCTTGTATAGGTGACTTCCAAGTCAGCCGTGTTGCATGGGGGACATTGTGCTGGTTGTATTGTATAGGTGACTTCCAAGTCAGCCATATTGCATGGGGGACATTGTGCTGGTTGCCATGTTGTAAAGGTGACTTCCAAGTCAGCCATATTGCATGGGGGACATAGTGCTGGTTGCCATGTTGTATAGGTGACTTCCAAGTCAGCCATATTGCATGGGGGACATTGTGCTGGTTGCCATGTTGTATAGGTGACTTACAATTCAGCCATATTGCATGGGGGAAATTGTGCTGGTTGTCTTGTATAGGTGACTTTTAAGTCAGCCATATTGCTTGGGGGACATTGTGCTGGTTGCCATGTTCTATAGGTGACTTCCAAGTCAGCCATATTGCTTGGGGGACATTGTGCTGGTTGCCATGTTGTATAGGTGACTTCCAAGTCAGCCATATTGCTTGGGGGACATTGTGCTGGTTGCCATGTTGTATAGGTGACTTCCAAGTCTGCCATATTGCATGGGGGACATTGTGCTGGTGGCCATGTTCTATAGGTGACTTCCAAGTCAGCCATATTGCATGGGGGACATTGTGCTGGTTGTCTTGTATAGGTGACTTCCAAGTCAGCCATATTGCATGGGGGACATTGTGCTGGTTGTGTTGTATAGGTGACTTCCAAATCAGACATATTGCATGGGGGACATTGTGCTGGTTGTATTGTATAGGTGACTTCCAAGTCAGCCATATTGCATGGGGGACATTGTGCTGGTTGTATTGTATAGGTGACTTCCAAGTCAGCCATATTGCATGGGGGACATTGTGCTGGTGGCCATGTCGTATAGGTGACTTCCAAGTCAGCCATATTGCATGGGGGACATTGTGCTGGTTGTCTTGTATAGGTGACTTCCAAGTCAGCCATATTGCTTAGGGGACATTGTGCTGGTTGTATTGTATAGGTGACTTCCAAGTCAGCCATATTGCATGGGGGGCATTGTGCTGGTTGCCATGTTGTATAGGTGACTTCCAAGTCAGCCATATTGCATGGGGGACATTGTGCTGGTGGCCATGTTCTATAGGTGACTTCCAAGTCAGCCATATTGCATTTGGGACATTGTGCTGGTTGTATTGTATAGGTGACTTCCAAGTCAGCCATATTGCATGTGTTGCCATGTTGTATAGGTGACTTCCAAGTCAGCCATATTGCATGGGGGACATTGTGCTGGTTGTGTTGTATAGGTGACTTCCAAGTCAGCCATATTGCATGGGGGACATTGTGCTGGTTGTATTGTATAGGTGACTTCCAAGTCAGCCATATTGCATGGGGGACATTGTGCTGGTTGTATTGTATAGGTGACTTCCAAGTGAACCATATTGCTTGGGGGACATTGTGCTGGTGGCCATGTTGTATAGGTGATTTCCAAGTCAGCCATATTGCTTGGGGGACATTGTGCTGGTTGCCATGTTCTATAGGTGACTTCCAAGTCAGCCATATTGCATGGGGGACATTGTGCTGGTTGTGTTGTATAGGTGACTTCCAAGTCAGCCATATTGCATGGGGGACATTGTGCTGGTTGTGTTGTATAGGTGACTTCCAAGTCAGCCATATTGCATGGGGGACATTGTGCTGGTTGTATTGCATATGTGACGTCCAAGTCAGCCATATTGCATGGGGGACATTGTGCTGGTTGCCATGTTGTATAGGTGACTTCCAAGTCAGCCATATTGCATGGGGGACATTGTGCTGGTTGTATTGTATAGGTGACTTCCAAGTGAACCATATTGCTTGAGGGACATTGTGCTGGTGGCCATGTTGTATAGGTGATTCCAAGTCAGCCATATTGCTTGGGGGACATTTTGCTGGTTGCCATGTTGTATAGGTGACTTCCAAGTCAGCCATATTGCATGGGGGACATTGTGCTGGTGGCCATGTTCTATAGGTGACTTCCAAGTCAGCCATATTGCATTTGGGACATTGTGCTGGTTGTCTTGTATAGGTGACTTCCAAGTCATCCATATTGCATGGGGGACATTGTGCTGGTTGTGTTGTATAGGTGACTTCCAAATCAGCCATATTGCATGGGGGACATTGAGCTGGTTGTATTGTATAGGTGACTTCCAAGTCAGCCATATTGCATGGGGGACATTGTGCTGGTTGTCTTGTATAGGTGACTTCCAAGTCAGCCATATTGCTTGGGGGACATTGTGCTGGTTGTATTGTATAGGTGACTTCCAAATCAGCCATATTGCATGGGGGACATTGTGCTGGTTGCCATGTTGTATAGGTGACTTCCAATCAGCCATATTGCATGGGGGACATTGTGCTGGTGGCCATGTTCTATAGGTGACTTCCAAGTCAGCCATATTGCATTTGGGACATTGTGCTGGTTGTCTTGTATAGGTGACTTCCAAGTCAGCCATATTGCTTGGGGGACATTGTGCTGGTTGCCATGTCCTATAGGTGACTTCCAAGTCAGCCATATTGAATGGGGGACATTGTGCTGGTTGTCATGTCCTATAGGTGACTTCCAAGTCAGCCATATTGCATGGGGGACATTGTGCTGGTTGTCTTGTATAGGTGACTTCCAAGTCAGCCATATTGCATTGGGGACATTGTGCTGGTTGCCATGTTGTATAGGTGACTTCCAAGTCAGCCATATTGCATGGGGACATTGTGCTGGTTGTATTGTATAGGTGACTTCCAAGTCAGCCATATTGCATGGGGGACATTGTGCTGGTTGTATTGTATAGGTGACTTCCAAGTGAGCCATATTGCTTGGGGGACATTGTGCTGGTGGCCATGTTCTATAGGTGACTTCCAAGTCAGCCATATTGCATGGGGGACATTGTGCTGGTTGCCATGTCCTATAGGTGACTTCCAAGTCAGCCATATTGCATGGGGGACATTGTGCTGGTTGCCATGTTGTATAGGTGACTTCCAAGTGAGCCATATTGCTTGGGGGACATTGTGCTGGTTGTTTTGTATAGGTGACTTCCAAGTCAGCCATATTGCATGGGGGACATTGTGCTGGTTGTCTTGTATAGGTGACTTCCAAGTCAGCCGTCTTGCATGGGGGACATTGTGCTGGTTGTATTGTATAGGTGACTTCCAAGTCAGCCATATTGCATGGGGGACATTGTGCTGGTTGCCATGTTGTAAAGGTGACTTCCAAGTCAGCCATATTGCATGGGGGACATAGTGCTGGTTGCCATGTTGTATAGGTGACTTCCAAGTCAGCCATATTGCATGGGGGACATTGTGCTTGTTGCCATGTTGTATAGGTGACTTACAATTCAGCCATATTGCATGGGGGAAATTGTGCTGGTTGTCTTGTATAGGTGACTTTTAAGTCAGCCATATTGCTTGGGGGACATTGTGCTGGTTGCCATGTTCTATAGGTGACTTCCAAGTCAGCCATATTGCTTGGGGGACATTGTGCTGGTTGCCATGTTGTATAGGTGACTTCCAAGTCAGCCATATTGCTTGGGGGACATTGTGCTGGTTGCCATGTTGTATAGGTGACTTCCAAGTCTGCCATATTGCATGGGGGACATTGTGCTGGTGGCCATGTTCTATAGGTGACTTCCAAGTCAGCCATATTGCATGGGGGACATTGTGCTGGTTGTCTTGTATAGGTGACTTCCAAGTCAGCCATATTGCATGGGGGACATTGTGCTGGTTGTGTTGTATAGGTGACTTCCAAATCAGCCATATTGCATGGGGGACATTGTGCTGGTTGTATTGTATAGGTGACTTCCAAGTCAGCCATATTGCATGGGGGACATTGTGCTGGTTGTATTGTATAGGTGACTTCCAAGTCAGCCATATTGCATGGGGGACATTGTGCTGGTGGCCATGTCGTATAGGTGACTTCCAAGTCAGCCATATTGCATGGGGGACATTGTGCTGGTTGTCTTGTATAGGTGACTTCCAAGTCAGCCATATTGCTTAGGGGACATTGTGCTGGTTGTATTGTATAGGTGACTTCCAAGTCAGCCATATTGCATGGGGGGCATTGTGCTGGTTGCCATGTTGTATAGGTGACTTCCAAGTCAGCCATATTGCATGGGGGACATTGTGCTGGTGGCCATGTTCTATAGGTGACTTCCAAGTCAGCCATATTGCATTTGGGACATTGTGCTGGTTGTATTGTATAGGTGACTTCCAAGTCAGCCATATTGCATGTGTTGCCATGTTGTATAGGTGACTTCCAAGTCAGCCATATTGCATGGGGGACATTGTGCTGGTTGTGTTGTATAGGTGACTTCCAAGTCAGCCATATTGCATGGGGGACATTGTGCTGGTTGTATTGTATAGGTGACTTCCAAGTCAGCCATATTGCATGGGGGACATTGTGCTGGTTGTATTGTATAGGTGACTTCCAAGTGAACCATATTGCTTGGGGGACATTGTGCTGGTGGCCATGTTGTATAGGTGATTTCCAAGTCAGCCATATTGCTTGGGGGACATTGTGCTGGTTGCCATGTTCTATAGGTGACTTCCAAGTCAGCCATATTGCATGGGGGACATTGTGCTGGTTGTGTTGTATAGGTGACTTCCAAGTCAGCCATATTGCATGGGGGACATTGTGCTGGTTGTGTTGTATAGGTGACTTCCAAGTCAGCCATATTGCATGGGGGACATTGTGCTGGTTGTATTGCATATGTGACGTCCAAGTCAGCCATATTGCATGGGGGACATTGTGCTGGTTGCCATGTTGTATAGGTGACTTCCAAGTCAGCCATATTGCATGGGGGACATTGTGCTGGTTGTATTGTATAGGTGACTTCCAAGTGAACCATATTGCTTGAGGGACATTGTGCTGGTGGCCATGTTGTATAGGTGATTCCAAGTCAGCCATATTGCTTGGGGGACATTTTGCTGGTTGCCATGTTGTATAGGTGACTTCCAAGTCAGCCATATTGCATGGGGGACATTGTGCTGGTGGCCATGTTCTATAGGTGACTTCCAAGTCAGCCATATTGCATTTGGGACATTGTGCTGGTTGTCTTGTATAGGTGACTTCCAAGTCATCCATATTGCATGGGGGACATTGTGCTGGTTGTGTTGTATAGGTGACTTCCAAATCAGCCATATTGCATGGGGGACATTGAGCTGGTTGTATTGTATAGGTGACTTCCAAGTCAGCCATATTGCATGGGGGACATTGTGCTGGTTGTCTTGTATAGGTGACTTCCAAGTCAGCCATATTGCTTGGGGGACATTGTGCTGGTTGTATTGTATAGGTGACTTCCAAATCAGCCATATTGCATGGGGGACATTGTGCTGGTTGCCATGTTGTATAGGTGACTTCCAATCAGCCATATTGCATGGGGGACATTGTGCTGGTGGCCATGTTCTATAGGTGACTTCCAAGTCAGCCATATTGCATTTGGGACATTGTGCTGGTTGTCTTGTATAGGTGACTTCCAAGTCAGCCATATTGCTTGGGGGACATTGTGCTGGTTGCCATGTCCTATAGGTGACTTCCAAGTCAGCCATATTGCATGGGGGACATTGTGCTGGTTGTCATGTCCTATAGGTGACTTCCAAGTCAGCCATATTGCATGGGGGACATTGTGCTGGTTGTCTTGTATAGGTGACTTCCAAGTCAGCCATATTGCATTGGGGACATTGTGCTGGTTGCCATGTTGTATAGGTGACTTCCAAGTCAGCCATATTGCATGGGGGACATTGTGCTGGTAGCCATGTTGTATAGGTGACTTCCAAGTGAGCCATATTGCTTGGGGGACATTGTGCTGGTTGTGTTGTATAGGTGACTTCCAAGTCAGCCATATTGCATGGGGGACATTGTGCTGGTTGTCTTGTATAGGTGACTTCCAAGTCAGCCGTGTTGCATGGGGGACATTGTGCTGGTGGCCATGTTCTATAGGTGACTTCCAAGTCAGCCATATTGCATGGGGGACATTGTGCTGGTTGCCATGTTGTATAGGTGACTTCCAAGTCAGCCATATTGCTTGGGGGACATTGTGCCGGTTGCCACGTTCTATGGGTGACTTCCAAGTGAGCCATATTGCTTGGGGGACATTGTGCTGGTTGTGTTGTATAGGTGACTTCCAAGTCAGCCATATTGCATGGGGGACATTGTGCTGGTTGTGTTGTATAGGTGACTTCCAAGTCAGCCATATTGCATGGGGACATTGTGCTGGTTGTATTGTATAGGTGACTTCCAAGTCAGCCATATTGCATGGGGGACATTGTGCTGGTTGTATTGTATAGGTGACTTCCAAGTGAGCCATATTGCTTGGGGGACATTGTGCTGGTGGCCATGTTCTATAGGTGACTTCCAAGTCAGCCATATTGCATGGGGGACATTGTGCTGGTTGCCATGTCCTATAGGTGACTTCCAAGTCAGCCATATTGCATGGGGGACATTGTGCTGGTTGCCATGTTGTATAGGTGACTTCCAAGTGAGCCATATTGCTTGGGGGACATTGTGCTGGTTGTTTTGTATAGGTGACTTCCAAGTCAGCCATATTGCATGGGGGACATTGTGCTGGTTGTCTTGTATAGGTGACTTCCAAGTCAGCCGTGTTGCATGGGGGACATTGTGCTGGTTGTATTGTATAGGTGACTTCCAAGTCAGCCATATTGCATGGGGGACATTGTGCTGGTTGCCATGTTGTAAAGGTGACTTCCAAGTCAGCCATATTGCATGGGGGACATAGTGCTGGTTGCCATGTTGTATAGGTGACTTCCAAGTCAGCCATATTGCATGGGGGACATTGTGCTGGTTGCCATGTTGTATAGGTGACTTACAATTCAGCCATATTGCATGGGGGAAATTGTGCTGGTTGTCTTGTATAGGTGACTTTTAAGTCAGCCATATTGCTTGGGGGACATTGTGCTGGTTGCCATGTTCTATAGGTG
This sequence comes from Petromyzon marinus, assembly GCF_048934315.1. Taxonomy (NCBI): domain Eukaryota; kingdom Metazoa; phylum Chordata; class Hyperoartia; order Petromyzontiformes; family Petromyzontidae; genus Petromyzon; species Petromyzon marinus. The sequence continues at coordinate 3,435,892 of NW_027423046.1, forward strand.
ACTTCCAAGTCAGCCATATTGCTTGGGGGACATTGTGCTGGTTGCCATGTTGTATAGGTGACTTCCAAGTCAGCCATATTGCTTGGGGGACATTGTGCTGGTTGCCATGTTGTATAGGTGACTTCCAAGTCTGCCATATTGCATGGGGGACATTGTGCTGGTGGCCATGTTCTATAGGTGACTTCCAAGTCAGCCATATTGCATGGGGGACATTGTGCTGGTTGTCTTGTATAGGTGACTTCCAAGTCAGCCATATTGCATGGGGGACATTGTGCTGGTTGTGTTGTATAGGTGACTTCCAAATCAGCCATATTGCATGGGGGACATTGTGCTGGTTGTATTGTATAGGTGACTTCCAAGTCAGCCATATTGCATGGGGGACATTGTGCTGGTTGTATTGTATAGGTGACTTCCAAGTCAGCCATATTGCATGGGGGACATTGTGCTGGTGGCCATGTCGTATAGGTGACTTCCAAGTCAGCCATATTGCATGGGGGACATTGTGCTGGTTGTCTTGTATAGGTGACTTCCAAGTCAGCCATATTGCTTAGGGGACATTGTGCTGGTTGTATTGTATAGGTGACTTCCAAGTCAGCCATATTGCATGGGGGGCATTGTGCTGGTTGCCATGTTGTATAGGTGACTTCCAAGTCAGCCATATTGCATGGGGGACATTGTGCTGGTGGCCATGTTCTATAGGTGACTTCCAAGTCAGCCATATTGCATTTGGGACATTGTGCTGGTTGTATTGTATAGGTGACTTCCAAGTCAGCCATATTGCATGTGTTGCCATGTTGTATAGGTGACTTCCAAGTCAGCCATATTGCATGGGGGACATTGTGCTGGTTGTGTTGTATAGGTGACTTCCAAGTCAGCCATATTGCATGGGGGACATTGTGCTGGTTGTATTGTATAGGTGACTTCCAAGTCAGCCATATTGCATGGGGGACATTGTGCTGGTTGTATTGTATAGGTGACTTCCAAGTGAACCATATTGCTTGGGGGACATTGTGCTTTTGGCCATGTTGTATAGGTGATTTCCAAGTCAGCCATATTGCTTGGGGGACATTGTGCTGGTTGCCATGTTCTATAGGTGACTTCCAAGTCAGCCATATTGCATGGGGGACATTGTGCTGGTTGTGTTGTATAGGTGACTTCCAAGTCAGCCATATTGCATGGGGGACATTGTGCTGGTTGTGTTGTATAGGTGACTTCCAAGTCAGCCATATTGCATGGGGGACATTGTGCTGGTTGTATTGCATATGTGACGTCCAAGTCAGCCATATTGCATGGGGGACATTGTGCTGGTTGCCATGTTGTATAGGTGACTTCCAAGTCAGCCATATTGCATGGGGGACATTGTGCTGGTTGTATTGTATAGGTGACTTCCAAGTGAACCATATTGCTTGAGGGACATTGTGCTGGTGGCCATGTTGTATAGGTGATTCCAAGTCAGCCATATTGCTTGGGGGACATTTTGCTGGTTGCCATGTTGTATAGGTGACTTCCAAGTCAGCCATATTGCATGGGGGACATTGTGCTGGTGGCCATGTTCTATAGGTGACTTCCAAGTCAGCCATATTGCATTTGGGACATTGTGCTGGTTGTCTTGTATAGGTGACTTCCAAGTCATCCATATTGCATGGGGGACATTGTGCTGGTTGTGTTGTATAGGTGACTTCCAAATCAGCCATATTGCATGGGGGACATTGAGCTGGTTGTATTGTATAGGTGACTTCCAAGTCAGCCATATTGCATGGGGGACATTGTGCTGGTTGTCTTGTATAGGTGACTTCCAAGTCAGCCATATTGCTTGGGGGACATTGTGCTGGTTGTATTGTATAGGTGACTTCCAAATCAGCCATATTGCATGGGGGACATTGTGCTGGTTGCCATGTTGTATAGGTGACTTCCAATCAGCCATATTGCATGGGGGACATTGTGCTGGTGGCCATGTTCTATAGGTGACTTCCAAGTCAGCCATATTGCATTTGGGACATTGTGCTGGTTGTCTTGTATAGGTGACTTCCAAGTCAGCCATATTGCTTGGGGGACATTGTGCTGGTTGCCATGTCCTATAGGTGACTTCCAAGTCAGCCATATTGCATGGGGGACATTGTGCTGGTTGTCTTGTATAGGTGACTTCCAAGTCAGCCATATTGCATGGGGGACATTGTGCTGGTTGCCATGTTGTATAGGTGACTTCCAAGTCAGCCATATTGCATGGGGGACATTGTGCTGGTTGCCATGTTGTATAGGTGACTTCCAAGTGAGCCATATTGCTTGGGGGACATTGTGCTGGTTGTGTTGTATAGGTGACTTCCAAGTCAGCCATATTGCATGGGGGACATTGTGCTGGTTGTCTTGTATATGTGACTTCCAAGTCAGCCGTGTTGCATGGGGGACATTGTGCTGGTGGCCATGTTCTATAGGTGACTTCCAAGTCAGCCATATTGCATGGGGGACATTGTGCTGGTTGCCATGTTGTATAGGTGACTTCCAAGTCAGCCATATTGCTTGGGGGACATTGTGCTGGTTGCCATGTTCTATAGGTGACTTCCAAGTGATCCATATTGCTTGGGGGACATTGTGCTGGTTGCCATGTTGTATAGGTGACTTCCAAGTCAGCCATATTGCATGGGGGACATTGTGCTGGTGGCCATGTTCTATAGGTGACTTCCAAGTCAGCCACATTGCATGGGGGACATTGTGCTGGTTTCTTGTATAGGTGACTTCCAAGTCAGCCATATTGCATGGGGGACATTGTGCTAGTTGCCATGTTGTATAGGTGACTTCCAAGTCAGCCATATTGCATGGGGGACATTGTGCTGGTTGCCATGTTGTATAGGTGACTTCCAAGTCAGCCATATTGCATGGGGGACATTGTGCTGGATGCCATGTTGTATAGGTGACTTCCAAGTGAGCCATATTGCATGGGGGACATTGTGCTGGTTGTGTTGTATAGGTGACTTCCAAGTCAGCCATATTGCATGGGGGACATTGTGCTGGTTGTGTTGTATAGGTGACTTCCAAGTCAGCCATATTGCATGGGGGACATTGTGCTGGTTGTATTGTATAGGTGACTTCCAAGTCAGCCATATTGCATGGGGGACATTGTGCTGGATGTATTGTATAGGTGACTTCCAAGTGAGCCATATTGCTTGGGGGACATTGTGCTGGTGGCCATGTTCTATAGGTGACTTCCAAGTCAGCCATATTGCATGGGGGACATTGTGCTGGTTGCCATGTCCAATAGGTGACTTCCAAGTCAGCCATATTGCATGGGGGACATTGTGCTGGTTGCCATGTTGTATAGGTGACTTCCAAGTGAGCCATATTGCTTGGGGGACATTGTGCTGGTGGTGTTGTATAGGTGACTTCCAAGTCAGCCATATTGCATGGGGGACATTGTGCTGGTTGTCTTGTATAGGTGACTTCCAAGTCAGCCGTGTTGCATGGGGGACATTGTGCTGGTTGTATTGTATAGGTGACTTCCAAGTCAGCCATATTGCATGGGGGACATTGTGCTGGTGGCCATGTTGTAAAGGTGACTTCCAAGTCAGCCATATTGCATGGGGGACATTGTTCTGGTTGCCATGTTGTATAGGTGACTTCCAAGTCAGCTATATTGCATGGGGGACATTGTGCTGGTGGCCATGTTCTATAGGTGACTTCCAAGTCAGCCATATTGCATGGGGACATTGTGCTGGTTGTCTTGTATAGGTGACTTCCAAGTCAGCCATATTGCATGGGGGACATTGTGCTGGTTGCCATGTTGTATAGGTGACTTCCAAGTCAGCCATATTGCATGGGGGACATTGTGCTGGTTGCCATGTTGTATAGGTGACTTCCAAGTCAGCCATATTGCATGGGGGACATTGTGCTGGTTGCCATGTCCAATAGGTGACTTCCAAGTCAGCCATATTGCATGGGGGACATTGTGCTGGTTGTATTGTATAGGTGACTTCCAAGTCAGCCATATTGCATGGGGGACATTGTGCTGGTTGTATTGTATAGGTGACTTCCAAGTGACCCATATTGCTTGGGGGACATTGTGCTAGTGGCCATGTTGTATAGGTGACTTCCAAGTCAGCCATATTGCTTGGGGGACATTGTGCTGGTTGCCATGTTCTATAGGTGACTTCCAAGTCAGCCATATTGCATTGGGGACATTGTGCTGGTTGTGTTGTATAGGTGACTTCCAAGTCAGCCATATTGCATGGGGGACATTGTGCTGGTTGTGTTGTATAGGTGACTTCCAAGTCAGCCATATTGCATGGGGGACATTGTGCTGGTTGTATTGCATAGGTGACTTCCAAGTCAGCCATATTGCATGGGGGACATTGTGCTGGTTGCCATGTTGTATAGGTGACTTCCAAGTCAGCCATATTGCATGGGGGACATTGTGCTGGTGGCCATGTTCTATAGGTGACTTCCAAGTCAGCCATATTGCATTTGGGACATTGTGCTGGTTGTCTTGTATAGGTGACTTCCAAGTCAGCCATATTGCATGGGGGACATTGTGCTGGTTGTGTTGTATAGGTGACTTCCAAATCAGCCATATTGCATGGGGGACATTGTGCTGGTTGTATTGTATAGGTGACTTCCAAGTCAGCCATATTGCATGGGGGACATTGTGCTGGTTGTCTTGTATAGGTGACTTCCAAGTCAGCCATATTGCTTGGGGGACATTGTGCTGGTTGTATTGTATAGGTGACTTCCAAATCAGCCATATTGCATGGGGGACATTGTGCTGGTTGCCATGTTGTATAGGTGACTTCCAAGTCAGCCATATTGCATGGGGGACATTGTGCTGGTGGCCATGTTCTCTAGGTGACTTCCAAGTCAGCCATATTGCATTTGGGACATTGTGCTGGTTGTCTTGTATAGGTGACTTCCAAGTTAGCCATATTGCTTGGGGGACATTGTGCTGGTTGCCATGTCCTATAGGTGACTTCCAAGTCAGCCATATTGCATGGGGGACATTGTGCTGGTTGTCTTGTATAGGTGACTTCCAAGTCAGCCATGTTGCATGGGGGACATTGTGCTGGTTGCCATGTTGTATAGGTGACTTCCAAGTCAGCCATATTGCATGGGGGACATTGTGCTGGTTGCCATGTTGTATAGGTGACTTCCAAGTGAGCCATATTGCTTGGGGGACATTGTGCTGGTTGTGTTGTATAGGTGACTTCCAAGTCAGCCATATTGCATGGGGGACATTGTGCTGGTTGTCTTGTATAGGTGACTTCCAAGTCAGCCGTGTTGCATGGGGGACATTGTGCTGTTGCCATGTTGTATAGGTGACTTCCAAGTCAGCCATATTGCTTGGGGGACATTGTGCTGGTTGCCATGTTCTATAGGTGACTTCCAAGTGAGCCATATTGCTTGGGGGACATTGTGCTGGTTGCCATGTTGTATAGGTGACTTTCAAGTCAGCCATATTGCATGGGGGACATTGTGCTGGTGGCCATGTTCTATAGGTGACTTCCAAGTCAGCCACATTGCATGGGGGACATTGTGCTGGTTTCTTGTATAGGTTACTTCCAAGTCAGCCATATTGCATGGGGGACATTGTGCTGGTTGCCATGTTGTATAGGTGACTTCCAAGTCAGCCATATTGCATGGGGGACATTGTGCTGGTTGCCATGTTGTATAGGTGACTTCCAAGTCAGCCATATTGCATGGGGGACATTGTGCTGGATGCCATGTTGTATAGGTGACTTCCAAGTGAGCCATATTGCATGGGGGACATTGTGCTGGTTGTGTTGTATAGGTGACTTCCAAGTCAGCCATATTGCATGGGGGACATTGTGCTGGTTGTATTGTATAGGTGACTTCCAAGTGAGCCATATTGCTTGGGGGACATTGTGCTGGTGGCCATGTTCTATAGGTGACTTCCAAGTCAGCCATATTGCATGGGGGACATTGTGCTGGTTGCCATGTCCAATAGGTGACTTCCAAGTCAGCCATATTGCATGGGGGACATTGTGCTGGTTGCCATGTTGTATAGGTGACTTCCAAGTGAGCCATATTGCTTGGGGGACATTGTGCTGGTTGTGTTGTATAGGTGACTTCCAAGTCAGCCATATTGCATGGGGGACATTGTGCTGGTTGTCTTGTATAGGTGACTTCCAAGTCAGCCGTGTTGCATGGGGGACATTGTGCTGGTGGCCATGTTGTAAAGGTGACTTCCAAGTCAGCCATATTGCATGGGGGACATTGTGCTGGTTGCCATGTTGTATAGGTGACTTCCAAGTCAGCCATATTGCATGGGGGACATTGTGCTGGTTGCCATGTTGTATAGGTGACTTACAAGTCAGCCATATTGCATGGGGGACATTGTGCTGGTTGCCATGTCCTATAGGTGACTTCCAAGTCAGCCATATTGCATGGGGGAAATTGTGCTGGTTGTCTTGTATAGGTGACTTTTAAGTAAGCCACATTGCTTGGGGGACATTGTGCTGGTTGCCATGTTCTATAGGTGACTTCCAAGTCAGCCATATTGCTTGGTAGACATTGTGCTGGTTGCCATGTTGTATAGGTGACTTCCAAGTCAGCCATATTGCTTGGGGGACATTGTGCTGGTTGCCATGTTGTATAGGTGACTTCCAAGTCAGCCATATTGCATGGGGGACATTGTGCTGGTGGCCATGTTCTATAGGTGACTTCCAAGTCAGCCATATTGCATGGGGGACATTGTGCTGGTTGTCTTGTATAGGTGACTTCCAAGTCAGCCATATTGCATGGGGGACATTGTGCTGTTTGTGTTGTATAGGTGACTTCCAAGTCAGCCATATTGCATGGGGGACATTGTGCTGGTTGTGTTGTATAGGTGACTTCCAAGTCAGCCATATTGCATGGGGGACATTGTGCTGGTTGTATTGCATAGGTGACTTCCAAGTCAGCCATATTGCATGGGGGACATTGTGCTGGTTGCCATGTTGTATAGGTGACTTCCAAGTCAGCCATATTGCATGGGGGACATTGTGCTGGTGGCCATGTTCTATAGGTGACTTCCAAGTCAGCCATATTGCATTTGGGACATTGTGCTGGTTGTCTTGTATAGGTGACTTCCAAGTCAGCCATATTGCATGGGGGACATTGTGCTGGTTGTGTTGTATAGGTGACTTCCAAATCAGCCATATTGCATGGGGGACATTGTGCTGGTTGTATTGTATAGGTGACTTCCAAGTCAGCCATATTGCATGGGGGACATTGTGCTGGTTGTCTTGTATAGGTGACTTCCAAGTCAGCCATATTGCTTGGGGGACATTGTGCTGGTTGTATTGTATAGGTGACTTCCAAATCAGCCATATTGCATGGGGGACATTGTGCTGGTTGCCATGTTGTATAGGTGACTTCCAAGTCAGCCATATTGCATGGGGGACATTGTGCTGGTGGCCATGTTCTCTAGGTGACTTCCAAGTCAGCCATATTGCATTTGGGACATTGTGCTGGTTGTCTTGTATAGGTGACTTCCAAGTTAGCCATATTGCTTGGGGGACATTGTGCTGGTTGCCATGTCCTATAGGTGACTTCCAAGTCAGCCATATTGCATGGGGGACATTGTGCTGGTTGTCTTGTATAGGTGACTTCCAAGTCAGCCATGTTGCATGGGGGACATTGTGCTGGTTGCCATGTTGTATAGGTGACTTCCAAGTCAGCCATATTGCATGGGGGACATTGTGCTGGTTGCCATGTTGTATAGGTGACTTCCAAGTGAGCCATATTGCTTGGGGGACATTGTGCTGGTTGTGTTGTATAGGTGACTTCCAAGTCAGCCATATTGCATGGGGGACATTGTGCTGGTTGTCTTGTATAGGTGACTTCCAAGTCAGCCGTGTTGCATGGGGGACATTGTGCTGTTGCCATGTTGTATAGGTGACTTCCAAGTCAGCCATATTGCTTGGGGGACATTGTGCTGGTTGCCATGTTCTATAGGTGACTTCCAAGTGAGCCATATTGCTTGGGGGACATTGTGCTGGTTGCCATGTTGTATAGGTGACTTTCAAGTCAGCCATATTGCATGGGGGACATTGTGCTGGTGGCCATGTTCTATAGGTGACTTCCAAGTCAGCCACATTGCATGGGGGACATTGTGCTGGTTTCTTGTATAGGTTACTTCCAAGTCAGCCATATTGCATGGGGGACATTGTGCTGGTTGCCATGTTGTATAGGTGACTTCCAAGTCAGCCATATTGCATGGGGGACATTGTGCTGGTTGCCATGTTGTATAGGTGACTTCCAAGTCAGCCATATTGCATGGGGGACATTGTGCTGGATGCCATGTTGTATAGGTGACTTCCAAGTGAGCCATATTGCATGGGGGACATTGTGCTGGTTGTGTTGTATAGGTGACTTCCAAGTCAGCCATATTGCATGGGGGACATTGTGCTGGTTGTATTGTATAGGTGACTTCCAAGTGAGCCATATTGCTTGGGGGACATTGTGCTGGTGGCCATGTTCTATAGGTGACTTCCAAGTCAGCCATATTGCATGGGGGACATTGTGCTGGTTGCCATGTCCAATAGGTGACTTCCAAGTCAGCCATATTGCATGGGGGACATTGTGCTGGTTGCCATGTTGTATAGGTGACTTCCAAGTGAGCCATATTGCTTGGGGGACATTGTGCTGGTTGTGTTGTATAGGTGACTTCCAAGTCAGCCATATTGCATGGGGGACATTGTGCTGGTTGTCTTGTATAGGTGACTTCCAAGTCAGCCGTGTTGCATGGGGGACATTGTGCTGGTGGCCATGTTGTAAAGGTGACTTCCAAGTCAGCCATATTGCATGGGGGACATTGTGCTGGTTGCCATGTTGTATAGGTGACTTCCAAGTCAGCCATATTGCATGGGGGACATTGTGCTGGTTGCCATGTTGTATAGGTGACTTACAAGTCAGCCATATTGCATGGGGGACATTGTGCTGGTTGCCATGTCCTATAGGTGACTTCCAAGTCAGCCATATTGCATGGGGGAAATTGTGCTGGTTGTCTTGTATAGGTGACTTTTAAGTAAGCCACATTGCTTGGGGGACATTGTGCTGGTTGCCATGTTCTATAGGTGACTTCCAAGTCAGCCATATTGCTTGGTAGACATTGTGCTGGTTGCCATGTTGTATAGGTGACTTCCAAGTCAGCCATATTGCTTGGGGGACATTGTGCTGGTTGCCATGTTGTATAGGTGACTTCCAAGTCAGCCATATTGCATGGGGGACATTGTGCTGGTGGCCATGTTCTATAGGTGACTTCCAAGTCAGCCATATTGCATGGGGGACATTGTGCTGGTTGTCTTGTATAGGTGACTTCCAAGTCAGCCATATTGCATGGGGGACATTGTGCTGTTTGTGTTGTATAGGTGACTTCCAATTCAGCCATATTGCATGGGGGACATTGTGCTGGTTGTATTGTATAGGTGACTTCCAAGTCAGCCATATTGCATGGGGGACATTGTGCTGGTTGTATTGTATAGGTGACTTCCAAGTCAGCCATATTGCATGGGGGACATTGTGCTGGTTGTCTTGTATAGGTGACTTCCAAGTCAGCCATATTGCTTGGGGGACATTGTGCTGGTTGTATTGTATAGGTGACTTCCAAGTCAGCCATATTGCATGGGGGACATTGTGCTGGTTGCCATGTTGTATAGGTGACTTCCAAGTCAGCCATATTGCATGGGGGACATTGTGCTGGTGGCCATGTTCTATAGGTGACTTCCAAGTCAGCCATATTGCATTTGGGACATTGTGCTGGTTGTCTTGTATAGGTGACTTCCAAGTCAGCCATATTGCATGGGGGACATTGTGCTGGTTGTGTTGTATAGGTGACTTCCAAATCAGCCATATTGCATGGGGACATTGTGCTGGTTGTATTGTATAGGTGACTTCCAAGTCAGCCATATTGCATGGGGGACATTGTGCTGGTTGTATTGTATAGGTGACTTCCAAGTCAGCCATATTGCATGGGGGACATTGTGCTGGTTGCCATGTTGTATAGGTGACTTCCAAGTCAGCCATATTGCTTGGGGGACATTGTGCTGGTTGCCATGTTCTATAGGTGACTTCCAAGTCAGCCATATTGCTTGGGGGACATTGTGCTGGTGGCCATGTTCTATAGGTGACTTCCAAGTCAGCCATATTGCTTGGGGGACATTGTGCTGGTTGTATTGTATAGGTGACTTCCAAGTCAGCCATATTGCATGGGGGACATTGTGCTGGTTGTATTGTATAGGTGACTTCCAAGTCAGCCATATTGCATGGGGGACATTGTGCTGGTGGCCATGTCCTATAGGTGACTTCCAAGTCAGCCATATTGCATGGGGGACATTGTGTTGGTTGTCTTGTATAGGTGACTTCCAAGTCAGCCATATTGCTTGGGGGACATTGTGCTGGTTGTATTGTATAGGTGACTTCCAAGTCAGCCATATTGCATGGGGGAAATTGTGCTGGTTGCCATGTTGTATAGGTGACTTCCAAGTCAGCCATATTGCATGGTGGACATTGTGCTGGTGGCCATGTTCTATAGGTGACTTCCAAGTCAGCCATATTGCATTTGGGACATTGTGCTGGTTGTCTTGTATAGGTGACTTCCAAGTCAGCCATATTGCATGGGGGACATTGTGCTGGTTGTGTTGTATAGGTGACTTCCAAATCAGCCATATTGCATGGGGGACATTGTGCTGGTTGTATTGTATAGGTGACTTCCAAGTCAGCCATATTGCATGGGGGACATTGTGCTGGTTGTCTTGTATAGGTGACTTCCAAGTCAGCCATATTGCTTGGGGGACATTGTGCTGGTTGTATTGTATAGGTGACTTCCAAGTCAGCCATATTGCATGGGGGACATTGTGCTGGTTGCCATGTTGTATAGGTGACTTCCAAGTCAGCCATATTGCATGTGGGACATTGTGCTGGTGGCCATGTTCTATAGGTGACTTCCAAGTCAGCCATATTGCATGGGGGACATTGTGCTGGTTGTCTTGTATAGGTGACTTCCAAGTCAGCCATATTGCATGGGGGACATTGTGCTGGTTGTGTTGTATAGGTGACTTCCAATTCAGCCATATTGCATGGGGGACATTGTGCTGGTGGCCATGTTCTATAGGTGACTTCCAAGTCAGCCATATTGCATGTGGGACATTGTGCTGGTTGTATTGTATAGGTGACTTCCAAGTCAGCCATATTGCATGGGGGACATTGTGCTGGTTGTATTGTATAGGTGACTTCCAAGTCAGCCATATTGCATGGGGGACATTGTGCTGGTGGCCATGTCCTATAGGTGACTTCCAAGTCAGCCATATTGCATGGGGGACATTGTGCTGGTTGCCATGTTGTATAGGTGACTTCCAAGTCAGCCATATTGCTTGGGGGACATTGTGCTGGTTGTATTGTATAGGTGACTTCCAAGTCAGCCATATTGCATGGGGGAAATTGTGCTGGTTGCCATGTTGTATAGGTGACTTCCAAGTCAGCCATATTGCATGGTGGACATTGTGCTGGTGGCCATGTTCTATAGGTGACTTCCAAGTCAGCCATATTGCATTTGGGACATTGTGCTGGTTGTCTTGTATAGGTGACTTCCAAGTCAGCCATATTGCATGGGGGACATTGTGCTGGTTGTCTTGTATAGGTGACTTCCAAGTCAGCCATATTGCATGGGGGACATTGTGCTGGTTGTGTTGTATAGGTGACTTCCAAATCAGCCATATTGCATGGGGGACATTGTGCTGGTTGTATTGTATAGGTGACTTCCAAGTCAGCCATATTGCATGGGGGACATTGTGCTGGTTGTATTGTATAGGTGACTTCCAAGTCAGCCATATTGCATGGGGGACATTGTGCTGGTTGCCATGTTGTATAGGTGACTTCCAAGTCAGCCATATTGCATGGGGGACATTGTGCTGGTGGCCATGTTCTATAGGTGACTTCCAAGTCAGCCATATTGCATTTGGGACATTGTGCTGGTGGCCATGTTCTATAGGTGACTTCCAAGTCAGCCATATTGCATGGGGGACATTGTGCTGGTTGTCTTGTATAGGTGACTTCCAAGTCAGCCATATTGCATGGGGGACATTGTGCTGGTTGTGTTGTATAGGTGACTTACAATTCAGCCATATTGCATGGGGGACATTGTGCTGGTTGTATTGTATAGGTGACTTCCAAGTCAGCCATATTGCATGGGGGACATTGTGCTGGTTGTATTGTATAGGTGACTTCCAAGTCAGCCATATTGCATGGGGGACATTGTGCTGGTTGTCTTGTATAGGTGACTTCCAAGTCAGACATATTGCTTGGGGGACATTGTGCTGGTTGTATTGTATAGGTGACTTCCAAGTCAGCCATATTGCATGGGGGACATTGTGCTGGTTGCCATGTTGTATAGGTGACTTCGAAGTCAGCCATATTGCATGGGGGACATTGTGCTGGTGGCCATGTTCTATAGGTGACTTCCAAGTCAGCCATATTGCATTTGGGACATTGTGCTGGTTGTCTTGTATAGGTGACTTCCAAGTCAGCCATATTGCATGGGGGACATTGTGCTGGTTGTGTTGTATAGGTGACTTCCAAATCAGCCATATTGCATGGGGGACATTGTGCTGGTTGTATTGTATAGGTGACTTCCAAGTCAGCCATATTGCATGGGGGACATTGTGCTGGTTGTATTGTATAGGTGACTTCCAAGTCAGCCATATTGCATGGGGGACATTGTGCTGGTTGCCATGTTGTATAGGTGACTTCCAAGTCAGCCATATTGCATGGGGGACATTGTGCTGGTGGCCATGTTCTATAGGTGACTTCCAAGTCAGCCATATTGCATTTGGGACATTGTGCTGGTTGTATTGTATAGGTGACTTCCAAGTCAGCCATATTGCATGGGGGACATTGTGCTGGTTGTATTGTATAGGTGACTTCCAAGTGAGCCATATGGCTTGGGGGACATTGTGCTGGTGGCCATGTTCTATAGGTGACTTCCAAGTCAGCCATATTGCATGGGGGACATTGTGCTGGTTGCCATGTCCTATAGGTGACTTCCAAGTCAGCCATATTGCATGGGGGACATTGTGCTGGTTGTCTTGTATAGGTGACTTCCAAGTCTGCCATATTGCTTGGGGGACATTGTGCTGGTTGCCATGTTCTATAGGTGAATTCCAAGTCAGCCATATTGCTTGGGGGACATTGTGCTGGTGGCCATGTTCTATAGGTGACTTCCAAGTCAGCCATATTGCTTGGGGGACATTGTGCTGGTTGTATTGTATAGGTGACTTCCAAGTCAGCCATATTGCATGGGGGACATTGTGCTGGTTGTATTGTATAGGTGACTTCCAAGTCAGCCATATTGCATGGGGGACATTGTACTGGTGGCCATGTCCTATAGGTGACTTCCAAGTCAGCCATATTGCATGGGGGACATTGTGCTGGTTGTCTTGTATAGGTGACTTCCAAGTCAGCCATATTGCTTGGGGGACATTGTGCTGGTTGTATTGTATAGGTGACTTCCAAGTCAGCCATATTGCATGGGGGAAATTGTGCTGGTTGCCATGTTGTATAGGTGACTTCCAAGTTAGCCATATTGCATGGTGGACATTGTGCTGGTGGCCATGTTCTATAGGTGACTTCCAAGTCAGCCATATTGCATTTGGGACATTGTGCTGGTTGTCTTGTATAGGTGACTTCCAAGTCAGCCATATTGCATGGGGGACATTGTGCTGGTTGTGTTGTATAGGTGACTTCCAAATCAGCCATATTGCATGGGGGACATTGTGCTGGTTGTATTGTATAGGTGACTTCCAAGTCAGCCACATTGCTTGGGGGACATTGTGCTGGTTGTATTGTATAGGTGACTTCCAAGTCAGCCATATTGCATGGGGGACATTGTGCTGGTTGTCTTGTATAGGTGACTTCCAAGTCAGCCATATTGCATGGGGGACATTGTGCTGGTTGCCATGTTGTATAGGTGACTTCCAAGTCAGCCATATTGCATGGGGGACATTGTGCTGGTGGCCATGTTCTATAGGTGACTTCCAAGTCAGCCATATTGCATTTGGGACATTGTGCTGGTTGTATTGTATAGGTGACTTCCAAGTCAGCCATATTGCATGGGGGACATTGTGCTGGTTGTATTGTATAGGTGACTTCCAAGTGAGCCATATGGCTTGGGGGACATTGTGCTGGTGGCCATGTTCTATAGGTGACTTCCAAGTCAGCCATATTGCATGGGGGACATTGTGCTGGTTGCCATGTCCTATAGGTGACTTCCAAGTCAGCCATATTGCATGGGGGACATTGTGCTGGTTGTCTTGTATAGGTGACTTCCAAGTCTGCCATATTGCTTGGGGGACATTGTGCTGGTTGCCATGTTCTATAGGTGACTTCCAAGTCAGCCATATTGCTTGGGGGACATTGTGCTGGTGGCCATGTTCTATAGGTGACTTCCAAGTCAGCCATATTGCTTGGGGGACATTGTGCTGGTTGTATTGTATAGGTGACTTCCAAGTCAGCCATATTGCATGGTGGACATTGTGCTGGTTGTATTGTATAGGTGACTTCCAAGTCAGCCATATTGCATGGGGGACATTGTGCTGGTGGCCATGTCCTATAGGTGACTTCCAAGTCAGCCATATTGCATGGGGGACATTGTGCTGGTTGTCTTGTATAGGTGACTTCCAAGTCAGCCATATTGCTTGGGGGACATTGTGCTGGTTGTATTGTATAGGTGACTTCCAAGTCAGCCATATTGCATGGGGGACATTGTGCTGGTTGCCATGTTGTATAGGTGACTTCCAAGTCAGCCATATTGCATGGGGGACATTGTGCTGGTAGCCATGTTCTATAGGTGACTTCCAAGTCAGCCATATTGCATTTGGGACATTGTGCTGGTTGTATTGTATAGGTGACTTCCAAGTCAGCCATATTGCATGGGGGACATTGTGCTGGTTTTATTGTATAGGTGACTTCCAAGTCAGCCATATTGCATGGGGGACATTGTGCTGGAGGCCATGTTGTAAAGGTGACTTCCAAATCAGCCATATTGCATGGGGGACATTGTGCTGGTTGTATTGTATAGGTGACTTCCAAGTCAGCCATATTGCATGGGGGACATTGTGCTGGTTGTCTTGTATAGGTGACTTCCAAGTCAGCCATATTGCTTGGGGGACATTGTGCTGGTGGCCATGTCCTATAGGTGACTTCCAAATCAGCCATATTGCATGGGGGACATTGTGCTGGTTGTATTGTATAGGTGACTTCCAAGTCAGCCATATTGCATGGGGGACATTGTGCTGGTTGTATTGTATAGGTGACTTCCAAGTCAGCCATATTGCATGGGGGACATTGTGCTGGTTGCCATGTTGTATAGGTGACTTCCAAGTCAGCCATATTGCATGGGGGACATTGTGCTGCTGGCCATGTTCTATAGGTGACTTCCAAGTCAGCCATATTGCATTTGGGACATTGTGCTGGTTGTATTGTATAGGTGACTTCCAAGTCAGCCATATTGCATGGGGGACATTGTGCTGGTTGTATTGTATAGGTGACTTCCAAGTGAGCCATATGGCTTGGGGGACATTGTGCTGGTGGCCATGTTCTATAGGTGACTTCCAAGTCAGCCATATTGCATGGGGGACATTGTGCTGGTTGCCATGTCCTATAGGTGACTTCCAAGTCAGCCATATTGCATGGGGGACATTGTGCTGGTTGTCTTGTATAGGTGACTTCCAAGTCAGCCATATTGCTTGGGGGACATTGTGCTGGTTGCCATGTTCTATAGGTGACTTCCAAGTCAGCCATATTGCTTGGGGGACATTGTGCTGGTGGCCATGTTCTATAGGTGACTTCCAAGTCAGCCATATTGCTTGGGGGACATTGTGCTGGTTGTATTGTATAGGTGACTTCCAAGTCAGCCATATTGCATGGGGGACATTGTGCTGGTTGTATTGTATAGGTGACTTCCAAGTCAGCCATATTGCATGGGGGACATTGTACTGGTGGCCATGTCCTATAGGTGACTTCCAAGTCAGCCATATTGCATGGGGGACATTGTGCTGGTTGTCTTGTATAGGTGACTTCCAAGTCAGCCATATTGCTTGGGGGACATTGTGCTGGTTGTATTGTATAGGTGACTTCCAAGTCAGCCATATTGCATGGGGGAAATTGTGCTGGTTGCCATGTTGTATAGGTGACTTCCAAGTCAGCCATATTGCATGGTGGACATTGTGCTGGTGGCCATGTTCTATAGGTGACTTCCAAGTCAGCCATATTGCATTTGGGACATTGTGCTGGTTGTCTTGTATAGGTGACTTCCAAGTCAGCCATATTGCATGGGGGACATTGTGCTGGTTGTGTTGTATAGGTGACTTCCAAATCAGCCATATTGCATGGGGGACATTGTGCTGGTTGTATTGTATAGGTGACTTCCAAGTCAGCCATATTGCTTGGGGGACATTGTGCTGGTTGTATTGTATAGGTGACTTCCAAGTCAGCCATATTGCATGGGGGACATTGTGCTGGTTGTCTTGTATAAGTGACTTCCAAGTCAGTCATATTGCTTGGGGGACATTGTGCTGGTTGTATTGTATAGGTGACTTCCAAGTCAGCCATATTGCATGGGGGACATTGTGCTGGTTGCCATGTTGTATAGGTGACTTCCAAGTCAGCCATATTGCATGGGGGACATTGTGCTGGTGGCCATGTTCTATAGGTGACTTCCAAGTCAGCCATATTGCATTTAGGACATTGTGCTGGTTGTATTGTATAGGTGACTTCCAAGTCAGCCATATTGCATGGGGGACATTGTGCTGGTTGTATTGTATAGGTGACTTCCAAGTGAGCCATATGGCTTGGGGGACATTGTGCTGGTGGCCATGTTCTATAGGTGACTTCCAAGTCAGCCATATTGCATGGGGGACATTGTGCTGGTGGCCATGTCCTATAGGTGACTTCCAAGTCAGCCATATTGCATGGGGGACATTGTGCTGGTTGTCTTGTATAGGTGACTTCCAAGTCTGCCATATTGCTTGGGGGACATTGTGCTGGTTGCCATGTTCTATAGGTGACTTCCAAGTCAGCCATATTGCTTGGGGGACGTTGTGCTGGTGGCCATGTTCTATAGGTGACTTCCAAGTCAGCCATATTGCTTGGGGGACATTGTGCTGGTTGTATTGTATAGGTGACTTCCAAGTCAGCCATATTGCATGGGGGACATTGTGCTGGTTGTATTGTATAGGTGACTTCCAAGTCAGCCATATTGCATGGGGGACATTGTGCTGGTGGCCATGTCCTATAGGTGACTTCCAAGTCAGCCATATTGCATGGGGGACATTGTGCTGGTTGTCTTGTATAGGTGACTTCCAAGTCAGCCATATTGCTTGGGGGACATTGTGCTGGTTGTATTGTATAGGTGACTTCCAAGTCAGCCATATTGCATGGGGGAAATTGTGCTGGTTGCCATGTTGTATAGGTGACTTCCAAGTCAGCCATATTGCATGGTGGACATTGTGCTGGTGGCCATGTTCTATAGGTGACTTCCAAGTCAGCCATATTGCATTTGGGACATTGTGCTGGTTGTCTTGTATAGGTGACTTCCAAGTCAGCCATATTGCATGGGGGACATTGTGCTGGTTGTGTTGTATAGGTGACTTCCAAATCAGCCATATTGCATGGGGGACATTGTGCTGGTTGTATTGTATAGGTGACTTCCAAGTCAGCCATATTGCATGGGGGACATTGTGCTGGTTGTCTTGTATAGGTGACTTCCAAGTCAGCCATATTGCTTGGGGGACATTGTGCTGGTTGTATTGTATAGGTGACTTCCAAGTGAGCCATATTGCATGGGGGACATTGTGCTGGTTGCCATGTTGTATAGGTGACTTCCAAGTCAGCCATATTGCATGGGGGACATTGTGCTGGTGGCCATGTTCTATAGGTGACTTCCAAGTCAGCCACATTGCATGGGGGACATTGTGCTGGTTTCTTGTATAGGTGACTTCCAAGTCAGCCATATTGCATGGGGGACATTGTGCTAGTTGCCATGTTGTATAGGTGACTTCCAAGTCAGCCATATTGCATGGGGGACATTGTGCTGGTTGCCATGTTGTATAGGTGACTTCCAAGTCAGCCATATTGCATGGGGGACATTGTGCTGGATGCCATGTTGTATAGGTGACTTCCAAGTGAGCCATATTGCATGGGGGACATTGTGCTGGTTGTGTTGTATAGGTGACTTCCAAGTCAGCCACATTGCATGGGGGACATTGTGCTGGTTGTGTTGTATAGGTGACTTCCAAGTCAGCCATATTGCATGGGGGACATTGTGCTGGTTGTATTGTATAGGTGACTTCCAAGTCAGCCATATTGCATGGGGGACATTGTGCTGGTTGTATTGTATAGGTGACTTCCAAGTGAGCCATATTGCTTGGGGGACATTGTGCTGGTGGCCATGTTCTATAGGTGACTTCCAAGTCAGCCATATTGCATGGGGGACATTGTGCTGGTTGCCATGTCCAATAGGTGACTTCCAAGTCAGCCATATTGCATGGGGGACATTGTGCTGGTTGCCATGTTGTATAGGTGACTTCCAAGTGAGCCATATTGCTTGGGGGACATTGTGCTGGTTGTGTTGTATAGGTGACTTCCAAGTCAGCCATATTGCATGGGGGACATTGTGCTGGTTGTCTTGTATAGGTGACTTCCAAGTCAGCCGTGTTGCATGGGGGACATTGTGCTGGTGGCCATGTTGTAAAGGTGACTTCCAAGTCAGCCATATTGCATGGGGGACATTGTGCTGGTTGCCATGTTGTATAGGTGACTTCCAAGTCAGCCATATTGCATGGGGGACATTGTGCTGGTTGCCATGTTGTATAGGTGACTTACAAGTCAGCCATATTGCATGGGGGACATTGTGCTGGTTGCCATGTCCTATAGGTGACTTCCAAGTCAGCCATATTGCATGGGGGAAATTGTGCTGGTTGTCTTGTATAGGTGACTTTTAAGTAAGCCACATTGCTTGGGGGACATTGTGCTGGTTGCCATGTTCTATAGGTGACTTCCAAGTCAGCCATATTGCTTGGTAGACATTGTGCTGGTTGCCATGTTGTATAGGTGACTTCCAAGTCAGCCATATTGCTTGGGGGACATTGTGCTGGTTGCCATGTTGTATAGGTGACTTCCAAGTCAGCCATATTGCATGGGGGACATTGTGCTGGTGGCCATGTTCTATAGGTGACTTCCAAGTCAGCCATATTGCATGGGGGACATTGTGCTGGTTGTCTTGTATAGGTGACTTCCAAGTCAGCCATATTGCATGGGGGACATTGTGCTGGTTGTGTTGTATAGGTGACTTCCAATTCAGCCATATTGCATGGGGGACATTGTGCTGGTTGTATTGTATAGGTGACTTCCAAGTCAGCCATATTGCATGGGGGACATTGTGCTGGTTGTATTGTATAGGTGACTTCCAAGTCAGCCATATTGCATGGGGGACATTGTGCTGGTTGTCTTGTATAGGTGACTTCCAAGTCAGCCATATTGCTTGGGGGACATTGTGCTGGTTGTATTGTATAGGTGACTTCCAAGTCAGCCATATTGCATGGGGGACATTGTGCTGGTTGCCATGTTGTATAGGTGACTTCCAAGTCAGCCATATTGCATGGGGGACATTGTGCTGGTGGCCATGTTCTATAGGTGACTTCCAAGTCAGCCATATTGCATTTGGGACATTGTGCTGGTTGTCTTGTATAGGTGACTTCCAAGTCAGCCATATTGCATGGGGGACATTGTGCTGGTTGTGTTGTATAGGTGACTTCCAAATCAGCCATATTGCATGGGGGACATTGTGCTGGTTGTATTGTATAGGTGACTTCCAAGTCAGCCATATTGCATGGGGGACATTGTGCTGGTTGTATTGTATAGGTGACTTCCAAGTCAGCCATATTGCATGGGGGACATTGTGCTGGTTGCCATGTTGTATAGGTGACTTCCAAGTCAGCCATATTGCATGGGGGACATTGTGCTGGTGGCCATGTTCTATAGGTGACTTCCAAGTCAGCCATATTGCATTTGGGACATTGTGCTGGTTGTATTGTATAGGTGACTTCCAAGTCAGCCATATTGCATGGGGGACATTGTGCTGGTTGTATTGTATAGGTGACTTCCAAGTGAGCCATATGGCTTGGGGGACATTGTGCTGGTGGCCATGTTCTATAGGTGACTTCCAAGTCAGCCATATTGCATGGGGGACATTGTGCTGGTTGCCATGTCCTATAGGTGACTTCCAAGTCAGCCATATTGCATGGGGGACATTGTGCTGGTTGTCTTGTATAGGTGACTTCCAAGTCAGCCATATTGCTTGGGGGACATTGTGCTGGTTGCCATGTTCTATAGGTGACTTCCAAGTCAGCCATATTGCTTGGGGGACATTGTGCTGGTGGCCATGTTCTATAGGTGACTTCCAAGTCAGCCATATTGCTTGGGGGACATTGTGCTGGTTGTATTGTATAGGTGACTTCCAAGTCAGCCATATTGCATGGGGGACATTGTGCTGGTTGTATTGTATAGGTGACTTCCAAGTCAGCCATATTGCATGGGGGACATTGTGCTGGTGGCCATGTTGTATAGGTGACTTACAAGTCAGCCATATTGCATGGGGGACATTGTGCTGGTTGCCATGTCCTATAGGTGACTTCCAAGTCAGCCATATTGCATGGGGGAAATTGTGCTGGTTGTCTTGTATAGGTGACTTTTAAGTAAGCCACATTGCTTGGGGGACATTGTGCTGGTTGCCATGTTCTATAGGTGACTTCCAAGTCAGCCATATTGCATGGGGGACATTGTGCTGGTTGTCTTGTATAGGTGACTTCCAAGTCAGCCATATTGCTTGGGGGACATTGTGCTGGTTGTATTGTATAGGTGACTTCCAAGTCAGCCATATTGCATGGGGGACATTGTGCTGGTTGTATTGTATAGGTGACTTCCAAGTCAGCCATATTGCATGGGGGACATTGTGCTGGTGGCCATGTCCTATAGGTGACTTCCAAGTCAGCCATATTGCATGGGGGACATTGTGCTGGTTGTCTTGTATAGGTGACTTCCAAGTCAGCCATATTGCTTGGGGGACATTGTGCTGGTTGTATTGTATAGGTGACTTCCAAGTCAGCCATATTGCATGGGGGAAATTGTGCTGGTTGCCATGTTGTATAGGTGACTTCCAAGTCAGCCATATTGCATGGTGGACATTGTGCTGGTGGCCATGTTCTATAGGTGACTTCCAAGTCAGCCATATTGCATTTGGGACATTGTGCTGGTTGTCTTGTATAGGTGACTTCCAAGTCAGCCATATTGCATGGGGGACATTGTGCTGGTTGTGTTGTATAGGTGACTTCCAAATCAGCCATATTGCATGGGGGACATTGTGCTGGTTGTATTGTATAGGTGACTTCCAAGTCAGCCATATTGCTTGGGGGACATTGTGCTGGTTGTATTGTATAGGTGACTTCCAAGTCAGCCATATTGCATGGGGGACATTGTGCTGGTTGCCATGTTGTATAGGTGACTTCCAAGTCAGCCATATTGCATGGGGGACATTGTGCTGGTGGCCATGTTCTATAGGTGACTTCCAAGTCAGCCATATTGCATTTGGGACATTGTGCTGGTTGTATTGTATAGGTGACTTCCAAGTCAGCCATATTGCATGGGGGACATTGTGCTGGTTGTATTGTATAGGTGACTTCCAAGTGAGCCATATGGCTTGGGGGACATTGTGCTGGTGGCCATGTTCTATAGGTGACTTCCAAGTCAGCCATATTGCATGGGGGACATTGTGCTGGTTGCCATGTCCTATAGGTGACTTCCAAGTCAGCCATATTGCATGGGGGACATTGTGCTGGTTGTCTTGTATAGGTGACTTCCAAGTCTGCCATATTGCTTGGGGGACATTGTGCTGGTTGCCATGTTCTATAGGTGACTTCCAAGTCAGCCATATTGCTTGGGGGACATTGTGCTGGTGGCCATGTTCTATAGGTGACTTCCAAGTCAGCCATATTGCTTGGGGGACATTGTGCTGGTTGTATTGTATAGGTGACTTCCAAGTCAGCCATATTGCATGGGGGACATTGTGCTGGTTGTATTGTATAGGTGACTTCCAAGTCAGCCATATTGCATGGGGGACATTGTGCTGGTGGCCATGTCCTATAGGTGACTTCCAAGTCAGCCATATTGCATGGGGGACATTGTGCTGGTTGTCTTGTATAGGTGACTTCCAAGTCAGCCATATTGCTTGGGGGACATTGTGCTGGTTGTATTGTATAGGTGACTTCCAAGTCAGCCATATTGCATGGGGGAAATTGTGCTGGTTGCCATGTTGTATAGGTGACTTCCAAGTCAGCCATATTGCATGGTGGACATTGTGCTGGTGGCCATGTTCTATAGGTGACTTCCAAGTCAGCCATATTGCATTTGGGACATTGTGCTGGTTGTCTTGTATAGGTGACTTCCAAGTCAGCCATATTGCATGGGGGACATTGTGCTGGTTGTGTTGTATAGGTGACTTCCAAATCAGCCATATTGCATGGGGGACATTGTGCTGGTTGTATTGTATAGGTGACTTCCAAGTCAGCCATATTGCATGGGGGACATTGTGCTGGTTGTCTTGTATAGGTGACTTCCAAGTCAGCCATATTGCTTGGGGGACATTGTGCTGGTTGTATTGTATAGGTGACTTCCAAGTCAGCCATATTGCATGGGGGACATTGTGCTGGTTGCCATGTTGTATAGGTGACTTCCAAGTCAGCCATATTGCATGGGGGACATTGTGCTGGTGGCCATGTTCTATAGGTGACTTCCAAGTCAGCCATATTGCATTTGGGACATTGTGCTGGTTGTATTGTATAGGTGACTTCCAAGTCAGCCATATTGCATGGGGGACATTGTGCTGGTTGTATTGTATAGGTGACTTCCAAGTCAGCCATATTGCATGGGGGACATTGTGCTGGTGGCCATGTTGTAAAGGTGACTTCCAAGTCAGCCATATTGCATGGGGGACATTGTTCTGGTTGCCATGTTGTATAGGTGACTTCCAAGTCAGCTATATTGCATGGGGGACATTGTGCTGGTGGCCATGTTCTATAGGTGACTTCCAAGTCAGCCATATTGCATGGGGACATTGTGCTGGTTGTCTTGTATAGGTGACTTCCAAGTCAGCCATATTGCATGGGGGACATTGTGCTGGTTGCCATGTTGTATAGGTGACTTCCAAGTCAGCCATATTGCATGGGGGACATTGTGCTGGTTGCCATGTTGTATAGGTGACTTCCAAGTCAGCCATATTGCATGGGGGACATTGTGCTAGTTGTGTTGTATAGGTGACTTCCAAGTCAGCCATACTGCATGGGGGACATTGTGCTGGTTGTATTGTATAGGTGACTTCCAAGTCAGCCATATTGCATGGGGGACATTGTGCTGGTTGTATTGTATAGGTGACTTCCAAGTCAGCCATATTGCATTTGGGACATTGTGCTGGTTGTCTTGTATAGGTGACTTCCAAGTCAGCCATATTGCATGGGGAACATTGTGCTGGTTGTGTTGTATAGGTGACTTCCAAATCAGCCATATTGCATGGGGGACATTGTGCTGGTTGTATTGTATAGGTGACTTCCAAGTCAGCCATATTGCATGGGGGACATTGTGCTGGTTGTCTTGTATAGGTGACTTCCAAGTCAGCCATATTGCTTGGGGGACATTGTGCTGGTTGTATTGTATAGGTGACTTCCAAGTCAGCCATATTGCATGGGGGACATTGTGCTGGTTGCCATGTTGTATAGGTGACTTCCAAGTCAGCCATATTGCATGGGGGACATTGTGCTGGTGGCCATGTTCTATAGGTGACTTCCAAGTCAGCCATATTGCATTTGGGACATTGTGCTGGTTGTATTGTATAGGTGACTTCCAAGTCAGCCATATTGCATGGGGGACATTGTGCTGGTTGTATTGTATAGGTGACTTCCAAGTCAGCCATATTGCATGGGGGACATTGTGCTGGTGGCCATGTTGTAAAGGTGACTTCCAAGTCAGCCATATTGCATGGGGGACATTGTTCTGGTTGCCATGTTGTATAGGTGACTTCCAAGTCAGCTATATTGCATGGGGGACATTGTGCTGGTGGCCATGTTCTATAGGTGACTTCCAAGTCAGCCATATTGCATGGGGACATTGTGCTGGTTGTCTTGTATAGGTGACTTCCAAGTCAGCCATATTGCATGGGGGACATTGTGCTGGTTGCCATGTTGTATAGGTGACTTCCAAGTCAGCCATATTGCATGGGGGACATTGTGCTGGTTGCCATGTTGTATAGGTGACTTCCAAGTCAGCCATATTGCATGGGGGACATTGTGCTGGTTGTGTTGTATAGGTGACTTCCAAGTCAGCCATACTGCATGGGGGACATTGTGCTGGTTGTATTGTATAGGTGACTTCCAAGTCAGCCATATTGCATGGGGGACATTGTGCGGGTTGTCTTGTATAGGTGACTTCCAAGTCAGCCATATTGCTTGGGGGACATTGTGCTGGTTGTATTGTATAGGTGACTTCCAAGTCAGCCATATTGCATGGGGGACATTGTGCTGGTTGCCATGTTGTATAGGTGACTTCCAAGTCAGCCATATTGCATGGGGGACATTGTGCTGGTGGCCATGTTCTATAGGTGACTTCCAAGTCAGCCATATTGCATTTGGGACATTGTGCTGGTTGTATTGTATAGGTGACTTCCAAGTCAGCCATATTGCATGGGGGACATTGTGCTGGTTGTATTGTATAGGTGACTTCCAAGTCAGCCATATTGCATGGGGGACATTGTGCTGGTGGCCATGTTGTAAAGGTGACTTCCAAGTCAGCCATATTGCATGGGGGACATTGTTCTGGTTGCCATGTTGTATAGGTGACTTCCAAGTCAGCTATATTGCATGGGGGACATTGTGCTGGTGGCCATGTTCTATAGGTGACTTCCAAGTCAGCCATATTGCATGGGGACATTGTGCTGGTTGTCTTGTATAGGTGACTTCCAAGTCAGCCATATTGCATGGGGGACATTGTGCTGGTTGCCATGTTGTATAGGTGACTTCCAAGTCAGCCATATTGCATGGGGGACATTGTGCTGGTTGCCATGTTGTATAGGTGACTTCCAAGTCAGCCATATTGCATGGGGGACATTGTGCTGGTTGTGTTGTATAGGTGACTTCCAAGTCAGCCATACTGCATGGGGGACATTGTGCTGGTTGTATTGTATAGGTGACTTCCAAGTCAGCCATATTGCATGGGGGACATTGTGCTGGTTGTATTGTATAGGTGACTTCCAAGTGACCCATATTGCTTGGGGGACATTGTGCTAGTGGCCATGTTGTATAGGTGACTTCCAAGTCAGCCATATTGCTTGGGGGACATTGTGCTGGTTGCCATGTTCTATAGGTGACTTCCAAGTCAGCCATATTGCATTGGGGACATTGTGCTGGTTGTGTTGTATAGGTGACTTCCAAGTCAGCCATATTGCTTGGGGGACATTGTGCTGGTTGCCATGTTCTATAGGTGACTTCCAAGTCAGCCATATTGCTTGGGGGACATTGTGCTGGTGGCCATGTTCTATAGGTGACTTCCAAGTCAGCCATATTGCTTGGGGGACATTGTGCTGGTTGTATTGTATAGGTGACTTCCAAGTCAGCCATATTGCATGGGGGACATTGTGCTGGTTGTATTGTATAGGTGACTTCCAAGTCAGCCATATTGCATGGGGGACATTGTGCTGGTGGCCATGTCCTATAGGTGACTTCCAAGTCAGCCATATTGCATGGGGGACATTGTGCTGGTTGTATTGTATAGGTGACTTCCAAGTCAGCCATATTGCATGGGGGAAATTGTGCTGGTTGCCATGTTGTATAGGTGACTTCCAAGTCAGCCATATTGCATGGTGGACATTGTGCTGGTGGCCATGTTCTATAGGTGACTTCCAAGTCAGCCATATTGCATTTGGGACATTGTGCTGGTTGTCTTGTATAGGTGACTTCCAAGTCAGCCATATTGCATTGGGGACATTGTGCTGGTTGTGTTGTATAGGTGACTTCCAAATCAGCCATATTGCATGGGGGACATTGTGCTGGTTGTATTGTATAGGTGACTTCCAAGTCAGCCATATTGCATGGGGGACATTGTGCTGGTTGTCTTGTATAGGTGACTTCCAAGTCAGCCATATTGCTTGGGGGACATTGTGCTGGTTGTATTGTATAGGTGACTTCCAAGTCAGCCATATTGCATGGGGGACATTGTGCTGGTTGCCATGTTGTATAGGTGACTTCCAAGTCAGCCATATTGCATGGGGGACATTGTGCTGGTGGCCATGTTCTATAGGTGACTTCCAAGTCAGCCATATTGCATTTGGGACATTGTGCTGGTTGTATTGTATAGGTGACTTCCAAGTCAGCCATATTGCATGGGGGACATTGTGCTGGTTGTATTGTATAGGTGACTTCCAAGTCAGCCATATTGCATGGGGGACATTGTGCTGGTGGCCATGTTGTAAAGGTGACTTCCAAGTCAGCCATATTGCATGGGGGACATTGTTCTGGTTGCCATGTTGTATAGGTGACTTCCAAGTCAGCTATATTGCATGGGGGACATTGTGCTGGTTGTATTGTATAGGTGACTTCCAAATCAGCCATATTGCATGGGGGGCATTGTGCTGGTTGTATTGTATAGGTGACTTCCAAGTCAGCCATATTGCATGGGGGACATTGTGCTGGTTGTCTTGTATAGGTGACTTCCAAGTCAGCCATATTGCTTGGGGGACATTGTGCTGGTTGTATTGTATAGGTGACTTCCAAGTCAGCCATATTGCATGGGGGACATTGTGCTGGTTGCCATGTTGTATAGGTGACTTCCAAGTCAGCCATATTGCATGGGGGACATTGTGCTGGTGGCCATGTTCTATAGGTGACTTCCAAGTCAGCCATATTGCATTTGGGACATTGTGCTGGTTGTATTGTATAGGTGACTTCCAAGTCAGCCATATTGCATGGGGGACATTGTGCTGGTTGTATTGTATAGGTGACTTCCAAGTCAGCCATATTGCATGGGGGACATTGTGCTGGTGGCCATGTTGTAAAGGTGACTTCCAAGTCAGCCATATTGCATGGGGGACATTGTTCTGGTTGCCATGTTGTATAGGTGACTTCCAAGTCAGCTATATTGCATGGGGGACATTGTGCTGGTGGCCATGTTCTATAGGTGACTTCCAAGTCAGCCATATTGCATGGGGACATTGTGCTGGTTGTCTTGTATAGGTGACTTCCAAGTCAGCCATATTGCATGGGGGACATTGTGCTGGTTGCCATGTTGTATAGGTGACTTCCAAGTCAGCCATATTGCATGGGGGACATTGTGCTGGTTGCCATGTTGTATAGGTGACTTCCAAGTCAGCCATATTGCATGGGGGACATTGTGCTGGTTGTGTTGTATAGGTGACTTCCAAGTCAGCCATACTGCATGGGGGACATTGTGCTGGTTGTATTGTATAGGTGACTTCCAAGTCAGCCATATTGCATGGGGGACATTGTGCTGGTTGTATTGTATAGGTGACTTCCAAGTGACCCATATTGCTTGGGGGACATTGTGCTAGTGGCCATGTTGTATAGGTGACTTCCAAGTCAGCCATATTGCATTTGGGACATTGTGCTGGTTGTCTTGTATAGGTGACTTCCAAGTCAGCCATATTGCATGGGGAACATTGTGCTGGTTGTGTTGTATAGGTGACTTCCAAATCAGCCATATTGCATGGGGGACATTGTGCTGGTTGTATTGTATAGGTGACTTCCAAGTCAGCCATATTGCATGGGGGACATTGTGCTGGTTGTCTTGTATAGGTGACTTCCAAGTCAGCCATATTGCTTGGGGGACATTGTGCTGGTTGTATTGTATAGGTGACTTCCAAGTCAGCCATATTGCATGGGGGACATTGTGCTGGTTGCCATGTTGTATAGGTGACTTCCAAGTCAGCCATATTGCATGGGGGACATTGTGCTGGTGGCCATGTTCTATAGGTGACTTCCAAGTCAGCCATATTGCATTTGGGACATTGTGCTGGTTGTATTGTATAGGTGACTTCCAAATCAGCCATATTGCATGGGGGGCATTGTGCTGGTTGTATTGTATAGGTGACTTCCAAGTCAGCCATATTGCATGGGGGACATTGTGCTGGTTGTGTTGTATAGGTGACTTCCAAGTCAGCCATACTGCATGGGGGACATTGTGCTGGTTGTATTGTATAGGTGACTTCCAAGTCAGCCATATTGCATGGGGGACATTGTGCTGGTTGTATTGTATAGGTGACTTCCAAGTGACCCATATTGCTTGGGGGACATTGTGCTAGTGGCCATGTTGTATAGGTGACTTCCAAGTCAGCCATATTGCATTTGGGACATTGTGCTGGTTGTCTTGTATAGGTGACTTCCAAGTCAGCCATATTGCATGGGGAACATTGTGCTGGTTGTGTTGTATAGGTGACTTCCAAATCAGCCATATTGCATGGGGGACATTGTGCTGGTTGTATTGTATAGGTGACTTCCAAGTCAGCCATATTGCATGGGGGACATTGTGCTGGTTGTCTTGTATAGGTGACTTCCAAGTCAGCCATATTGCTTGGGGGACATTGTGCTGGTTGTATTGTATAGGTGACTTCCAAGTCAGCCATATTGCATGGGGGACATTGTGCTGGTTGCCATGTTGTATAGGTGACTTCCAAGTCAGCCATATTGCATGGGGGACATTGTGCTGGTGGCCATGTTCTATAGGTGACTTCCAAGTCAGCCATATTGCATTTGGGACATTGTGCTGGTTGTATTGTATAGGTGACTTCCAAGTCAGCCATATTGCATGGGGGACATTGTGCTGGTTGTATTGTATAGGTGACTTCCAAGTCAGCCATATTGCATGGGGGACATTGTGCTGGTGGCCATGTTGTAAAGGTGACTTCCAAGTCAGCCATATTGCATGGGGGACATTGTTCTGGTTGCCATGTTGTATAGGTGACTTCCAAGTCAGCTATATTGCATGGGGGACATTGTGCTGGTGGCCATGTTCTATAGGTGACTTCCAAGTCAGCCATATTGCATGGGGACATTGTGCTGGTTGTCTTGTATAGGTGACTTCCAAGTCAGCCATATTGCATGGGGGACATTGTGCTGGTTGCCATGTTGTATAGGTGACTTCCAAGTCAGCCATATTGCATGGGGGACATTGTGCTGGTTGCCATGTTGTATAGGTGACTTCCAAGTCAGCCATATTGCATGGGGGACATTGTGCTGGTTGTGTTGTATAGGTGACTTCCAAGTCAGCCATACTGCATGGGGGACATTGTGCTGGTTGTATTGTATAGGTGACTTCCAAGTCAGCCATATTGCATGGGGGACATTGTGCTGGTTGTATTGTATAGGTGACTTCCAAGTGACCCATATTGCTTGGGGGACATTGTGCTAGTGGCCATGTTGTATAGGTGACTTCCAAGTCAGCCATATTGCTTGGGGGACATTGTGCTGGTTGCCATGTTCTATAGGTGACTTCCAAGTCAGCCATATTGCATTGGGGACATTGTGCTGGTTGTGTTGTATAGGTGACTTCCAAGTCAGCCATATTGCTTGGGGGACATTGTGCTGGTTGCCATGTTCTATAGGTGACTTCCAAGTCAGCCATATTGCTTGGGGGACATTGTGCTGGTGGCCATGTTCTATAGGTGACTTCCAAGTCAGCCATATTGCTTGGGGGACATTGTGCTGGTTGTATTGTATAGGTGACTTCCAAGTCAGCCATATTGCATGGGGGACATTGTGCTGGTTGTATTGTATAGGTGACTTCCAAGTCAGCCATATTGCATGGGGGACATTGTGCTGGTGGCCATGTCCTATAGGTGACTTCCAAGTCAGCCATATTGCATGGGGGACATTGTGCTGGTTGTATTGTATAGGTGACTTCCAAGTCAGCCATATTGCATGGGGGAAATTGTGCTGGTTGCCATGTTGTATAGGTGACTTCCAAGTCAGCCATATTGCATGGTGGACATTGTGCTGGTGGCCATGTTCTATAGGTGACTTCCAAGTCAGCCATATTGCATTTGGGACATTGTGCTGGTTGCCTTGTATAGGTGACTTCCAAGTCAGCCATATTGCATGGGGGACATTGTGCTGGTTGTGTTGTATAGGTGACTTCCAAATCAGCCATATTGCATGGGGGACATTGTGCTGGTTGTATTGTATAGGTGACTTCCAAGTCAGCCATATTGCATGGGGGACATTGTGCTGGTTGTCTTGTATAGGTGACTTCCAAGTCAGCCATATTGCTTGGGGGACATTGTGCTGGTTGTATTGTATAGGTGACTTCCAAGTCAGCCATATTGCATGGGGGACATTGTGCTGGTTGCCATGTTGTATAGGTGACTTCCAAGTCAGCCATATTGCATGGGGGACATTGTGCTGGTGGCCATGTTCTATAGGTGACTTCCAAGTCAGCCATATTGCATTTGGGACATTGTGCTGGTTGTATTGTATAGGTGACTTCCAAGTCAGCCATATTGCATGGGGGACATTGTGCTGGTTGTATTGTATAGATGACTTCCAAGTCAGCCATATTGCATGGGGGACATTGTGCTGGTGGCCATGTTGTAAAGGTGACTTCCAAGTCAGCCATATTGCATGGGGGACATTGTTCTGGTTGCCATGTTGTATAGGTGACTTCCAAGTCAGCTATATTGCATGGGGGACATTGTGCTGGTGGCCATGTTCTATAGGTGACTTCCAAGTCAGCCATATTGCATGGGGACATTGTGCTGGTTGTCTTGTATAGGTGACTTCCAAGTCAGCCATATTGCATGGGGGACATTGTGCTGGTTGCCATGTTGTATAGGTGACTTCCAAGTCAGCCATATTGCATGGGGGACATTGTGCTGGTTGTGTTGTATAGGTGACTTCCAAGTCAGCCATATTGCATGGGGGACATTGTGCTGGTTGTATTGTATAGGTGACTTCCAAGTCAGCCATATTGCATGGGGGACATTGTGCTGGTTGTATTGTATAGGTGACTTCCAAGTGACCCATATTGCTTGGGGGACATTGTGCTAGTGGCCATGTTGTATAGGTGACTTCCAAGTCAGCCATATTGCTTGGGGGACATTGTGCTGGTTGCCATGTTCTATAGGTGACTTCCAAGTCAGCCATATTGCATTGGGGACATTGTGCTGGTTGTGTTGTATAGGTGACTTCCAAGTCAGCCATATTGCATGGGGGACATTGTGCTGGTTGTGTTGTATAGGTGACTTCCAAGTCAGCCATATTGCATGGGGGACATTGTGCTGGTTGTATTGCATAGGTGACTTCCAAGTCAGCCATATTGCATGGGGGACATTGTGCTGGTTGCCATGTTGTATAGGTGACTTCCAGGTCAGCCATATTGCATGGGGGACATTGTGCTGGTGGCCATGTTCTATAGGTGACTTCCAAGTCAGCCATATTGCATTTGGGACATTGTGCTGGTTGTCTTGTATAGGTGACTTCCAAGTCAGCCATATTGCATGGGGGACATTGTGCTGGTTGTGTTGTATAGGTGACTTCCAAATCAGCCATATTGCATGGGGGACATTGTGCTGGTTGTATTGTATAGGTGACTTCCAAGTCAGCCATATTGCATGGGGGACATTGTGCTGGTTGTCTTGTATAGGTGACTTCCAAGTCAGCCATATTGCTTGGGGGACATTGTGCTGGTTGTATTGTATAGGTGACTTCCAAATCAGCCATATTGCATGGGGGACATTGTGCTGGTTGCCATGTTCTCTAGGTGACTTCCAAGTCAGCCATATTGCATGGGGGACATTGTGCTGGTGGCCATGTTCTCTAGGTGACTTCCAAGTCAGCCATATTGCATTTGGGACATTGTGCTGGTTGTCTTGTATAGGTGACTTCCAAGTCAGCCATATTGCTTGGGGGACATTGTGCTGGTTGCCATGTCCTATAGGTGACTTCCAAGTCAGCCATATTGCATGGGGGACATTGTGCTGGTTGTCTTGTATAGGTGACTTCTAAGTCAGCCATATTGCATGGGGGACATTGTGCTGGTTGCCATGTTGTATAGGTGACTTCCAAGTCAGCCATATTGCATGGGGGACATTGTGCTGGTTGCCATGTTGTATAGGTGACTTCCAAGTGAGCCATATTGCTTGGGGGACATTGTGCTGGTTGTGTTGTATAGGTGACTTCCAAGTCAGCCATATTGCATGGGGGACATTGTGCTGGTTGTCTTGTATAGGTGACTTCCAAGTCAGCCGTGTTGCATGGGGGACATTGTGCTGGTTGCCATGTTGTATAGGTAACTTCCAAGTCAGCCATATTGCTTGGGGGACATTGTGCTGGTTGCCATGTTCTATAGGTGACTTCCAAGTGAGCCATATTGCTTGGGGGACATTGTGCTGGTTGCCATGTTGTATAGGTGACTTCCAAGTCAGCCATATTGCATGGGGGACATTGTGCTGGTGGCCATGTTCTAAAGGTGACTTCCAAGTCAGCCACATTGCATGGGGGACATTGTGCTGGTTTCTTGTATAGGTGACTTCCAAGTCAGCCATATTGCATGGGGGACATTGTGCTGGTTGCCATGTTGTATAGGTGACTTCCAAGTCAGCCATATTGCATGGGGGACATTGTGCTGGTTGCCATGTTGTATAGGTGACTTCCAAGTCAGCCATATTGCATGGGGGACATTGTGCTGGATGCCATGTTGTATAGGTGACTTCCAAGTGAGCCATATTGCATGGGGGACATTGTGCTGGTTGTGTTGTATAGGTGACTTCCAAGTCTGCCATATTGCTTGGGGGACATTGTGCTGGTTGCCATGTTGTATAGGTGACTTCCAAGTCAGCCATATTGCATGGGGGACATTGTGCTGGTGGCCATGTTCTATAGGTGACTTCCAAGTCAGCCATATTGCATGGGGGACATTGTGCTGGTTGTATTGTATAGGTGACTTCCAAGTGAGCCATATTGCTTGGGGGACATTGTGCTGGTGGCCATGTTCTATAGGTGACTTCCAAGTCAGCCATATTGCAAGGGGGACATTGTGCTGGTTGCCATGTCCAATAGGTGACTTCCAAGTCAGCCATATTGCATGGGGGACATTGTGCTGGTTGCCATGTTGTATAGGTGACTTCCAAGTGAGCCATATTGCTTGGGGGACATTGTGCTGGTTGTGTTGTATAGGTGACTTCCAAGTCAGCCATATTGCATGGGGGACATTGTGCTGGTTGTCTTGTATAGGTGACTTCCAAGTCAGCCGTGTTGCATGGGGGACATTGTGCTGGTGGCCATGTTGTAAAGGTGACTTCCAAGTCAGCCATATTGCATGGGGGACATTGTGCTGGTTGCCATGTTGTATAGGTGACTTCCAAGTCAGCCATATTGCATGGGGGACATTGTGCTGGTTGCCATGTTGTATAGGTGACTTACAAGTCAGCCATATTGCATGGGGGACATTGTGCTGGTTGCCATGTCCTATAGGTGACTTCCAAGTCAGCCATATTGCATGGGGGAAATTGTGCTGGTTGTCTTGTATAGGTGACTTTTAAGTAAGCCACATTGCTTGGGGGACATTGTGCTGGTTGCCATGTTCTATAGGTGACTTCCAAGTCAGCCATATTGCTTGGTAGACATTGTGCTGGTTGCCATGTTGTATAGGTGACTTCCAAGTCAGCCATATTGCTTGGGGGACATTGTGCTGGTTGCCATGTTGTATAGGTGACTTCCAAGTCAGCCATATTGCATGGGGGACATTGTGCTGGTGGCCATGTTCTATAGGAGACTTCCAAGTCAGCCATATTGCATGTGGGACATTGTGCTGGTTGTCTTGTATAGGTGACTTCCAAGTCAGCCATATTGCATGGGGGACATTGTGCTGGTTGTGTTGTATAGGTGACTTCCAATTCAGCCATATTGCATGGGGGACATTGTGCTGGTTGTATTGTATAGGTGACTTCCAAGTCAGCCATATTGCATGGGGGACATTGTGCTGGTTGTATTGTATAGGTGACTTCCAAGTCAGCCATATTGCATGGGGGACATTGTGCTGGTTGTCTTGTATAGGTGACTTCCAAGTCAGCCATATTGCTTGGGGGACATTGTGCTGGTTGTATTGTATAGGTGACTTCCAAGTCAGCCATATTGCATGGGGGACATTGTGCTGGTTGCCATGTTGTATAGGTGACTTCAAAGTCAGCCATATTGCATGGGGGACATTGTGCTGGTGGCCATGTTCTATAGGTGACTTCCAAGTCAGCCATATTGCATTTGGGAAATTGTGCTGGTTGTCTTGTATAGGTGACTTCCAAGTCAGCCATATTGCATGGGGGACATTGTGCTGGTTGTGTTGTATAGGTGACTTCCAAATCAGCCATATTGCATGGGGGACATTGTGCAGGTTGTATTGTATAGGTGACTTCCAAGTCAGCCATATTGCATGGGGGACATTGTGCTGGTTGTATTGCATAGGTGACTTCCAAGTCAGCCATATTGCATGGGGGACATTGTGCTGGTTGCCATGTTGTATAGGTGACTTCCAAGTCAGCCATATTGCATGGGGGACATTGTGCTGGTGGCCATGTTCTATAGGTGACTTCCAAGTCAGCCATATTGCATTTGGGACATTGTGCTGGTTGCATTGTATAGGTGACTTCCAAGTCAGCCATATTGCATGGGGGACATTGTGCTGGTTGTATTGTATAGGTGACTTCCAAGTGAGCCATATGGCTTGGGGGACATTGTGCTGGTGGCCATGTTCTATAGGTGACTTCCAAGTCAGCCATATTGCATGGGGGACATTGTGCTGGTTGCCATGTCCTATAGGTGACTTCCAAGTCAGCCATATTGCATGGGGGACATTGTGCTGGTTGTCTTGTATAGGTGACTTCCAAGTCAGCCATATTGCTTGGCGGACATTGTGCTGGTTGCCATGTTCTATAGGTGACTTCCAAGTCAGCCATATTGCTTGGGGGACATTGTGCTGGTGGCCATGTTCTATAGGTGACTTCCAAGTCAGCCATATTGCTTGGGGGACATTGTGCTGGTTGTATTGTATAGGTGACTTCCAAGTCAGCCATATTGCATGGGGGACATTGTGCTGGTTGTATTGTATAGGTGACTTCCAAGTCAGCCATATTGCATGGGGGACATTGTGCTGGTGGCCATGTCCTATAGGTGACTTCCAAGTCAGCCATATTGCATGGGGGACATTGTGCTGGTTGTCTTGTATAGGTGACTTCCAAGTCAGCCATATTGCTTGGGGGACATTGTGCTGGTTGTATTGTATAGGTGACTTCCAAGTCAGCCATATTGCATGGGGGAAATTGTGCTGGTTGCCATGTTGTATAGGTGACTTCCAAGTCAGCCATATTGCATGGTGGACATTGTGCTGGTGGCCATGTTCTATAGGTGACTTCCAAGTCAGCCATATTGCATTTGGGACATTGTGCTGGTTGTCTTGTATAGGTGACTTCCAAGTCAGCCATATTGCATGGGGGACATTGTGCTGGTTGTGTTGTATAGGTGACTTCCAAATCAGCCATATTGCATGGGGGACATTGTGCTGGTTGTATTGTATAGGTGACTTCCAAGTCAGCCATATTGCTTGGGGGACATTGTGCTGGTTGTATTGTATAGGTGACTTCCAAGTCAGCCATATTGCATGGGGGACATTGTGCTGGTTGTCTTGTATAGGTGACTTCCAAGTCAGCCATATTGCTTGGGGGACATTGTGCTGGTTGTATTGTATAGGTGACTTCCAAGTCAGCCATATTGCATGGGGGACATTGTGCTGGTTGCCATGTTGTATAGGTGACTTCCAAGTCAGCCATATTGCATGGGGGACATTGTGCTGGTGGCCATGTTCTATAGGTGACTTCCAAGTCAGCCATATTGCATTTGGGACATTGTGCTGGTTGTATTGTATAGGTGACTTCCAAGTCAGCCATATTGCATGGGGGACATTGTGCTGGTTGTATTGTATAGGTGACTTCCAAGTGAGCCATATGGCTTGGGGGACATTGTGCTGGTGGCCATGTTCTATAGGTGACTTCCAAGTCAGCCATATTGCATGGGGGACATTGTGCTGGTTGCCATGTCCTATAGGTGACTTCCAAGTCAGCCATATTGCATGGGGGACATTGTGCTGGTTGTCTTGTATAGGTGACTTCCAAGTCTGCCATATTGCTTGGGGGACATTGTGCTGGTTGCCATGTTCTATAGGTGACTTCCAAGTCAGCCATATTGCTTGGGGGACATTGTGCTGGTGGCCATGTTCTATAGGTGACTTCCAAGTCAGCCATATTGCTTGGGGGACATTGTGCTGGTTGTATTGTATAGGTGACTTCCAAGTCAGCCATATTGCATGGGGGACATTGTGCTGGTTGTATTGTATAGGTGACTTCCAAGTCAGCCATATTGCATGGGGGACATTGTGCTTGTGGCCATGTCCTATAGGTGACTTCCAAGTCAGCCATATTGCATGGGGGACATTGTGCTGGTTGTCTTGTATAGGTGACTTCCAAGTCAGCCATATTGCTTGGGGGACATTGTGCTGGTTGTATTGTATAGGTGACTTCCAAGTCAGCCATATTGCATGGGGGAAATTGTGCTGGTTGCCATGTTGTATAGGTGACTTCCAAGTCAGCCATATTGCATGGTGGACATTGTGCTGGTGGCCATGTTCTATAGGTGACTTCCAAGTCAGCCATATTGCATTTGGGACATTGTGCTGGTTGTCTTGTATAGGTGACTTCCAAGTCAGCCATATTGCATGGGGGACATTGTGCTGGTTGTGTTGTATAGGTGACTTCCAAATCAGCCATATTGCATGGGGGACATTGTGCTGGTTGTATTGTATAGGTGACTTCCAAGTCAGCCATATTGCATGGGGGACATTGTGCTGGTTGTCTTGTATAGGTGACTTCCAAGTCAGCCATATTGCTTGGGGGACATTGTGCTGGTTGTATTGTATAGGTGACTTCCAAGTCAGCCATATTGCATGGGGGACATTGTGCTGGTTGCCATGTTGTATAGGTGACTTCCAAGTCAGCCATATTGCATGGGGGACATTGTGCTGGTGGCCATGTTCTATAGGTGACTTCCAAGTCAGCCATATTGCATTTGGGACATTGTGCTGGTTGTATTGTATAGGTGACTTCCAAGTCAGCCATATTGCATGGGGGACATTGTGCTGGTTGTATTGTATAGGTGACTTCCAAGTGAGCCATATGGCTTGGGGGACATTGTGCTGGTGGCCATGTTCTAAAGGTGACTTCCAAGTCAGCCATATTGCATGGGGGACATTGTGCTGGTTGCCATGTCCTATAGGTGACTTCCAAGTCAGCCATATTGCATGGGGGACATTGTGCTGGTTGTCTTGTATAGGTGACTTCCAAGTCAGCCATATTGCTTGGGGGACATTGTGCTGGTTGCCATGTTCTATAGGTGACTTCCAAGTCAGCCATATTGCTTGGGGGACATTGTGCTGGTGGCCATGTTCTATAGGTGACTTCCAAGTCAGCCATATTGCTTGGGGGACATTGTGCTGGTTGTATTGTATAGGTGACTTCCAAGTCAGCCATATTGCATGGGGGACATTGTGCTGGTTGTATTGTATAGGTGACTTCCAAGTCAGCCATATTGCATGGGGGACATTGTGCTGGTGGCCATGTCCTATAGGTGACTTCCAAGTCAGCCATATTGCATGGGGGACATTGTGCTGGTTGTCTTGTATAGGTGACTTCCAAGTCAGCCATATTGCTTGGGGGACATTGTGCTGGTTGTATTGTATAGGTGACTTCCAAGTCAGCCATATTGCATGGGGGAAATTGTGCTGGTTGCCATGTTGTATAGGTGACTTCCAAATCAGCCATATTGCATGGTGGACATTGTGCTGGTGGCCATGTTCTATAGGTGACTTCCAAGTCAGCCATATTGCTTGGGGGACATTGTGCTGGTTGTATTGTATAGGTGACTTCCAAGTCAGCCATATTGCATGGGGGACATTGTGCTGGTTGTATTGTATAGGTGACTTCCAAGTCAGCCATATTGCATGGGGGACATTGTGCTGGTGGCCATGTCCTATAGGTGACTTCCAAGTCAGCCATATTGCATGGGGGACATTGTGCTGGTTGTCTTGTATAGGTGACTTCCAAGTCAGCCATATTGCTTGGGGGACATTGTGCTGGTTGTATTGTATAGGTGACTTCCAAGTCAGCCATATTGCATGGGGGAAATTGTGCTGGTTGCCATGTTGTATAGGTGACTTCCAAGTCAGCCATATTGAATGGTGGACATTGTGCTGGTGGCCATGTTCTATAGGTGACTTCCAAGTCAGCCATATTGCATTTGGGACATTGTGCTGGTTGTCTTGTATAGGTGACTTCCAAGTCAGCCATATTGCATGGGGGACATTGTGCTGGTTGTGTTGTATAGGTGACTTCCAAATCAGCCATATTGCATGGGGGAAATTTGTGCTGGTTGTATTGTATAGGTGACTTCCAAGTCAGCCATATTGCATGGGGGACATTGTGCTGGTTGCCATGTTGTATAGGTGACTTCCAAGTCAGCCATATTGCATGGGGGACATTGTGCTGGTGGCCATGTTCTATAGGTGACTTCCAAGTCAGCCATATTGCATTTGGGACATTGTGCTGGTTGTATTGTATAGGTGACTTCCAAGTCAGCCATATTGCATGGGGGACATTGTGCTGGTTGTATTGTATAGGTGACTTCCAAGTGAGCTATATGGCTTGGGGGACATTGTGCTGGTGGCCATGTTCTATAGGTGACTTCCAAGTCAGCCATATTGCATGGGGGACATTGTGCTGGTTGCCATGTCCTATAGGTGACTTCCAAGTCAGCCATATTGCATGGGGGACATTGTGCTGGTTGTCTTGTATAGGTGACTTCCAAGTCAGCCATATTGCTTGGGGGACATTGTGCTGGTTGCCATGTTCTATAGGTGACTTCCAAGTCAGCCATATTGCTTGGGGGACATTGTGCTGGTGGCCATGTTCTATAGGTGACTTCCAAGTCAGCCATATTGCTTGGGGGACATTGTGCTGGTTGTATTGTATAGGTGACTTCCAAGTCAGCCATATTGCATGGGGGACATTGTGCTGGTTGTATTGTATAGGTGACTTCCAAGTCAGCCATATTGCATGGGGGACATTGTGCTGGTGGCCATGTCCTATAGGTGACTTCCAAGTCAGCCATATTGCATGGGGGACATTGTGCTGGTTGTCTTGTATAGGTGACTTCCAAGTCAGCCATATTGCTTGGGGGACATTGTGCTGGTTGTATTGTATAGGTGACTTCCAAGTCAGCCATATTGCATGGGGGAAATTGTGCTGGTTGCCATGTTGTATAGGTGACTTCCAAATCAGCCATATTGCATGGGGGACATTGTGCTGGTGGCCATGTTCTATAGGTGACTTCCAAGTCAGCCATATTGCATTTGGGACATTGTGCTGGTTGTCTTGTATAGGTGACTTCCAAGTCAGCCATATTGCATGGGGGACATTGTGCTGGTTGTGTTGTATAGGTGACTTCCAAATCAGCCATATTGCATGGGGGACATTGTGCTGGTTGTATTGTATGGGTGACTTCCAAGTCAGCCATATTGCATGGGGGACATTGTGCTGGTTGTCTTGTATAGGTGACTTCCAAGTCAGCCATATTGCTTGGGGGACATTGTGCTGGTTGTATTGTATAGGTGACTTCCAAGTCAGCCATATTGCATGGGGGACATTGTGCTGGTTGCCATGTTGTATAGGTGACTTCCAAGTCAGCCATATTGCATGGGGGACATTGTGCTGGTGGCCATGTTCTATAGGTGACTTCCAAGTCAGCCATATTGCATTTGGGACATTGTGCTGGTTGTATTGTATAGGTGACTTCCAAGTCAGCCATATTGCATGGGGGACATTGTGCTGGTTGTATTGTATAGGTGACTTCCAAGTCAGCCATATTGCATGGGGGACATTGTGCTGGTTGTGTTGTATAGGTGACTTCCAAATCAGCCATATTGCATGGGGACATTGTGCTGGTTGTATTGTATAGGTGACTTCCAAGTCAGCCATATTGCATGGGGGACATTGTGCTGGTTGTCTTGTATAGGTGACTTCCAAGTCAGCCATATTGCTTGGGGGACATTGTGCTGGTTGTATTGTATAGGTGACTTCCAAGTCAGCCATATTGCATGGGGGACATTGTGCTGGTTGCCATGTTGTATAGGTGACTTCCAAGTCAGCCATATTGCATGGGGGACATTGTGCTGGTGGCCATGTTCTATAGGTGACTTCCAAGTCAGCCATATTGCATTTGGGACATTGTGCTGGTTGTATTGTATAGGTGACTTCCAAGTCAGCCATATTGCATGGGGGACATTGTGCTGGTTGTATTGTATAGGTGACTTCCAAGTGAGCCATATTGCTTGGGGGACATTGTTCTGGTGGCCATGTTCTATAGGTGACTTCCAAGTCAGCCATATTGCATGGGGGACATTGTGCTGGTTGCCATGTCCTATAGGTGACTTCCAAGTCAGCCATATTGCATGGGGGACATTGTGCTGGTTGTCTTGTATAGGTGACTTCCAAGTCAGCCATATTGCTTGCGGGACATTGTGCTGGTTGCCATGTTCTATAGGTGACTTCCAAGTCAGCCATATTGCTTGGGGGACATTGTGCTGGTGGCCATGTTCTATAGGTGACTTCCAAGTCAGCCATATTGCTTGGGGGACATTGTGCTGGTTGTATTGTATAGGTGACTTCCAAGTCAGCCATATTGCATGGGGGACATTGTGCTGGTTGTATTGTATAGGTGACTTCCAAGTCAGCCATATTGCATGGGGGACATTGTGCTGGTGGCCATGTCCTATAGGTGACTTCCAAGTCAGCCATATTGCATGGGGGACATTGTGCTGGTTGTCTTGTATAGGTGACTTCCAAGTCAGCCATATTGCTTGGGGGACATTGTGCTGGTTGTATTGTATAGGTGACTTCCAAGTCAGCCATATTGCATGGGGGAAATTGTGCTGGTTGCCATGTGCTATAGGTGACTTCCAAGTCAGCCATATTGCATGGTGGACATTGTGCTGGTGGCCATGTTCTATAGGTGACTTCCAAGTCAGCCATATTGCATTTGGGACATTGTGCTGGTTGTCTTGTATAGGTGACTTCCAAGTCAGCCATATTGCATGGGGGACATTGTGCTGGTTGTCTTGTATAGGTGACTTCCAAGTCAGCCATATTGCTTGGGGGACATTGTGCTGGTTGTATTGTATAGGTGACTTCCAAGTCAGCCATAGTGCATGGGGGACATTGTGCTGGTTGCCATGTTGTATAGGTGACTTCCAAGTCAGCCATATTGCATGGGGGACATTGTGCTGGTGGCCATGTTCTATAGGTGACTTCCAAGTCAGCCATATTGCATTTGGGACATTGTGCTGGTTGTATTGTATAGGTGACTTCCAAGTCAGCCATATTGCATGGGGGACATTGTGCTGGTTGTATTGTATAGGTGACTTCCAAGTGAGCCATATGGCTTGGGGGACATTGTGCTGGTGGCCATGTTCTATAGGTGACTTCCAAGTCAGCCATATTGCATGGGGGACATTGTGCTGGTTGCCATGTCCTATAGGTGACTTCCAAGTCAGCCATATTGCATGGGGGACATTGTGCTGGTTGTATTGTATAGGTGACTTCCAAGTCAGCCATATTGCATGGGGGACATTGTGCTGGTGGCCATGTCCTATAGGTGACTTCCAAGTCAGCCATATTGCATGGGGGACATTGTGCTGGTTGTCTTGTATAGGTGACTTCCAAGTCAGCCATATTGCTTGGGGGACATTGTGCTGGTTGTATTGTATAGGTGACTTCCAAGTCAGCCATATTGCATGGGGGAAATTGTGCTGGTTGCCATGTTGTATAGGTGACTTCCAAGTCAGCCATATTGCATGGTGGACATTGTGCTGGTGGCCATGTTCTATAGGTGACTTCCAAGTCAGCCATATTGCATTTGGGACATTGTGCTGGTTGTCTTGTATAGGTGACTTCCAAGTCAGCCATATTGCATGGGGGACATTGTGCTGGTTGTGTTGTATAGGTGACTTCCAAATCAGCCATATTGCATGGGGGACATTGTGCTGGTTGTATTGTATAGGTGACTTCCAAGTCAGCCATATTGCTTGGGGGACATTGTGCTGGTTGTATTGTATAGGTGACTTCCAAGTCAGCCATATTGCATGGGGGACATTGTGCTGGTTGTCTTGTATAGGTGACTTCCAAGTCAGCCATATTGCTTGGGGGACATTGTGCTGGTTGTATTGTATAGGTGACTTCCAAGTCAGCCATATTGCATGGGGGACATTGTGCTGGTTGCCATGTTGTATAGGTGACTTCCAAGTCAGCCATATTGCATGGGGGACATTGTGCTGGTGGCCATGTTCTATAGGTGACTTCCAAGTCAGCCATATTGCATTTGGGACATTGTGCTGGTTGTATTGTATAGGTGACTTCCAAGTCAGCCATATTGCATGGGGGACATTGTGCTGGTTGTATTGTATAGGTGACTTCCAAGTGAGCCATATGGCTTGGGGGACATTGTGCTGGTGGCCATGTTCTATAGGTGACTTCCAAGTCAGCCATATTGCATGGGGGACATTGTGCTGGTTGCCATGTCCTATAGGTGACTTCCAAGTCAGCCATATTGCATGGGGGACATTGTGCTGGTTGTCTTGTATAGGTGACTTCCAAGTCTGCCATATTGCTTGGGGGACATTGTGCTGGTTGCCATGTTCTATAGGTGACTTCCAAGTCAGCCATATTGGTTGGGGGACATTGTGCTGGTGGCCATGTTCTATAGGTGACTTCCAAGTCAGCCATATTGCTTGGGGGACATTGTGCTGGTTGTATTGTATAGGTGACTTCCAAGTCAGCCATATTGCATGGGGGACATTGTGCTGGTTGTATTGTATAGGTGACTTCCAAGTCAGCCATATTGCATGGGGGACATTGTGCTGGTGGCCATGTCCTATAGGTGACTTCCAAGTCAGCCATATTGCATGGGGGACATTGTGCTGGTTGTCTTGTATAGGTGACTTCCAAGTCAGCCATATTGCTTGGGGGACATTGTGCTGGTTGTATTGTATAGGTGACTTCCAAGTCAGCCATATTGCATGGGGGAAATTGTGCTGGTTGCCATGTTGTATAGGTGACTTCCAAGTCAGGCATATTGCATGGTGGACATTGTGCTGGTGGCCATGTTCTATAGGTGACTTCCAAGTCAGCCATATTGCATTTGGGACATTGTGCTGGTTGTCTTGTATAGGTGACTTCCAAGTCAGCCATATTGCATGGGGGACATTGTGCTGGTTATGTTGTATAGGTGACTTCCAAATCAGCCATATTGCATGGGGGACATTGTGCTGGTTGTATTGTATAGGTGACTTCCAAGTCAGCCATATTGCATGGGGGACATTGTGCTGGTTGTCTTGTATAGGTGACTTCCAAGTCAGCCATATTGCTTGGGGGACATTGTGCTGGTTGTATTGTATAGGTGACTTCCAAGTCAGCCATATTGCATGGGGGACATTGTGCTGGTTGCCATGTTGTATAGGTGACTTCCAAGTCAGCCATATTGCATGGGGGACATTGTGCTGGTGGCCATGTTCTATAGGTGACTTCCAAGTCAGCCATATTGCATTTGGGACATTGTGCTGGTTGTATTGTATAGGTGACTTCCAAGTCAGCCATATTGCATGGGGGACATTGTGCTGGTTGTATTGTATAGGTGACTTCCAAGTGAGCCATATGGCTTGGGGGACATTGTGCTGGTGGCCATGTTCTATAGGTGACTTCCAAGTCAGCCATATTGCATGGGGGACATTGTGCTGGTTGCCATGTCC
Source organism: Petromyzon marinus (assembly GCF_048934315.1). Classification (NCBI taxonomy): domain Eukaryota; kingdom Metazoa; phylum Chordata; class Hyperoartia; order Petromyzontiformes; family Petromyzontidae; genus Petromyzon; species Petromyzon marinus. Next base: position 3,479,875 of record NW_027423046.1, read on the forward strand.
TATAGGTGACTTCCAAGTCAGCCATATTGCATGGGGGACATTGTGCTGGTTGTCTTGTATAGGTGACTTCCAAGTCAGCCATATTGCTTGGGGGACATTGTGCTAGTTGCCATGTTCTATAGGTGACTTCCAAGTCAGCCATATTGCTTGGGGGACATTGTGCTGGTGGCCATGTTCTATAGGTGACTTCCAAGTCAGCCATATTGCTTGGGGGACATTGTGCTGGTTGTATTGTATAGGTGACTTCCAAGTCAGCCATATTGCATGGGGGACATTGTGCTGGTTGTATTGTATAGGTGACTTCCAAGTCAGCCATATTGCATGGGGGACATTGTGCTGGTGGCCATGTCCTATAGGTGACTTCCAAGTCAGCCATATTGCATGGGGGACATTGTGCTGGTTGTCTTGTATAGGTGACTTCCAAGTCAGCCATATTGCTTGGGGGACATTGTGCTGGTTGTATTGTATAGGTGACTTCCAAGTCAGCCATATTGCATGGGGGAAATTGTGCTGGTTGCCATGTTGTATAGGTGACTTCCAAATCAGCCATATTGCATGGTGGACATTGTGCTGGTGGCCATGTTCTATAGGTGACTTCCAAGTCAGCCATATTGCATTTGGGACATTGTGCTGGTTGTCTTGTATAGGTGACTTCCAAGTCAGCCATATTGCATGGGGGACATTGTGCTGGTTGTGTTGTATAGGTGACTTCCAAATCAGCCATATTGCATGGGGGACATTGTGCTGGTTGTATTGTATAGGTGACTTCCAAGTCAGCCATATTGCATGGGGGACATTGTGCTGGTTGTCTTGTATAGGTGACTTCCAAGTCAGCCATATTGCTTGGGGGACATTGTGCTGGTTGTATTGTATAGGTGACTTCCAAGTCAGCCATATTGCATGGGGGACATTGTGCTGGTTGCCATGTTGTATAGGTGACTTCCAAGTCAGCCATATTGCATGGGGGACATTGTGCTGGTGGCCATGTTCTATAGGTGACTTCCAAGTCAGCCATATTGCATTTGGGACATTGTGCTGGTTGTATTGTATAGGTGACTTCCAAGTCAGCCATATTGCATGGGGGACATTGTGCTGGTTGTATTGTATAGGTGACTTCCAAGTGAGCCATATGGCTTGGGGGACATTGTGCTGGTGGCCATGTTCTATAGGTGACTTCCAAGTCAGCCATATTGCATGGGGGACATTGTGCTGGTTGCCATGTCCTATAGGTGACTTCCAAGTCAGCCATATTGCATGGGGGACATTGTGCTGGTTGTCTTGTATAGGTGACTTCCAAGTCTGCCATATTGCTTGGGGGACATTGTGCTGGTTGCCATGTTCTATAGGTGACTTCCAAGTCAGCCATATTGGTTGGGGGACATTGTGCTGGTGGCCATGTTCTATAGGTGACTTCCAAGTCAGCCATATTGCTTGGGGGACATTGTGCTGGTTGTATTGTATAGGTGACTTCCAAGTCAGCCATATTGCATGGGGGACATTGTGCTGGTTGTATTGTATAGGTGACTTCCAAGTCAGCCATATTGCATGGGGGACATTGTGCTGGTGGCCATGTCCTATAGGTGACTTCCAAGTCAGCCATATTGCATGGGGGACATTGTGCTGGTTGTCTTGTATAGGTGACTTCCAAGTCAGCCATATTGCTTGGGGGACATTGTGCTGGTTGTATTGTATAGGTGACTTCCAAGTCAGCCATATTGCATGGGGGAAATTGTGCTGGTTGCCATGTTGTATAGGTGACTTCCAAGTCAGGCATATTGCATGGTGGACATTGTGCTGGTGGCCATGTTCTATAGGTGACTTCCAAGTCAGCCATATTGCATTTGGGACATTGTGCTGGTTGTCTTGTATAGGTGACTTCCAAGTCAGCCATATTGCATGGGGGACATTGTGCTGGTTGTGTTGTATAGGTGACTTCCAAATCAGCCATATTGCATGGGGGACATTGTGCTGGTTGTATTGTATAGGTGACTTCCAAGTCAGCCATATTGCATGGGGGACATTGTGCTGGTTGTCTTGTATAGGTGACTTCCAAGTCAGCCATATTGCTTGGGGGACATTGTGCTGGTTGTATTGTATAGGTGACTTCCAAGTCAGCCATATTGCATGGGGGACATTGTGCTGGTTGCCATGTTGTATAGGTGACTTCCAAGTCAGCCATATTGCATGGGGGACATTGTGCTGGTGGCCATGTTCTATAGGTGACTTCCAAGTCAGCCATATTGCATTTGGGACATTGTGCTGGTTGTATTGTATAGGTGACTTCCAAGTCAGCCATATTGCATGGGGGACATTGTGCTGGTTGTATTGTATAGGTGACTTCCAAGTGAGCCATATGGCTTGGGGGACATTGTGCTGGTGGCCATGTTCTATAGGTGACTTCCAAGTCAGCCATATTGCATGGGGGACATTGTGCTGGTTGCCATGTCCTATAGGTGACTTCCAAGTCAGCCATATTGCATGGGGGACATTGTGCTGGTTGTCTTGTATAGGTGACTTCCAAGTCAGCCATATTGCTTGGGGGACATTGTGCTGGTTGCCATGTTCTATAGGTGACTTCCAAGTCAGCCATATTGCTTGGGGGACATTGTGCTGGTGGCCATGTTCTATAGGTGACTTCCAAGTCAGCCATATTGCTTGGGGGACATTGTGCTGGTTGTATTGTATAGGTGACTTCCAAGTCAGCCATATTGCATGGGGGACATTGTGCTGGTTGTATTGTATAGGTGACTTCCAAGTCAGCCATATTGCATGGGGGACATTGTGCTGGTGGCCATGTCCTATAGGTGACTTCCAAGTCAGCCATATTGCATGGGGGACATTGTGCTGGTTGTCTTGTATAGGTGACTTCCAAGTCAGCCATATTGCTTGGGGGACATTGTGCTGGTTGTATTGTATAGGTGACTTCCAAGTCAGCCATATTGCATGGGGGAAATTGTGCTGGTTGCCATGTTGTATAGGTGACTTCCAAATCAGCCATATTGCATGGTGGACATTGTGCTGGTGGCCATGTTCTATAGGTGACTTCCAAGTCAGCCATATTGCATTTGGGACATTGTGCTGGTTGTCTTGTATAGGTGACTTCCAAGTCAGCCATATTGCATGGGGGACATTGTGCTGGTTGTGTTGTATAGGTGACTTCCAAATCAGCCATATTGCATGGGGGACATTGTGCTGGTTGTATTGTATAGGTGACTTCCAAGTCAGCCATGTTGCATGGGGGACATTGTGCTGGTTGTCTTGTATAGGTGACTTCCAAGTCAGCCATATTGCTTGGGGGACATTGTGCTGGTTGTATTGTATAGGTGACTTCCAAGTCAGCCATATTGCATGGGGGACATTGTGCTGGTTGCCATGTTGTATAGGTGACTTCCAAGTCAGCCATATTGCATGGGGGACATTGTGCTGGTGGCCATGTTCTATAGGTGACTTCCAAGTCAGCCATATTGCATTTGGGACATTGTGCTGGTTGTATTGTATAGGTGACTTCCAAGTCAGCCATATTGCATGGGGGACATTGTGCTGGTTGTATTGTATAGGTGACTTCCAAGTCAGCCATATTGCATGGGGGACATTGTGCTGGTTGTGTTGTATAGGTGACTTCCAAATCAGCCATATTGCATGGGGGACATTGTGCTGGTTGTATTGTATAGGTGACTTCCAAGTCAGCCATATTGCATGGGGGACATTGTGCTGGTTGTCTTGTATAGGTGACTTCCAAGTCAGCCATATTGCTTGGGGGACATTGTGCTGGTTGTATTGTATAGGTGACTTCCAAGTCAGCCATATTGCATGGGGGACATTGTGCTGGTTGCCATGTTGTATAGGTGACTTCCAAGTCAGCCATATTGCATGGGGGACATTGTGCTGGTGGCCATGTTCTATAGGTGACTTCCAAGTCAGCCATATTGCATTTGGGACATTGTGCTGGTTGTATTGTATAGGTGACTTCCAAGTCAGCCATATTGCATGGGGGACATTGTGCTGGTTGTATTGTATAGGTGACTTCCAAGTGAGCCATATTGCTTGGGGGACATTGTGCTGGTGGCCATGTTCTATAGGTGACTTCCAAGTCAGCCATATTGCATGGGGGACATTGTGCTGGTTGCCATGTCCTATAGGTGACTTCCAAGTCAGCCATATTGCATGGGGGACATTGTGCTGGTTGTCTTGTATAGGTGACTTCCAAGTCAGCCATATTGCTTGCGGGACATTGTGCTGGTTGCCATGTTCTATAGGTGACTTCCAAGTCAGCCATATTGCTTGGGGGACATTGTGCTGGTGGCCATGTTCTATAGGTGACTTCCAAGTCAGCCATATTGCTTGGGGGACATTGTGCTGGTTGTATTGTATAGGTGACTTCCAAGTCAGCCATATTGCATGGGGGACATTGTGCTGGTTGTATTGTATAGGTGACTTCCAAGTCAGCCATATTGCATGGGGGACATTGTGCTGGTGGCCATGTCCTATAGGTGACTTCCAAGTCAGCCATATTGCATGGGGGACATTGTGCTGGTTGTCTTGTATAGGTGACTTCCAAGTCAGCCATATTGCTTGGGGGACATTGTGCTGGTTGTATTGTATAGGTGACTTCCAAGTCAGCCATATTGCATGGGGGAAATTGTGCTGGTTGCCATGTGCTATAGGTGACTTCCAAGTCAGCCATATTGCATGGTGGACATTGTGCTGGTGGCCATGTTCTATAGGTGACTTCCAAGTCAGCCATATTGCATTTGGGACATTGTGCTGGTTGTCTTGTATAGGTGACTTCCAAGTCAGCCATATTGCATGGGGGACATTGTGCTGGTTGTCTTGTATAGGTGACTTCCAAGTCAGCCATATTGCTTGGGGGACATTGTGCTGGTTGTATTGTATAGGTGACTTCCAAGTCAGCCATAGTGCATGGGGGACATTGTGCTGGTTGCCATGTTGTATAGGTGACTTCCAAGTCAGCCATATTGCATGGGGGACATTGTGCTGGTTGTCTTGTATAGGTGACTTCCAAGTCAGCCATATTGCTTGGGGGACATTGTGCTGGTTGTATTGTATAGGTGACTTCCAAGTCAGCCATATTGCATGGGGGACATTGTGCTGGTTGCCATGTTGTATAGGTGACTTCCAAGTCAGCCATATTGCATGGGGGACATTGTGCTGGTTGCCATGTTCTATAGGTGACTTCCAAGTCAGCCATATTGCATTTGGGACATTGTGCTGGTTGTATTGTATAGGTGACTTCCAAGTCAGCCATATTGCATGGGGGACATTGTGCTGGTTGTATTGTATAGGTGACTTCCAAGTGAGCCATATTGCTTGGGGGACATTGTGCTGGTGGCCATGTTCTATAGGTGACTTCCAAGTCAGCCATATTGCATGGGGGACATTGTGCTGGTTGCCATGTCCTATAGGTGACTTCCAAGTCAGCCATATTGCATGGGGGACATTGTGCTGGTTGTCTTGTATAGGTGACTTCCAAGTCAGCCATATTGCTTGGGGGACATTGTGCTGCTTGCCATGTTCTATAGGTGACTTCCAAGTCAGCCATATTGCTTGGGGGACATTGTGCTGGTGGCCATGTTCTATAGGTGACTTCCAAGTCAGCCATATTGCTTGGGGGACATTGTGCTGGTTGTATTGTATAGGTGACTTCCAAGTCAGCCATATTGCATGGGGGACATTGTGCTGGTTGTATTGTTTAGGTGACTTCCAAGTCAGCCATATTGCATGGGGGACATTGTCCTGGTGGCCATGTCCTATAGGTGACTTCCAAGTCAGCCATATTGCATGGGGGACATTGTGCTGGTTGTCTTGTATAGGTGACTTCCAAGTCAGCCATATTGCTTGGGGGACATTGTGCTGGTTGTATTGTATAGGTGACTTCCAAGTCAGCCATATTGCATGGGGGAAATTGTGCTGGTTGCCATGTTGTATAGGTGACTTCCAAGTCAGCCATATTGCATGGTGGACATTGTGCTGGTGGCCATGTTCTATAGGTGACTTCCAAGTCAGCCATATTGCATTTGGGACATTGTGCTGGTTGTCTTGTATAGGTGACTTCCAAGTCAGCCATATTGCATGGGGGACATTGTGCTGGTTGTGTTGTATAGGTGACTTCCAAATCAGCCATATTGCATGGGGGACATTGTGCTGGTTGTATTGTTTAGGTGACTTCCAAGTCAGCCATATTGCATGGGGGACATTGTGCTGGTTGTCTTGTATAGGTGACTTCCAAGTCAGCCATATTGCATGGGGGACATTGTGCTGGTTGTATTGTATAGGTGACTTCCAAGTCAGCCATATTGCATGGGGGACATTGTGCTGGTTGCCATGTTGTATAGGTGACTTCCAAGTCAGCCATATTGCTTGGGGGACATTGTGCTGGTGGCCATGTTCTATAGGTGACTTCCAAGTCAGCCATATTGCATGGGGGACATTGTGCTGGTTGCCATGTCCTATAGGTGACTTCCAAGTCAGCCATATTGCATGGGGGACATTGTGCTGGTTGTCTTGTATAGGTGACTTCCAAGTCAGCCATATTGCTTGGGGGACATTGTGCTGGTTGCCATGTTCTATAGGTGACTTCCAAGTCAGCCATATTGCTTGGGGGACATTGTGCTGGTGGCCATGTTCTATAGGTGACTTCCAAGTCAGCCATATTGCTTGGGGGACATTGTGCTGGTTGCCATGTTGTATAGGTGACTTCAAAGTCAGCCATATTGCATGGGGGACATTGTGCTGGTGGCCATGTTCTATAGGTGACTTCCAAGTCAGCCATATTGCATTTGGGACATTGTGCTGGTTGTATTGTATAGGTGACTTCCAAGTCAGCCATATTGCATGGGGGACATTGTGCTGGTTGTATTGTATAGGTGACTTCCAAGTCAGCCATATTGCATGGGGGACATTGTGCTGGTTGCCATGTTGTATAGGTGACTTCCAAGTCAGCCATATTGCTTGGGGGACATTGTGCTGGTGGCCATGTTCTATAGGTGACTTCCAAGTCAGCCATATTGCATGGGGGACATTGTGCTGGTTGCCATGTCCTATAGGTGACTTCCAAGTCAGCCATATTGCATGGGGGACATTGTGCTGGTTGTCTTGTATAGGTGACTTCCAAGTCAGCCATATTGCTTGGGGGACATTGTGCTGGTTGCCATGTTGTATAGGTGACTTCCAAGTCAGCCATATTGCATGGGGGACATTGTGCTGGTGGCCATGTTCTATAGGTGACTTCCAAGTCAGCCATATTGCATGGGGGACATTGTGCTGGTTGCCATGTTGTATAGGTGACTTCCAAGTCAGCCATATTGCATGGGGGACATTGTGCTGGTTGTATTGTATAAGTGACTTCCAAGTCAGCCATATTGCATGGGGGACGTTGTGCTGGTTGCCATGTCCTATAGGTGACTTTCAAGTCAGCCATATTGCATGGGGGAAATTGTGCTGGTTGTCTTGTATAGGTGACTTCCAAGTCAGCCATATTGCTTGGCGGACATTGTGCTGGTTGCCATGTTCTATAGGTGACTTCCAAGTCAGCCATATTGCATGGGGGACATTGTGCTGGTGGCCATGTTCTATAGGTGTCTTCCAAGTCAGCCATATTGTATTTGGGACATTGTGCTGGTTGTATTGTATAGGTGACTTCCAAGTCAGCCATATTGCTTGGGGGACATTGTGCTGGTTGTATTGTATAGGTGACTTCCAAGTCAGCCATATTGCATGGGGGACATTGTGCTGGTTGCCATGTTGTATAGGTGACTTCCAAGTCAGCCATATTGCATGGGGGACATTGTGCTGGTGGCCATGTTCTATAGGTGACTTCCAAGTCAGCCATATTGCATTTGGGACATTGTGCTGGTTGTATTGTATAGGTGACTTCCAAGTCAGCCATATTGCATGGGGGACATTGTGCTGGTTGTATTGTATAGGTGACTTCCAAGTGAGCCATATTGCTTGGGGGACATTGTGCTGGTGGCCATGTTCTATAGGTGACTTCCCAGTCAGCCATATTGCATGGGGGACATTGTGCTGGTTGCCATGTCCTATAGGTGACTTCCAAGTCAGCCATATTGCATGGGGGACATTGTGCTGGTTGTCTTGTATAGGTGACTTCCAAGTCAGCCATATTGCTTGGGGGACATTGTGCTGGTTGCCATGTTCTATAGGTGACTTCCAAGTCAGCCATATTGCTTGGGGGACATTGTGCTGGTGGCCATGTTCTATAGGTGACTTCCAAGTCAGCCATATTGCTTGGGGGACATTGTGCTGGTTGTATTGTATAGGTGACTTCCAAGTCAGCCATATTGCATGGGGGACATTGTGCTGGTTGTATTGTATAGGTGACTTCCAAGTCAGCCATATTGCATGGGGGACATTGTGCTGGTGGCCATGTCCTATAGGTGACTTCCAAGTCAGCCATATTGCATGGCGGACATTGTGCTGGTTGTCTTGTATAGGTGACTTCCAAGTCAGCCATATTGCTTGGGGCGGTCCCGGGCGGTCCGGGGCGGTCCCGGGCGGTCCAGGGCGGTCCCGGGCGGTCCTGAGCGGTCCCGGGCGATCCCGTGCGGTCGCGGGCGGTCCCGGGCGGTCCCGGGCGGTCCCGGGCGGTCGCGGGCGGTCCCGGGCGGTCCGGGGCGGTCCCTGGCGGTCCGGGGCGGTCCCGGGCGGTCCCGGGTGGTCCAGGGCGGTCCCGGGCGGTCCTGGGCGGTCACGGGCGGTCCCGGGCGGTCCCGGGCAGTCTCGGGCGCTCCCGCGCGGTCCGGGGCGGTCCCGGGCGGTCCTGGGCGGTCCCGGGCGGTCCCGGGCGGTCCCGGGCGGTCCCGGGCGGTCCGGGGCGGTCCGGGGCGGTCCTGGGCGGTCCCAGGCGGGCCGGGGCGGTCCCGGGTGGTCCCGGGCGGTCCTGGGCAGTCCGGGGCGGTCCCGGGCGGTCCCGGGCGGTCCGGGGCGGTCCTGGGCGGTCCCTGGCGTTCCCGGGCAGTCCGGGGCGGTCGCGGGCGGTCCGGGGCGGTCCCGGGCGGTCCCGGGCGGTCCCGGGCGGTCCCGGGCGGTCCCGGGCGGTCCGGGGCAGTCCGGGCCAGTCCGGGGTGGTCCCGGGCGGTCCCGGGCAGTCCGGGGCGGTCCCGGGCGGTCCCGGGCGGTCCGGGGCAGTCCCGGGCGGTCCCGGGCGGTCCCGGGCAGTCCGGGGCGGTCCCGGGCGGTCCGGGGCGGTCCCGGGCGGTCCGGGCCGGTCCTGGGCGGTCCGGGGCGTTCCAGGGTGGTCCCGGGCGGTCCAGGGCGGTCCCGGGCGGTCCCGGGTGGTCCCGGGCGGTCCCGGGCGGTCCCGGGCGGTCCCGGGCGGTCCGGGGCGGTCCCGGGCGGTCCGGGGCGGTCCCGGGCGATCCGGGGCGGTCCCGGGCGGTCCCGGGCGGTCCCGGGCGGTCCCGGGCGGTCCCGGGCGGTCCGGGGCGGTCCGGGGCGGTCCCGGGCGGTTCCGGGCGGTCCTGGGCGGTCCCGGGCGGTCCCGGGCGGTCCCGGGCGGTCCCGGGCGGTCCGTTGTGGTCCCGGGCCGTCCCGGGCGGTCCCGGGTGGGCCTGGGCGGTCCCGGGCGGTCCCGGGCGGTCCCGGGCGGTCCCTGGCGGTCCGGGGCGGTCCGGGGCGGTCCCGGGCGGTCCGGGGCGGTCCCGGGCGGTCCAGGGCGGTCACGGGCGGTCCGGGGCGGTCCCGGGCGGTCCGGGGCGGTCCCGGGCGGTCCGGGGCGGTCCCGGGCGGTCCCGAGCGGTCCCGGGCGATCCCGGGCGGTCGCGGGCGGTCCTGGGCGGTCCTGGGCGGTCCCGGGCGGTCGCGGGCGGTCCCGGGCGGTCCGGGGCGGTCCCTGGCGGTCCGGGGCAGTCCTGGGTGGTCCCGGGCGGTCAAGGGCGGTCCCGGGCGGTCCTGGGCGGTCCCGGGCGGTCCCGGGCGGTCCCGGGCAGTCTCGGGCGCTCCCGGGCGGTCCGGGGCGGTCCCGGGCGGTCCTGGGCGGTCCCGGGCGGTCCCGGGCGGTCCCGGGCGGTCCCGGGTGGTCCGGGGCGGTCCGGGGCGGTCCTGGGCGGTCCCAGGCGGGCCGGGGCGGTCCCGGGCGGTCCCGGGCGGTCCCGGGCAGTCCGGGGCGGTCCCGGGCGGTCCCGAGCGGTCCGGGGCGGTCCCGGGCGGTCCCGGGCGGTCCCTGGCGGTCCGGGGCGGTCCGGGCCAGTCCGGGGCAGTCCCGGGTGGTCCCGGGCAGTCCGGAGCGGTCCCGGGCGGTCCCGGGCGGTCCGGGGCGGTCCCGGGCGGTCCCTGGCAATCCCGGCAGTCCGGGGGGGTCCCGAGCGGTCCGGGACGGTCCCGGGCGGTCCGGGCCGGTCCTGGGCGGTCCGGGGCGTTCCAGGGCGGTCCCGGGCGATCCAGGGCGGTCCCGGGCGGTCCCGGGTGGTCCCGGGCGGTCCCGGGCGGTCCCGGGCAGTCTCGGGCGCTCCCGGGCGGTCCGGGGCGGTCCCGGGCGGTCCTGGGCGGTCCTGGGCGGTCCCTGGCGGTCCGGGGCAGTCCTGGGTGGTCCCGGGCGGTCAAGGGCGGTCCCGGGCGGTCCTGGGCGGTCCCGGGCGGTCCCGGGCGGTCCCGGGCAGTCTCGGGCGCTCCCGGGCGGTCCGGGGCGGTCCCGGGTGGTCCTGGGTGGTCCCGGGCGGTCCCGGGCGGTCCCGGGCGGTCCCGGGCGGTCCGGGGCGGTCCGGGGCGGTCCTGGGCGGTCCCAGGCGGGTCGGGGCGGTCCCGGGCGGTCCCGGGCGGTCCCGGGCAGTCCGGGGCGGTCCCGGGCGGTCCCGAGCGGTCCGGGGCGGTCCGGGCCAGTCCGGGGCAGTCCCGGGTGGTCCCGGGCAGTCCGGGGCGGTCCCGGGCGGTCCCGGGCGGTCCGGGGCGGTCCCGGGCGGTCCCGGGCAATCCCGGGCAGTCCGGGGGGGTCCCGAGCGGTCCGGGACGGTCCCGGGCGGTCCGGGCCGGTCCTGGGCGGTCCGGGGCGTTCCAGGGCGGTCCCGGGCGATCCAGGGCGGTCCCGGGCGGTCCCGGGTGGTCCCGGGCGGTCCCGGGCGGTCCCGGGCGGTCCCCGGCGGTCAGGGGCGGTCCCGGGCGGTCCGGGGCGGTCCCGGGCGATCCGAGGCGGTCCTAGGCGGTCCCGGGCGGTCCCGGGCGGTCCAGGGCGGTCCCGGGCGGTCCGGGGCGGTCCGGGGCGGTCCCGGGCGGTCCTGGGCGGTCCCGGGCAGTCCTGGGCGGTCCCGGGCGGTCCGGGGCGGTCCCGGGCGGTCCCGGGCGGTCTGGGGCAGTCCCGGGCGGTCCCGGGCGGTCCGGGGCGGTCCCGGGCGGTCCCGTGTGGTCCCGGGCGGTCCCAGACGGTCCGGACGGTCCTGGGCGGTCCCGGGCGGTCCCGGGCGGTCCCGGGCGTTCCAGGGCCGTCCCGGGCGGTCCCGGGCGGTCCAGGGCGGTCCCGGACGGTCCGAGGCGGTCTGGGGCGGTCCCGGGCGGTCCTGGGTGGTCCCGGGCGGTCCCGGGCGGTCCCGGGCGGTCCCGGGCGGTCCGGGGCGGTCCCGGATGGTCCGGGGCGGTCCCGGGCGGTCCCGGGCGGTCCCGGGCGGTCCGGGGCGGTCCGGGGCGGTCCCGGGTGGTCCCGGGCGGTCCCGGGCGGTCCGGGGCGGTCCGGCGCGGTCCCGGGCGGTCCCGGGCGGTCCCGGGCTGTCCCGGGCAGTCCCGGGCGGTCCCGGGCGGTCCCGGGCGGTTCCGGGCGGTCCGGGGCGGTCCCGGGCGGTCCCGGGCGGTCCGGGGCGGTCCCGGGCAGTCCCGGGCGGTCCCAGGCGGTCCCGGGCGGTCCCGGGCGGTCCCGGGAAATTTCCCGAGTGGTCCGTGGCGGTCCCGGGCGGTCCCGGGCGGTCCGGGGCGGTCCCGGGCGGTCCTGGGCGGTCCGGGGCGGTCCCGGGCGGTCCCGTGTGGTCCCTGGTGGTCCCAGACGGTCCGGACGGTCCTGGGCGGTCCCGGGCGGTCCCGGGCGGTCCCGGGCGGTCCCGGGCGGTCCCGGGCGTTCCAGGGCGGTTCCGGGCGGTCCCGGGTGGTCCTGGGCGGTCCCGGGCAGTACCGGGCGGTCCCGGGCGGTCTGGGCCGGTCCTGGGCGGTCCGGGGCGTTCCAGGGCGGTCCCGGGCGGTCCAGGGCGGTCCCGGGCGGTCCGGGGCGGTCCCGGGCGGTCCCGGGCGGTCCCGGGCGGTCCCGGGCGGTCCGGGGCGGTCCCGGGCGGTCCGGGGCGGTCCCTGGCGATCCGGGGCGGTCCCAGGCGGTCCCGGGCGGTCCCGGGTGGTCCCGGGCGGTCCCGGTCGGTCTGGGGCGGTCCGGGGCGGTCCCGGGTGGTCCCGGGCGGTCCTGGGCGGTCCCGGGCGGTCCCGGGCGGTCCGGGGCGGTCCCGGCGGTCCCGGGCGGTCCGGGGCGGTCCCGGGCGGTCCAGGGCGGTCCTGGCCGGTCCCGGGCAGTCCCGGGCGGTCCTGGCGATCCCGGGTGGTCCGTGGCGGTCCTGGGCGGTCCCGGGCGGTCCGGCGCGGTCCCGGGCGGTCCCGGGCGGTCTGGGGCGGTCCCGGGCGGTCCCGGGTGATCCAGGGCGGTCCCGGGCGGTCCCGGGCGGTCCCGGGCAGTCCCGGGCGGTCCCGGGCGGTCCCGGGCGGTCCGGGGCGGTCCCGGACGGTCCGGGGCGGTCCCGGGCGGTCCCGGGCGGTCCCGGGCGGTCCGGGGCGGTCCGGGGTGGTCCCGGGCGGTCCCGGGCGGTCCCGGGCGGTCCCGGGCGGTCCGGGGCGGTCCGGGGCTGTCCCGGGCGGTCCCTGGCGGTCCCGGGCTGTCCCAGGCAATCCCGGGCGGTCCCGGGCGGTCCCGGGCGGTCCCGGGCGGTCCGGGGCGGTCCCGGGTGGTCCCGGGCGGTCTGGGGCGGTCCCGGGTGGTTCCGGGCGGTCCCGGGCGGTCCCGGGCAGTCCCGGGCGGTCCCGGGCTATCCCGGGTGGTCCGTGGCGGTCCCGGGCGGTCCCGGGCGGTCCAGGGCGGTCCCGGGCCGTCTCGGGCGGTCCGGGGCGGTCCCGGGCGTTCCAGGGCGGTTCCGGGCGGTCCCGGGTGGTCCTGGGCAGTGCCGGGCGGTCCCGGGCGGTCCCGGGCGGTCCGGGCCGGTCCTGGGCGGTCCCGTGTGGTCCCGGGCGGTCCCAGACGGTCCGGACGGTCCTGGGCGGTCCCGGACGGTCCCGGGCGGTCCCGGTCGGTCCCGAACGGTCCCGGGCGTTCCAGGGCGGTTCTGGGCGGTCCCGAGTGGTCCTGGGCGGTCCCGGGCGGTCCCGGGCGGTCCCGGGCGGTCCGGGCCGGTCCTGGGCGGTCCGGGGCGTTCCAGGGCGGTCCCGGGCGGTCCAGGGCGGTCCCGGGCGGTCCGGGGCCGTCCCGGGCGATCCGGGGCGGTCCCGGGCGGTCCCGGGCGGTCCCGGGCGGTCCCGGGCGGTCCCGGGCGGTCCCGGGCGGTCCGGAGCGGTCCGGGGCGGTCATGGCGGTCCCGGGCGGTCCTGGGCGGTCCCGGGCGGTCCCGGGCGGTCCAGGGCGGTCCCGGGCGGCCCCGGGCGGTCACGGGCGGTCTCGGGCGGTCCCGGGCGGTCCCGGGCTATCCCGAGTGGTCCCTGGCGGTCCCGTGCGGTCCCGGGCGGTCCGGGGCAGTCCCGGGCGGTCCCGGGCGGTCCGGGGCGGTCCCAGGCGGTCCCGGGCGGTCCCGTGTGGTCCCCGGCGGTCCCAGACGGTCCGGACGGTCCTGGGTGGTCCCGGGCGGTCCCGGCCGGTCCCGGGCGGTCCCGGGCGGTCCCGGGCGTTCCAGGGCGGTTCTGGGCAGTCCCGGGTGGTCCTGGGCGGTCCCGGGCGGTCCCGGGCGGTCCCGGGCGGTCCGGGCCGGTCCTGGGCGGTCCGGGGCGTTCCAGGGCGGTCCCGGGCGGTCCCGGGCGGTCCTGGGTGGTCCAGGGGCGGTCCCGGGTGGTCCCAGGCGGTCCTGGGCGGTCCCGGGCGGTCCCGGGCGGTCCCGGGCGCTCCCGGGTGGTCCGTGGCGGTCCCGGGCGGTCCCGGGCGGTCCAGGGCGGTCCTGGGCGGTCCCGGGCGGTCCGGGGCGGTCCCGGGCGGTCCCGTGTGGTCCCGGGCGGTCCCAGACGGTCCGGACGGTCCTGGGCGGTCCCGGGCGGTCCCGGGCGGTCCCGGGCGGTCCCGGGCGGTCCCGGGCAGTCCCGGGCGTTCCAGGGCGGTCCTGGGCGGTCCCGGGTGGTCCTGGGCGGTCCCGGGCGGTCCCGGGCGGTCACGGGCGGTCCCGGGCGGTCCGGGGCAGTCCCGGGCGGTCCGGGGCGGTTCGGGGCGGTCCCGGGCAGTTTGGGGCGGTCCCGGGCGGTCCCGGGCGGTCCCGGGCGGTCCGGGGCGGTCCGGGGCGGTCCCGGGCGGTCCCGGGCGGTCCCGGGCGGTCCCTGGCGGTCCAGGGCGGTCCGGGGCGGTCCGGGGCGGTCCCGGGCGGTCCCGGGCGGTCCCGGGCTGTCCCGGGCAGTGCCGGGCGGTCCCAGGCGGTCCCGGGCGGTCCCGGGCAGTCCCGGGCGGACCCGGGCGGTCCCGGGCGGTCCCGGGCAGTCCCGGGCGGTCCTGGGCGGTCCCGGGCGGTCCTGGGCGGTCCGGGGCGGTCCCGGGTGGTCCCAGGCGGTCCCGGGCGGTCCCGGGCGGTCCAGGGTGGTCCCGGGCGGTCCGGGGCGGTCCCGGGCGGTCCCGGGCGGTCCCGGGCGGTCCCGGGCGGTCCCGGGCGGTCCGGAGCGGTCCTGGGCAGTCCGGGGCGGTCCGGGGCGGTCCCGGGCGGTCCCGGGCGGTCCGGGTCGGTCCTGGGCGGTCCCGGGCGGTCCCGGGCAGTCCGGGGCGGTCCCGGGCTGTCCCGGGCGGTCCGGGGCGGTCCCGTGTGGTCCCGGGCGGTCCCAGACGGTCCGGACGGTCCTGGGCGGTCCCTGGCGGTCCCGGGCGGTCCCGGGCGGTCCCGGGCGGTCCCGGGCGTTCCAGGGCGGTCCCGGGTGGTCCCGCGTGGTCCTGGGCGGTCCCGGGCGGTCCCGGGCGGTCCCGGGCGGTCCGGGGCGGTCCCGGGCGGTCCGGGGCGGTCCCGGGCGGTCCCGGGCGGTCCCGGGCGGTCCCGGGCGGTCTGGGGCGGTCCGGGGCGTGCCCGGGCGGTCCCGGGCGGTCCCGGGCTGTCCCGGGCAGTCCCGGGCGGTCCCGGGCGGTCCCGGGCGGTCCCGGGCGGTCCCGGGCAGACCCGGGCGGTCCCAGGCGGTATCGGGCGGTCCCGGGCGGTCCCGGGCGGTCCCGGGCGGTCCCGGGCGGTCCTGGGCGGTCTGGGGCAGTCCCGGGTGGTCCCGGGCGGTCCCGGGCGGTCCCGGGCGGTCCCGGGTGGTCCCGGGGGCTCCCGGGCGGTCCGGGGCGGTCCCGGGCGGTCCCGCGCGGTTGCGGGCGGTCCCGGGCGGTCTGGGGCGGTCCTGGGCGGTCCGGGGCGGTCCGGGGCGGTCCCGGGCGGTTCCGGGCGGTCCGGAGCGGTCCTGGGCGGTCCCGGGCGGTCCCGGGCAGTCCGGGGCGGTCCCGGGTGGTCCCGGGCGGTCCCGGGCGGTCCGGGGCGGTCCCGGGCGGTCCCGGGCGGTCCCGGGCAGTCCGGGGCAGTCCCGGGCGGTCCGGGGCGGTCCCGGGCGGTCCGGGCCGGTCCCGGGCAGTCCGGGGCGTTCCAGGGCGGTCCCGGGTGGTCCCGGGCTGTCCCGGGCAGTCCCGGGCGGTCCCGGGCGGTCCCGGGCGGTCCCGGGCGGTCCCGGGCGGACCCAGGCGGTCCCGGGCGGTCGCGGGCGGTTCCGGGCGGTCCCGGGCGGTCCCGGGCGGTCCCGGGCGGTCCTGGGCGGTCTGGGGCAGTCCCGGGTGGTCCCGGGCGGTCCCGGGCGGTCCCGGGCGGTCCCGGGTGGTCCCGGGGCTCCGGGCGGTCCGGGGCGGTCCCGGGCGGTCCCGGGTGGTTGCGGGCGGTCCCGGGCGGTCTGGGGCGGTCCTGGGCGGTCCGGGGCGGTCCGGGGGCGGTCCCGGGCGGTCCCAAGCGGTCCGGGGCGGTCCTGGGCGGTCCCGGGCGGTCCCGGGCAGTCCGGGGCGGTCCAGGTGGTCCCGGGCGGTCCAGGGCGGTCCGGGGCGGTCCCGGGCGGTCCCGGGCAGTCCCGGGGCAGTCCCGGGCGGTCCGGGGCGGTCCCGGGCGGTCCGGGCCGGTCCCGGGCGGTCCGGGGCGTTCCCAAGGCGGTCCCGGGTGGTCCAGGGCGGTCCTGGGCGGTCCCGGGCGGTCCCGGGCGGTCCCGAGCGGTCCCGGGCGGTCCCGGGCGGTCCGGGGCGGTCCAGGGCAGTCCGGGGCGGTCCCGGGTGGTCCGGGGCGGTCCCGGGTGGTCCCGGGCGTTCCCGGGCGGTCCCGGGCGGTCCCGGGCGGTCCGGGGCGGTCCGGGGCGGTCCCGGGGGTCCTGGGCGGTCCTGGGCGGTCCCGGGCGGTCCCGGGCGGTCCCGGGCGGTCCGGGGCGGTCCCGGCCGGTCCCGGGCGGTCCGGGCAGTCCTGGGCGGTCCTGGGCGGTCCCGGGCTGTCCGGGGAGGTCCCGGGCGGTCCCGGGCGGTCCCGGGCGGTCCCGGGCGGTCCCGGGCGGTCCGGGCGGTCACGGGCGATGCCGGGTGGTCCGGGGCGATCCCGGCCGTCCCAGGCGGTCCGGGGCGGTCCCGGGCAGTCCCGGGCGGTCTGGGGCAGTCCCGGGCGGTCCCGTGTGGTCCCGGGCGGTCCCAGACGGTCCGGGGCGGTCCCGGGCGGTCCCGGGCGGTCCGGGGCGGTCCCGGGCGGTCCCGGGCGGTCCGGGGCGGTCCCGGGCGGTCCCGGGTGGTCCCGGGCGGTCCGGAGTGGTCCCCGGCGGTCCCGGGCGGTCCCGGGCGGTCCCAGGCTGTCCCGGGCGGTCCCGGGCGGTCCCGGGCGATCCCGGGTGGTCCGAGGCAGTCCCGGGCGGTCCCGGGCGGTTCCGGGCGGTCCCGGGCGGTCCTGGGCGGTCCGGGGCGGTCCCGGGCGGTCCGGGGCGGTCCCGGGCGGTCTGGGGCGGTCCCGGGTGGTCCCGGGCGGTCCCGGGCGGTCCCGGGCGGTCCGGGGCGGTCCCGGGCGGGTCCGGGCAGTCCGGGCGGTCCCGGGCGGTCCCCGGGCGGTCCGGGGCGGTCCCGGTCGGTCCCGGGCGGTCCCGGGCAGTCCCGGGCGGTCCCGGGCGGTCCGGGGCGGGTCCCGGGCGGTCCGGACCGGTCCTGGCTGTCCGGGGCGTTCCAGGGCGGTCCTGGGCGGTCAGGGCGGTCCCGGGCGGTCCTGGGCGGTCCCGGGCGGTCCCGGGCGGTCCCGGGCGGTCCCGGGCGGTCTGGGGCGGTCCCGGGCGGTCCGGGGCGGTCCCGGGCGGTCCGGGGCAGTCCAGGGCGGTCCCGGGCGGTCCCGGGCGGTCCCGGGTGGTCCCGGGCGGTCCGGGCGGTCCCGGGCGGTCCCGGGCGGTCCGGGGCGGTCCGGGGCGGTCCCGGGCGGTCCCGGGCGGTCCCGGGCGGTCCCGGGCGGTCCCGGGCGGTCCGGGGCAGTCCCGGGCAGTCCTGGGCGGTCCCGGGCGGTCGCGGGCGGTCCCGGGCGGTCCCGGGCGGTCCGGGGCGGTCCCAGGCGGTCCCGGGCGGTCCTGGGCGGTCCCGGGCGGTCCCAGGCGCTCCCGGGCGGTCCCGGGCGGTCCCGGGCGGTCCCGGTCGGTCCCGAGCGGTCCCGGGCGGTCTGGGGCGGTCCCGGGTGGTCCGGGGCGGTCCGGGGCGGTCCCGGGCGGTCCCGGGCGGTCTGGGGCGGTCCTGGGCGGTCCCGGGCGGTCCTGGGCGGTCCGGGGCGGTCCCGGGTGGTCCAGAGCGGTCCGGGGCGGTCCCGGGCGGTCCTGGGCATTCCGGGGCGGTCCCGGGCGGTCCAGGGCGGTCCTGGGCGGTCCCGGGCGGTCCCGGGCGGTCCCGGGCGGTCCTGGGCGGTCCCGGGGCGGTCCCGGGCGGTCTCGGGCACTCACGGGCGGTCCGGGCGGTTCGGGCGGTCCCAGGCGGTCCGGGGCGGTCCCGAGCGGTCCCGGCGGTCCGGGGCGGTCCGGGGCGGTCCCGCGCGGTCTGGGGCGGTCCCGGGCGGTCTCGGGCATTCCAGGGCGGTCCAGGGCGGTCCCGGGCGGTCCCGGGTGGTCCCGGGCGGTCCCGGGCGGTCCCAGGTGGTCCGGGGCGGTCCCGGGCGGTCCCAGGCGGTCCTGGGCGGTCCCGGGCGGTCTCGGGCACTCCCGGGCGGTCCCAGGCGGTTTCGGGCGGTCCCGGGCGGTCCAGGGCGGTCCCGAGCGGTCCCGGGCGGTCCTGGGCGGTCCAGGGCGGTCCCGCGCGGTCCGGGGCGGTCCCGGGCGGTCTCGGGCATTCCAGGGCGGTCCAGGGCGGTCCCGGGCGGTCCCGGGCGGTCCCGGGCGGTCCCGGGCTGTCCCAGGTGGTCCGGGGCGGTCCCGGGCGGTCCCGGGCGGTCCCGGGCGGTCCCGGGCGGTCCCGGGCGGTCTCGGGCACTCCCGGGCGGTCCCGGGCGGTCCCGGGCGGTCCCGGGCGGTCCCAGGCGGTCCCGGGCATTCCAGGGCAGTACCGGGCGGTCCCGGGCGGTCCCCGGGCGGTCCCGGGCGGTCCCGGGCAGTCGCGGGCGGTCGCGGGCAGTCCGGGGCGGTCCCGGGCGGTCCGGGGCGGTCCCGGGCGGTCCCGGGCGGTCCCGGCGGTCCCCGGCGGTCCCGGGCGGTCCCGGGCGGTCCCGGGCAGTCCGGGGCAGTCCCGGGCGGTCCTGGGCGGTCCCCGGCGGTCCCGGGCGGTCCCGGGCGGTCCTGGGCGGTCCCGGGCAGTCCCAGGCGGTCCGGGGCGGTCCCGGGCGGTCCCGGGCAGTCTCGGGCGGTCCCGGACGGTCCCGGGCGGTCCCGGGCGGTCTCGGGCACTCCCGGGCGGTCCCGGGCGGTCCCGGGCGGTCCCGGGCGGTCCGGGGCGGTCCCGGGCGGTCCCGGGCGGTCCGGGGCGGTCCGTGGCGTTCCCGGGCGGTCCCGGGCGGTCCCGGGCGGTCCAGGGCGGTCCCAGGCGGTCCGGGGCGGTCCCCGGGCGGTCCCGTGCGGTCCCGGGCGGTCCCGGGCAGTCTCGGGCACTCCCGGGCGGTCCCGGGCGGTCCCGGGCGGTCCCGGCGGGTCCGGGGCGGTCCACGAGCGGTCCCGGGCGGTCCTGGGCGGTCCGGGGCGGTCCCGGGCGGTCCCGGGCGGTCCGGAGCGGTCCTGGGCGGT